>NC_135967.1:38244765-38844765 GCF_053455715.1 Rhinoraja longicauda | reverse complement strand
GGAGCCATTTATGTCTATTGTTGGCATATCATATTATTTTGCTTAGAGAAACCTTGCAGTATTATTTTGGACAGTCGGAAGCATTCATTAGGGGCATCGGTGACAGGAAAGGGAGGCACAGGTAGAGGGAGTGCATACAGTTCTCACTTAATTGTAATGGCAAATTTTCAATTTGCCTTCTAACAGGCATTAAAGAACAGGCTCATATGGTAGGCTGAATGCACAAGGAACTGCAGATGCTGGAGTCTAGAGCAAAAGACAACATGCTGGAGGAACTCCATGGGTAGCGTCTGTGGAGGAAACAAACAACACTTCGGGTAGGGCCATCTTCAGATTGACGCAAATAATCGCCACCTTTCGACGCACTCTTGCATTCTTTTCTGAATGCAAGTAAATGCTATTATGAAGAGTACTCTCCAAAACTTTCCTTACCACTGGTGAGAGGCTCACTCGCATAGAACATGTGGGCGGCACGGTGGCATTACGGTAGAGCTAGAATTATTTTTTACAGCACTAGAGACCCAGGTTCGATCCTGACTATGGGTGCTGCCTGTACTGAGTTTGTACATTCTCCCCGTAACCTGCGTGGGTTTTCTCCAAGATTTTTTTATTCCTCCCACGCTCCAAAGATGTACAGGTTTGTAAATTAATTAGCTTGGTATAAATGTAAATTGTCCCTAGTGTGTGTAGAATAGTGTTAGTGTGCAGGGATCGTTGGTTGGTGTGGACTTGGTGGGCTGAAGGGCCTGTTTCCACACTGTATCTGTCAATGAATCAGAATCTCTCCATTTGCGTCTACTCATAACATACGCCCATGTAAACCCACACATCCTACCTGTGGAGCATGTTCTTTTTAAATAGATCACTTGAATGGCTTTTTTAGAACAATCTAATTTATGACTGTGTGACAACTTCGCAGTGATGTAAAGACATAGGAACTTCTGGATGAGGACAACCATCGATATAATTCGAGTAGTGAGATGTGGTCCTCATTCGCTAATGCAGTTTTATCTAGCGGATGATTAGAGGCCTTGGGGCCGAAACAATCTCAACCCATTCTCAAACTTTAAATGGGCAAGAAGCCCGGCTCATTGGCTTGGACTTGGGCGTGGAATGCGAGTGCCCAGTGGGCCACTTTTGGTAAGCAGAACTGGCGCTGCGGGATGAACCGAACCCTGGGTCAGGTGCCAGAGATAGATGTGCCGTCCTACCTGCCCGACCTACCTGGCATTGCCGATGACCTCATGTACAGTGCTGATCTAGGTCCTGGTATCGCACCCTCTGTACCAGGAAGCAATACGCCTGAACTGCCCAATTTCAGCACCGTACCAGGTTCAGCCCAGTGTCTACACAAATAGCCCAGATCAGCAGAGCACTAATCTCCCACTGCCATCCATAGAATTGCCTCCGCCTGAACTACTGACGCCAACGAGTGCTCCTCCACCACCTCCAGCCGCGTCTACCAGCAGACAACCGCCAGACGGTATTGTTCAGGGAGCACCGCGGGAGGTTGTGAAGCCCCCAACGGGGAGCCAGCCGTTTGATGCACCACTCCCTATCACCAAGAGAGAACAGCTTGAAGGACGGACAACAGAGAATTATTTCTACGTTCCAGACCAGGGACAGAGCAACCATCTACAACTTCCATGCAGAATTAGGAAAACCTGGTACGTTCATCTCTTTGTTTGTACAACCACTTCAATAAACAACCAACTAAACTGGAAATAACGACTGGAAAATCTGTTCTATTGGGTCTGCGTAAGATCACTCCTACTGTACCTGTGTATTGATGGCAACTGGAAAAGAGGACAGTTGAAAATTTGCCATTACAATTAAGTGAGAACTGTATGTGCTCCCTCTACCTGTGCCTCCCTTTCCTGTCGCCGATGCCCCTACCACCACACCACCCTGTGCCTCTAATAACCGCCCCCAAGTGTCCAAAATAATACTGCAAGATATATCTAAACAAAATAATATGATATGCCAACAATAAAGATAAATGGCTCCTACAACAAATGAGCAAAGAAAACTGGAGCTATTTTATAAAAAGATTTCCTAATATTTCACAACTTTCTTTTGACATGCTGGGTGCTTCTGGGACAACAACCAACAACAAAAATATAGCATGACAAAAGTGGTACATAAAGTAAACGGGCGGCGTACGATTAAATTATATTACCAATTAAAAGGTGAGAGTTTGAAATTGAAAAATTGAAAGACTAATGTTTTAAACCATACATTCCACAAATGGCTGTTTTCAAACAATTTTGCATATTTACTACATATGCAATAAGTTACATTAAAACAGTTGTCCTGGGTATTGAAAGAATTTAGCAAAATAAATATGTTTCTTCCTCCCAATTTTATTTATTCATTCACTGTATATTAGTGTTGTGGACTAGGGCAGTATTCATTGCTAGCAGTAACTACCCCTGAACAGAGTAGTTTGAAAAATTATTTCTGAGGGCATTTAAGAGGGAGTTTGGAGTCACCTGTAGCCCAGTCTCGTGAAGGACGCCACATTTTCTTCCCTTAAGGACATAAAGGTAATTTCATGGAGACCATTTACTGATAACATTTTCTCATTCTAAATTTTATTTAATATTTCAATTAAGTTCACTCAGTGTAATTGTGAATTTCAAAATCACCCAACCAGCTCAATGTTCCAGGCCGCCAGTGACTTAACCACAAAGCTATCATATCCAGCCATGGTTGTGCTATGGTTCATAAGCAAACTAATTGGATTTCACATTAAATGTTTTGAAAAATACCATCCCTAATCCAATTATATTCAACAGAACATGTACTGACTATGAAGCAAAAGATAAAGTGGTCCGAATGCATCTCATTTGCAGCAATACTTCTATAAGTGAGTAGACATAGAAGGTAAGGAGAGCAGGACCTAGTTATCAAATTAATACATTCCCAAGTATGAATCAGAGTCATTTTAATTGGCTCATATTTAAGCAAGCACCCTTGGTCTCACTGTTACAAAATGTGAACCAAATGTCCACACGTGCCCATGAACAATACTTAAGACAATATATGGTCCATTTTATAGTCACAGAAATCCTGTACACTTTCTGCATTTAAAAAAAAAACTATGACAAATGGTCTTGAAGGGAAGCTGAAGCTCAACAACAACTTACAGTTAAAATTTACTCATCGGCAGTTGACGGGACTTTGTCACAGACAATAAACACCACCAGTGCACATGTACACTTCATTCCTGACAAAAGATTCTGCACATCCTCAACCCTGAACCATTGCTCCTAGAGGAACCGCAAAAAGAAAGCCGATCTGAATGACTCAATGGGGCATGTATTTAAGGTTAGCATCGAGAAGGGTACTGGGGTGTCCAGATGAGATTAGATAACTGAATCAGGAGACATAGCAAATAATAAAGGAAATTTGACTAACCTGGTGTCCACCGTCAGATAGGAAATGATAGAATACAATAAACCAAACCTGTTACAAATACATATGACAACCCTTTAATGGTTAGAATAACATACTGTTTTGAACCACTTGAAAACGCGTGCCATTTCTAATGCCCAATAAAGCAAGAAATCAAGATTAATTTGGCAGTAATTATAGCACCACAGCTACTTTTTAACAGTGAATGTCAAGTGATAACCACACAATAACAGTGAAAGAACGCCAAAAACGTTTGATAATGTTCATAATTCAGATTGATAGTACAACCAATTTACAAGGCATTCTGCAAAAATAACTGAGTCACAACCTCATCCAGTGACCCAACCTACAAGGGACTTTCCACAATAAATTGAAAATCATAAAAGCCCCCCGATGTATTCCCTTTCTGGTGTTGACTCACTTGATCATAAGTGAGACAGTAGCTGGCCTTAGCTGAGGTCACATCCAGAGTTAATGCATAGCATTCAATAACAGCCATTCAGCTGATTGAGGTCTTACCCCAAAATGCTCTGCATCAACTATTAACGGGGAATGCAAGTGTTGAAAACACAGAAAGATTTCTTTATAACTGGGGGATAATTTGGCACGCAAAGAATAACCAATTAGCCAAAATATCAGATAGGTATAAAGCCATAGCAAAAAATGTGTAAGTGAAAGGCAGCTAAAGGGAAATAAAATGAGGTAATTGAAGAGGGAAATACAATCATAATCTGATTAAACATTAAATCTAACACGTAATAATTTTTAATTATAGAAAACATATAGGTTATACTCAATATATACAAAGCAGTCAGTTTGGTTTTCAAAAAGGCCCTGTACCAAATGCTGATTTCCTCAAGTTACTGCAAAGAAACTACTTGCTAAGATTGGACTTTCAAAAGTTGAGAAATGCAATAAGACAAACTTGCATTAATTGGACAGATTATAACATCTGAACCTCTACGAACACATCAGAAATTCACGAGTCTCACTACTCAGGACCAAAATAACAACTATTTTCCATCCATTGTGGACATTCATCTAAATATCCACCAGGGCATCCTAATGGATAAATATTCACACCAAGAATGTGATTTTATAAAATTGTCTCTCTGAAGTAAATCATGCGATTTAAGCAGTGAGATTCCCTTTCCAATCCTGGAATATCTTCCCTCCATTACAGTGCTATTTCTTGGCATTTTTTCCCTTTTTGACACTTCTGCAGATGATATAAAAATATCGGGAACAAATATGTTTGGGAACAAACACATCCAATTTGTTTTAAAATTACCAACTATTTTTCAGTCTTATTTGGACATATTTCAAGGTGTTCTTCATCTCCTTGTGCATTCAATTTGTTTAAGGCAAGGGAGTCACTGTGATTCGAAGCTGACTGGTGCATTAATGAAGTATCCAATACGTTTTCCCTTTCTTCAGTCCCATCAGAAATAGTTTCTACCAACTCTTCCATGCCATTTGCCAGTGGACTTGTGTGTTCTTCTGTACTGTCCTGAGTAGCACCAAGTACTTCGGTCTGGGGAGAGTATTCCTCATTAGAAAGCTTTGTTGGCAAGTTAAGAGTGAAATGGGATTCATCTGGATGAAGAGGTTTCTGGGTGAAAGAAAATAGAAAAACCAACAAAGCAATATGCATCAGCTCAAGCTATTTTGGCTAAAATTCCAATAATAAATAGAACATTATAAGTCACATAATAGTGGACAATTTTTCATAGCTTATAAAAAAAACACGGTGGCACAGTTGCGCAACGGTAGAGTTGCTGCCTTACAGCGCCAGAGACCCGCTGTTCGATCCCGAGATGACGGGTGCTGTCTGTACAGAGTTTGAATGTTCTCCCTGACAGCGTGGGTTTTCTCCGGGTGCTCCAGTTTCCTCCCACACTCTAAAGACGTACAGGTTTGGAGGTTGATTAGTTTTGGTGAAAATTCATAAATGGCCCCTAGTGTGTAGAGTAGTGTTGTTGTACGGGGTTGTCACTGGTCAACGCGGATTTGGTGGACTAAAGGGCCTGTTTCCGCGCTGTATCTCTAAACTCTAAACACCAGTAGTGCGGATGTTTATTTTGCATTCGAACTGATGCACAAGTGGGCAGAGTTTCAGTAATCATTCCAAAGACATGGTGTTTGTTATCGATAACCTGTGCACAACTTGGTTGGCGACATAAATAGTCCAGCTACTCTTATTGTACTTCTGTTCTAGTGATGGCCTGGGTTCATAAATTCATACATTCTAAGAGCAGAATTAGGTCATTCGGCCCATCAAGTTAACTCCGCCATTCAATCATGGCTGATCTATCTTTCTTTTTTTTTTTTTCTTTTTTTTTTTAATTTTTATTGGAGATAGGTACATAACCTGTTTACATCTTTACAGTCATACATTTTTAAATTGATAATATTGTCAATTATTATTATATTGTCTCCCATACCTTTTGCCCCTTTTTTTTTATTTTTTAAACTAGATAGAACTAAAGAAATAGATGAAGTAAAGAAAGAAAAGAGAGAGAAGAAAAATAAAAACAAAAACAAATTTAAAAAAAAAAAAAAAAAAAAAAAAAAAAAAAAGGATAAGGACAAAGTTAGTTAAAGAAGAATGGAAAAATTTATTAAAATAACAAAAACTTCATTCGAGATATATTCGTACATTTCAAAGTATAGCATTTCATCCATTCTTTAGTCCGAGTGCTAGTCAGGTTCCTGTGCTGAACTATTCTGACCCTTTAAGTAATCAATAAAAGGAGACCATGTTCCAATGAATAATTCCTGTTTGTCCAACAGGGAAAATCTGATTCTTTCCACGTTTAAGGTCTCCGTCATTTCTATAATCCACATTTTGATTGTGGGGGCCGTAGTGCCTTTCCAAAATTTTAGAATTAATTTTTTTCCTGTTATTAAACTATAATCAATAAAGTTTCTTTGTGTTGTTCTAAATGTTTGATTTAATTCTAATATTCCGAGTATAATTAATTTTGGATCTGGGTCCAATTGTGTGCTGGTTACTTTAGATATTATGCTAAAAATATTTACCCAGAATTTTTTAATTTTTATACAGTTTGCAAACATATGAAATAATGTAGCTTCTAAATGTTGACATTTATCACATTTAGGTGAGATATGTTGGAAAATTTTATGTAGTTTTGTTTTTGAATAGTGTAACCTATGTATTACTTTAAATTGTATTAGAGAATGTCTGGCGTTTAGTGAACACTGATGTATATGTTGCAAACTTTCTTCCCAAGTATCTTTCGTTATTACTTGGTTTAATTCTTTTTCCCATTTTTGTCTGTATAAGTCCGTGGAGGGAATGTCACTGTCTAATAAGATATTATATATATAAGATATTAATTTTTCTGTATTAGGATGTTTGTTCCAACATTCATCAAGAATTTCTGAATTTCTAATTCGAAAATTTTGGGAGTTCGATTTTACATAATCTCTAAGTTGAAGATATCTGAAATAATCATTTCCACGAAGACCATAAGTCTGTTGCAACTCCTGAAATGTCAGAAAGGTGCCTTCCTTATAAAGTTGTCCCATATTTTTAATTCCATAATCCTTCCATTGTGTAAAACCCCCGTCTACCCATGAAGGCTTAAACAAAGGATTATTCACAATTGGAAGAAAAAGTGATAAATTATCTAATTTTAATGTCTTTTTTAATTGTTTCCAAATTCGTATAGCACTAAATATTATAGGGTTTTCCCTATAAATTTTTTTGTTTAATTTAGACGTAGCAAATAATATCGAACCAATATCAAAAGGTAAACAATCTTCCTTTTCCATTTTTAACCAGTCTGGTTGATGATCTATTTCTTCCAACCAGAAATTCATATTTTTAATATTAACTGCCCAGAAATAAAACAAAAAATTGGGTAAAGCCAGGCCTCCATTTATTTTTGATTTACACAAGTGTCTTTTGTTTATCCTATGATTCTTATAATCCCAGATAAAATCATTAACAATAGAGTCCAATTTTTTTAAAAAGTTTTTTGTCAGATATATCGGAATTGTCTGAAAAAGGTATAATATTTGCGGTAAAAAAATCATTTTTATGGCATTAATTTTGCCAACCATTGAGATAGGGAGTGTTTTCCAATATTGAATATTCTTATGTAGTTTGTTCAGTAATGGGGGGAAATTTGCTTTAAATAATGATGTATATATCTTAGTTACATAGATACCTAGATATTTAAATTTTTCATTTACTATTTTAAATGGAAATTGTTGTATTATCTGTTTATTATGTTCCCTTATTGGCATAATTTCGCTTTTATTCCAATTTATTCTGTATCCTGAAAGTGAACCAAATTGGGTTATTAGCTTTAATAAGTTTGGAATACTAATTTCTGGTTTTGTAATATAAATTAATACGTCATCTGCGTATAGAGAAATTTTATTCACTGTGTCCTTTGTGTTATATCCATGTATTTCCGGATGCCCCCTAACTCTTTCCCTCTCAACCCCATTCTCCTGCCTTCGCCCTCATAGCCCGACACCCTTACTGAGCAAGTTGTACACTGGCTCAAATTTCGATACTCACCAGATAAGCAAGTAGTTATTAGATTCTCTTCTATACATAAGTTGGCACAAGGAACTGCAGAACATTTATTTGCATTACAAATGAAAACATCAAAAAATATATGTTCTTGTTTTGAAGACCGTGTAGATTGCAAACTGAAATCTAGAGCCTCTTTTTTTATGGTACCCATGCATAGCAACTTTAAATCCTTTTACCTGATTCATATCTTCCACAGTTTCTTCCAGTTCTGCCTTCTGTTTGATTGCAGCTTGTAAAGATTCTAGAACTGATTGTTTTGGTTGCATTCCTCTATCAAAACGATTATACATTCCACACCAGAACCTAGAGAGAAGTAGCAGTGATATTTTAAAATAACTGTGATGATAACTCATAATGCCAAAGAGTTTCACCAAGAATGGAATAAACAGAAACTTAAAGTTATTATTTTTTTCTTTCCAATGTGTGTCAGCGAGAACATGAATTACTTAACCCAAAGGCGGCAGAGTGGCTGGTAGTTAGTGGAGTTGCTGCCTCACAGCGCCAGACACTCTAGTTTAATCCTGACATCAGGTGCTGTCTGTGTAGTTTGCACATTTTCCCTGTGACTGCGTGGGATTCCTCTGGATGCTCTGGTTTCCTCCCGCATCCCAAAGATGTGTGGGTTTGTAGGTTAATTGACCTCTTAATTGCCTCTAATGTGTATTGAGTGGATGTGAAAGTGGAATAACACAGAACTAATATGAACAAGTGACAAAGTCACATTTCAGGGACAAAGAACACTCTAGTTCAGTCTTTTAACTCCACTATATCCATCCCACTTTTCACTGCCCTTTTGCCTGCAACCACAGGTAGTGCAACATCTGTTCTTTTTCCAGCCATCTAGAAAACTAAACACTTTCCAGCCGAGAGATTTTTGTATTTTTTCTACTTAATACATGACATGCATTGCCTACAATGAGAACAGTGTGAAGATCAAATGCAGATCGAGTGACGTCTTTGACAGTCTCCTTTGTACAGACAGCAAGCTTGATCCAAACTTCTAGATATTGGTCAGTAATTCTCTACCCTACCCTCCCAGACTTCTGTTTTCTTGCTTTCAAACCCAGTTTTAACAAAGATCAACATTAGCTTAAGGACCAGCAAACGAAAACCAAAAATTATAGATGGCACAAAACCAGGAAAGCTGAATTGTGCAGAAGACCTTCCAGGAATTGATATGAAGTGTTAATTTTGATTCTCTCTCCACAGATGGTGCCTGATCTGTTCAATATTTCACAATATATTTTGCAGTTGCAAGTCCTTCCGACTAACCTGCTGTTCACTTGTTTGCCACTTTCCAATCCTCTCTCTCCATTATCCCTTTGTCATTAAATTTATCCTCTCTCACTTTTCCTTGCATCTCGAATCCTGTTTACCTCACTTTTCCCGATCCTGATGATAGATCTTGAATGTAAACCGTTTCCCTTCCTACAATGCTGCACGACATGCTGTTTCTGATACGCCTTTACAAGTCAACTGACAAACTTTCGGCCTCTCATAAAACTACTTTCCACATTTAAAAAAAAAAAAAGAGATAGCACCAAACCAAAACAAAAAAAAAGTTTAAGTTTCAGATTCACACTTACCTGAAGTTAAAAGGGGCAGTATTAGGTTTCAATACAGTATTAATTGCACTGGGCTTATACAGGGGATTCCGGTACTGGTACTGCTTCTCCAGCAGAAATGGCCACAAGGAATGAGTCCTTTCTTGTATTCTGTCATCACAAGAAAATATCTAAAATTATATAAGAAATCATAACATCTAAGTAGATGACTAATTTTTTATTCATTGACGAGAAGTTAACAAGTGCCATTGCGTTTAAATCAAATTGTCCTCTCCGTAGGAGATCACATTTGAATGAAGCACAAGCGTCTGTGCACTTTAACTCCATCCATCTCATTCAAATACCCATTTAGTAATTGTGATCGACAATTATTGAGAGCATCAAAGAAATAACAAATTCAGATTTCATCTGGCAGCACATAGATGCAACCAGTTGAGAATTAAAAGCATTTAGGAATGGGACTTATTTTCTTGTCAACATCACGAGGCGATCTGGTGGCAGCACGGTGGCGCAGCAGTAGAGTTGTTGCCTTACAGCGAATGCAGCGCCGGAGACTCAGGTTCGATCCTGACTATGGGCGCAGTCTGTACGGAGTTCTCCCCATGACCTGCGTGGGTTTTCTCCGAGATCTCTGAGATCTTCGGTTTCCTCCCACACTCCAAAGACGTACAGGTATGTAGGTTAATTGGCTGGCCAAATGTAAAAATTGTCTCTAGGGAGTGTAGGATAGTGTTAACGTGCGGGGATTGCTGGGCGGCGCGGACCCGGTGGGCCGAAGGGCCTGTTTCCGCGTTGTATCTCTAAATCTAAAAAAAAATCTGTGGCACTCCAGTTGCTACGGCCCATGTCAGCTAAAGCTCTATTAACTAGGAGTTCCAATCGTGATGGCTCAACAGTACTGTTCCTTACACAGAAAAAATGTACTACTTTGTTTCTCACCCGATGTTTCCAATGTAAAACAATTAATGTCAGTCAGGATATTTGTTGTATTTGATGCAAAAATACAGAACAGTATATCGCAGGAAAAAGCTCTTCAGCCCATGTTTATGCTGAACATGATCACGACAAACTTTTATCTACATGCATGTGATCCATGTCCCTCTATTCCCTGGATATCCATGTGCCTATCCAAAAGCCTCGAAAATGCCACTATCGTATCCACCTCCACTACCACCCCGGCAACGCATTCCAGGCACCCATCTCTCTCCCTGTAAATTAAAATTGCCCTGCACATCTCCTTTAAACTTTGCACCTCTCACCGTAAAGCTATGCCCTCGACTATTTTATATATCCCTGTGGGAAAAAGTTCTGACTGTCTACCTGACTATGCCTCTCATCACTTTATATACTTTATCAGGCAAGCCATGCTTCAAAGGGGGGAACTGTTTATTATAAGGCCTTAAAATTAAGTTGCTAGGATCCAAAGACAATTCAATACAACGTAATGGTGGGGCGGCATAGTGGCCAGAGACCTGGGTTCGATCCAGACTACGGGTGTTTGTCTGTAAAGAGTTTGTATGTTCTCCCCGTGACCTGCATGGGTTTTCTCCGGTTTCCTCCTACACTCCAAAGACGTGCAGGTTTGTATGTAAATTGACTTGGCATAATTGCAAATTGTCCCTCGTGTGTGTAGGATAGTGTAAGTGTACGGAGACGCTGGTCGAGGCGGACTCGGTGGGCCAAAGGGCCCGTTTCCACGTTGTATATCTAAACTAAACAATAACCAATAAGCATAAAACCAAATTGGGCTTCAAACCCACAATGGTACTGGTCTAGATTTGGTTTTTTTAGATTTAGAGATTCAGCGCAGAAACAGGCCCTTCGGCCCACCGGGTCCGCGCCGCCCAGCGATCACCGCACATTAACACTATCCTACACACACTAGGGACAATTTTTACATTTACCCAGTCAATTAACCTACAAACCTGTACGTCTTTGGAGTGTGCGAGGAAACCGAAGATCTCGGAGAAAACCCACGCAGGTCACGGGGAGAACGCACAAACTCTGTACAGACAGCACCCGTAGTCGGGATCGAACCTGAGTCTCTGGCACTGCATTCGCTGTAAGGCAGCAACTCTACCGCTGCGCCACCGTGCCGCCTTATAGTCGAGTCGTTTCATAATGTAAATGTTTACATTAAGCTCACTTTAACTCTTGACGTTCTTTCTGGGAGTTTCCAATGAAGTTACCAAACTGACAGGAGTAGATGTGGTCATGGATCTCCAGCAGATACATCTCGTTAAACTCAAAAGAGCATGGAAACTGTTCCATCAGATGCCAAACACATTCGATAAATTGAGTAAACACAGGTGAAACCTCCTTAGGGTCACTATCTAGATGGCCACATCTGCAAAAGATAATGGGGAAAACGAGTTTTTTAAAAAACCACAACTTTAAAATGAAATATTTAAAATATATATCATCTGCTCTAACTGCTTTATTTGACCTGAAGCTTCCCGCGACTGCGTGAGTTTCCTCCCATTTGTTTTTATTGTAGTTTGTTTTTGGGAACAATGTGCCAGAAGTGATTGAGGCAGGTACAATAAGACGTTTAAAAGACATTTGAACAGGTTCATGGATAGGAAAGATTTAGAGGGAAAAGGGTCAAATGCATACACATGGTACTAGCTTTGATGAGCATTGTGGTCGGCATGAACGAGTTCAGCAAAAGGGCTTTTTCTCCATGCTGTATGACTCGATGATGCTTCTGTGTGACCTACTGAGAGTTTGGAGCATTTTCTGTTCTTACTTCCAAGTGCAAAATTCGCACAGAGGGCTACCAATGCAGTTACAGCAAGAATTAAGAAAGTAATTGTAGAAAGTAGTTAAGAAAGTAAAATGCCTGGGGGAAATTGAATACGAAAGGGGGGGGGGGTTATGATCCAGTTACATCGAGTATTGCTGCGACCTATCTAGAGTGCTGGTCTCCTTATTAAAGCAAGGGTGTGAATGAGTTGTCAGCAGTTCATTGAAAGTTTACAGACCAATACCTGGAGTGGGCAGTTTGCCTTAAGGGAAAGTTGATAAGGCTGAGATCATATTCACTGGAGTTTAGATGTGAATGAAACATACATGATCTTGAGTGATCTTGACAGGGTGGATGGGGGAAGTATTTAGAATAAGTAGTCCCCTTTGAAAAATAATGCAGTCAATTTGTTTCTGAGAGCTTTGAGTCTGTGGGGCTCATTTTCTCAAAGGGCTGTATTAGCAGAGTTTTTGAATTTTATTAAGCAAAGATAGATAGATATTTATTAAGCAATGGGTGGTGGGAATATAGATGAGGTCAAATAGCCACACTCTTATTAAACGGCAGTACAGGCTTGAGGGAGTAAGTGACCTACTGCTGCGAAGTCAGATTTTCACACGAGGCTCAGCGGGTCAGGCAGCATCTCTGGGGAAAAAGGATGGGTGACATTTCGGGTGGGGACTTTTCTTCAGAGTCTGAATAAGGGTCCTGACCAGAAATGCCACCCATCCTTTTTCTACCAGTGATGCTGCATGACCCGCTGAGTTACTCCAGCACTTTGTGTCTTTCTTTGGTATAAAGCAGCATCTGTAGTTCTATGTTTCTACGTTTCCTCATATATTCACTTGTTGTATACAATAGGACAAGTGCCATAAAAAGGATCTGAAAATGAGGATGATGGTTATAGACAATAGACAATAGGTGCAGGAGGAGGCCATTCGGCCCTTCGAGCCAGCACCGCCATTCAATGTGATCATGGCTGATCATTCTCAATCAGTACCCCGTTCCTGCCTTCTCCCCATACCCCCTGACTCCGCTATCCTTATTTTGATACATCGCCCAATTGTCCACGAGGCAACATGATTACCTTTGAGAAAATTTGTGTCCCATAGAGATCCATTCTTTTTCTATAAGAACCTTGAAAAGAAAGGCAAGTGAGAGACAAATCATTAGGGATAAATAATTATTTCTGATATCCTTTGTGTAGAATCCGAATCATCAGTAATGAAAAATGAGCAATTCCCGTTAAATTCAAATAAAACCTTTATTATTCCGTATTCACATAATTTAATACTCTTTTCATTTACTCCCCTGATTTTCTTTTAATCTCAACATAAAAGATATGCTCTTTACATAGGCATCATTTTTTAATCTGCCCAGCAGTCCTATTCCAAAATTCTTCAATTGTAAGCCATACCTTTACTTTCACAACCAGTTGTCAAAAATCTTCTCATTTCACCCTGTAGAACTGCTAATCTTCAGTGGATAATGTCCTTAATTATACAACTGCATCAAGGTTGTACTCTGCCTGTGCTGTTTGCTGTTATCCTTGCCCCACTCCAAAACTTGCATCCTACCTCACACTAATAACTGCAACCTCATCGTCCCTCTCTTCACAAGTTTCAATCGCTGACAAAATCAAGTTGACAGAGTTTTCTCATTCATTTAAAGCCTCAATGTTATTTTTAAAATCTGCCTCTCAGAATATAGCACAGGTAGAAAATTCCTGATTTTGTTCTCACATAAATCTGTGGACAATATTTCATCTACAGTGTGAGTTAGGAAGTGCTCTCATGAACCTTTAAGAGAGACCACTGAAAATACTTATGTTGAGAAGATTCCTAAAATGCTTCAGATGTTAGTTAGAATTCTACAGAAGAAAGAAAAATGTGAGGTCACTACCATTCACCATAACCAAGGAGTCAGAGCAGCAAATTCCAGCAACAATATCTGCACCGCTGAATGTGGAGATTAAAAAGCTGCTGTCCAACTTGGCCAACTCATCCAGATGGTTCCCTTCTCCAGTATAAAACTGGGAAGCAACCACCAAAATGCACAGATGTTATGTTCATGTTTCGCATTACACATATATGCTAATAAAGGCAAAAAACAAGTAATGTCTTGTTTGCTCCCATGTAAATTATTCTTAATGACATAATAAGAATTAATGCAAAAAAAGAGGCATATCTAGTCCAGATTTTCTTCTCATGTTTTCATGAACAGACTTATTGTAGACCCTTGCTGTCTCTCCACACATCTCCTATCCCAATAGCCATTACCCCACACAAAATGCATTAATAGTTCAATAGGATTACTAATTAAAAGACATTTGGACAGATGGATATGAAGGGTTTAGAGGGATATAGACTAAATGGAAGCAAATACCTGCAAGGCTTGCCCAATATACCAACTTTGTTAGCATGGAGAAAGTGGGCTGAAGGGCCTGTTTCTATGCTATACAACTCTATGACTAATCCAGTTCTTGGCTGCACACGATGATGCCACACAGACCAATCCTTTAACTACTTCATCTGTTAAGTAATTTTTGATTAATAACACAATATATTTTTATCACCAGAATATAAACAAGTCCGTCTGATTAAGTCAGTGGACAAAGGTATCAAAACCCCCAAAACAGTAATGTGTCGGGTAAATTCTCACCACAAATCCCTTTATAGTCCGATAGTAAGAGTCCAAGAGAAGGCCAGCCAACGAGCAAACTTGAACCGTTCGATCCCACCCGTCAGAACAATGAACCAACACACTGGCATTTTCTTCAGCCACTGCCTGGAATCAGGAAAAGAGTTATGAACATGAAGTTCTTTATAAATATCTTATAATACATTTTATGAAAATTTGAATCACACAACAAATTTTTCCCAATTACTTTGCTTTATTTTAGGACAATTTGAAAATACTATAAATAGAAATGTCTTAATTTGTTATACTAACAGTTTAGTTTATTATTGTCATGTGTGCCGAGGCAGAGTGAAAAGCTTTTATTAATAACAGGAGGAGATTTTTACAGGAAATACTACTTTTAGAATACATTATTTCACAATTATGATTCAAGAAATGTTTCTCCATGTGTTATGGCAATAAAGGATGTACAAATTTGGGCAAAATACTGGTGATTTGAAAGTTTTTGCTTGAAGAGGCTAGAACAACCTGGAAAACTAGCTATAAAGTAGTACATTTTTACAGCAGCCTTAGAAAATATAGAGAAAGTTCGATACGTGTTTCTCAGGTTTACATAGCTCTATTAGTGGCTCTGCCACTGAATCGTTGTATAAAAGGATTCAACATCTGCATGAATACCGACATATTAAAAAAAACAAGCCATTACCTTTGATATAAAGAAACCAGCATCCATGACAGCTTTAATATGCCGCAGCCAGCCAGAGTTTTCCAAGCCCGTGAGAAAGTCACTCATTGAAGGCGTTTTCAGCTCACATACTAAAAATAAAATCATTCCCTTCATTTATATTTCAACATTATTTTATTTGCCTCTTGCCCAGTGACACAAATAAAGACATATGCTGTTTGAGGCTCGCACACATAAAGGTGATTATTAGTTCATCATAATTTTCTGTTTTATTGATTTTTAACTACTTATTTCAGCTTCTTCATAATATTCTTTGCAATTACATATCTTCTTTTCTAAAGGAAACGAATCTAATCCTTCAAAATTAATGCAGAGTATTCTAGAGCAATATTGCAGATAAAAATGGATGCAATGACAATATTTTAAAATAAACATAATTGTTGAGAGCAATTTGCATACAATGGTAGTTTAGTTACAGCATGGAGTTACATCTTGGAAACAAGTCCTTCGACACACCTGTTTACACTAGTTCTATGTTATTCCATTTTCCTGCATGCCTGGGGCAATTTTACAGAGACCAATTAACCTACAAACCCTCACATCTTTGGGATGTGGGAGAAAACAGGAGCATCCGAAAGAAACCAGTCACGGGGAGAACATGCAAAATCCACACGGACACCAGAGTTCAGGATCGAACCCAGGTCTCTGGTGTTGTGAGGCAGCAGGTCTACTCCTGCACCACTGTGCTGCCCTTATATCATTGATGTGTTAGCAGTTTAAGCCCCAGCAACTAAAAATAATTCTGTATTTAAGTTATTTTCTAAACAATTTTTAAGCCAACAAATACAAAAGTTTAGTTTAGTGATACAGCATGGAAACTGGCCCTTCGGCCCACCATGTCCACACTAACCATCAATTGCCCGTTCACACTGAGTTCTGTTAGCCCATTTTTGCATTCGCTCCCCACACACACTTATTGAAGCCGATTAACCTAAAGTCCCCACGTCTTTGGGATGTGGGAGGAAACTGGAGCTTTTTTTAAACAATGGTGGAAGTAAAAAGGTAAATTACCTTCTAAAAGCTTTTGCAAGCTATTCCTCATCACATGTATGTTTTCAATACCAACAAACTGGAACCTAATGTTGGAGTAATTATCTTCATTTTCATACCCTTTCCCAGCAGCTCGATTTGCCATGGCATTCAGCTAACAAAAAATATAAATCAGCAACACACAGCTTAATAATTCCTATGCATGGATTTTTATTTTCTATTGAGTCAATGAAGCACAAATTGAATAATCCTCCTGCAAAAGTTATCAACATAACAAGAAATGCAGAAAATATTGAAGCCAGGTAGCATCTGTTGATAGATTTAAATCTTCAAGCTGATTGCTTGATCAGTTTAGTTTAGTTTAGAGATAGATCGTGGAAATAGGCCCTTTTTGCCCAACGAATCCACATCTACCAACAAACACACGTACACTGGTTCTATCCCACACACCAGGGACAATTTACAGAAGCCAATTAGCCTACAAACCTGCACGTCTTTGTAATTTGGGAGGATACCGGACCACCCAGAAAAACCCCACACGATCACAGGAAGAACGTACAAACTCCGGACGCACATGAGGCAGTCAGGATTGAACCCAGGTCTCTGGCGCTGTAAGGCAGCAACTCTACTGCCGCGTCATTGTGCCACCCCAGTTGACTATTTCCAGCACTTTCTATTTTTTATTTTTTTATTCCAGCAACTACAGCATCATTGACAATTTAGCCTACTGAAGATCAAGGTAAATTTTAAAATTAGGTTTCAAACTTTAGCAAGTCATTCTTCATATTGCCTTAATGTCGTGCAGTACAAAATCATTTAAAAGGCAATTCAAACAAAAAAATCCTGGAAATAGCAAAGCAGGCAGCTTCTATTGGTAGAATTAAATGTTGCAGGCTGATGACTAACAAGTTCTGATGGAGCACGAACTCTTTCCTGGCAAATGTTGCCCTGCTTGCCAAGTGTTTTCAGTAATTTTGCTTTTATGTCATATTCCACCATTGAGAGTCCTTTGCTTCTGTGTCACTTAAAATGACTTTACCTGCTTATTCATCATTTGCATAATTTGATCACCGGTCCTCAATCTATAGATTTGAGCACTCATAATTAACTCAAGAATAAATTTGAATTGCAGTTAAGTGATATTTGCTCGTGACATAATTAACAGGTTTCCCAGTGATGACAATGAAATGCTTTGACAATGGTATTTGATCCTGTCCTCTCACTGAGGACAGGATATCGTCGGTGAATTTTGGTATTAATTGCAAAACAAAATCTGAAAATCGTGACGTATCAACTGAGTGACTTGTACGCAGTCTTGAATGAACAACTGGCAAAGTAAAATACCTTTGGTCTGGTATCCACCACATATACGAAAGAACTGTTTGGATTGGAACTATTGATGGCTTGTAGCATTTGCTCATCTTCCACACACCTGGTGCTGAATCCTGATAGTGGCTGACTGCACCTACAGATGGCAGCCTGTTGAAACATAATTATCAAGGAATAAGATGGAAGAAAATAATTTTAAATTAGCAAAGTTCACTTATCTACAAAGATACCCACATTGTTGTCCTTGAAAAAGTAAGAAAGAACAGGAAATCGTCCTTTACTTCTGAACTTTGAGCTCCCCACTATTGTTGGATTGGTGGCTTCCCTTGGTGTGTACAGACTTGATGAATAAGTGTTACAGGTCTAGAAAAAAATCAAAACAATATTACACAGTAGAATGTAACAAATATAAATTTTCATAAAACTGATCAACACTACAATAAAAGGATTGTTGTTATCAAAGTATAAAGCTAAAGAAAAGTTGAAAATACTTCATGTAGACAATTCATATTTCAAAATGTAGTTAAAAAGAACTTACTACGATAACCTTGAGGTAAATAAAAGGACACAAAGTGCTGGAGTAACTCAGCAGGTCAGGCAGCATCTCTGGAGAATGTGGATAGGTGACATTTCGGATCGAGATCCTTCTTCAGACCTTCCACATATCAATCCAATCGGCCTGAAGGGTCCCAACCCAAACGTCACCTGTCCATGTTCTCCAGAGATTCTGCCTGACCTGCTGAGTTACTCCAGCACTCTGTATCCTTTTGTGCATTAACCAGCATCTGCAGTTCCTTGTTTCTAACCTTGGGGAAAACTTGAATTGGGGAAAACTTGAATTGGGGGAGTCATAGAGCCATGGAGGACAGAAACAGGCCCTTCGTCACAACTTGTCCATGTTGGCCAACATCTAGCTATACCTATCTATCCCCCTCATGATCTTATACACCTCCGTAAGACCATCCCTCATCTTTCTGTGCTCCAAGGAATAAATTCCTAGACTGCCCAACTGCCCTTGGCTGGTTTTCGTGCTCTATGACTATCACTTTAACCATAAAAGCTTCTCTTATCAAATAGAATATACAATGTACTAGACTAGGATTCATGTAAAAATGGCTACTCGATGGTTGGCACAGACACATTGGGCCGAAGGGCCTGTTTTTAACATGTATATCTCCGTCACTGAACAGGAGCCTGAGAATACCTCCAGGAATTCTCATTCCCGCTGGTTTCAAGGCTTTGAATATTTATTCTTCTGATATCTAAAGTGTACACAGTTGCGAGAGGATTTATGTCAAGTATAATATACATTTTTCTGCTCACCTTTGGATTAGGCTGCATTGCAAGATATTGTACTTACAATATCTCTTTAGAAGAATTGAAGACATACTTAAGCACCGATCATTAGTACGAGGCATGGAAGAAATGTTTTACAAAGTCTTAAAATATAATAAATTGCAGATTTGTTTATATCTTTATTCCAGATGTTCCAGACAAAACTAAATTGAACTCCAGACTTCAGAAGCAGATTAAATTCTTCAATTCAAATTTGAAGAATGGCATTCGAAACTACATCTGACAATCCAATGAACTGTAAAGTCTTAAACTCGTTAAAGTTTTATATTCACATCAGGAATGTCAGCTACTGGAAAGCTGAAAGTTTTTTTTTCACCAAATAATCAAGAAGTGGTTTGATTAGTTCAACAAATTGAATCAGCAAAACGTAACAAAGCTTGTGTAAATAAAAACATGACAGATTTTAGACTAGGTCCCTTTTAAGGGACATGTAAAATGATTCCACTATTAGCCTGCCATTCAACCCAGTAAATCCATGCCAATTAATTTCATTCCTGCATATTTTTCTAAGTCAGCAGTTGATCTTATTTCCTTTTCAAAGTTGTTTTTGAATAAGATTCCATGACCTTATCAGGCTACTTAAATTAACTACTGTACTATTAACTACTTGGAAACTTGTTCAATGCTAATACTGGCAGAAATGAAATAACAAGGTCAACATAAACAAGTTAGTCAAATTGAATGCACGTTTTGCTGAAATTAACTTATCACTGCCAGTAGGAAAGTGAAATTCCAGTTTGGAAATCCACCAAAACACCAAACAGGATATTAATTCAGCTCCAACAAACAAAGAAGGCAGCTTCAAAAGTCAAGATTCCAGGAAATGCAGAACATTACCAAAAACAACTTAAAAAAACATAAAAGTATGTTGAAGACATTGTATTATTTAGATTTAGGCTTATTTTGTGCCTGGGTTGAAAATAATTTAATGTTACATTAAGAATCTGTACGATTCTGTTATTACTCCAGGGGCACTCATTCTCGCTGTGTTATAGACAATAGACAATAGGTGCAGGAGGAGGTCATTCGGCCCTTCGAGCCAGCACCGCCATTCAATGTGATCATGGCTGATCATTCTCAATCAGTACCCCGTTCCTGCCTTCTCCCCATATGTATAGTTTTAGATCGGCTGCCTTCCGAAACCTCGAATCAAATGGATTATTTCCAAATACAGGTAGTTCTACTATAATGCCCGTTTTCACACAGTAAATTGGATATGACCCGGTTGATGACCTAGGGAAAACTATTTATATTACATGATTTGGTTTTGTACACAACACGATTTTGGTCAGGAACAAGAAAACAGCTTAAAAGTTGCTTCGGAAGTTGGCAAGCAGAAAATAAAAGCCACCTTGGGAAAGCAAAATGTGGCCTCCCACAGAAATCAAACACCATTGCCTCTTAAGAATAAAGCTACTTTCACCATGGGAGACCATTGAATTCTATTGATA
This sequence comes from Rhinoraja longicauda, assembly GCF_053455715.1. NCBI lineage: Eukaryota > Metazoa > Chordata > Chondrichthyes > Rajiformes > Arhynchobatidae > Rhinoraja > Rhinoraja longicauda. The sequence continues at coordinate 38,823,953 of NC_135967.1, read as the reverse complement.
CTTACTTGTGCAATGATATTCTATTAAACAATGTAACATTCAGCCATTAGTATTTTTATTGCTGTAACAAAAATTAACTTACAGCAATTAAAAAACACCTCTATTTTTGAAAATCCTACAGGGAAAAATAACTTTGTTATTGTGAGTGTGAAACTCTCTCGTTCCTAACCCCACTTTCCCCATTGACCAATGGTTTTATAATGCGATCTTCTATAACACCACGTTTCTTAATAATGGAACTACCGCATTATAGCAGAACTACCTGTATAAATCTTGACAGTGTTAGAAGGTGACTAGAGAGAACACCAAACTTATTTGATGCCAATATCCACACTATCTGGAATGAGTAAATAGGAAAGTGAGTCAAACTGTAACCGAGTTTTTCCCCTTTTTTATTTCCAAGTACAGATTGTTATTTTATAAAGCCTTTTTTCACAATGCAAATTGGATATGACATGGCTGATGAATTGGGGAACACTATTTGTATTACATGATTTGTATTTGTACATAACATGATTTTGATCGGGAACAAGAGAAATGCTCAAAAGTTACTTTGAAATTTGGCAAGCAGAAAATAGAAGCCATCTTGGGGAAAGCAATATGTCGCCTCCCACAGGTTGTCTCAGCTATTTGGGAACTGTGATCTTATTGAATCATGGACATAACTGGCTAACAAGAAATGTGCAAATCACCATTACTCACCTCATAATTTTCATTTATATCAGTCTGTTCCCAATGCGCATTAGGTACTCCCATTCGTTGAAATTCTTCCCTTATATTTATCATTTTCCAACCTATGCCTCTGTCCATTTCCTTCTGCTTAGGGTTGTACGAGAAAGCATAAAGCTCCTCATACTCCACTGAAATAGAAACAATTTTGATGGAAAGTTATTAAATGTTAAAACATTGGTGGGGAAAAAGGTATGTCCTTAACCATGCAGCACAGAACGCCACAAGAGACCCTTTTCCCTGTGGCTGTCAAACTGTGCAACTCCTCCCCTTTCTGTCGTGGGGTAGACCGATTCCCCTCCCCTCCCCCCCCAGCCCCTTCCCCAATCTTTGCACATCCCAAATCCTGGACTTTCCACTCATCTCTTTAATTTCATGTTCCATGTATCTTGTTGTGTTTTATGACTGTCGGCAGATCAATTTCCCTCCTGCGATAAAGTTCTATCGTATTGTATCAACAATTATATACATATACACCGATCAGCCAAAACATTATGACCACTGACAGGTGAAGTGAATAACATTGGTTATCTTGTTACAATGGCACCTGTCAAGGGGTGGGATATATTGACAATAGACAATAGGTGCAGGAGTAGGCCATTCAGACCTTCGAATCAGCACCGCCATTCAATGTGATCATGGCTGATCATTCTCAATCAGTACCCCGTTCCTGCCTTCTCCCCATACCCCCTGACTCCGCTATCTTTAAGAGCTCTATCTAGCTCTCTCTTGAAAGCATCCAGAAAATTGGCTTCCACTGCCATCTGAGGCAGAGAATTCCACAGATTTACAACTCTCTGACTGATTGGGCAGCAAGTGAACAGTCAGTTCTTGAAGTTGATGTGTTGGATGCAGGAGAAATGGGCAGGAGTAGACCTGAGCGACTTTGACAAGGGCAAAATTGTTATGGCCAGACAACTGGGTCAGAGCATCTCTGAAACGGCAAGGCTTGTGGGGTGCTCCCGGTCAGCAGTGGTGAGTATCTACCGACAGTGGTCCGAGGAGGGACAAACCACAAACTGGCAACAGGGTGTTGGGCGCCCAAGGCTCATCGATGCACGTGGGCAACGAAAGGCTATCCCATCTGGTCCAAACTGATTGTGGGAAGATGACAAGCTGGTGGACGGAGTGTGATGCTCTGGGAAATGTTCTGCTGGGAAACCCTGGGTCTGGCCATTCATGTGGAAGTCAATTTGACACGTGTCACCTACCTAAACATCGTTGCAGACCAGGTACACCCCTTCTTGGCAATGATATTTCCTGATGGCAGTGGCCTCTTTCAGCACGATAATGCACCCTGCCACACTGCACACATTGTTTGGAAATGGTTTGAGGAACATGATTCTCCAGATCACAATCCGATTGAGCATCTGTGGGATGTGCTGGATTGACAAGTCCGATCCACGGCGGCTCCACCTCGCAACTTATAAGACTTGAAGGATCTGCTGCTAATGTTTTGGTGCCAGATACCACAGGACACCTTCAGGGGTCTTGACGAGTCCATGCCTCGGCGGGTCAGCGCTGTTTTGGCGGCACACGGAAGACCAACAGCATATTAGGCAGGTGGTCATAATGTTTTGGCTGATCGGTGTATAAACTACAATTAAAAATGCCAAGTTTTGTTCCATATCATGTTTTTCTGATCTACCAAGTATCCTAAGATTTTTTTATTGAACTGAACTTTGTCAAATTCAGGTGAGGGTTATCAATTGAAACATCCACAACCATCCATAAGATTCTTAAATCCTACTTTGTCCCACCCCACTTCTTTTCCAGCTTTCTCTCCCCCACAACAATCAGCCTGAAGATAGACAATAGACAATAGGTGCAGGAGTAGGCCATTCAGCCCTTCGAGCCAGCACCGCCATTCAATGCGATCATGGCTGATCACTCTCAATCAGTACCCCGTTCCTGCCTTCTCCCCATATCCCCTCACTCCGCTATCCTTAAGAGCTCTATCCAGCTCTCTCTTGAAAGCATCCAACGAACTGGCCTCCACTGCCTTCTGAGGCAGAGAATTCCACAACTTCACCACCCTCTGACTGAAAAAGTTCTTCCTCATCTCCGTTCTAAATGGCCTACCCCTTATTCTTAAACTGTGGCCCCTTGTTCTGGACTCCCCCAACATTGGGAACATGCTATCTGCCTCTAATGTGTCCAATCCCCTAATTATCTTATATGTTTCAATAAGATCCCCCCTCATCCTTCTAAATTCCAGTGTATACAAGCCCAATCGTTCCAGCCTTTCAACATACGACAGTCCCGCCATTCCGGGAATTAACCTAGTGAACCTACGCTGCACGCCCTCCATAGCAAGAATATCCTTCCTCAAATTTGGAGACCAAAACTGCACACAGTACTCCAGGTGCGGTCTCACCAGGGCCCGGTACAACTGTAGAAGGACCTCTTTGCTCCTATACTCAACTCCTCTTGTTACGAAGGCCAACATTCCATTGGCTTTCTTCACTGCCTGCTGTACCTGCATGCTTCCTTTCATTGACTGATGCACTAGGACACCCAGATCTCGTTGAACTCCCCCTCCTCCTAACTTGACACCATTCAGATAATAATCTGCCTTTCTATTCTTACTTCCAAAGTGAATAACCTCACACTTATCTGCATTAAACTGCATCTGCCATGTATCCGCCCACTCACACAACCTGTCCAAGTCACCCTGCAGCCTTATTGCATCTTCCTCACAATTCACACTACCCCCCAACTTAGTATCATCTGCAAATTTGCTAATGGTACTTTTAATACCTTCGTCCAAGTCATTAAGATGGGTCCCAATCCAAAACGTCGCCTCTCCATATCCTCCAGAGATGCTGTCTGACCTGCTGAGTTACTCCAGCACTTTGTGTTCTACGTAAGATTCTTAAATCAGACTGCTCCTCTATGACAACAAATCTCAATAGCATTCTGGTGCAGGTTGGTGATTTAAGGCATGGGGAGCTTTGGATGGAGGAGGGCCATCGGTGTGCAGTGATGCCGCTGAATTTTTTACAAGTAACAAAAAATTCTGTGACTCCAGCTTGGTTCAAAGCTGTCTCTCCGCGCACGCTCTTGGTGGCCTTCAAGATGATGTACCTGGACTTCTTGTGTGATGCTGAATCACTGTCTTAAATGCCAGAGATTTAGCCCAGAGGAGGCGATGAGTCTCCTAGTTCATCCAAACTTCTGGTTAGAGAATCATATTATCATAGAGCTAAACAATAACCTAATCACCCCAGTCATTCCCTCTTCTCCACTCTCCCATCAGACAAAAGGTACAGCAATGTGAAAACACATATCCCCAGATTCAGAGATATTTTCTTCCCAGCTGTTAGCAGGCAACTGAACCATTCTATCACCAACTAGTAAGCGGTCATGACCTCACATCGACCTGACTGGGGACCTTCGAACTATCTTTAATTGGACTTTACCTTGCACTAAACTTTATCTTGCCTTGATCCTGTATCTGTACACTGTGGATGGCTTGATTGTAATCAATGTATATATTTTTTGCTGACTGGATAGCACGCAACAAAAATGCTTTCCACTGTATCTCGGTCTGTGTGACAATAAAAAAACTAAACAAGGATGTACTGTACCTGGCTGTGAGAGTCTGAGAAGTGAACTGTAAACATCATGACAATCACGCTCTCGAGAAATAACAAAGTGTGCAACTCTGAAGTTCTTGCAATGAATCAACAACGGGCACCCTGCTGAAGTAAGGGGAAGCTTCCCTATTGTTGAAATATGATGGTGCAAAATCTATAAAAAGTAATATTAAAAATAAATTAGTTTTAAGTGTCTTGCTGTGAATATATGCCAACAACAGTTTCAATCCTGCAGGGCGTATTTAATTCTCATGTCAAATAAAGTTATCAAATGAATCTGAAAACAAATATCACTGTTAGCTGGAAGAAATCAAAATAGACCTTGTAAAGGAAAAGGAAAATATTGTTTATTTTCCTGACTGCCACTAGTAATTAATACTTTAAATGACTCATTGGGATATTGCGGAATACATAATCTCACCGTTGATTATGGGAAACCAGGGAAATTTAGAAATAAACAGGAATTAAGATTTAAGGTTTTAACCTTGCTTTTTAAAAAAATTAGCTTTAGGCATTCACAAAACAAATCTTCATGAATTTAGTGAAAAATTGATCCCGTCATTTAACTTAGGAAATTGTCCATGTTCTCGTGGAATGCTATGGCATTTTGTGTCTGTTTTGTAAACCAGCAACTGCAGATCCTTGTTTCTACTAAGGTTTAAGTTAAATTGGGTACTCTTACTTTCAGAGTCAGAAGGTAACACAAACGCAGTGGGCAGCAAAATGTAATTACATACCCATGTCTCTTTACGGATCTCCGGTGAAGATTCGACAAATATCAGATGTGTTGCAGTCAAATAAAGTGTTCCCAATGTTGGTTTCTTGGAAGTAAACCGGTCAAGCAACTTCACATACTCTGCCTGCAAGATAAAAAGGGGAAATTAGAAGTTAAGATGACATTTCTGCAATATTCGAGCTGTTAAATTCACGGTGGATGAATTAATTGCCAGGCAATTCATAAAGACTGGCCAGATACAGATGGCAATAAGCTTAGGCCAAATGGAAGCTACAAGGAGAACATGTCCCTGAGAAAAGCAAGGCGTGATTTACGTTGATTTAAACGGCCAGACAAGGCCTTCGGAAAACTCATAAAAAATTCCTGTGTTCATATTTATAATCATAAGCGTTGGCGCATATTTCCAATATTGCTGAACATTAACCTACTAATGGAGGCAATGTGGTGCCATTGGCAGCAGATAGGCACATTTACTGGCATTTCTTGTTACAAATGTGAACACAGAGATAAATAATGGAAAATTGGCATAACGGCAAACTAACCAAACATTACACAATCCGGCATCAGAATGAATGTTTTAACTAGAAAATGACTAACATCGATACACTACTGCTGGAGTAACTCAGTGGGTCAGGCAGCATTACTGGAGAACATGGATAGATGACATTTCGGGTAGGTACTCAACCCAAAATGTCACCTGTCCATGTTCTCCACAGATGCTGCCTGACCTGCTGAGTTAATCCAGCATTTTGTGTTTTTTTACTCTAAATTCCAGCATCTGCAGTTCCTTGTGTCTATCTGTATCGTATTGTCTTCCTTCTAATCCCCCTCCATCTAATGATAAGGCCTATTCCTAACTCAATTCAGCCACTGGTCTGCTTTTTAATTTATCACTATGACTATGCAGATCAATCTGAAGCAGAAGCTTTGCCAACAATAGTGACGACATTTACTTAGCAATTTTATATTTTCATACAAGGGAGGCTGTCAAACTGAGTGTTTGTTCAAAATGTTTTTTTTAGTTTATCAGCAAAGCTGTCAGAGCTCGACCCGAAACGTCACCCATTCCATCTCTCCTGAGATACTGTCTGACCTGCTGAGTTACTCCAGCATTTTGTGAATAAATACCTTTGATTTGTACCAGCATCTGCAGTTATTTTCTTATACTCTATGAAGCATGGTATCATTTTAAATATGCTTTATACATATTGCAAATAATACAACAGATAAAAGATCAAATAGATTTGGATTGATAGCATCTCAATTTAAAATAAACTTTGCTGCATTCAATGAGTGCTCCTCATCAACAACAAAGGAGAATATTTGTAGACAACAATGTAGAAGAGAAAATGTTGTTTATAAACAATTGACACTGAAGTGAATGAGTATATCTTGTTTTCTACCATAGTACAAATATAAAAAGTATAGCAACAAAAACACTTCAACAAAATACCATTTATCAGAGTAGAAAAGTAACATTAATATGTCAGAGATTTTATCTTTAATGTTTATACAGCCCTTGTAGGTACAAATGCCCAACAAGAAAATGATAATCTGAAGGGTCTCGACTCGAAAATTCACCCATTCCTTCTCCCCAGAGATTCTGCCTGCCCATAGAAACATAGAAATATGTGCAGGAGTAGGCCATTCGGCCCTTCGAGCCTGCATCGCCATTCAATATGATCATGGCTGATCATCCAGCTCAGTAACCTGTACCTGCCTTCTCTCCATACCCCCTGATCCCTTTAGCCACAAGGGCCACATCTAACTCCCTCGTAAATATAGCCAATGAACTGGCCTCAACTACTTTCTGTGGCAGAGAATTCCACAGACTCACCACTCTGTGTGAAGAAATGTTTTCTCATCTCGGTCCTAAAAGACTTCCCCCTTATCCTTAAGCTGTGACCCCTGGTTCTGGACTTCCCCAACATCGGGAACAATCTTCCCGCATCTAGCCTCTCCAACCCGTTAAGAATTTTATATGTTTCTATAAGATCCCCCCTCAGTCTTCTAAATTCCAGCGAGTATAAGCCTAGTCTATCCAGTCTTTCTTCATATGAAAGTCCTGCCATCCCAGGGATCAATCTGGTGAACCTTCTCTGTACTCCCTCTAAGGCTAGAATGTCTTTCCTTAGATTAGGAGACCAAAACTGCACACAATACTCCAGGTGCGGTCTCACCAAGGCCCTGTACAACTGCAGCAGAACCTCCCTGCTCCTATACTCAAATCCTCTTGCTATGAATGCTAACATACCATTCGCTTTCTTCACTGCCTGCTGCACCTGCACACTTGCTTTCAATGATTGGTGCACTATGACACCCAGGTCACGTTGCATCTTCCCTTTTCCTAATTGGCCGCCATTCAGGTAATACTCTGCTTTCCTGTTCTTGCCGCCAAAGTGGATAACCTCACATTTATCCACATTATATTGCATCTGCCATGCATTTGCCCACTTGCCTAATCTATCCAAGTCACTCTGCAGCCTCCTAGCATCCTCCTCGCAGCTAACACTGCCACCCAGCTTCGTGTCATCCGCAAACTTAGAGATGTTGCATTCAATTCCCTCGTCCAAATCATTAATATATATTGTAAATAACTGGGGTCCCAGCACTGAGCCTTGCGGTACCCCACTAGTCACTGCCTGCCATTCCGAAAAGGACCCGTTTAATCCCACTCTTTGCAGCTGTTACTCCAGCTTTGTGTCCATCTTCGTGATAATCACAGATTTCTATTTATTTATTTATTTATTGCCATGTAGCTTTGTCACACAAAGCAATATATTTCTAGTTGCAAAAGTAAAATACCATAAAATGCCATGTATTCTTTCTTTGCTCAAAATTCCAGTATCTGCAGTTCCTTGTCTTTCTATATAGTATTTCAATTAACTTTTTCAATTATTTACATTAATATTTTTAATAAGTTATTGAATAACAGACATTTATATATTTCAAACTTAATTTTAGACCAACCTGACAAAGTTGAAGACGAAGTTTGCCAGCTGTCAAAACATTTAATGACATTTAATCAATGTTGCCCCCATTTACTCCCAGGACCTGCATGCTTAGGCCCAGTGAAAGTGGCAGTCTGCTTATGGGTCAGTTCATTCTGGATGTGGAAAGACCTCATGTGGCATTTCTAGATAAGCAGACCAAAAACATCCTTGCCTCCGTCACCATCTCCATTGAATCCTGAATTTTAAAGATCAATATCAGCTCACTTCTAATCAGTTTATTATCTAAAAGCCAGGTCTCTTATCCCTCCAATCTTTCCTCATAGTTGTTTTTTTAAATTCTGATACCATCTAAACATTGTTTGGACTTTCCACATTGCTTCTTTGTCCTCTTTATAGCATAGTTTGTCCAACTTAGCTTTCTAAGTACAACCTGACCAGAATATAAGAGACTATCTTTACAGCGTTATGAAAGGAGGTAAAAAATTTGAAAATCAAGGGACTCGAAATTGGGTCTTGCACCATTTTTATAATGCATAAATCATCCACTAAAAACTATCTGGTGCACATATAAGCTTTCAGGCAAATGTGCTGAGGCAGTGGAGAGGAACAATGTTACGAGCCTTGGTATTAGATGATAAACTCAGGTCTGGCCAGATACACAAGTTTGATTTTTCAATCAATAAAGCCGGAGGAGCGTATTATAAAATAAATACCAAGAGCTGTAATTCTGCAAAATTCTTGGATATTATAGTCAGAGTAACAGGCCATTTGGCCCGTCTCATTCATGCCAACCAAGATGAATTGGTCCCATTTGCCTGATGAGGGGGGGAGGAGAGGGTGGATGAGGGGGAGAGGGTGGATGAGGGGGAGAGGGTGGATGAGGGGGGGAGGGTGGATGAGGGGGGGGGAGGGGGGATGAGGGGGGGAGGGGAGGGTGGCTGAGGGGGGAGGGTGAGGGGGGAGGGTGAGGGTGAGGGGGGGGGAGGGGGAGGGTGAGGGTGAGGGGGGGGGAGGGGGAGGGGGGGGAGGGGGAGGGGGAGGGGGGGGAGGGGGAGGGGGAGGGGGGGGAGGGGGAGGGGGAGGGGGGGGAGGGGGAGGGGGAGGGGGGGGAGGGGGAGGGGGAGGGGGGGGAGGGGGAGGGGGGGGAGGGGGAGGGGGAGGGGGAGGGGGGGGAGGGGGAGGGGGGGGAGGGGGAGGGGGGGGAGGGGGAGGGGGGGGAGGGGGAGGGGGGGGGGAGGGGGAGGGGGAGGGGGGGGAGGGGGAGGGGGAGGGGGGGGAGGGGGAGGGGGAGGGGGGGGAGGGGGAGGGGGGGAGGGGGGGGAGGGGGGGGAGGGGGAGGGGGGGGAGGGGGAGGGGGGGGGGGGGAGGGGGAGGGGGGGGAGGGGGAGGGGGGGGGGGGGGAGGGGGAGGGGGGGGGGGGGGAGGGGGAGGGGGAGGGGGAGGGGGGGGGGAGGGGGAGGGGGGGGGGAGGGGGAGGGGGGGGGGGGGGAGGGGGAGGGGGGGGGGGGGGGGAGGGGGAGGGGGGAGGGGGAGGGGGGGGGGGGGAGGGGGTGAGGGGGGAGGGGAGGGGAGGGGGGTGAGGGGGGAGGGGAGGGGAGGGTGAGGGTGAGGGTGAGGGGGGAGGGTGAGGGTGAGGGGGGAGGGGAGGGTGAGGGGGGAGGGGAGGGTGAGGGGGGAGGGGAGGGTGAGGGGGGAGGGTGAGGGGGGAGGGGAGGGGGGAGGGGAGGGGAGGGGGGAGGGTGAGGGGGGAGGGTGAGGGGGGAGGGGAGGGGGGAGGGGGGAGGGTGAGGGGGGAGGGTGAGGGGGGAGGGGAGGGGGGAGGGTGAGGGGGGAGGGGAGGGGGGAGGGTGAGGGGGAGGGGAGGGGGGAGGGGAGGGTGAGGGGGGAGGGGAGGGTGAGGGGGGAGGGGAGGGTGAGGGGGGAGGGAGGGTGAGGGGGGAGGGGAGGGTGAGGGGGAGGGGAGGGTGAGGGGGGAGGGGAGGGTGAGGGGGGAGGGGAGGGTGAGGGGGGAGGGGAGGGTGAGGGGGGAGGGGAGGGTGAGGGGGGAGGGGAGGGTGAGGGGGGAGGGGAGGGTGAGGGGGGAGGGGAGGGTGAGGGGAGGGGGTGAGGGGGTGGGTGAGGGGGGAGGGGAGGGTGAGGGGGGTGGGGAGGGTGAGGGGGGAGGGGAGGGTGAGGGGGGTGGGGAGGGTGAGGGGGGAGGGGTGGGTGAGGGGGGAGGGGAGGGTGAGGGGGGAGGGGGAGGGTGAGGGGGGAGGGGTGGGTGAGGGGGGAGGGGAGGGTGAGGGGGGAGGGGGAGGGTGAGGGGGGAGGGTGAGGGGGGGAGGGTGAGGGGGGAGGGTGAGGGGGAGGGGGAGGGTGAGGGGGGAGGGGAGGGTGAGGGGGGAGGGGGAGGGTGAGGGGGGAGGGGGAGGGTGAGGGGGGAGGGGGAGGGTGAGGGGGGAGGGGGAGGGTGAGGGGGGAGGGGGAGGGTGAGGGGGGAGGGGAGGGGAGGAGGGGAGGGGAGGGAGGGGGAGGGTGCATGAGGGGAGGGAAGGGGAGGGTGGATGAGGAGGGGAGGGTGGATGAGGGAGGGGAGGGTGGATGAGGGGAGGGGGAGAGGGGAGGGTGGATGAGGGAGGGGAGGGGAGGGTGGATGAGGGGGGGAAGGGGAGGGTGGATGAGGGGGGGAAGGGGAGGGTGGATGAGGGGGGGGGAAGGGGAGGGGGAGGAGGGCACAGGGAGCGGACGGGTCTCGGGGGGAGTGAGAGATGGAGAGGAGGGGGTCGGGCGACGGGGGAGAGTGGATGTGGGGAGGAACTCTGAGGCTCTGACTCCCCTCCAGCAGCCCCTACCTTGGGCGTGATGATGTGCTCCATGGCCGAGTCTGGCAGCGCTCCCTGCCCCGGGTGTGGGTGTGCGCGGGAGGCGGTCAGACACCGGTGCGGGGCAGCGCCTCAGAACGGCCGCCCATCGCCACCGTCAGCGGCCGCCATTTCCGGCAGCACCACGTGACCAGCGCCCGCCCCCGCGGGGGGTGGGGCACCGCGCTCTCGCGAGACCCGGGGCTGGGCAGCAGGAGGGGAGGGGCGGGGCGGGGCGGGAATTAGGGGCGGGGTAGAACAGGGGGCGGGGCTGGGTTGTGGGGGGGCAGGGGCGGGGCTTGAATGTGTGCGGGGCTGGCACCGGGGGCGGGGCTGGAATAGGGGACGGGCTGGAACAGGGGGCGGTGCTAGAATGGGACGGGGCTGTAATAGGGGGCGGGGGCTGAAATGGGGGCGGGCTGGAATAGGGGCGGGCCTGGAATTAGGGGGGATGGGCCGAAATGGGGGAGGGGCTTGAATAGGGGCGGGGTTGACATAGGAGGCGGGGCTGGTTCAGGGGCGGGGCTGGAGGTGTCCTACCGCCTCACATCTATCCAGGGACCAGAGCATTCCCTCCAGGTGAGACTCCTCTAAGCGCATCTACCTGGCTACACTATGTACGTGTGGCAAATCACAAAGTACTGTACTGGCAGCAGTCAATTATTTTTTTTATTATTCAAAAAATACTTTTTTCAAGAAATAAATATATACAAAACATGTTCCTTACAAAACTCCAACATTCTTGGAGGTTATACATACATTCAATACAGATATTCAATATACCAATTACACAAAATTACTCCCCCCCCCCCCACCCTTGCCACTCATGTGGCCCACTGGCGTGGAATTCCGTCCCTTATTTTGAGGGCGTTTCCACCAGTCAGTGGGTCAGGCAGAATCTGTGGAGGAAATGGACAGACGACATTTCGGGTCAGGATCCTTCATTTCATTCCCTCCACAGATGCTGCTTGACATGCTGAGTTACACCAGAACTTGGTGTTTTGCTCAGGATTCTGAAGTTCCTTCTATACACTGGAATATAGAAGGATGAGGGGGATCTTATTGAAACATATAAGATAATTAGGGGATTGGACACATTAGAGGCAGGAAATATGTTCCCAATGTTGGGGGAGTCCAGAACAAGGGGCCACAGTTTAAGAATAAGGGGCAGGCCATTTCAGTCAGAGAGTGGTGAAGGTGTGGAATTCTCTGCCTCAGAAGGCAGTGGAGGCCAGTTCGTTGGATGCTTTCAAGAGAGAGCTGGATAGAGCTCTTAAGGATAGTGGAGTGAGGGGGTATGGGGAGAAGGCAGGAACGGGGTACTGATTGAGAGTGATCAGCCATGATCGCATTGAATGGCGGTGCTGGCTCAAAGGGCTGAATGGCCTACTCCTGCACCTATTGTCTATTGTCTATTGTTCTTTATGTCTCCTACATTTGTATGAACTATAAATGAAAAGAAAGCCTTCTACTGTTTTGTTTTTCTTGTATATATATTTTTTAAGAACTTATGATTTTAATTTTTTTTTAAACTTCCTATGCTTTTGCAATCCCCTTCACTACTTCAAGACCACCTGTGTTTGTGCTGTCAATGGAGTGTCTGTTCTGGACTCAACATTTTTTCCTCTTGGCTAATCTCCAATACTTCAACTTTGGCAAATTTCTGCTTGTCCAGTTTGCCCAACATCATGTTTATATTTATTGTCATTGCCTTCCAAGTTCTGAAGACCTTGGTTAAACATTGACACCATCGTCTCTGAATTCTTCTTGGGCCTAATATTTTTCTATCTCAGTAACTTTCTCTTGATCATTACCAAATTTTCTTCTTTGCTCTATTGGTAGATTGTGGCTACAGTCCCATATTTTGTGATTCCTTTGTCAAATTCATCCGCATCTAATCTGATCCCTTTTTGGTTATTGCTCAACTCAATACCCAAAAGTTTGTAGCCTCCTTTTGCTCTGGTATTTTATTTCATTCACACGATTAAACTAGAATGTTTTATTCTTAATGTTCTAATGTTTTATGTTTTATTCTTCATTGTTTACTGTATGTCGTGTTGTTACTTGTGAGCAAAGCACCAAGGCAAATTCCTTGTATCATCATCATATATCTACAGCCGGAAACAGGCCTTTTCGGCCCTCCAAGTCCGTGCCGCCCAGTGATCCCCGTACATTAACACTATCCTACACCCACTAGGGACAATTTTTACATTTACCCAGCTAATTAACCTACATACCTGTACATGTATACATACTTGGATAATAAAATTTATTCAATTCAATTCAATTATTTGGATCCCTCTTATGATCACAGTATGAAATATTGTGGAACATTTTCCATATTAAAGCACTGTATAAAAATGCCAGCAATTAACAATGGTATACCCAAATCTTGTTTGGATACTGGGAACTAAAATAAACCAATGCATTCAAGAGAGAGCTAGATCTCTTAAGGATAGCGGAGTCAGGGGGTATGGAGAGAAGGCAGGAACGGGGTACTGATTGAGAATGATCAGCCATGATCACATTGAATGGCGGTGCTGGCTCAAAGGGCCGAATGGCCTACTCCTGCACCTATTGTCTATTGTCTATTGTCTATTGTCTAAACCAGCTCTGGCCCTTAGAATGCATCATATTTTATACTCTCCAATTTGCAACACACCAGTTTATCTGCCCGACCATCTATTTTCTATCCATTTTATTCCACATAATTGTATTACAATACAATAAACATGTCCTTTGACATTGCAAGTAAACAGCACAACACAAAGTGCAGGTGTAAATCAGAGGGTTACAAAAAAAGACATAATGTGCTGGAGTAACACAACGGGTTCTAAAGAAGACACAACGTGCTGGAATAACTCAACAGGTTACATGAAAAGTAAGTGGAGTAACTCTGTGGGTTACAACCATCCCTGGAGGACATGGATTGGCGAACTTTTGGGTCGGGACCCTTAAGCAATAAAAAGCTCAGTACAGCTGACTCCCGAAATATAGCCATTCGGGTAATGGATTTCATTGCGAAATTCACAAATACCAAATGTATGAGCTGCTGAAGAAAATTCATTCTCATAGAATTTGTGAGAAAAAGTAAATAAATAAACACAAAATCTGTTTCTTCTCATGAAGCATTGCTTGGCATCGACACAGAAGATGCTACTTTGCATTGCGGAAATTTACAACATGGACTGTTTTCCAGAACATATCACCTCCCCCACCACTATACTGCAGGGGTCACTTGTATCTAATTCTTTATTGTTGACAAAATAAATTCCAATAAATTCCCATTTAAAAAAATTATAGGGTCATAGTCATACAGCGTGGAAACAGGCCCTTCAGCCCAAATTCACTTGAGTTACCCCAATCCCTGTTTTAATTAATTTGATTGTAATTAATTAACCAAATAACTTTGTTGTTTACTTTTCTATTGTGTCTGTGTTCTCTTTCAGCTCTTTTTTTTCATTTGAGTTTAACACTTTAAATAATTTTCCTCACTTTTAAGTTTTGGTCTGGTATTCATCTCAGTGCATCAAAGATCACCGTATAGTTATCATTGGAATATCACTGGATTTCTTTCAATTTTTCTGTTTCTCGTATCTATACATTATTTATTGAATTATTTGCCACCTTTATTATTCATTCGATTTGTAATACATTCTGTATATCTTAACCAACTTTGCCCCAAATATTTTGTTCTTCGAGGCAATGGTTATCATTGTCTAATTATTCTTCTGCTTTGGTGTGAGTTACTTGCCCCTTTTATTGCCTGAACCAAATCACACTTTGAATAATATCAATACTGAAGAAACAAAAATGGTCTTCCTAGAGGTCCTGGCTGAATTCTATAATCATTCAACACTTTGGTCAAATAGTCTATTCCAACATATTTTATGCTGGTCATCTTGTACAATGTCCTTGGTTGTTCTTGCGCACCTCACTGAAATAACTACACCACCTGTGATGCACAATGAGAATCGTTAGCTTTGCCTTTCTTAACTATGTCCATATGGTTTCTGTCTCAATGCAATCCCCAGAACATCCTTGCATTAGTTCTGTGATTAAATCCTTTACCGCAAAAGCCATCTCCCTTCCCTTCTATCTTTTCTAAAAATCTTAAAATCCAAGAATATTAAGTTACCATCTTGTCCAAACGTGATTGCTACAAAATCATTTGCTCGGTTACTAATGTTTCAAGCTTTTCTCGTTTGCTTGGAATACTTTGTGCATTCACATGCATTCTCAATCAATCTCAGCTCTGATCTTCTGAACGTTGATATTTTAATTGTTTGACATCTTTGCGGTAAAACAAGTATTTTACTCTTTTGTAGAATTCCCTACTTGCTCCTTTCTCTGGTATCACAAAAAGCTGGAGTAACTCAGCGGGTCAGGCAGCATCTCAGGAGAGAAAGAATGGGTGACGTTTCGGGTCGAGACCCTTTGCTCCTTTCTCTAATAGGTTCATGCCATTCATTTTTAACAGTGCCTTCTGAATCCAACTGAATACGTTTTGTTTTGTTTTTTGAAATGCATTGAGAAGGCACAATTTCCATCCTGGGTAGTTGGAAAGGCACCCTGCTAAGAACATTTTCGATTTTGATGCTTGGTTGAGTTAAAGCCAAAGGTAATTTCCTCTGGAATGAATAAATAGTAAATACTCAGCCTTAATTTATTTATAGGTGCACCCTTACTTTTCAGCATGAATAATATTGCATGTAATTTTTGGACTCCATGACAGATGCAAACCTTTTGTGAGATCTGGGAAACTGACAAAACGTTGGAGAAACCTTTTGCCGTTCAGGCCCTGGTTTTGAGGTCTTTTACATTTGCAATTACTGACATTTCAGTAAAGGGCTGATATTCATCAGTGGCTCTGTAGGTCACGTGTTAAACATTGCTTTGACAGTGAATGATGTACCATTATTCCATTTAATCCGTGTTTTAACATGAAAGAAGAAAAAAAACCTGCACATTCCATGAAATAGCTGCCATGTGAGTGGGCAAAATCCAAACAATCAGTATCACGGATCTGTGGAAATAAAGAACCGCAGATGCTGGTTAACACATAAAAGGGTTGCAGGAAGGAACTGTAGATGCTGGTTTAAATCGAAGATAGACACATAATGCTGGAGTAACTCTGTGGGACAGGCAGCATCTCTGGAGAGAAGGTGTGGGTGATGTTTTGGATCGACACCCTTCTTCAGTCTAAGGTATTTATTCACAAAATGCTGGAGTAACTCAGCAGGTCAGGTAGCATCTCAGGAGAGAAGGAATGGCATCTCTCCTGAGATGCTGCCTGACCTGCTGAGTTACTCCAGCGTTTTGTGAATAAATACCTTCGATTTGTACCAGCATCTGCAGTTGTTTTCTTACCCTTCTTCAGTCTGATAGATCTGTGGAAATAAAGAACTGCAGATGCTGGTTAACACACAAAAGGGCACAAAGTGTGTAGGAAGGAACTGCAGATGCCGGTTTATATCGAAGATGGTCACAAACTGCTGGAGCAACTCAGCGGGTCAGGCAGCATCTCTGGAGAAAAGGAACCGGTAACATTTCGGGTCTGAAGAAAGATTCCGACCCGAAGCGTCACCTGTTCCTTTTCCCCAGAGATGCTGCCTGACCCGCTGAAAGGATACAAAGTGCCTGAGTAACTCAGCAGGTCAGGCAGCATCTCTGGAGAACATGGATAGGTTATGTTTTGGTCGAGTTTGAAGAAGGGTCTTGACCCAAAACGTTGCGTATCCATGTTCTTCAGTATCTCCGATATTAAATATTATAAGCATAAAACCTGCTTATGTGGATACTTCATCAATTCCTCAGTTAATTAGATACCTTACCTCAGGCTCCTATACTTTAGTTGCTGAATTTTTAAATGTTCATTAAAATACAGAAATGCATCAGACTGAAAGAGCTGTACAGAGGAAAACAAATGTTTGGCGACAAAAATACGTTCACCACCAGTTCTAACGGGAGAGATTGGGTCTGTAAGAATAATGTTAATCTGTCCAGACCTGTAGAGCTGGTATGTACAAGTTGAAGGTGAAGGCATGCCAAAAAATATAAACTTCACTTTGGAACTTTATTTAATTAGCTGTAAAATTTAAACAGGATTTCTCCTTGTTCATTGCACTGCCAAGCTTGGCCAAACAACATGTAAATCAAAATAAAACTGCAAATGCTGGAAATCTGAAATAAATATAAAAAGGATGAAACACTCTGCAGGTCAGGCTGTATTTGGGGGAAGAAAAAACAGCCACGCCTCTCCCCTGAAACCTAGCTGACATGAACTACTCGAAGATGCTCTCCCCCCCCATTCCACGCCCCTCCCCTGAAACCTGGCTGACCTGAACTACTCGAAGATGCCCCTCTCCCCCTTTCTTCCCCCCCCCTCCCCATTCCACGCTCCTCCCCTGAAACCCGGCTGACCTTGTGCCAGTTTCTCCCCTCCCTCTCCTCCTCACTCTGCACCATCATTCCTTCCTCCAGCTTCACGATTCACAACTTTTCTATCCTTGAGCTTCACATTTCGCAACCCATTATCCCTTTTGGCTCACACCTGCTCGTTCATCTCTGGCTTTTGCCCAACAATCTGCCTGGCAAAAAACTCCCTCGCCTGTGTTCACCGATTACCGGCCATTCTCTGTCCTCCTTTCCTCCAGCTTTCTTTCCTGACCCCCCCCCCCCCCACCATATTTTGCCCCCCCCCCCATATCAAAAATCTTCTAACTCACCACTCTATCTCCAGGTCCCTCAGGTCGGCCGACTTGGGGCTACTGACTATCCCGCGGTCTAGGCTTAAGCTCAGGGGTGACCGCTGTTTTGCGGTTGCAGCTCCTAGACTGTGGAACAGCATCCCTCTCCCCATCAGAACTGCCCCCTCCATCGAATCCTTTAAGTCCAGGCTCAAAACCTATTTCTACTCCCTAGCGTTTGAGGCCCTCTGAGGGGGCGCTGTGAACTGTTTATGTATGTGCTGTTATGTTTGTGTGCCATTGTATGTTCGTTCTTAGTACCTGAACTGATGTACAGCACTTTGGTCAACGTGGGTTGTTTTTAAATGTGCTGTACAAATAAAATTGACTTGACTTGACTTGACTTGATGAAGGGTGTTTGACCTGAGATGTTAACTCTACTTTTCTCTCAGAGTATGGGTTTACGATAAGGGCCTGAAAAATGATGCCAGAGTCCTTGTCACGGTTCATTATGAACAGCTTTGTTGCAGAGGACTCTGATTTACAGGCTATTCCCAGGGACACATTCTGTGATGGACACCAAGTGCTGGTGGAAGGTCATCAACTCGGTGAAAGACGCCTTCTGGTCTGCCCGAAACTTGTTGGCCTCCCAGCGCAGTGAGTTGTCCGTTAGGGAATGTTGCCAACTGGCCCATTCCGGACTGAGGAGTGTACATGCTGAGGGACGCACTGAAGCTTGGTTCAGCCAACCCCAAAGCTCTGTGGGGGAGGACCACAGTCTAGGGACCTTCTGCTCTTGGACATTGAGGGGCAGTGTCTGGTGGAGACAAGGGAAGGGAGAACACCTCAAAAGGCCACATGAGTGGCAAGAGTGTTTTGTTTAAAGGTAGGTGGAAACACTACTGAGTATATTCAGTACTGTGTACTATAAAATCAACATATGGACACTGAGAATGTTTGAAGCGTTTTTGCAGTTTTTGGTTTGTATATATTTTTTATTCCGAATAAAGTTTATTTTAGTATATGAAAAAATACCCCTCTATTTCTCTTTCCATAAATGTTACTTGTCCATCTCAAAACGCACAGCACCGTCCTTTAAAGACCCAACCAGATGAGGTGATAGAAAATCAATATACTTATAATCTCGACACATGATAATATCTACTATGGTATTGGAAGAGTCTTATTCAGCCAGAACTACAGTGCAAACATTCCTGAAAACAACACACAAATATGAAATATTTACCTTGCCTGTTCACACATAGTTTTTTTCTTTTCCAGTCACTAGATGGTGCCTCAGGGGCTATCTATGAATATAAAGTAGGATTTTTTTGTTAGAATCAATGACATATTGTTTCAATAAAGTTACTGTTCTAATTTAAATACAGTGCATTTAACTTCCTCTCCTTATAATTTCAATAGCAACTTGCTTAATGTTTGCTGCAATATATTTCCATTTCTCTTTTACTTATGAAAATAAAAAACAGTAACATCATAAAGCTCAGTACAATACATTATTTATAAAAAGGCCTTTTCCATTGTAAATACCTTTGCTATCTCACACATATATGCACGCACACACACAAATATTATATTGTACAGGGCTTAAAAGTGGTTGTATCTTCTTTCGTGTCCATCATCCATGTTTCAAATGTTGACATCGCTGTCATCGTCCGTCCTAAAAAGGGCGGAAGCTTCCGGCGACAATCAGTGGGAACCATCACTTGTTGCAATAGATGATGGTGGTAGCAGAATTAGCTCAGGACACTTCCAGTTTCCAGCCCCGCGACATGGACGCTTCTGCAATGGGGCCATTTAAAAGTGGTGGGTGTACGGAATGAGCTGTTGGAGGAGGTATTTGAGGCAGGTACTATCACAACATTTAAGAAACATGTAGGCAGGTACATGGACAGGACAGGTTTAAAGGATATGGGCCAAACGTAGGCAGGTAGGACTAGTGTACATGGAACATGTCGGCCAGCATGGGCAAGTTGGGTTGAATGGCCTTTTTCCATGCTGTAAGACCCTATGGCTCTATTACTCTAGCCATAAGGAACGGGGGAAGTTTATCAGAATGCTGCCTAGATTAAGGGGTTTTAGCTAAGAAGAAGAAGCTACAAGGAGAGGTTGGACAAGCATAGATTGCCTTTTCTGGAATGCCGGAGGTTGATGGGAGACCAGATAGGAGTATATAAAATTAGGAGAAGCATAGATTCTGTGGACAGACAGAACCTTCTTCCCAGGGTGGAAATGTTTCGATGGGACAGATTTAAGTTGACAGGAGCATAGTTTAAAGGAAATGTGAATGGCAATTTCTTTACACAGAGGATGGTGGGTGCCTCAATGTGCAGCCAGGGGTGGTGATGGAGGCAGATACGATAGTGTAGTTTAAGAGGCTATTAGGTGGGCACATTGACAGACAGGGAATGGAGGGGGTGTGGATCATGTACAGGCTCCTTAGTTTAGCATGGCATTATATTCAGCACCGACATTGTCGACCAAAGGGCTGTTCCTGTGCTGTACTTTTCTATGTGTAGGAAAGAACTGCAGATGCTGGTTTAAATCGAAGGTAGACACAAAATGCTGGAGTAACTCAGCGGGACAGGCAGAACCTGAGGAGAGAAGGAATGAAGAAGGGTCTCGACCCGAACTGTCACCCATTCCTTCTCTCCAGAGGTGCTGCCTGTCCCGCTGAGTTACTCCAGCATTTTGTGTCTGTACTTTTCTATGTTCTATGTTCTATCTCAAGAAAATAGTGGGATCGCTGGGCAGTTAAAAATTAAAGAACATGGGTAATTAAAAATGACGTCAAGCTTATTTTCGTTTCTTATTTCTACAGATATATTCACGGCAACCCTTTTCAGAGTTTTGTTGAAAAGGTGTTCTGATGTCAGCTGGTGTAGATCCATTTGGCTTTGTGACCTGCCAATGCACAACAGACCGGTGTGCTGAGATGTAACTCATGTGTTACTCACCTCTCTCCTGTGCTGAATCAGCACTTTGTTGATGTAAATCTTGAGAGAACATGTCTTTCATGAGGGTGAAACATTACGTGAAGGTTGACACAAAATGTTGGCCTAACTCAGCGGGACAGGCAGCATCTCTGGTGAGAAGGAATGAATGGGTGACGTTTCGGGTCGAGACCCTTGGTTTGTCTGTTCATGTTACAATGTGTTAATAGAGTGTACATGGTTGGCAGCTGGGTAGAATTATTATTCAGTGAATAGCATTTTAAAATGTTAGAGTCAAAGAGTCACATTGCTTCAGCTAAACTACTATATCCCTCAGTGGTGACTATCCTTGATCGGACTTTGCTGGCTTTACCTTGCACTAAACGTTATTCCCTTATCATGTATCTACACACTGTAAATGGCTTGATTGTAAGTCAAGTCAAGTCAATTTTATTTGTATAGCACATTTAAAAACAACCCACTTTGACCAAAGTGCTGTACATCTGATTAGGTACTAAGGAAAAAAAAATGAAACATACAGTAGCACGCAAACATAACAGCACATACAAAACAGTTCACAGCGCCTCCTCAATGAGCCTCAAACGCTAGGGAGTAGAAATAGGTTTTGAGCCTGGACTTAAAGGAGTCGATGGAGGGGGCAGTTCTGATGGGGAGAGGGATGCTGTTACACAGTCTAGGAGCTGCAACCGCAAAAGCGCGGTCACCCCTGAGCTTAAGCCTAGACCGTGGGATAGTGAGTAGCCCCAAGTCGGCCGACCTGAGGGACCTGGAGTTAGAGAGGGGGGTTAGAAGATTTTTGATGTAGGGGGGGGAATGTCCATTTAGGGCTTTATATGTGAATAGGAGGAGCTTGAAGTTGATTCTGTACCGTACAGGGAGCCAGTGGAGAGAGGCCAGAATCGGCGTGATGTGGTCCCTTTTACGGGTACCCGTCAGGAGTCTCGCTGCGGCGTTTTGGACCAGTTGCAGGCGGGACAGGGAAGATTGGCTGATCCCAGTGTATAGGGAGTTGCAGTAGTCTAGGCGGGAGGAAATTAAAGCGTGAATGATTTTTTCAGTGTCGTCGAATTGGAGAAAAGGTTTGATTTTAGCTATGGTACGAAGTTGGAAGAAGCTGGCTTTTACCACAGCGTTGACTTGCTTGTCAAATTTTAATGCAGAGTCAAATATCACGCCGAGGTTTTTGACATGCGGTTTGACTAGGCAGGATAGGCTTCCAAGACTGCCTGTTATCAATTTGATGGAATCGGGGGGGGGGGGGGGGGGGCCGAATAGGATGACCTCAGACTTGCTCTCGTTTAATTGGAGGAAGTTCTGCGCCATCCAACATTTTATGTCCTCAAGGCAGTGTAAGAGGCTGTTTAAATTTGACTGGTTGTTGGGTTTCAGGGGGAGGTAAAGCTGAGTGTCATCGGCATAGCAGTGGAAAGAAATGCCATGCCTTTGAATGATTTGGCCAAGGGGGAGCATGTATAGAGAGGAGAATGGGGCCTAGGATGGAGCCTTGTGGAACTCCGCAGGAGAGGCTAGCTGGAGCAGAGGAATATGTTGATAGCGAAACTCATGTATTGTCTTTCTGCTGACTGGATAGCACGCAACAAAAAGATTTTCACTGTACTTCAGTGCACTTCACAATAAACAAAACTGAATATAGCATATGACTTACCCACGTTGACCAACATGTCCCACCTACACTAGTGCAACCTGCCTGCGGTTGACCCATATCCCTCTAAACCTAGCCTATCCATGTACCTGTCTAAATGTTTCTTAAACGTTGCGATAGTACCTGCCTCAACTACCTCCTCCAGCAGCTTGTTCCATACACCCACCACCCTTTGTATGAAAAAGTTACCCCTCGGGTTCCTTTTAAATCTTTCCTCCCTCACCAAGAAAACCTATGTCCTTGGGTTCTCCATTCTTTGATATGCTTTCACTTTGATGTGTTGACAAAACTCATTCCTTTAGTCAGTTAGCAAAGCTACAGTAAGTGATGTTATAGCCATAGGAGCATAAAATTCAGACCAGCATTCCTGTACAGTACTGACAAAGTGCTCCAACATCAAAGGATCCATATTTAAAATATGATTTTAAACCGAGGACACATCTGGAATTTTTAGTGAATGTAAAATCCTGCTGTATTTGAAAAATAATTCTCCACTGTGCCCAGGTTAATGTTTAATCCTAAATCCCCATCACCATAAAAAAAAACATGATCTATTCATTTCGGAGTGCTTGCTACTTGCCAAATGGTTGGTACTTAAATTACATGCCAAGACCGAATACATTTAGAAACAGTTCTTTGCTGGATGTAAACCAATTTGCTATATCCTGAGGTCATAAAAGACATTGGGCTAGAAATTCCTACTGTGTGCTGCACTTTTTCA
Organism: Rhinoraja longicauda; assembly: GCF_053455715.1. Classification (NCBI taxonomy): domain Eukaryota; kingdom Metazoa; phylum Chordata; class Chondrichthyes; order Rajiformes; family Arhynchobatidae; genus Rhinoraja; species Rhinoraja longicauda. The sequence goes on along the minus strand of NC_135967.1, from coordinate 38,801,050 downwards.
GTCCTTTTTTTATATGTTATACACTTCCGGAGGTCTGATCCAGATTATGGGAGTGTCCGACATGCATGGAATCTGCCAGGCATGCAGAGTGGTATCAAAGAGTTCATATTTTAACCTCTTTTCAACAAAATTATTTTAGATACTCAAGGACTCTGAATATTGAATGCCTGATACGAACTGGCGAGGCTTGGTTTGGTCTTAATTAAAAGAGCCCAAACTAATCTCTTCCACTATAAAAAAGACTCAGCGTGCTGGAATAATGCCACGAGTCAGGCAGCATCTCTGGAGAACACGGATAGATGACGTTTCGAGTCAGGACCCTTTCATGGATCCCATCCATGTTTTCCAGAGAAGCTGCCTGACCCGCTGAGTTACTTCAGTACTTTGCTTCAGTAGTTTGTCCCTTTTATTGTAAACTAGTAGCTGTAGTTCCTTGCGTAACCTCTTCTACCACCCTGGAATACCTGGCATCTGTTGATTTGCAGGCAGGTCCTCCTTTTAAGCACATTTCTCACCTCCTGCTTCACTTAGTTTAATTTAGTTTAATTTAGAGATACAATGCAGAAACGGCCCATCGAGTCCACACCGACCAGTGAACCCCATACATTAACAGTATCTTACAAACACACAAGGGGCAATATACAATTATACGAAGCCAATTAGCCTACAAATCTGTACGTCTTTGTAGTGTAGGAGGAAACTGGAGCTCCAGGGGAAAACCCACGCAGGTCACGGGGAGAACATACAAACTCCATACAGACAGCACCAGTAGTCAGGATCGAACCCAAATCTCTGGTGCTGTAAAGCAGCAACTCTACCGCTGCACCACCATGCTGCCTACTTGATAACATTCAGGCTATTAGGTATATGTCCTACCTCATCCTGGACCCTTGCTTGCTTTGCTGTCTTTCACGTTCCACGTCCTTGGGCCTTGGCCCTATCATGTGTCCACCACCACCCTCCAATCTTTCATCCTTCTTCCCCTATGCTACCTCCCTAACTGTGATGTGCTTGCTAACTGGGTGTGCTTGTACATCAGTCACTGAATGTAAGCATGCAGGTACAGCAGGCAGTGAAGAAAGCTAATGGCATGTTGGCCTTCATTGCGAGAGGATTTGAGTTTAGGAGCAAGGAGGTCCTACGGCAGTTGTACATGGCCCTGGTGAGACCGCACCTGGGTATTGTGTGCAATTTTGGTCTCCTTATTTACTGATAATTAGGATTTCAGATACACCCCACATTTATGCAGAGTATTCTTTTTAAGGCAGGAATTTACAACAGGAACTATTTCAGACAAGCCGTATCAATAGCGTGATATCCACAAGTTACACTGTGTAATCAGGAAATAAACACAGATGTATAATTTAGGATGCCAATTTCTGCTGTTGTAAAATGCCACGTTAACTGCTAATTATTTTCCTATGTATGTGAGCATGGGGAATTGCAACTACAGTATCATAATTAAGCCTAATTCTGACCTGCCTCAATATTCGGCTCCATTTTTCTTTCAGTTGGAACTGCACCACGAAGAGTTCCAGTAGATATTTTGGTTTCTTAACCTAGAATTGTGGAGCCTCCGATATGGTTGAATTCAGATCACAATCCGGCTTGGAATCTTTTCATTCTGTATGGCTCAGTGTTCCAATGACAATAAATTTGTAATTGAAGTGTTAGAAAAGTCCAATTTTAACACGAAGGTCGTTTACTTTATATATATATTGCATTCATATATTTAATAAATTGCATCTTCATATCTGATTTCACCATCCTCAATTAAATATTAACGCTTTAAGACACAAACTAAAAAAACTCCCTTCCAAACCCTTGTGCTCAGCAAAAGCAAGGCGGATTTGCATCCTGCAAACCACAAGATTTAAGATTCCATGTGGGTAATGTGGAAATAGCTACAAACCATGGCTTCTTTGATCCTTGGATTAGACCTTCGAGTTCAAAGAAACACACGGCAAGGAAATCATTCCTATTGCTTCATTTTATTTTGTGCCACCTTTTAAACGGAATCGGCCTCCTCCATAGCATTTCCCTGCAATTTCGCACATAAATAATCAGGGCGCCTGGCACACACGAAACACAGCCCCTGGAAGGTTGAGTGTCCGCAGATATCCCATGCCCTTTGTTGTTAGTCCCTCTGTAGGAAGCAACTGCAGATGCTGGTTCACACTGAAGATAGACAAAGAATACTGGAGTAACTCAGCAATCAGGCAGCATCTCTGGAGAAAAGGAATAGGTGACGATTTAGGTCGAGACCCTTCCCCCAACTCTTACAGTACATTACAGGTAAAATACCTGGCGTTTTGCCAAATGAAAAACAAATTCCCTCGACACTTCTGTTGACATGGATTTAACCTACTTCAACCATTTTGGTTTGAACTGCATGATCCCTCTGTTAAAAATAGCAAATAACTGACTTAATTTTTCATTCATAAATTATTAATTGGCATTCTTTAGTTCAGAAGTCAATCAAAAGCTGGCAATGTGTTTCCCAGAGGTTTGTTTTGTCTGACTTCTTTTCCCAAATATTTTACATTGATAATTTTGCCACTTTTCCTCTTGAATATCACAAATTCTCACATTGCTTGTAAACCGCGGTCCTTGGCACCTGTGGTTTGTTTAAAGACGGGCCGGGCCTGACGGGTCACGATGCACAAGTCGGCAGACAACGGGGGCTAAAGTGTGACCTCATCCTTCAGGGCAACCTTCGTGTGTGGCTACATTAAGCTGTGAGTAGAACCAAAGCACATGGGCACTAAGTATCACTACCTGCTGAAGTTCTACCTGTCCCTGGTGTTGCGAAGGATGGGCCTGGCGCAGATGCCGCGCAATATGCCAGTTAGCTGGATATTGCCACAACACCTGTCAATAGACAATAGACAATAGGTGCAGGAGTAGGCCATTCAGCCCTTCGAGCCAGCACCGCCATTCAATGCGATCATGGCTGATTTCCTTCGGACCAATACCTTTGACCACAAGTCCATCGGGCGGTGATCTGCATGGAACATCCTGTAGGCACTGCAGGAAAAGGACTCAATGGATCCTCTGGCATGGTTCCCAGAGCAGACCGCCCAGCTTGTCTGGCGAAATGCCTCATCGCCAGAACTCACCAACAAGCACCAAGACTAGACTTGGCTGGTGGTGAGAAGGGTCCACCCTGTCAGATCCTTCTTGCACCGTCAAAATCTTACCACCAGCGCACGCTGCCCTCAGGACGGCTGCTGTGGAGAGGAGATGGTTGCCCACCTTTTCGCAGATTTACGAAGAGAGTCTGGAGAAGGATGCAAGGGTCCTTAGAAACATAGAAAATAGGTGCAGGAGGAGGCCATTCGGCCCTTTGAGCCAGCACCGCCATTCATTGTGATCATGGCAGATCGTCCCCAATCAATAACCCGTGCCTGCCTTCTCCCCATATCCCTTGATTCCACTAGCCCCTAGAGCTCTATCTAACTCTCTCTCTCTCTCTCTCTCTCTGTAATAGAGGACTCTCTGATTTACGGACTGTTCCCAGGGACGCATTCAGGGACAGTCGTCAAGTGCTGCTGGAAGGTCATCGACTCGGTGAAAGATGCTCTTTGGTCCTCCCGAAAGTTGTTGACCTCCCAGCAGAGCGAGATGTCTATGAGGCAATATTGCCGACTAGCCTGCTCCAGACTGCAGGGACGCACGGAAGCTTGTGTAGATGGCAAGGGTGTTCGGTATAATGGTAGTTCTGCGAACACTATCAAATGCGACGCTAAAGAATGTATCTATAGCCGCTGAGAATGTCTGGAATAATTTTTGCACAGTTCTTGGTTTGTATATGTTTTATGTTCTGAATAAAGTTTATTCTGATTTTAAAAAAAGATCGGTGCGAACACCACTCAGCATGATACGATTGAATATATAGACACTGGGACTACTTGAAGAGTTTATGCATAGTTTTGTTTTGTGTACATTTTGTACTCTGAATAAAGTTTATTTTTGAACTTTAAAAAAGTTCGCACACGATTGAATGTACAGAGTTTTAGCATAGTTTTTGTTTTGCATATATTTTGTATTCTGAAAAAGCTTATGTTTGAAATTATAAAAAGTTCACACAATATGACACTATTGAATGTATGGACAGGGGATGGCTTGAAAGGTTTTTGTAGTTTTTGCTTTATTTTAAATTCTGAATAATCTTTATATATTAAGTTTTAAAAGGCACAATCACCACCGAGCATTCACTAATGAATGCATGAGGAGCTTTTGCATTTTTTATTTTGCGCACATTTCTTATTCTGAAAAGTTTGTTATTTTAAATTCAAGAAGAAACGCAAACAGTCCTGTGTAGCACTACCGAAGATATAACTTGACAAGCTGGTCAGGAAGGCCAGCTCTGCCCTGGGATGCCCCCTCGACTCAGTGCAGGCGGTGGGAGAGAGGAGGATGATGGCAAAGCTAACATCGCTGCTGGACAACGACTCCCACCCCATGCAGGACACTGTCACTGCATTGAGTAGCTCCTTCAGTGACAGACTCCTTCACCCCAAGTGCGTGAAGGAGAGATATAGGAGGTCCTTCCTTCCCGCTGTTGTGAGACTACACAACCAGCACTGCTCCCAGCAGACGAGTCAACAGTAACAGTTAGGAATACACAGTAAACTGATGACAATTTATCCTTGTCTTTACTCTTATTTATAATGAATGATCTCTTGCTATCCACTTTGCTGCTGTAACACAGTAAATCTCCCTGGCGTGGGACGAATAAAGGAATATATTATATAAGCTGAGACTGTATGATGTTCTTGGCACATTTTTTTTTGTTTTGGAGATATTTCTCATTCTGAAAAAAACCTGATTTCTGAAGTTAAGAAAAAGATGGCAACATTGCTGGGGGGGGGGGGGGGGGGGTCCCAGAGTGGACACTTTGAAAAGTTTTCGCACAGTTTTGGTTGTATTTATTCTGAATTGAGTTAAAATTAAAATAGAAAATCTTGCAGACGCCGTCTTCTTGGGCTGCACCTTTGTTTCAATTTATTGAGATGCTTTTTTTTTTTCTTAAAAAAAAGAAGCTATTTACAGAAAATACACACAAAATTACAAACAAACCCACCACCATAATACAGAATAGACAAATATTCTTAAATATTATAGAAGCTATTTCCCCGTCCTGATTGAGGATACCCTCCACCCACGCAGTGCCCAATGGTCCAGGAAATCTCCCACGGATAGTCTCTTTCCAAGACCACCCGGGCGCGGACGGATCCCCGCAAATTGATGGGACATGTTGCGAGTTGCAGAAGTTGGCTGTGTGGACAAGACGGACGGACGGTAAAGTTGTGGGCCATGTGGGCAGCGGATGGTGGGTGGGTGGAGGGAGGGCGCTCTACCCGGGACGTGGTGCCTCCGCACAGGCGGAGCCTCGCTGGTCTGTCTCATGGAGACGGATTGGTGAAGGAAGCCCAACCTACGGGAGTTCACTCAGCAGAGTTTAAGCGAAAGATCAACCCCCCCCTCCCATCCCCCCAAAAAAGCAGCAGACTGCGAGGTAAAGCCGAATGGAAGGAGGGCAAGGTTTAGTCGCCGCTGCAATGTGTGCACCTCACGTACTGTAGCGAGGTGCGTGTGGCTACAGTGACTTGTCCCATTGTTGTACACTGTAGCGGGCTGCGTGTGTGTCCCGTACACTGTGTGTAGCAGACTGTGTGTCCTGCACACTGTAGCGGGCTGTGTATCCCGCACACTGTGTGTAGCGGTCTCGCACACTGTAGCGGGCTGTGTATCCCGCACACTGTGTGTAGCGGTCTCGCACACTATAGCGGGCTGTGTCTCACACACTGTAGCGGGCTGTGTCTCACACATTGTAGCGGGCTGTGTATCCCGCACACTGTGTGTAGCGGTCTCGCACACTATAGCGGGCTGTGTCTCACACATTGTAGCGGGCTGTGTATCTCACACACTGTAGCGGGCTGTGTATCTCACACATTGTAGCGGGCTGTGTATCTCACACACTGTAGCGGGCTGTGTATCCCGCACACTGTGTGTAGCGGTCTCGCACACTGTAGCGGGCTGCGAGTGGCTACAGTGACTTGTCCCATTGTTGCACACTGTAGCGGGCTGTGTGTGGCTACAGTGTAGCAGACTGTGTCCCGCACACTGTAGCGGGCTGTGTACCCCGCACACTGTAGCGGGCTGTGTATCCCGCACACTGTAGCGGGCTGCGAGTGGCTACAGTGACTTGTCCCATTGTTGCACACTGTAGCGGGCTGTGTGTCCCGCACACTGTAGCGGGCTGTGTGTCCCGCACACTGTAGCGGGCTGTGTGTGGCTACAGTGTAGCAGACTGTGTCCCGCACATTGTAGCGGAGTGCGAGTGGCTACAGTGACTTGTCCCATTGTTGCACACTGTAGCGGGCTGTGTGTCCCGCACACTAGCGGGCTGTGTGTCTCACACACTGTAGCGGGCTGTGTGTCCCGCACATTGTAGCGGAGTGCGAGTGGCTACAGTGACTTGTCCCATTGTTGTACACACTGTAGCGGGCTGTGTGTCTCACACATTGTAACAGACTGTGTGTCTCACACATTGTAACAGACTGTGTGTCCCGCACATTGTAACAGACTGTGTGTCCCGCACATTGTAACAGACTGTGTGTCCCGCACATTGTAGCGGGCTGCGAGTGGCTGCAGTGACTTGTACCATTGTTGCACATTGAGAGCGGCGGGCGCTCGCAGATGGGGGACTTCGGCGGCGATCCTTGCCTTGCCTTGCCTTGCCTTGCCTTGCGCTGGGAGTTTGGCCGGCGAGCGCCATGAATGGAGCTATGTTACACTGAGGAATGAAGGGAAACTCCTGCAACCCGCCCCCCGTTGTCCGCAGACTGTCTGAGCCCGGGGACGGCTGCGTGGAGCAAGAACGGGGCAGTCGGGAGAACTCTGGTTGAAATTATCCTTGACTTCCCTCCTCCTCCTCCTCCTCCTCTCTCTCCCCACCCCTCCTCTCTCTCCCCCACCCATCCCATTTTCATCGCCACCAAGACTTTTTGTTTGTTTGTTCGTGAGCTTCGTCCTTCCCTTCCCCTCCCTCCCCTCCCTTGCAGCGGGGGTTGTGTTTCATTTTATCGCCAGCAATGGGTGGTGGTGCTGGGTTTGGGACCTTGCTCCTGTTCCTCGCCAACAGACTGTGCCTGTGCGGTGTTGGCGCCGCCTCGGGGGAGTATTGTCACGGCTGGTCTGACAGTAACGGCAGCTGGCACGCCGGCTTCCAGTGCCCCGAGAGGTACGACGGCCAGGAGGCCACCTTGTGCTGTGGGTCATGCGGCCTCAGGTATTGCTGCTCGCTCCTGGACAACCGCCTGGACCAGGGCGTCTGCAACAACGACAAGGACGTCCACCAGGAGCCAGGGACCCAGGGCAAATCTGCCTCAGGTAGGGACACGTTTTTACCCTCCCCTCCCCTCCCCACAGGTTCTTCTTAGACTTAGGTTTGGATCCGAGTTGGGTTTAGCTCTTGGGGCTAAGGGAATCAAGGGATATGGGGAGGGGGGGGGGGAGATGGAGGAGGAGAGGGGAAGAAAATAACTGCAGATGCTGGTACAAATCGATTTCTTCACAAAATGCTGGAGTAACTCAGTAGGTCGGGCAGCATCTCGGGAGAGAAGGGTCTCGACCCGAAACGTCACCCATTCCTTCTCTCCCGAGATGCTGCCTGACCTGCTGAGTTACTCCAGCATTTTGTGAAAAAAAGCAGGATACTGATTTTGGATGATCAGCCATGATCACATTGAATGGTGGTGCTAGCTGGAAGGGCCGAATGGCCTACTCCTGCACCCTTTTTTTTCCTTCTGTTTCTTCCCTCTGATTCTGGAGATATTTCTTACCACAGATGTAGTTTTCAGGAGCTGGTAGTTCTCCAAGTATGTAGATAAACACCTGAAGATATGAGCACTTCCAACCCATAGCATCAGTCTGAAAAAGGGTCTCGACCCAAAACGTCACCCATTCCTTCTCTCCAGAGATGCTGCCTGTCCCGTTCAGTTACTCCAGCATTTTGTGTCTACCGTAACATCTTGTCCTGTAACCAACCCACCATGGGTCTTCTATTTACTGAACTTTTTTGTTTGTTTGAAGATAGACACAAAGTGCTGGAGTGTACAAAGTTCATAAGTTTTAGCAGGAGAATTGGGCCATTCGGTCCATCAAGTCCACTCTGTCATTCAATCATGGCTGATCTATCTTTCCCTCTCAAACCCCATTCTCTCCCCCCCCCCCATAACCCCTGGCAAAGTGCTAGTTTGTTATGTTATCTATGGAGTACTGTGTTTAAAAACCTGTTGTGCTGCTGTAGGTAAGAAAATTCATTGTAAAAACAAGGGAAACAAAGTGCTGGAGTAACTCAGCTGGTCAGGCAGCATTTCTGGAGAACACTTCATTCAAGAACTACATTGTTCTGTTTCGGTACACATGACAATTAAACAAATGGCTTTCATGAATTGATGAAAATAGTTTGTTTTCCTCTTGTCAATTACTTTTATAAGATGTTTTACTAACATGACATGGAATCCACACCAAGTTAGTTACAGGGTAAGACATAAATTGATTAGTATGGGTGTCGGAGGTTATGGGGCGAAGGCAGGAGAATGGAGATAGATCAGCCATGATTGAATGGCGGAGTAGACTTGATGGGCCGAATGGCCTTATTTTACTCCTATTCCTTATGACATGACATAAAGACATAGGAGCAGAATTAGGCGATTCAGCTCATCAAGTCTGTTCCACCATTTAATCACGACTGATCTATATTTCCCTTTCAACCCCATTCTCCTGCCTTCTACCTGTAACCTTTGCTGTCCTTCCTAATCAATAACCTATCAATTGCCACTTCAAAAATACACAAAGTCTTTCCTTCCACTGCCATGTGTGGCAACGAATTTCACACATTCACCACTCTGGCTCAAGAAATTCCTCCTCATCTCCATTGTAGCAAATCCTCAGAATATGTGGGCTAACATCTTGATAATTTGACAGGGGTCCTAATGTCTCAGATTTGGTCCTCCTGCTAGGTTGGGCTTTCTGATTACAGCTGTTAATTACATTTTGCTCTAGCAATGAGCCACTGCATTGGAAGCCATTTGGCCCATTGTGCCTGTGCTAGCTATCAGAAACGTGTCTCCGTTTATTTCCCCTTTCTGCTTTTCTCCATTATAACACCTCTTCAAGGTATTGTAGTGTGTGCTGAAACTATTGCTTCTGGGAAGCGTTAATGTCATAGTTATATAGCACAGCAAAGTTTTACAAAAGTAAACTTTACGCGATTTAAAATTATACAAAACCAAAAAGTCTTCATGCATTTTTGGTGTCTATACCTTCAATGGTGTCATGCACAGTATTTGTGCCAATCTTTAAGAAAATGTCCTTGCCACTCATGTGGCCCCCTATTTTTTGAGCACAGAAGTGAAGTGGGCTTCACTTGGTCCATGTAGACCATTGAGTACCCATCTGACTTTCCAGCATGTAGCCAGTTAGCCTTCTATGCCATGATGATTCGGGTGTGTGTCTACAGACTTGGAGAATTATGGGCTCATAAAAACTACATCTGTGGCAAGAAATATCTTCAGAATCAAAGTGGAAAGGTACTTCATCAAGATCAACAGACTTGTTAAAATCTTCTTCTGAAGATGTTTAATCCATTCTTGTGGCATACCTCCCTGGGATTTGGCATCTTAACAGCTTTCAATTTGCCATTGATCATATGAATGTTGGCAATGATGTTTGGAAGGCTATACATTTCAAAATTGCAGTGGTTATGGTGTGTGAGCAATTTGGCTGATGTACCACAACAATTCAAGTACAATCCAGCTGTCCCAACCTCCCTTCTTACTCCATATAGTTATGATTTATCTCTTCCCTCTCTGATGCCAATCCATTTCCCTTTTGAATGCCACAATTGAACATGGGCCTCACTTCTACACCTGGCATTGCACACTAGACCCTAATCACTCCCTAATATTTAAAAAATCCTCATGGGATTTGGTTCTCTTGACAATCACCTTCACTCTGTCCTCTAATTCTTGACTACTTGAAGTATTGTACAGAATAAAATTCTGTCACGATCTAACAGCCATGTGCAGCCAATATTTAGGATTAGAAATCTTGGAAGGTTTTCGCTTGTCTAATAAAATCTGGCCATGTTGGACCCCAAGCTGTGGCCCTTGAAAGAGTTGGTTAATTTGGTCTATTCCTTGTTCAAACATGGGGTCATATAGTTCACAAACGTATTTGCTACTACAATCTTGCTTTTGGATACAGTTAGAGTCTGCAGCTTACTTGCTATTTGTCGTGAAACTTTTCACGTTACAACTGCCATTTGTGTGGAAGAATGCCTTTGTGTGAGAGAGGGAGTTTGCTATTTCTATCGATAATCTACAATCTACACATTTTTGTGTTCTCGAGGCATCATTCAGTGGAAGCTATCTAGTACTATATGTTCGTGTTATTGGAGCAGAATTATGCCATTCGGCCCTTCAGGTCTACTCTGTCATTCAATCATGGCAGATTTATCTTTCCCTCTCAATCCCCTTCTCCTGCCTTCTCCCCATAACCCCTGACACCCTTACTAATATCCTCTTTAGACCTTTGAAAATCTTAAATTTTTCTCTTAATTTTACAGTTAGATATTTTTAAGGTGGCGATTGACAGATTCTTCATTAGTAAGAGTGTCGGGGGTTATGGGGTGAAGGCAGGAGAATGGGGTTGAGAGGGAAAGATATATCGGCCATTATTGAATAGCCAGGTAGACCCGATGGGCTAAATGGTCTAATTCTGCTCCGATAACTTATGAAGTTCTGAAAAGTTCCAGTGGAAAAAGCTGTGTAGGAAAATAACTGCAGATGCTGGTACAAATCGAAGGTTTCACAAAATGCAGGAGTAACTGCAGGTCAGGCAGCATGTCTGCAGAGATGCTGCCTGACCTGCAGAGTTACTCCTGCATTTTGTGAAACAGTGGAAAAAGTTAATTCATTCTCATGGTATAATCGTAGTGAATCTTAAATGAATCACTTCCACAGCTCCAACATAATGAGTCAGTCTTATTTTTCAACTGTTGATATTAAAATGTATATTTAATATCTTAAATGACAACGTTTAAAATGGCCCTGGACTGGTGCTGCCAAAATATTCCAGAAGAGCTGGAGAAAGTATACAGAGTGTGTTTATGCGTGCGTATATATATCTTTATATGAATAACTTCCATTGACTAAGTGGTGAACCAGGACATTCCCCTAGTCCCAGAACAAACTTTCTTTCTGCCAAGTGGAGATTGCATGAGAGAAAAAAAAATGAGGCCAGGCTGCTGAAGCCCCAAGAAGTATGTTTATAACTGGTTATGAAGTTCTGTAACAATCGGACTCCGCAGAGTAATTTCAATCCATTCCACATGATGCAAAATCCACTGGATCGAGACCACTGTCCCTTTTTAGACCACATTTGATTTGACTCTGAACATTGACCAGTCAAGGTATAAAATGAATTCCTGTCTCAATCCTGTCAGTTTTCTTCTGGCGAGTTAAAATTCCTCCCTGTTCTAAAAGTACAGTTCTAAATGTGTTCTGTTTTGAATTCTGAAGTTATGACTAAAAATCCTGCAACTAAAAAATTCCATGATTTAAAATGGACGCTTTTTTTCCTATATAAATATTAAGTGCTTACACAACAGAATTGCCCACCAATCTGTCCCCTTCTATTTCAGAGCTGCTACTGGTTTCTGTCTTGTAGGTGGTGAATATCCTTCACTCTCTTTCCCACTTGGGCTGCCTTCATGCACAGTTTCAGGGGATGTTTCTTGGTAAATTGTGCATCCGTGTTGGCGGGCAGGATGCTTGACAAACATAATTCGTCTTCACTTGACATTATAACTGAACACATTCCACCAGATGTCACTTGATACAGGGAGAGCATAGAGCTAGTGTATGGGTGATCTTTTTTATCGGCACTGACTCAGTGGGCCAAAGGGCCTGTTTACATGGTAATGCTTCTGCTAATTAATCTCAGTTTTTAAAAAAAATGCTAAGATATTACCCATGAAACGTTCTCAAATCAGATTCAAATCAGATGGACAATTTGTCTCGAACAACAGATTAATTTTTTTGTCTGATGTACTGATCTTGAAACAATTTTATAACAAACTAACAATATATACAAGTTCATCAGTCACCTTTTTTAATGTAGTGTGGTTTAGGCTCCATTAGGACCACATGTTTCGAGGCATTTTATTCCAGCTTTGACACAGATCTTTCCCTTGCTTCCTAAAAATCTCCAATAAAATGGTCACATATCATTTCCCTTTCACCAAACCATGTTGACCATGCCTGATTGCCATGAATTCTCCCACGTACGCTGATATCATGCCTTTCCTGATCGATTCTAATATTTTCCCTGAGACTGACATTAATCTAACCAATGGATGTTGACTTTGCCCGAAGGGTCATTGTGCCGTGAATGCGCCCTTCAGCCCACTCTGCCCATGCTGACCTTTGCACGTCTACATTAATTCCTTTTGCCTGCAATAGGATTGTATGCTTCTTCTATGCAAGTGTCTGTGTAAAGTTTTCTTGAGTGTTGTGATTGTATCTGACTCCACAAACTCTTCTGACAGCATGTCCTAGATATCAACCATTCTGTGCATTTAAAAATAAACCATTATTCCCTTTCGAATCCCCATCTAAAATTTGTTCCTCTTCCCTCTAGTTTTTGATATCCCTGCTACGTGAAAAGATTCTATCATCACTATTAATGGCTCTTACAATTTGATATGCTTTTATCAGGTCAGAACTTCATGCGTCACTAAAATTCATCCCATGCACTCAAAAGATTTATTCCTTGTTTTTTAAAATAAATGTCATATGGATGTATATATCTATTGATATACTAAAACTCTCGTTTGTTCCTGAACTCCAGCCAAAACGGTATATGATAGCGCGACAATTTTAGGCCCACCTTACTCACCTTCGTCCCTTCGGTGCTAATGGAGGAAGTTTCATTGAAATTGGTGTTATATTTTAAAAGTTATTCACATTTTAAAATTTAAATCTATCTCCTAGGGAGGGAGGGAGGGAGGGAGGGAGGGAGGGAGGGGAGGGGGGAGGATAAGAGGGGTTGGAGTGGAGGGGGTGGGGGGGGGGGGGGGGGGGAGGGAGGAGAGGGTGCTGCAGGCAGGAGAGGTTTGGGCCCAGGAGATAAAAATAGTAAGTGTTCAAATGACAAAAAATGTGGTGGTGTGGATAGTGGTTGTCCAAGACTACAGCAAAATGTCAATCATATAGAAAGTTGGGTGGAATGTCAGTTCGTGCAATTTACGCTTGACAAATGTAAGGTGATACATTTTGGCAAGTCAGATAGGTGTAGCACATGTATACTAGGAACTGGCAGCGCTCTAAGGACTAATGATGAACAGGAGGACCTTATGGTGCCCCTGTACATCAATATTTGCTGAATTCCATAGTTTCCTGAAAGTTGCAACACAGACGGAGAGAGTGGTGAAGAAGGAATATGGTATGCATGTATGAATAGAATACAATATGGGACCACCATTTTAACTCCCCTTTCCATATCAGTACCATTCCATCCGCCTTTATCAGAATGAAGCCTCGCGCAGAGGATGAGAGGGGATCTTATTGAAACGTATAAGATTGTTAAGGGGTTGGATACGTTAGAGGCAGGAAACATGTTCCCAATGTTGGGGGAGTCCAGAACCAGGGGCCACAGTTTAAGAATAAGGGGTAGGCCATTTAGAACGGAGATGAGGAAAAACCTTTTCAGTCAGAGAGTTGTGAATCTGTGGAATTCTCTGCTTCAGAAGGCAGTGGAGGCCAATTCTCTGAATGCATTCAAGAGAGCGCTAGATAGAGCTCTTAAGGATAGCGGAGTCAGGGGGTATGGGGAGAAGGCAGGAACGGGGTACTGATTGAGAATGATCAGTCATGATCACATTGAATGATGGTGCTGGCTCGAAGGGCCGAATGGCCTACTCCTGCACCTATTGTCTATTGCAAACGGGTGGAACAACACCTCGTATTTCCCAACGATAGGAACATTGAATTTTCCAATTACAAATAAAACTCTTGTCCCCTTTCTTTTTCCTGTGCCCACATTTTGGTGGGAAAACCCATTTCTCCAACACCTTTTTTTGAAAGATGGCAAGGACTGGCTTTTTTTTAAAAAAGTTACAATTAGTCAAACTAACACGCCAATGCTGCTCACCAATATATGAATTGAGGATTATGTGAAGTAATTGAAATTTCTTTCTTTAAGAAATGCACTTTCCGTTGTTAGCTTTGCAGTACCTATCCTATTCATTGAAGGAAATGCAGTTGCTGTGTTTGCATGAATAGACACTAACTATGTTAAAGTTAGATCTTATCCGTTTCACTCAACAGTACATTTGTTAGGTGATGTGGATAATTACTGTTATTAATCTCTGGCACTCAAACAATTAATTTATTGGATGTCTGGTTTCTTTAGCAGGACTTAGTTGTAATTGGAAACTTAAAAAAATTACAAGTTGTTTTTCATTCTTCCTATTTCCTTTTTATATTTCTCCCACTCAATACAACCTTTCCATTTAAAAAAAACATGTGGGTTTCACAGTCCTTAAATCTAACTTAAGATTGTGGGAAGAAGGGTCCTGATCCAAAACGTCACCCATCCTCTTTCTCCAGAGATGCTGCCTGACCCGCTGAGTTACTCCAGCACTTTGTGTCTATCTTTGGTATAAACCAGTTCTTTGTTTCTACTTAAGATTGTCAACAGTTTTTTCCCCTGTTCAGTCTGATCCCATTTACTTGATTTATTCAATTCACAGTCTTGAATTAGAGAGGGTCAGAGAGCACTAAAAAACATCAGCAGCAATTTACAGTGGCCCATTAACCCACCAACTGACAAGTAGGATACGTGAGTATCTGGAAGATATCTAAGATGTGGCATCAAAACTCCAGACCGACAGACCAGGATTGAACTCAACGGGACAGGCAGCATCTCTGGAGAGAAGGAATGGGTGACGTTTCGGGCCAAGACCCTTCTTCAGGTGGAAGCTTCTGTCTGAAGAAAGGTCTCAATCTGAAACGTTACCCATTCCTTCTCTCCAGAGATGCTGCCTGTCCAGCTGAGTTACTCCAGCATTTTGTGTCTGTCTTCGGTGTAAACCAGCATCTGCAGTTCCTCCCTACACACACCAGGATTGCATCTGGTTTGATGGAGCTGTGAGATGGCTCCTTCAGCACCAGTTTTGTGCTACACCCAATTAAGCAGTAATCATCACTGGATAATTACAGATTTTTTTTAAAGCATTAGTAAAACTTGGGACATTTTTTAGTACATACTATTTGTCATTATTTAATTCATTTCCTTACAAATGATTCATTAAAAATTGACCTAGTCATCACCAGCACTCGACTTCATGTACCAACTGAAAGCAAAGTGGTGATCTGAAATAAAAACAGAATCAATTTAAGACTGTCACAGTCAGGCAGCATCTGATGAAACGTCGCTGACCTGAAATGTTAGCACTCTTCCTCTCTTCCCAGCTGTTATCAGGCAACAGGTGTCAGAGGTTATGGGGAGAAGACAGGGGAATGGGGTTAGGAGGAAGAGAGAGATCAGTCATGATTGAATGACAGAGTAGACGATGGGCTGAATGGCCAAATTGTACTCCTATTCCTTATAACCTTATGAACTGAACCATCCTACACGGGTGGGTTTAAACTAAACGTTGGGGGGGGGGGGGGGGGGGGGGGTGGAGTCAACAACGTGGAAGCATAAGCGAGCAGTTAATGGGAAAGAGAGTGCAGGAAAGGTCACGTTTAAACTAACAGGGCAAGGGGATGGGAACCAATGCAATGAGACAGAGGGCCATATAAGGACAGAAACAAAAGGTAGAAGGGAGATACGAAAAACAAACCTGAAAGCTTTGTGCCTTAATGCGAAGAGCACTCATGAGGTAGATGAATTGAATGTGCAGTTAGTAGTTAAGGAATATGATATAGTTGGAATTACGGAGACCTGGCTCCAGGGTAAACATGCAGGGGTATTCAATATTCAGGAAGGATAGACAGAAAGGAAGAAGAGGTGGGGTGGCATTTCTGGTTAAAGAGGAGATTAATGCAACAGCAAGGAGAGACATTAGCTTGGATGCTGTAGAATCGGTAGGGGTAGAACATCGATATCGCAAAGGGCAGAAAACACTTGTTGGAGTTGTATACTGGCCACCAAACAGCAGTAGGGAGGTTGGGGATAGCATTAAGCAGGAAATTAAGGATGCGTGTAGCAAAGGTACAGCAGTTCTCATGGGTGACTTTAATCTACATATAGATTGGGCCAACCAAATTGGTAACAGTGCTGAGAAAGATTTCCTGGAATGTGTACGGGATGGTTTTTTAAACCAACATGTAGAAGAACTGACAAGAGGGCAGGCCATCCTAGACTGGGTATTGTGTAATGAGGAAGGATTAGTTGGCGATCTTGTTGTGCAAGGCCCCTTGGGCAACAGTGACCATAATATGGTGGAATTCTGCATTAGGATGGAGAGTGACACGGTTAATTCCGATACTAGGGTCTTGAACTTAAAGAAAGGAGACTTTGAAGGTATGTGATGAAAATTGGCCAGGAAAGACTGGCAAATTATACTTAAAGGGTTGACGGTAGAGATGCAATGGCAAAGATTTAAAGACCGCATGGATGAACTCCAAAAAATTGTTCATTCCTGTTTGGCGAAAAAATAAAACTGGGAAGGCGGCTCAACCGTGGCTAACGAGAAAAATCAAGGATAGTGTTAAATCCAAGGAAGAGGCATATAAATTGGCCAGAGGAAGCAGCAAACTGGAGGACCGGGAGAAATTTACAACTCAACAGTGGAAGACAAAAGGGTTAATTAAGAGGGGGGGGGGAAAGAGCATGAAAGAAAGCTTACAGGGAATATAAAAACTGACTCTAAAAGCTTCTTTACATATGTAAAAAGGAAAAGATTACTGAAGACAAATGTAGGTCCCTTACAGTCAGAGAGGTGAATTTATACTGGGAAACAAGGAAATGGCAGAACAATTAAACGAGTACTTTGATTCTGTCTTCACTAAGGAAGACACAAATGATCTCCCAAAAATACTAGGTGACTGAGGATCTTGTGGGAGGGAGGAACTGAAGGGAATCCACATGAGTCAGGAAATGGTGTTAGGTAAACTGTTGGGGTGGAAGACAGATAAATTCCCAGGGCCTGATGGTCTGCATCCCAGAGTACTCAAGGAGGTGGCCCTAGAAATCGTGGATGCATTGGTGATCATTTTCCAATGTTCTCTCGACTCTGGGTCAGTTCCTGTGGACTGGAGGGTAGCCAATGTAACTTCACTTTTTAAGAAAGGAGGGAGAGAGAAAACGGGGAATAATAGACCAGTTAGCCTTGCATTGGTAGTGGGAAAGATGCTTGAGTCAATTATTAAAGATATTATAGCAGCGTAGTGACAGGATCGGTCAAAGTCAGCATGGATTTACAAAGGGGAAATTATGTTTGACTAATCTTCTGGAATTTTTTGAGAATGTAACAAGTAGAATGGATAAGGGAGAGCCAGTGGATGTGGTGTATCTGGACTTTCAAAAAGCCTTTTGACAAGGTCCCACACAAGAGATTAGTGTGCAAAATTAGAGCACATGGTATTGGGGGTAGGATATTGACATGGATAGAGAACTGGTTGACAGACAAGAAGCAAAGAGAACGGGTCCTGTTCAGAATGGCAGGCAGTGAATAGTGGGGTGCCGCAAGGCTCGGTGCTGGGACAATAGACAATAGACAATAGGTGCAGGAGTAGGCCATTCAGCCCTTCGAGCCAGCACCGCCACTCAATGCGATCATGGCTGATCACTCTCAATCAGTACCCCGTTCCTGCCTTCACCCCATACCCCCTCACTCCGCTATCCTTAAGAGCTCTATCCAGCTCTCTCTTGAAAGCATCCAACGAACTGGCCTCCACTGCCTTCTGAGGCAGAGAATTCCACACCTTCACCACTCTCTGACTGAAAAAGTTCTTCCTCATCTCCGTTCTAAATGGCCTACCCCTTATTCTTAAACTGTGGCCCCTTGTTCTGGACTCCCCCAACATTGGGAACATGTTTCCTGCCTCTAATGTGTCCAATCCTCTAATTATCTTATATGTTTCAATAAGATCCCCCCTCATCCTTCTAAATTCCAGTGTATACAAGCCTAATTGCTCCAGCCTTTCAACATACGACAGTCCCGCCATTCCGGGAATTAACCTAGTGAACCTACGCTGCATGCCCTCAATAGCAAGAATATCCTTCCTCAAATTTGGAGACCAAAACTGCACGCAGTACTCCAGGTGCGGTCTCACCAGGGCCCGGTACAACTGTAGAAGGACCTCTTTGCTCCTATACTCAACTCCTCTTGTTACGAAGGCCAACATTCCATTGGCTTTCTTCACTGCCTGCTGTACCTGCATGCTTCCTTTCAGTGACTGATGCACTAGGACACCCAGATCTCGTTGAACATCCCCTCTTCCTAAGGGACCCCAAATATGTACTATATATATTAACGATTTAGACGAGGGAATTCAATGTGGCGTCTCCAAGTTTGCGGATGACACAAAGCTGGGTGGCAGTGTGAGCTGTGATGAGGATGCTGTGAGGCTGCAGGGTGACTTGGATAGGTTGGGTGAGTTGGGTGAGATGCATTATAATGTGGATAAATGTGAGGTTATCCACTTTGGTGGCAAGAATAGGAAGGCAGATTATTATCTGAATGATGTCAGATTAGGAAAAGGGGAGGTGCAACGAGACCTGGGTGCCCTTGTACATCAGTCGCTGAAAGTAAGCGTGAGGATCTAGGCCAGGGGCCTCCAAAGTTTTCAGCATGAGGGCCACATTATATATTTGGCACATTTTTGCGGGCCGTAGGAAAAAGAAAGAAGTGTGAGTTTTATAAATTTAATGAACTCAAAAAAGTTTAGACTAGGTTACGTTAGATTAGGAAAGGTTAAACTAGGTTAGGTTAGATTAGGTTAGTTTATATTAGGTTTATATGGCAACAAATAAATAATGTTCAATTTTTAAAAAGTGCTTGAAATATTGGAATATATATATATACCATAGGTATACAATTATTTATAAAACAGAAAAAATACAGTAACCACCACTGGGGGAGAGAGGGGGGGGGGGGCAGAGAGACAGTGCGGGGGGAGAGAGAGTCAGGGTAGAGGGAGCAGCGGGTGAGCGCGGGGAGGGGGAGGGTGTCAGAGGGTTCGGTGAAGGAGCGCCGTCACTTGCGGGGGCTGCTCCCTCCCTCTCTCTCCCCCCTCTCTCTCCCAGAGCCAGCGAGACCTGTGCCGCTCCTCCACTCTCTTCCCCGGCCCCGTCTCCCTCTAACGCGGCGAAATAAGAACAAACACAAGTGTGGTTGTTGTTCAGAAGCCCCGCATCCCCGGGGTGAGCTGCGGTGGCGAGGAGGGAAGTTTCACTTGTGTTTGTTCTTATTTCGCTGCGTTAGAGGGAGACGGGGCTGAGGAAGAGAGTGGAGGAGCGGCGCAGATCTCGCTGGCGCTGGGGGAGATGGAGAGAGCAGCCCCTGCTGACACTCTCCCCCTTCCTGCGCTCCCGCTCCCACCCGCTGCTCCCTCTACCCCGACTCTCTTCCCCTCCCCCCCCTGGGGTGAGCGGTGGCGGCGAGGAGGGAAGTTTCCTTGGGTTTGTCGTTTGCGAGGGGACGCTGCGATCTCTCGCCTTGTCCCGGCTCTGGGTCGGTGGCGATCCGCTCTCTGGTGAACCTTCACCGGCAGCTTCTGCCTCCAGTCCCCGCCCCCCAAGAGCCTGCTGCGGGCTGGATAAAATCTCTTGTCGGGCCATAGTTTGGAGATCCCTGACCTAGGGGAGGGAGGGAGGAAGGAAGGGACTGAAGGGAATCCACATTAGTCAGGAAATGGTGTTAGATAAACTGTTAGGATGGAAGGCAGATAAATCCCCAGGCCCTGATGGTCTGCATCCCAGAGTACTCAAGGAGGTGGCCCTAGAAATCATGGATGCATTGGTGATCATTTTCCAATGTTCTCTCGAATCTGGGTCAGTTCCTGTGGACGAGAGGGTAGCCAATCTAACTTCACTTTTTAAGAAAGGAGGAGGGAAAAAACGCAACAAAAGCTTTTCGCTGTACCTCGCTACACGTGACAATAAATTAAACTTGGACTCTCTGAGCTGCAGCCTAACCTGCTGAGTATTTCCAAGGTTTGCTGCCTTTATTTAAAGATTGTAGTGTCAGCATTTTCATCAGCAACTTGCTGTTTGAGATGCAACTTGTGTCCATCCACGTTCTCCCCTCACACTTGCACTCCTTTTCCCCTTGATCAAATGGGCTGATTGAACTGAAATGTTAACTTTCCCTCTCCACAAATTGTGCGATCCAGATAGCAAATTGTAATCCTGTTTTTAAACGGAGCTTTCTGTGTCCTTTATTCACCAAATGCTGGAGTAACTCAGCGGGTCAGGCAGCATCTCAGGAGAGAAGGAATGGGTGACGTTTCGGGTCGAGACCCTTCTTCAGACTGATGTCAGGGGGGCGGGACAAAGGAGTCAAATCCTGGTCAAATCCCTCCCCACCTACGTCCAAGACACCTCACATGCTCTCCAGCTCCTCGATAACTTCCGGTTTCCAGGCCCCCACTCCCTTATCTTTACCATGGATGTCCAGTCACTCTACACTTCCATCCCCCACAAGGATGGTCTCGAAGCCCTCCGTTTCGTCCTCGACCGTAGAACCAGCCAATCCCCATCTACTAACACTCTCCTCCGCCTAGCAGAGCTGGTTCTTACCCTTAACAACTTCTCCTTTGACTCCTTCCACTTCCTCCAAACCAGAGGCGTAGCTATGGGCACCCGCATGGGCCCTAGCTACGCCTGCCTCTTTGTCGGGTACGTTGAACAATCCCTGTTCCGGACGTACACTGGCCCCATCCCCGAACTCTACCTCCGCTACATCGACGACTGCATTGGTGCTACCTCTTGTACCCATGCAGAACTCACTGACTTCATCAACTTCACCACTAATTTCCATCCTGCTCTCAAATTTACTTGGACCATCTCCAACATCTCCCTACTGTTTCTGGACCTCACCATCTCCATCACAGGAGACAGACTAGTGACTGACATCTACTATAAACCCACTGACTCGCACAGCTATTTGGACTACACTTCTTCCCACCCTGTTTCCTGCAAAAAGTCTATAGCCTACTCCCAGTTCCTCCGTCTACGCCGCATCTGCGCCCGGGATGAGGTGTTTCACACTAGGGCATCAGAGATGTCCTCATTCTTCAGGAAACGGGGCTTCCCCTCTTCCATTATAGATGAGGCTCTCACTATAGCCTCTTCTATATCCCGCAGCTCCGCTCTTGCTCCCCCTCCCCCCATTCGTAACAAGGACAGAATCCCCCTCGTTCTCACCTTCCACCCCATCAGCCAGCGGATCCAACAAATCATCCTCCAACATTTCCGTCACCTCCAACGGGACCCCACTACTGGCCATATCTTCCCATCCCCTCCCCTTTCTGCGTCACGCAGAGACCGTTCCCTCCGTAACTCCCTGGTCCACTCTTCCCTTCCTACCCAAACCACCCCATCCCTGGGCACTTTCCCCTGCAACCGCAGGAGATGCAACACCTGTCTCTGAATAAATACCTTCGGTTTGTACCAGCATCTGCAGTTATTTTCCTATACTTTATGTGTCCTTTGTTGCTCTTTGTTTCACCAAATGCACAATGAGGTGATCATTGCCTGTGTATTATTCGGTGTCCAAAGTTCGATTCCAAAGGACTTGTAATGAATGCACATTTCAAGTGCCAATGGTATTTTATTGTCATATGTCCTGAAACGGAACAATGAAATTCTTACTTGCAGCACCACATATATAAACATAGGGATATATTGGAAACAGACAAGTAAATAGGCAATAATAGTGCAAAAACAATGTACACCATTATAAATACAAAATACTGGAGTAACTCAGTGGGGCAGGCAGCATCTCTGGAGAGAAGGAATGGATGACATTTCGGGTCGAGACCCTTCTTCAGACCAACGTCCACGTTTATATAGTTTGGAGCTTATTTGGTTTAATTTGCAGGTATATCACCAGTTGTTTAATTTGCAGGTATATCACCAGTTATTAATGTTGGTTTCGACCCCTTGTATCTTTTGTGCCATGGCCAAATGTCTCGTGCTCAATGCTAACATGCTCTTGATGTTTCCTTTGCAGTTCCCATGTATTTGCCGTTTCTCGTCGTTGGTTCCATTTTTGTGGCCTTCGTCATAGTTGGTTCGTTCATTGCCATTTGCTGCTGCAGGTGCTTAAAGCCAAAGCCAGAGGAGACCCATCAGGATGCCCCCACCCAGAATCGATTGCTGGAGCCCATTCCCCCAACTGGCATCAGAACTCCGTCCCGCCACTCCACCTCCAGCACCACCACCACTTCAACCAGGAGCTCGATGGGGCGGCAGAACAACATCTGTTCCATGGGCACGGACGCCATTAACCTCTACATGAACATGCCCACCAACTTCCCCATCGTGGGATGTCACCAAGCTCAACAGTTCTTGCCTTCCCAATCCACTGGGAATCCTTTCCTGCCGGCACAATATCTCAGCTATGGAATCCCTCCGGATCATACGTTAGTCATGGCACCTGCATTCGTGGATAGGACAGGGTATGCACAGCAACCCAACAGTCCTTATTCACATGGGCCATTAAATGCAGACCAGCTCATGTACCCAACTGTGACTCTGTAAGGTTCATCTGCGAAAAGGACTTGAGTTTTCGCGGAATCTTTAACGTGTTCTGTGTTAATAGAAATGGAAAGATTTGGTCAAAGCCAAAATGAGTGTTTCTTCATTTTAATCTTACTGCAATATGTGAACTTTTAATGCTGCGGTCTTCTGCTCCTCTCACTGGAATAACTGAATGGTTACGACGTGATTTGTTCCGTAGAACAAAGTGCTGGAGGAATTTAGCGGGTCATCTGGGCGGCACGGACTTGGAGGGCCGAAAAGGCCTGTTTCCGGCTGTATATATATGATATGATATGATAAACACGTAGAACAGTACAGCACAGGAACATTGGCCCATTGTGTCTATGTCAAGCGTGATGACATGTTAAACTACTTTCCTCTGTCTGCACGTGATCTATGGCCCTTTTCCACGCAGCTTTTTGTGCATATTTAATCTGCTTCCAACACCACTCCTGGTAGTGTGTTCCACATGTGCGTTTGTGAAAAATATCCCACACGTCTCCTTTAAACACCCACCCCCCACCCTCTCACCTGAAAGCTGTCCCCTCTAGTTTTAACATTTCCATCCTGGGAGAAAGGTTCTGACTGACTACCCTGTGTCTCTCATATTTTTATACACTTCTGCCATGTCCCCCCCTTGACCTCCGACACTCACGTGACGTGAAAATAATGTAAATTTGTTTCTGAATGGAACACTTCTTCTGAAGAAGGGTCCTGACCCAAAATCAAGTCCATTTCCCTCCATTGATGCTGCCTGAACCGCTGAGTTTCTCCAGCATTTCTTTTTTTTTTGCTCGAGATTCCAGAATCTGCATTCTGTGTCTCCATGATTTGTTCCATGCATGTCCGTTGCAATTCAAGTATTTGGCCATACGAGCTGGGAATATGAAGCCCAAAAAAAATCAATTTTGATCCTAATGATTGTTACCTAAGATCAGCAAATTGAGAAACGTCACGTTTTTCAGCGATTCTCTCAATTTCTCATGTTGCAGTGAGAAATATTCCCTTAATTGCCCGTGTTAAACATGTATATGTTGCCGCAAGTATGTGGTGAATCTTGGCCGTTTTTGAGTCGATGGAGCCGCATTTCAGAAATGGAGGCCAATATTTGGCTGATGCATTGTTGTCAGCAATCGAAGATGAATTTTGGACCCATGGTTTTGCTATTGACCTGTTAAATGCGATCAGTGCAACATCTCCTGGTTTGAAGAACTTTTGTCAATCAGCAGTCTTCATATTTTATGAAAGTTGTCTCTTCTGTAATGTCCAAGGAGAGCATCTGTTGACTTCTCTGACCGACTGCAGGCTGCAAGACACTGAACTACAGGAAAATTCCAATATTGGTTAATGGAGTTGGACTTTGTACAACTGGTATTGACAGAGCTCTGGCATACCACTAGAAGACCCCATAGGTTTTGCAAATATGGAGAAGATTTGTAAATACATTTGTGTATATTGTGTGTGTGGGGGAGGGGAGAATTATTTTTTGGGGAAATAACCCTTATATTTTTGCTTTTCAGCAAGAATGCTTTTAAATGCTCTTCAGGTTCCTTTGTTGCAAATGTATTATACGATTTTTCTAAAGGACTGTTTTGTTTGTATATTTTCTCAGGTTGTAAATAAAAAGTGACCAATAGGCATTGCTATTTCCTTGCGTAACAAAAATTCACAAGGAGTGTGATTGCACAGGAGATTATGGGAAGATTTGAGGTTGAGAAGAACATACAAAAGATTTGAGTCTTCAGCGGCTATCTAAGAGAGAGTGAGGTGGCAGGGAAGATCTAGGATGAATTTGTCGGATGCTGACAGATTTGAATGGTGGACATCAAGAAGTGGTGGGGGATGGTAACCTCTAAAAGACCAAAGTTAGGTGAGTGGGAATGCATGACTGAAGGTGAAAAATAGCTGGGGGTTTAATTACTTGGAAGACTACATCTGTTCTCTAACTTTTGCCAAATTGCCTGGTGTAGGATGACAGGAGTATATGTCACAGATGTTGAATCTCAATTGTTGAATGGTGTTGTGTTGTCTGACTGAATTTTCTGAATCGGATTTCCAAATGATTACAAAAACTGCCAGCATCTGTTTTGGAAATGGGATATTTTGCTGATATAATGGCCTTGCACCAAAACACAGCAGAGGTCACTCATTCTGCTGCTTTCTTTACAATTGTAGATTTGCTTCAAAGTTCCTGTAACATTATAGGGCATAAGCCTAACTGATTGAGCTCTTGAAACCGGCAAATACACCTAGATTGTCTTGACAGATGGATCTGATTTAATTTAGAGAAGATAGATCTCAGTATTTGAGTCTTTAAAAAATCCTTCATCTAAAAATGTTGACTTGTTGTGGTGTGCTTAGGGTTGCCAACTTTCTCACTCCCAAATAAGGGACAAAAGGTGACGTCACCACCCACGCCCCACGGGACCTCATCCAGCCAGTGGGCCTACACTGTCCGGGCCTAATACGGAACAAGGGCGGTCCCGTACGGGACAAACCAATTCAGCCCAAAATACGATAATGTCCCAACTAATATGGGACAGTTGACAACCCTATACAGGACCCTGGTGAGACCGCACCTGGAGTATTGTGTGCAATTTTGGTCTCCTAATTTGAGGAAGGACATTATTGCTATTGGGGGAGTGCAGCGCAGGTTCACCGTGTTAATTCCCGGTTTGGCAGGACTGACATGATGAAAGAATGGGTCGACTGGGCTTGTATTCACTGGAATTTAGAAGGACGAGAGGGGATTTTACAGAAACATAAAATTCTTAAAGGATTGGATAGGCTAGATGCAGGAAAAATGCCCAATATACGGGATGTCCCGTCTAACACGGGACAGTTGGCAACCCTAGGTGTGCTACCCATAGTTATGTTCTCAACTGTCTTGGGTCATCATAAGTTCAGGGCTAATCTGTCAATATTATCTTTAACCATGATCAGCATGCTCTTGTACTGGCATAACCAGATCATAGCAACTTTTGTTGAGGGTGTTGTCCACTAAATATTTTTTTTCTCCACCTGTCACAGAATGTATTTGCATGTATACTGCTAACTTGGATAATATTAATTAACATGGCAGGCTGCAGGTCTAAGAATTCATTAATCTACAACACCAGTGCAAGTATAAGCTACAGATGGTTTTTAGCTTGAAGAACCAAGATCAACAGAGTTCGACTCCATCTGGTCGTTCAGACCAAGATTGCCATGTCTATCCTTTGATCTCTTGTTCAGTCAAACAATCCTGATGGATTGGGCAGTGCCATCCCCATTCACTATCTTCCTAGATGCACTCATAATTCATTCCCCTTTTTCATATGCAAGACCAATGCCATTAACCAGTTAGAGTTTGCAGCATGGGAACAGACCCTTCAGCCCAACTTGCCCATGCTGAAGCAGATGCCCCATTTGCACTAGTCCCACCTGCCAATCTTTGGCTGTACTAAACCTTTCCTATCCATGCACATGTCCAAATGTCTTTTAAATATAATACCTGCCTCAACAGCCCCTTCTGGCAGCTCGTCCCATAAAACCTATTCCAGTGAAAATGGGTTAAAAGGTTATAGAGAACTTGACTTCAGTTCTGAATGGGATGAAGAGAGAGGAAACAGAAAAGGCAGCTTTAGCTGGAAATCGGAAGGTATGGAGAAGGGGAAAGGGGAGAACAGTAAGATGAGTTACTTGCATTATCATAGAAACATAGAAAATAGGTGTAGGAGTAGGCCATTCGGCCCTTCAAGCCAGCACCGCCATTCAATATGATCATGGCTGATCATCCAAAATCAGTACCCCGTTCCTGCTTTTTCCCCCATATCCCTTGATTCTATTAACCCTAAGAGCTAAATCTAACTCTTGAAAACATCCAGTGAATTGGCCTCCTCTGCCTTCCGTGGCAAAGAATTCCACAGATTCACAATTCTCTGGGTGAAAAGGTTTTTTCCTCGTCTCAATTCTAAATGGCCTACCCCTTATTTTTAAACTGACCCCAGGTTCTGGACTCCCCCAACATCAGGAACATTTTTCCTGCATATAGCCTGTCCAATCCCTCAAGAATTTTGTATGTTTCTATAAGATCCCTTCTCGTCCTTCTAAATTCCAGTGAATACCAGCCCAGTCGACCCATTCTTTCATCATATGTCAGTCCCGCCATTGCGGGAATTAACCTGGTGAACCTACGCTGCACTCCCTCAATAACAGGAATATCCTTCCTCAAATTAGGAGACTAAAGCTGCAAACAATACTCCAGGTGTGGTCTCACCAGGGCCCTGTACAACTGCAGTATGACCTCCTTGCTCCTATACTCAAATCCTCTCGCTATGAAGGCCAACATGCCATTTACTTTCTTCACTACCTAGTGTACCTCCATGCTTATCAGGAGCAAGAGGATAGCTGGGGGGGGGAAGTAGGTCCCATTAGGAATCAAAAGAGTAATCCGTAGTTGGATCCAAGTGATGTGGGTGAGGTCCTAAATAATCTTGTTCGCTGAGAAGGATGAGCTCAGAGAGGTGTTTAGGTAATCTGAAGCAGGTCTGTAATGAGAAGGGGCTGTTAATGCCAAGGGCTCCACCCAGGCCATGCCCAGATGTGTCCGTGCCCAAATCCCACTGGAGTGGAAGCACCTGGTGTCCATGGCTACCTGGGCCACTTTCTGGGCCAGCTGGGTGCCGCAGGGGCATGAGTTCTGGATGAAAGTAGTAATGTTATGGTTCCATACTTGCAAGTATAATCTTTATTCTCAACCAATATCACCCCAGAATAGTGTTTTTTGTTATTTTGTACCTGTAATTAAACTTGCATTTGTAAAAAAAAAAAAGGAGTCTTAGATGTCATGGGATGCTTGAGGGCCAAATGAGATCTATCCCAGATAGCTATGAGAAGCAAAATGGGAAACAGCTGGGGCCATAACAGATTTATTTGTTACATCTTCGCCAGATACGATACAATACAATAGAACTTTTTATCCCACGAGGGAAATTAATCTGCCAACAGTTATAAAAAAACACAAAATACCTGAAACATGAAATCAAAGTGGCGATTGAAAAGGATTGGGGATGTGCAAAGATTGTGGGGAGGGGGAGTCAGTCTACCCCACGACAGAAGGGGGAGGAGTTGTACAGTTTGATAGCCACAGGGAAGAAGGATCTCCTGTGGCGTTCTGTGCTGCATCTCGGTGGAACCAGTCTGTTGCTGAAGGTGCTCCTCAGGTTGACCAGTGTGTCATGGAGGGGGTGAGCTGTATTGTCCAGGATGCTCCGCAGTTTGAGGAGCATCCTCCTCTCCAAGACCACCTCCCATGAATCCAACTCCGCCCCCAGGACGGAGCCAGCCTTCCTGATGAGTTTGTTGATCCTAGTGGGGTCCGCGGCCTTCGCCCTGCTGCCCCAGCACATGGCAGCGAAGAAGATGGCGCTGGCTACCACCGATTGGTAGAATATCTGCAGCATCTTACTGCAGACGTTGAAGGAGCGGAGCCTTCACAAAAGGTACGTATAAGATTATTAAGGGGTTGGACACGTTAGAGGCAGGAAACATGTTCCCAATGTTGGGGGAGTCCAGAACAAGGGGCCACAGTTTAAGAATAAGGGGTAGGCCATTTAGAACTGAGATGAGGAAAAACCTTTTCAGTCAGAGAGTTGTGAATCTGTGGAATTCTCTGCCTCAGAAGGCAGTGGAGGCCA
This sequence comes from Rhinoraja longicauda, assembly GCF_053455715.1. Classification (NCBI taxonomy): domain Eukaryota; kingdom Metazoa; phylum Chordata; class Chondrichthyes; order Rajiformes; family Arhynchobatidae; genus Rhinoraja; species Rhinoraja longicauda. Next base: position 38,772,581 of record NC_135967.1, on the reverse strand, counting down.
ATTCTCTGAATGCATTCAAGAGAGAGCTAGATAGAGCTCTTAAGGATAGTGGAGTCAGGGGGTATGGGGAGAAGGCAGGAACGGGGTACTGATTGAGAATGATCAGCCATGATCACATTGAATGGCGGTGCTGGCTCGAAGGGCCGAATGGCCTCCTCCTGCGTCTATTGTCTATTGTACAGCCGGCTCTGTCCCTTCTTGTACAGGGCCTCTGCGTTCCTGGACCAGTCCAGTTTACTGTCCAGGTACACTCCAAGGTATTTGTAGTTATTGGAAATTATTGGAGAAAATACACTGAGATGGGATTTGTATAAATTTGGACAGACAGGCCGGGTAGGCCATTATCGGCATAGCTTTGTGTGAGTATGTTAGTATTGGGCGGGAGAGAAGAAATCCAGCCTCCCTCTATTTTTTTATTTTTCAGGAGGTAACTCAAGATTGTTGAAGCCAGCGCTGAACATGTCAACGTGGAATTTAGTTAGGCATTTGACAAGGTCCTGCTTTCAATTGACATTGCATAAGGGAGTGGTGTAGGAAGGAACTGCAGATGCTGGTTTATACCAAAGATGGACACAAAGTGTCGGAGCAAGTCTGCAGGTCAGGTAGCATCTCTGGAAAAAAAGAATAGGTAAAATGTCAGGTCACACCTCTCCTCTGGCACTCCTCCTCCATGCGAATGTTGCCAGAGGATTGAAGCTTTGTACATGTTCCACTTGTATTCCAAGGTACCATGGGAGAGGTGAAGCTGGTGATTGCAAGCCAGTTATTCTATGATCAATGGTGGGGAAATCGTGAATGTCCACAATCCAGGACAAATGAGCTATTGCTTGGAAAAAGGTAGTTTCCCAATGGCAGAATAATTGACATGGAACTCGGGTTGTTAGACAAGGAAGGGGTGCTTTTACAAAACTGTTTATCAGAGGAGTCCATTAACTGGCGTGAATAATGTTAGTAATGTTAGACTTTCAAAAGTACTTTGAAATTTAGCCTTGATTCAAAGAATTTGGTCAACACCCAGAAAAGTCCATTAGTGTGGATTGCATATCAAGTCTGCAACTGCTCAGACAGTGCTAGATCAATATCAACACGGTAATCTGTACCTCATTGCTGCCTAAAACATGGACTGTGTTTAGCATATCTTTATTAGAACTTGTCTTGGTTCATTGAGAATCCTAACTACAAAAGGGGTTAGTGTTGGTGTTCGCTTCAGGTATCTGCAGCCGGAGAGTGTCAGTTTGAATAGAGTCAAGAGTTTTATAATTGTCATATGTAGTGACAATGGAACAATAAAATTCTTACTTGCAGCAGCATAACAGGCCTGTGAACACAATACTCATAGATCGGGATGCCAACTATCTCACTCCCAAATATGGGACAAGGTAACGTCACTGCCCCGCGCCCCACGTGACCTCACCAGCGGCCAAGTGCTCCCGCTCCACCAATGGTGGCCGCCTGGGCCGGGAGGTGGGTTGCTATGCAGCCTCCGTTAGGCGGCGCCCGGGCCTCCGGTCCTAGACTGTCCGGAGCTAAAATGTCGGAAACCTAGACTGTCGGGGGCTACATCATCCGCGTATACAGCGCCCCCCCGGGCCTAATACAGGACAAGGGCAGTCCCTTAGGGAACATATCAATTTAGCCCAAAATACAGGATGTCCCAGCTAATATGGCAGCCCTACTCATAGATAACATAATAAACAGGAGTGGGGAGGGGGGATGGAATGGAAAGAGGAGAGAAAGAGGGGAGAGAGGGAGGAAGAGAGAGCAGTAATGTGATCTTGAATTGTAGTTGTTTACAGAATCAAGAGTGTTTTATTGTCATATGTCCCAGATTGAACAATTAAATTCTTACTTGCTGCAGCACAACAGAATATGTAAACATGGTACACTGTAAACAATATAATAAACGAGAGGGGGAAAAAAGATCAGTGTGTATATATAGTATACACACACTCACAAGTACACACACACACACACATATATGTATATATATATATATATATGTATATGCACACACACACACATATATATATATATATATATATATATATATATACACACACACATATATATATATATATATAGTATACACACACACACACATATATATATATATACATACACACACACACACACACACATATATATATATATATATACACACACACACACACACACCCGCCCGTCCCCAGCTACGTTACAAGGATGTCTGCAAGAGAGATTTGAAGGCGCTCGACATCGATGTGGAGTCCTGGGAGAGCCTTGCAGCTGACCGTACGAGGTGGAGAGGTACCCTGAACCAACATCTCAAAACGGGGGAGGAGAAACTGATGAACGCAGCGGCAGAAAAGCGGGCACGCAGAAAGGAGCGCAGCAACTTCAACAAACCTGAGACCACACACAAATGTGACCTTTGCGACAGAGACTGTCACTCCCGCATTGGTCTCTTCAGCCACAAGCAACGCTGCTCTAGCCGAGGTGTGGAGCAAGCAGCCAACTAGGATGCATCACCCATGGTCAGCCGTGAGCGAGGGGACACATACATACACACACACAAAAAGCAAACAATAGTAGTACAATAATAATAATAATAATAATAGTTCAGTTCTTATTTGAGGTTGTCGTGTTTAATAGCCTGATGGCTGTAGGGAAGAGGCTGTTCCTGAACCTGGACGTTACAGTTTTCAGGCTCCTGTACCTTCTTCCCGATGACAGGAGTGAAATGAGTGTGTGGCCAGGGTGGTGTGGGTCTCTGATGATGCTGACTGACTTGTTGAGGCAGCGACTCGGATAAATCTCTTCGATGGTGGGGAGGTCAGAGCTGGTGATGGACTGGGCTGTGTTTTATTTGCAGTCTTTTTTGCAGCTGGGCATTCAAGTTGCCGAACCAGGCGGTGATGCAACCAGTCAATATGCTCTCTACTGTACACCTGTAGAAGTTCAAAAGAACCCCTCTCTGACCATACCAAATCTCTGTAATCTTCTCAGGAAGTAGAGGCGTTGATGTGCTTTATTTACAATTACATCAATGTGCTGGGTCCAGTGTGTGCTGTTCAGATGCAGATTCAGATTAGCTTCTCGTCCTATACCAGGATACAATGCAATTCCTGTGCAGATGAAGCTCAGAGTAAACAGTGAGGATAATGGAACAGTCAATTCAATAAAAGGTGTAAAACTGCAGAATTTTGCAAGATTGCAGTGCAAAATATAATCAGATAATAAGATCATTAAGAGTAAGATAAGTGGCAGCACCTCCAGCAACAGGGTGTGTAAGGTGTGTGTAGGAAGGAACTGCAGATTCTGGTTTAAACCGAAGATAGACACAAAAAGATGGAGTAACTCAGCGGGTCAGACATCATCTCTGGAGAAAAGGAATAGGCGACGTTTCTTTGGGAGATTCGCGCAAGAGCCTGATAGCGGTGGGACGAAACCGTTCTTGAGTAATGGAAACAGGCTCTTCAGCCCCACTTGCCCACGCTGACCAACATAGCCCAATCCACAACAATTGATGATTGTAATGAATAAAAAGGCGACATGGTGGTGCAGCGGTAGAAATGCTGCTTTACAGCACCAGAGACCTAGGTTTGGTTCTGACTACAGGTGCTGTCTATTTGGAGCTTGTACGTTCTCCCCGTGATTGTGTGCGTTTTCGCCAGTTCTGCCGTTTCCACCCACACTCAAAGGACGTACAGGTTAATTGGCTTGGGTAAAAATGCTGACTTGTCCCATGAGTGTAGGAAAGTGTTGGTGTGTGGGGATCACTGGTCAGCGTGGGCCAAAGGGCCTGTTTCCACGCTGTATCTCAAAGCAAAACAAAACTAATTGATCATTCTACAAGATGGAAGGTATTTATTTCACAAAATGCTGGAGTAACTCAGCAGTTCAGGCAGCATCTCAGGAGAGAAGGAATGGGTGACGTTTCGGGTCGAGACCCTTCTTCAGACTGCATCTGCAGTTATTTTATTCCACAAAATGGCATTTTCTTTAAACTTTTTTTAAAACTGGGTCTGTGAGACTGCTGCTGGGATAATAGAATTGCTCATAATACAATAAATGCTGGAAACTAATTGGTGCTCTGCTAAAATCTGAGCTAAACTGTCTGCCTAACGAAGCTGTTATTTATAACTTGGCTGCAGGGTGAAAGCGTTATATGATTTGAGCTAAGAAATTAAACGCATGACACTTTCATTGTCCTGAAGCTGCAAGGCCAAGAGAAAAGTAAACGGGATTAGAAATGCATGACAATGGCGGGAATAGACGGCAGATCGTCAACACCAGCTGTGTCAATGGGGAGGGTGGAGTTGTGGCCACAAAAGCTGCTTAAGCAAATCAAGTAAAACAAAACAAGAAACTTTAAAAACATTCACACTCATACTTAACATGTAGATCAAAAATCAGCATGATAAACAGGTTTTAATTGGGAAATGAAACGTAATCACTTAAAACCAATTGCTGAAGATGGCACAGTCTGACTCAGTCTTTAGCCTTCTCGGGCTTGTGTCTTTGGCCTTCTCTGGGTTGACTGGGCTTGTAATTCACTGGAATTTTGAGATGTGAGGGGACCTTATGGAAACATATAAAATTCTTAAAAGATTGAACAGGTTAGATGCAGGAAAAATGTTCCCGATGTTGGGGGAGTCCAGAACCAGGGGTCACAGTTTAAGAATATGGGGTAGGCCATTTAGGACTGAGATGACGGAACAAAAATTCACCCAGAGAGTTGTGAATCTGGAATTCTCTGCCACAGAAGGCAGTGGAGGCCAATTCACTGGATGTTTTCAAGAGAGAGTTAGATTTAGCTTTTCAGGCTAAAGGAATCAAGGGATATGGGGAAAAAGCAGGAACGGGGTACTGATTTTAGATGATCAGTCATGATCATATTGAATGGCGGTGCTGGCTCGAAGGGCCGAATGGCCTACTCCTGCACCTATTTTTCTATGTTCTCTCAGAATGTCCCGGTCCAATTAAGTGTATGAATGCACATTGTGACAAACACCCTCCTCGGTAGATGTAAGGAACTGCAGATGCTGGAATCTTGGGCGAGAAACACAAAGTGCTGGTTACTCCAGTACTTGCTTACAATTATCTTTAGGGAGGGGTGTGGAGGTGAGACAAAGATTAAAGAATATCCTGGAACATTTCATGATGATGCAGCATCTCTGGAGAACATGGGCAGGTGACATTCCGGGTTGGGATTCTGATTCTCCTTGGTATATAAAAGCGAAGACTCGAATCGCTGAGCTATCTGACTGGGTCAGGCAGAATCTCTGGAGAACGTAGATGACACAAAGTGCTACTGTAACTTGGTAGACTCTCTTGTACCACCTAGACCGTGCTTGAGTTAATTTACTACCTCAACTCATCTAGTTTTGTTTTAGTTTAGTGATATAGCGTGATAGCAGGCCCTTCGGCCCACTGAGTCCATGCCGACCAATGATCACGCATACACTAGTTCTATGCTATATCCCAGTTTTGTACCCTAAGCACTAGGGGAAATTTACAGAAGCCAATTAACCTACAAACCTGCACATCTTTGGAATGTGGGAAGAAACAAATGTACCAGGAGAAAACCCACGCAGTCACAGGGAGAACATACAAACGCACAAACAACCCGTGTAGTCAGAACCTGGGTCTCTGGTGCTGTAAGGCAGCAACTCTACCGCTGCGCCACTGTGCAGTCATTTTGTGTCTACCATGTACCTGTTTAAATGTTTCTTAAGTGTCGCAATAGTACCTGCCTCAACTATCTCATCCGGCAGTTTGTTCCATACACCCACCACCCTTTGTATGTGAAAGATTTACCCCTCATGTTCCCATTAAATCTTTCCCCCTCTCACCTTAAATCTACACTGATCAATCAAAATATTATGACCACTGACAGGCAAAGTGAATAAACATTGATTATCTTGTTACAATGGCACCTGTCAAGGGGTGGGGTATATTAGGCAGCAAGTGAACAGTCAGTTCTTGAATTTGATGTGTTGGATGCAGGATAAATGGGCAGGAGTAAAGACCTGAGCATGGAGTAAAGACTTTGACAAGGGCCAAATTGTTATGGCCAGACGACTGGGTCAGAGCATCTCTGAAACGGCAAGGCTTGTGGGGTGCTTCCGGTCAGCAGTGGTGAGTACCTACCGACAGTGGGCCGAGGTGGGACAAACCACAGGGTGTTTGATACAGAGGGCAACGAAGGCTATCCCGTCTGGTCCGAACCGACAGAAGGTCTACTGTGGCATAAGTCACATAAAATTTTAATGGTGGTCACGGGCGGAATGTGTCACAATGCACAGCGCATCGCACCCTGCTGCGTATGGGGCTGCACATGGAGGACCAACAGCATATTAGGCAGGTGGTCATAATGTTTTGGCTGATCGGTGTATATCCTCTGGTTCTTGATTCCCCTACTCTGGGTGAGGGACTCTGTTCCCGATCTGTTCCTCTCATGATTTTGTGAAAGGTAATAAAATCTCTTTATGAGTCATTATCTGGGTTGCACATCTGCTTGCTGCAAGATTGGCGGGGCCAGGGGAGCTGAGGCAGACAAAGACCAGATTAGAATTGCAGACCAGTTCAGGGTGCGACCAGAGGCTAATAATCTGTTTATTAGAGGAAGGGTGACACTGACTCCTTGCAAATACCCTGCTCAATAGGTAAACCATATTACCTGCCCACCTGCCTGATCTCTTCTCGATGAGCAGCTTTCAAAGCTGCCTTTCAAATTTGCTTTTGAAATTGATCTCAACGGTAATTCCAGGTTTCAATTAAGGAAAAGCTACTGGAATGTGCCATTTTACAAAAAGGGATCGGGGATGATTTCCTCAAAATATATTCATAGCAAACCACACGGAGAGAATTACTGTTTTAAAAATTCGGAGGCGGTTACTGAAGAAATGATACATTCATGCCTCAAGTGAAAAACGAAATTGCATTTTGATTTGGAAGACAAAACCACGCTGATTAACTCAACTACTTCTGTCGTTCATTTGGCAAGTCCTGGCCAGGCAGCACAAAGGCTCTTTCAGCCCGGGGTCCCAAGAGAATAAACAAAAAAAAAAGTTTAAGGAGTACATGATTACCATCGTTGAGGACTTATTTGTCTCCTAATCTGTCTCCTAATTTGCATCTTTTAATCTGATGCAAATCAAATGCAAATATGAAATTATTAAGGCCAAGGAATATTACTGCTAACCTTTCGACTATCTTCATTGTTGACTTTGTAAGTGCCATGTAATAGGAAATTAATTTGATACCCTAAGTGCCTCTGTCAAAAGCCCTTTTAACAGTGACCTCTAGCCGTGTGCACAATGTAAACTTGAAGCTTCTTTCTCACCAGGAATCTTTGCCTTTGACACGATGAGAAGATAGATGCAGATGAGGAGAGCCATTTTATACATCCAAAAAGCATTTACAATTCACGGAAAACAACCGTGTTTCCTTAAATGAATTCTGGAGTTTGTTGTGCTCTACTCTGTGGAGCATTGCAAACAGTTATCATTGCGAGGCCTTAGTTCGGTATTTGCCATTTGTCAGTCTGAATAGATGGCTGTGAATTCTGCATTTTCTGTACTATTTCCACATGGTTCCTCTTTCTGTTATTTCTTTTCGAGACTGTAAGTCTGGAAATTTCTCCAAAAAAAATTTGCTCTAGAAATTAGATATCCCTAGTGCTCTTTATTTCCAATGGCGATCTGTTAAAAATAAACTTTGGATGGAGTAACACTTCATAACACATCACTGCATGCATTCGACCAGGAAACTGGAACAAGATTTTGCGCCATTTCTCTATCAGACGTGGATCACTTTCAGAGGATTGTTGGGAAAATTAAACCTGTTGTTCACACCTGGGATACAGGTGTTTTCATTGTGCAATGACAGGCCCAAACCCCACTATGGTAAGTCCCACACTTACACCCCATACTTTAGACAACCCCCGTTCCCTCCAAGGTACTTAACTCTTGCAACACTTTGCTCAGGCCTGATTTCCCCGATTGGCACAGACCATCCAAGTTCCCAATCCCTTGGGCCTTCAACCCTCCAAACATAGGAGCCTTCCAACCTAGCAACCACTGAGGCCTTTGACAAGGCCCTAATTGTTCTGTCCACCCACAACTCCTTTTTCATTTGTCAAGAAATGACCGTGGATACTAAAGCAGGGTGGCACAGCGGTGGAGTTGCTGCCTTACAGCGCTTGCAACCCGGCTTCAATCCCGACTACGGGGGCCGTCTGTACGGAGTTTGTATGTTCTCCCCGTGACCGCGTGTGTTTTCTCCGAGATCTTCGGTTTCCTCCCATACTCCAAATTCGTACAGGTATGTAGGTTAATTGGCTTGGTGTATGTGTAAATTGTATCTAGTGTGTGTAGACAGTGCTAATATGCGAGGATCAGTGCGGACTCAGTGAGGCAAAGAGTCTTTCCACGCTGTATCTTTTTTAAAAAAAAGTACATCTAAGATAGACACAAAAAACTGGAGTAACTCAGCGGGATAGGCAGTATCATTGAAGAGCAGGAATGGGTGATGTTTCGGGTTGAGACCCATCTTCGATACATCTAAAGTGGACAATACAGTTCCCCTGTCTTTATCGAACTGACCTGCTGAGTTACTCCAGCACTTTGTGTTTTTTTTGGAAACCGGCATCTGCAGTTCCTTGTTTCTTCCTCTATTCTTCCTTGGTCTGTGTTATTGGATGCTGGCATATTCCTTGGGAAACTATTTCCTAAGAGTTGGCAAAAAGCACAACTAACAAGTAGCACCTGGAGAAGAGAGAGGGAGGAAACATGGAAATTTTGTTCAGAACTTTATTCAGAATAAACAATATGTACAAAATATATACAAAACAAAACTGTTCAAAACTCCTCCGACATTCTCAACGGCTACACATACATTCACTAGCAGTGTATCTGGTGGTGCCATCATTATACCTGTCACCCTTGACAACCATGTGGCCCCCTCGGGTGATATCTCTTCCCTTGTTTGTCGGGCATCTCCACCGCATCCTGCCCTTCAATGTTCAGCAGCGGAAGGACCTTAGACTGGGGTCATTCCCCACAGATCCTTGGCATTGGCTGCAGCAAGCTTCAGTGCGTCCCTCAGCACCTACTCCCGCAGTCTGGAATGGGCCAACAAAACCAAAGAGTCTTTCACCCAGTTGATGACCTCCCAGCAGCACTTGATGTGCATAAGTTCATAAGTGATAGGAGCAAAATTAGGCCAGTCCGCCCATCAAGTCTACTCCGCCATTCAATCATGGCTGATCAATCTCTCCCTCCCAACCCCATTCTCCTGCCTTCTCCCCGTAACCCCTGCCACCTGAATGCCCGTCTCCGAATGTGTCGCTGGGAACACGGGAATGGTGAACAGAAGGCCCGGTGGTTAGTGACACAAGCTGTGGATTAAAGGCACTGCATCTTTTATATTTATATATTTGGGAAGCACAATACTCATTCATTGTGTCCAAGAAGAAGGCAGATGGCAAAAGGCGAGTTGTAGATCACTCAATGCAAAATAGAAAAGCATCAGTGAATAGTAGACAATAGACAATAGGTGCAGGAGGAGGCCATTCGACCCTTCGAGCCAGCACCGCCATTCAATGTGATCATGGCTGATCATTCTCAATCAGTATCCCGTTCCTGCCTTCTCCCCATACCCCCTGACTCTGCTATCCTTAACAGCTCTATCTAGCTCTCTCTTGAATGCATTCAGAGAATTGGCCTCCACTGCCTTCTGAGGCAGAGAATTCCACAGATTCACAACTGTCTGACTGAAAACGTTTCTCCTCATCTCCGTTCTAAATGGCCTACCCCTTATTCTTAAACTGTGGCCCCTTGTTCTGGACTCCCCAACATTGGGAACATGTTTCCTGCTGCTAACGTGTCCAACCCCTTAATAATCTTATACGTTTCGATAAGATCCCCTCCCATCCTTCTAAATTCCAGTGTATATAAGCCTAGTCGCTCCAGTCTTTCCACATATGACAGTCCCGCCATTCCGGGAATTAACCTAGTAAACCTACGCTCAATAGCAAGAATATCCTTCCTCAAATTTGGAGACCAAAACTGCACACAGTACTACAGGTGTGGTCTCACTAGGGCCCTGTACAACTGCAGAAGGACCTCTTTGCTCCTATACTCAACCCCTCTTGTTATGAAGGCCAACATTCCATTGGCTTTCTTCACTGCCTGCTGTACCTGCATGCTTCCTTTCAGTGACTGATGCACTAGGACACCCAGATCTCGTTGTACGTCCCCTTAGCCTAACTTGACACCATTCAGATAATACTCTGCCTTCCTATTCTTGCCACCAAAGTGGATAACCTCACACTTATCCACATTAAACTGCATCTGCCATGCATCCGCCCACTCACACAACCTGTCCAAGTCACCCTGCAACCTCATAGCATCTTCCTCACAGTTCACACTACCACCCAGCTTTGTATCATCTGCAAATTTGCTAATGGTACTTTTAATCCCTTCATCCAAGTCATTAATGCATATTGTAAATAGCTGCGGTCCCAGCACCGAATAAGGGCAACAAGATTAGTGCAAACATAAGGAAACAGGTGTCAACACTCAAACGTAAAGTTCAAAGAACAAGGCATACTTGTTACAAAGGAATAAACACTTGGCAGCTGGTAACAGGGAACATTATTTAATGTTCATTGACAGCATTCTTAACTCTCACTCAGAAGCAGGAGAGATGTGTTTCTCATATTGAACGTAATCACAGAGAAGGTTTTCAGGGGTGCTGTCCTTTGAGACATAAAACGGAGACTTGGTCTATTGGTTTAAGCCAGAGGGAACGCATGGTGGTATTGTAAGAACAGGGTCAGCCTTGAAAGCATTCCTATGTTAAATAAGAAAATAACTGCAGATGCTGGTACAAATCGAAGGTATTTATTCACAAAATGCTGGAGTAACTCAGCAGGTCAGGCAGCATCTCGGGAGAGAAGGAATGGGCGACGTTTCGGGTCGAGACCCTTCTTCAGACTTCTGAAGTTCTGAAGAACTATGTTAAATAATGTCATCAATACAAATAACTCCATCTATTGGTGAGCTGCTGCCTATTACTAGTGTGTCGGAAGGACCTGCAGATTTGCTGCTTTCCACCGAAGGTAGACACAAAATGCTGGAGTAACTCAGCGGGACGGGCAACATCTCTGGAGAGAAAGAAAGGGGAACGTTTCGGGGTGAGACCCTTCTTCAGTCATTCTTCACCCATTTCTTATCTCTAGAGATGCTGCCTGTCCTGCTGAGTCACACCAGCATTTTATAGACAATAGATAGACAATAGGTGCAGGAGGAGGCCATTCGGCCCTTCGAGCCAGCACCGCCATTCAATGTGATCATGGCTGATCATTCTCAATCAGTACCCCGTTCCTGCCTTCTCCCCATACCCTATTCTCCCCCGTGCCTATTACCAGTATATTAAAAAAAATGTTTTTTAATGTTGCTTTGGTGTTAATGATTTAAAAGAGGAATACCTTGGCATCCGCACCGCACCCAAAGAGGACTTGGCCGCCTCCTTCGCCGAGTTGGTGTACGGGGCCCCTTTGACGGTTCCCGGGGAGTTCATCCCACTGGCGCAGGGTCGAGTGGAGCAGCCTTCTGACGCCCTGCAACGTCTTCGGCAGTCGGTGGGCAGGCTGGCACCTGTGCCCACGTCGCGTCATGGGACCTTCCATCCGCACGTCCCTCCTGCTCTGGAGGACTGCCAGTTTGTTTTCCTGCGCAGGGACGCTCATCGGTCACCTCTCCAGCGGCCGTACGAGAGCCCCTTCCGGGTCCTGCAACACGGCTCGGCCACATTTGTCCTGGTCATGGGGGGTCGCAGTGAGACTGTTTCGGTCGCACGACTGAAGCCGGCACACGTGGACATTGATCGGCCGGTGCTGGTTGCGCAGCCCCGCCTGCGTGGTCGCCCTCCGTCCACGTTACCCCCGCCAGTGTCTGCTACATCCCCTCCACCTGTTGATCGGTCGCCGGTCCCTGCGCTGGGCGTGGTGTGCACCCGGGTTGGTCGCCTCGTGCGCCCTCCTGTCCGCTTTGTACCTCTGGTTCTTGGGGGGAGGGGGGTCCTGTGGCGGTCCCTGGAGATCAGGCCACTCCTTGGGTCAGCCCCCTCGGCACTTGACGGACAGGCTTAAGGGGTTAAGAGTCAGCCCGTTGGGGGGTGTGGTTAATCCCGAGGTGGACTTCGCTGTGAGTAAAAGCTCACAGCCAAATAAAGACCTTTACTAAACCTGCCTGGCGTCCAGCATTTTCTCTGGCCTCCGCCAGGCCACTACAATCTCAACGTTTAAGAAACAGACAGGTACATGGATAGGACAAGTTTGGAGGGATATGGACCAAACGCAGGCAGGTGGGGATAGTGTAGCTGGTTTTATTATTTCGTGTCATCACACAACTGTTTGCCAATAGCAAGCAAATTGTAGTGCCATGTCGTTGGCTGTAACAGTGTAGCTGGTACATGTTGGCCGTTGTGGGCAAGTTGGATCGAAGGGTCTGTTTCCACACTGAATCACTCTATGGCTATATGACTCTATGACTCTACCATACATAGGTGACCTTTCAGGATGGGACCCTTCTTCAGATCCGACCCGAAACGTCACCCATCCTTTTTTCTCCAGAAATGCTGCCTGACGCACTGAGTTACTCCAGCATTTTGTGTCTATCTTCCGTATAAACCAGCATCTGCAGTTGTCTCCTACACTAATAATGCCACACCTGTTTTTATTGACCCCTTTAAGTTATAGTGAGCTTATACGTTTTCCCGATTGCAACCTTCCTCACCCTCCAATATCACCCCACTAATTTGGTTACATGTGATGAGAGAAATGAAACTGGACTCTGAAAGACAGCAGACTGAAGGCCCTGAGTGTTTCTACTGGGTCCAATGGCTAATTAAATCACCCTAATCAAAAACCTACATCAGGCCAGCTACAGCTCACAGACTTTCCCCGAGTTAGTGATTTAGAAACATAACTGTATCATCATTCACGTTTGCACTGGACAAGAGGAAAAAAAGTTAAAAAGCAAGTAAACATGAGCAGAACATTTCTGGCCATATTGGTATACACAGCAATATAAACCAGCAATGTAAATCTTTGTGTGTTTTGGAGTGGTAAGCAATGGTCAAAATGTATTTAATTTATTTTATTGTTCCTGTTTTTATGATCTCATTTCTTTATAAGATTCGCTTCCCTGAAACAGGGCTCTTATCTGAAGAAGGGTCTCAATCTGAAACGTCACCCATTCCTTCTCTCCAGAGATGCTGCCTGTCCCGTTGAGCTTTTTGTGACTATCTGTGGTTTAAACCAGCATCTGCAGTTCCTTCTTACATTCTTATGTGAGATATTCTGTTCGATAATACTAAGGGCAGTCCTGTCTGAAGAAGTGTCTCGACCCGAAACATCATGTTCTATTCCTTTTCTCCAGAGATGCTGCCTGACCCACTGACCTACTCCAGCGTTTTGTGTCTATCTTCAGTCCTGTAACAATCTATTGTCCAAATAAAATAGCAATAAAAATAACAATGTATGTAGGAAGGAACTGTGGATTCTGGTTTATACCGAAGGTAGACACAGAGTGCTGGAGTAACTCAGGGGATCAGAGAAGAACCTCTTCAAAGTAGGCATACATTGGGGAGATTTTGCAGTGGAGCAGACAAAATGTGTAGGAAGGAACTGGAAAAATAATATCTGCTATTTTAGTGATGTAACTTTATATAACTGTGGGCAACAAGGTGGGGCAGGGATAGATTTGGTACCTTACACCGTCAGAGACCCGGGTTCGATCCTGACTACGGGTGCAGTCAGTACGGAGTTTGTATGTTCTCCCCGTGACCTGCATGGGTCTTCTCCGAGATCTCCGGGTTTCCTCCCACATTCCAAAGACGTACAGGTTTGTAGGTTAATTGGCTTGGTATAACTGTAAATTGTCCCTAGTGTGTGTAGATAGCGTTAATGTGCGAGGATCACTGGTCGGCATGGATGAAAAGCCTGTTTCGATGCTGTACCTCTAAACTTAACTAAACTAAACTAAACTATAAATGCAAGAAATGTGTGTCAGTCAGGTGTGAGGTGCTCTGAGGGCATTCGGCAGCACATATACTAAAATTGGAACAATACAGAAAAGATTAGCAAGCCCCCTGCGCAAGGATGACATGCAAAGTTTTGAGGTGCTCTCGGGGCTGCTGTCGGGGCAAGTGTGGCCCGTCCCTCCCTCCTGCGCCACACGGATTGCCCGGGCCTTCTTCCAGTTCATCTGGGGGTCGAGGATGGACCGGGTGCGACGGGCCACAATGCACAAGTCGGCAGACAACGGGGGTAAAAGCGTGCCCAACGTCGCCCTCATCCTGCTGGCCACCGTCGTGTGTGGCTGCATCAGGTGGAGCGTAGAGCCAAGGCATGTGGGCACCAAGTGTCACTACCTGCTTAGGTTCTACCTGTCCCCGGTGTTGCGAAGGATGGGCCTGGCGCAGAGGCCATGCAATGTGCCAGTCAGCTGGACATTGCCGCACCATCTGTCATTCGTGGAAAGGTTCTTCCGGACCAACACCTTTGACCACAAGTCCATCGGGCAGTGGTCAGCATGGAACGTCCTGCAGGCACTGCAGGGGAATGACTCCATGGATCCTGTGACGTGGTTCCCAGAGCAGACTGCCCAGCTTGTCTGGCAAAAGCCTCATCGCCAGAACTCACCAACAAGCACCAAGACCTGGCTTGGCTGGCGGTGAGGGGAGCCCTCCCAGTCAGATCCTTCCTGCACCGCCGGAACCTCACTACCAGCGCACGCTGCCCTCGGGACGGCTGTTACGGAGAGGAGACAGTTGCCCATCTCTTCAGAGTGTGGATTTGCAAAGAGAGTCTGGAGAGGTTTGCAGGGGTCCCTGTCACAATTTATTTCGAGTAGCTCCGTCACAGAGGACTCTGTAATCTACGGACTGTTCCCAGGGACGCATTCAGAGACTGACATCGAGTTCTGCTGGAAGTTCATCAACTCGGTGAAAGACGCTCTTTGGTCTGCCCGAGCTTTGTTGACCTCCCAGCGGAGTGAGATGTCCGTCGGGGAATGTTGCCGACTGGCCCGCTGCAGACTGCAGGAGTACGTGCTGAGGGACGCACTGAAGCTTGGTGCAGCCAAGGCCAAGGCTCTGTGGGGGAGGACCACAGTCTAGGGGCCTTCCGCTGCTGGACATGGGGGGCAGGGTGTGGTGGAGACGCCCCTCAAAATAAGGGAAGGGATTCCACACCAGTTGGCCACATGAGTGGCAAGGATGGGGGGTAATTGTGTGTAATTGGTGTATTGAATGTATGTATTGAATGTATGTGTATCCTCCGAGAATGTCGGATGGAGTTTTGGAAGGAACATGTTTTGTATGTATTTATTTCTCGAATAAAGTACATTTTGATTTTTTTTTTTAAAGTGCCTTCCTGTTACTGATGGTTAAAGCTCCTCATACATCCCTGAGAGTGGCTCTTCTAAGATTCAGTGAGTGCTTCTTAAAAGCATTTCCCCAGTACAACTAGGCCATTGTTGTCTCCATCTGCACTGTTGTTTGAATGTAATCCAGATCGGGGGTAAGGTTGCAGGGCCGGCATTGTGGGGGTGTGATGGGAGTTGAGGGGGAGTAGGTTATCAATATCCAGTGTCCCCCTCTTGATAATTGCTGAGTGATTGATAGAGCCTTTGCAGAGAAACATGAGAAGCAGAAACTGCTGGCTTGCTCACTTAAACTCAATGAGCTAGAATTCAATTCTTGCTATTCATGTTCACTGGGGGGAAGAGAGCCGCCTAATGTGTACTGGGAGGTGGAATGTGATTAAATATTATTGAATTACTACTTTAAGGATACAATGCACCCTTTAATCTGATTGCTGCAGGTAAATATGCCACCTACCTCAATTCTTATTTTATAGCAGTACTTCTACTGGGGTTCAAATTTGCAGTAAGTTTTTTCTCTTAAAGCACCCATTTAGGTGGCAGTTTATACAGTAGAAACAAAGAACTACGGATGCTGGTTAATGCACAAAAGGACACATTGTGCTGGAGTAACTCAGCGGGTCAGGCAGCATCTCCATCGCGGGCGGCACGGTGGCGCAGCAGTAGAGTTGCTGCCTTACAGCGAATGCAGCGCCGGAGACTCGGGTTCGATCCTGACTACGGGCGCCATCTGTACGGAGTTTGTAAGTTCTCCCCGTGGGTTTTCTCCGAAATCTTCGGTTTCCTCTCACACTCCAAAGACATACAGGTATATAGGTTAATTGACTGGGTAAATGTTAAAACTGTCCCTAGTGTGTGTAGGATAGTGTTAATGTGCGGAGATCGCTGGGCGGCACGGACTTGGTGGGCCGAAGGGCCTGTTTCCGCGCGGTATCTCTAAATCTAAATCTAAAAAAATCTGGAGAGCAAAGAATAGGCGACGTTTCAGGTCAAGACTCAAAACATTACCTATCCATGTTCTCCAGAGATGCTGCCTGACCCACTGAGTTACTACAGCACTTTGTTTCCTTTTAGGTAGCAGTTTGCCTTTGCTTGTGGACAATTAGATGATTACACTTTAGTGTTACAGTTTTAAGCAGACCCTCTGAGAAGCCTTCGAGAAGAACTGGCCATGATTCCTGATTCTAATAGTTATCTAGAGATTCCTGCCACACTGTTATGTAAAGAGAGAAAATAATTAGTGATCTGGGAAGATGTAGGCTTTATAGGCTAACGGAATCAAGGGATATGGGGAGAAAGCAGGAACGGGGTACTGAGTTTGGATGATCAGCCATGATCATATTGAATGGCAGTGCTGGTTCGAAGGGCCGAATGGCCTACTCCTGCACCTATTTACTATGTTTCTATGTTTCTAAATTTATCTGTGTAGGAATGGGGTCACAGTTAAGAATAAGGGGTAAGCCATTTAGAACTGAGATGAGGAAAAACTTCTTCACCCAGAGAGTTGTGAAACTGTGGAATTCTATGCCAAAGAAGGCAGTGGAGGCCAATTCACTGGATGTTTTCAAGAGTTAGATTTAGCTCTTTGGGCTAAAGGAATCAAGGGATATGGGGAAAAAAAGCAAGAATGGGGTACTAACTGACTTTGAAACCTTGTAACCTTGATTTTAGATGATCAGCCATGATCATATTGAATGGTGGTGCTGGCTCAAAGGGCCGAATGGCCTACTCCTGCACCTATTTTTCTATGTTTCTATGTTTTAGACTCTCGACCTGAAGGGTCTGGACCCGAAAGGTCACCCATTCCTTCTCTCCAGAAATGCTGCCTGTCCCGTTGAGTTACTCCAGCTTTTTGTGTCTATTTTACATTTCTCTGTATATCCTTGGATTTCCTTCACGTTCTTCACTGCAAACATTATTTTCATTTCAGTTCCTTAGAAGAAAGAAAAAAAATGTTTTACACTTTGTCATCCTTTCAGGTTTCATGTTTCTCTGATTTTCTCTGTGAAATTTGATATAATGGCACTCCTGTGGGTTTGATTCCTTTTGTATAGATCTTTAACTGATTGCTATCACCATGAAGTAAGTGGGCACAAAGAAAAGATTCTTCTACTTTCTAAAAAAATTAACATTCTCAAAGTCATCAAATCTTCGCTGGTCTTTTAGAATAGCTGTACCACTTGTTCCAGTCAGCCCAAATTTAAATTTTCTCATCAAATAATTATTCAGTCCCATTCCGTCATTGCACCTCATTCTTCCTGCTTCTAAGTGTTTTGTTTAGTTTAGTTTAGTTTAGAGATACAACTACCATTGTAGCATCCCTACGGGTGCTTTTTACATCCATCAAACCTTTCTGTGAAGATAGACACAAAATGTTGGAGTAACTCATCGGATCAGGCAGCATCTCTGGTGAAAAGGAATAGGTGATGTTTCGGGTCGAGACCCTTCTTCAGACTAATAGTTATCTTGAGTCTTGAAGAAGGGTTTCGACCTGAAACATCACCTATTTCTTCTCTCCAGAGATGCTGCCTGACCTGTTGAGTTACTCCAGCATTTTGTGTCTATCTTCGGTGTAAACCAGCATCTGCAGTTCCTTCCCACACATAAAGCTGTTTGTGAACTTGGAAGTGGGTGTATAATCCAGCTGTCCAGAATTGGGCTGTTATATTCTCTTGCCATGAAATTGATGCCTTTTACATGGAACTTTTTTCCATTTCCCTACAAACAAAAGACACTGATACCTCCTTGGAATATTTTGTTCTAGCATTTGTTCGAGGGAATTTAAATTAAACGTTTCACACAGTTCTGTGACCGATCCCTTTACGTTCTCCAGAGAATTGCTTTGGCACTCTAATCGTATCAGTGGGATTAGTGAGCCAGGAATTATGCAATAGGTATGTTGTTCTACCCTGGAACCTTAAGCCACCATATCAATAATCTGATTACACGGGGAATCTACTGCAGATTTGTATGTGGTGTGTTCAGTTTAGTCTAGTGTAGTTTAGTTTAGAGATAGAGCGTGGAAACAGGCTCTTCGGCCCACCGAGTCCGCGCCGACCAGCGATCCCCGCACACTAACACTAACACTAGGGACAATTTTACCAAAGCCAATTCACCTCCAAACCTGTATGTCTTTGGAGTGTGGGAGAAAACCGGAGCGCTCGGAGAAAACTCACGCAGGCCACGGGGAGAACTTACAAACTCCGAACAGACTCCATAGTCAGGATCGAACCAGGATCTCTGGCACTGTAAGGCAGCAACTCTACCATTGCGCCACCGTGCCACCCTGTGTGCTCTTTAATGTCGTAAACTCACCAGGAAAGAAGGCAAAAGACAACTTCCACAATTGCTCCCTCATAATGCCAGTGCATCATGCTGAAAAAGAACCCTTGATTTAAATGAAGTCCTACGATATCTACAGTACATCTCTCAGCTCATCTGTTGAAGACAGCAGGCATCAGTTTCCCTTTTCTTACATCCCACAACCAGTGTCTTCCACTCCCTTGTATTCTCTGGCTCATAGAACATCCCCACCTGGACTGAACGGCCACTTATTTCTCCCGCCCCGCTCCTGTTACCTGTGGCTTCACAATCCGCAGTTTCTCAATCCGCAGTTTACAAATGAGTTTATTGTCATGTGTACCGAGGTGCAGTGAAAAGCTTTGGTTGGGTGCAATCCAGTCAGCTGAAAGACAATACATGATTATTCTCACATCTTCTGCCTATATCTCCGGCCTTTGTTCCAACCACCTGCCTGTCCAAAACCCCCTCTTGCCTGCATCCACCTATCACCTACCACGCTTTGTCCTGCCTTGAGATCAAATTGCTTCTGATGCTTTGCTGAACCGAGTAGTAGGCCTTGCCACACAGTGGGGCTCAGTCTGAAGAAGGTCCTCGACCCGAAATGTCACCCATCCATGTTCTCCTGAGATGATGATGAGCGTTTGATGGCACTGGGCCTGGAGTTTAGAAGAATGAGGGGGGGACCTCATTGAAATGTACAGAATAGTAAAATGCTTGGATAGAGTGGATGTGGAAAGGACGTTTCCCCAAGTGGGAGAGTCTAGGACTGTAGGTCATAGCCTCAGAATTAAAGGACGTTCTTTTAGGAAGGAGATGAGGAGGAATTTCTTTAGTCTACAGTACATCTCTCAGCTCATCTGTTGACGACTCAGACACCAGGCATCAGTTTCCCATTTCTTATATCCCACAACCAGTGTCTTGGTGGTGAATCTGTGGAGGCAAAGTCAGTGGATATATTTAAGGCAGAGATAGATAGCTTCTTGATTGGTAGAGGTTATGGGGAGATGGCAGGAGAATGGGGTTAGGAGGGAGAGATAGATCAGCCATGGTTGAATGGCGGAGTAGACTTGATGGGCCGAATGGCCAAATAATACTCCTATCTCTTATGATCGTATGATGCTGCCTGATCTGCTGAGTTATTCCAGCACTCTGTCCTTTAGGGATCAGTTTATGTTTTTTCTTTAATCTATAACTGCACTGCGGGCTCATTGACTACATTTTGAAAATGAATAAGGTAGGTTGGCCCATGGGATGTGAATGTACTGCTTTATGTTAATAACACTACATATAGTGAGTCATCATCTTCTCAAATGTGATATATCCCAAATGGATTTTCCTACAGGCAGCGAGGAAAAGAGTCTTGCCGGGTCGCAACAGAAGACCATTATCGACCACATTCCAATGGGTAATATTAAAGTCCCATACTTGCGCTAAGAAAAAAAGACAGGAATGTAATCTAAAAAATTCAACCCAAAATAAACCACCAGTCGTCGTATAATTGACTCAGTACAAAGAAACCTCTGAAACTAGACTATAAAAATGAATTGAGAGGAAATAAATGAAGTACCAGCATGAATGATACATGAACTCAATATTCAATGTTTCCATAAGCAGAAAGTATTTTTCTTATCAATTGATTATGTGACCTATTGGTTGTGTTGTATATTTAACAGGACATGCATCTTGTACCAGTTGCCAGAGAGTTATAAATATAAAATATGGTTTTGATCATGACTGTATAAATGTAATTACATCCATTTCAGCGATTTTTCTGTGACAACCTTTATTGCTGCTGTTCTGAAGGTGACTTTGTTCTGTGGCATTGCTGCACTGGTGCCATTGAATACTACCCGTTCCTTCACCACCCCCTCCCCCACCCATCCACTCCCCCCATATCCCTCTAAACCTGTCCTATCCATGTACCTGTCTAAATGTTTCTTAAATGTTGTGATAGTGTCTGCTTCAACTACCTTCTCCGGCAGCTGGTTCCATACACTCACCACCCTTTACGGATGATTGTGTGATCATCCATTATTGATGTATGAGACAAAGGAGAACTATGTATATTCATGGTGAGGGAATAGTTATTTGTTTATGTTCGGAGAAACAGCATGGAAAAGGGCTCTTCAGCCCACCGGGTCCACACGGACCATCAGTCACCTATTCGTACTAAATCTACATTATCCCACTTTCTCATCCACTCCCTGCACACAGTGCAATTTACAGAGGCCAATTAACCGACAATTTACACAAAGGTAAAAATTGATATCTTCTGATTTCTAGCATGAATTCACAATAATTGCTAGAACCAGTCATTTATAACTTGCTAAATAATATTGGCCTGGATTTACTGGTCAGAAGGAATGTTGACTGGTGATCTTGAAGTAAGCTTCTTGCAATGATCTCGTGTGCCTTCTGGCAGAGATTCCCCCTTCTGAAGTACCTTGAGGTCCAGCACCTTTCATGGAGGGTTGTGTTCTCCAACGACAATGACAGGGCAGTGAATCACACTGTGTAGGAAGGAACTGCAGACGCTGGTTTAAACCGAAGATAGACCCAAAAAACTGGAGTAACTCAGCGGGACAGGCAACATCTCTGGAGAAAAGGAATGGGTGACGTTTGGGTCTGAGGAAGGGTCTCGACCTGAAACGTCACCCATTCCTTCTCTCCAGAGATGCTGCCCGTCCCACTGAGTTACTCCGGTGGATCACGTGAACAGATTCTATCAGAAAACAATAAGGAACTACGCCAACTTTATTTTAAACAACTTTTGAAACTTTTCCCAGGAGGTGAAATAAAGTTTGGGAACTTTTGCGTAAAAGGCAGAGGCTGAAGTATCAATAATAGATGTATTTTATACACAAGGAACTGCAGGTTTACAATGAGAGGAGAAAGATTTAATAGGAACCTTTTCACCCAGAGGGTGCTGTGTACGTGAATGGGATGCCAGAGGAGGTAGTTGAGGCAGGTGCCATAACAGCATCACGGTACATGGATAAGTACATGGATAGGAAAAAGTTAGAGGAATATGATTTAAGATTTTAGATTTAGAGATACAGTGCAGAAACAGGCCCTTCGGCCCACCGGGTCCGCGCCGCCCAACGATCCCCGCACATTAACACTATCCTACACCCACTAGGGACAATTTTTACATTTGCCCAGCCAATTAACCTACAAACCTGTACGTCTTTGGAGTGTGGGAGGAAACCGAAGATCTCGGAGAAAACCCACGCAGGTCACGGGGAGAACGTACAAACTCCGTACAGTACAGCACCCGTAGTCGGGATCGAACCTGAGTCTCCGGCGCTGCATTCGCTGTAAGGCAGCAACTCTACCGCTGCGCCACCATGGGCCAAATGCAGGCAGGTAGGGCTAATGTAGATGGGGCATCTCGGTCGGTCGGCATGGGCAAGTTGGGTGAAAGGGCATGTTCCCGATCTGTATGACTCTGACTCCATGCCTCTATAACAATGTTTCTGATCTCGTAACTGAAAACTTTGTGTACAAAAATATGATTAAACGCTCCTATGATTTTCCCCCTAATTTGCTTCGAGGCGTGTTTAGGAGATCAATCTCTAATTCCAAAAGGAAAGGAGTGGAATTCTAAAGGGGTGCAAGCCCAATCTCCATGTACCACTTTGTGATGAACTTGACAACAATCAATAGTTTCCCCTTTCCCAATTCAGATGTGCGATGATTCCAATTGACAGGATCTAACTTAATTCAATCTGAAGAAGGGTTCCAACTCAAAACTTTGCCTATCCATGTCACCCACAGATGCTGCTTGACCCGCTGAGTTACTCCAGTGCTTTGTGGTATTTGTTTTGGAAAACCAGCATCTGCAATTCCTTGTGCCTCTAACATGATTCAGAGCACGATTCAAACTTGGGCTTGTGTCACTCAACCTCTGAAGGGGTAAAAAAAACGGCCCTTTGAAATATATTTGTACTTGATTAAAATTAGCATGAAAATGATGCTAATCTAAAAACGTGAACTTACTGAAGCTGAAATGCTGGAAATGCCTCGTTGTTAGGTGGATGGAACAGCGTGTGGTTGCTATGACAACAGACAGCTGGGCCTCGACATAGGATGTCCAGTTTGAATGCTAATCTCCCAACTGATTCCCCATTGTTTCTCCCGATGACCTTCGTGCCACTCAGACACTCCCTCTGGTGACCGAACACAAAGGCAAATACACAACCTGAGGATCAAGAAAACTCCAGATGCTGGAAGACTAAGACGAAAACAGAAAAATGCTGCAAGCGCTCAGCAGGTCAGGCAGCATCTACGGGAAGAGAAACTGAGTTAACAGAACAAAGACACAGAGTGCTGGAGTAACTCAAGCGGGTAAGGCAGCATCCTTGGAGAACATCGATAGGTGACCTCTCCGACAAGGATCCTTCTTCAGACAGCTAACAAACTTGTTGTAAATCACAACTGCAGCTCTCTGAGATTCCCAGCCAGCATTCAAACATTGGGTAAATGTCTTCACCTTGGTCTACCACCGATTTTCCGGCAATTGGTAGTCCGGTCCCTCCTTTAATTCGGACAAAATCCCCCCCCCCCCCATAAGCGCCACCCCCTGGGAAGTCCCCCTGAAAATGTAGCGCCTAGGCCGGGTGAGGCGGCCGATCTTGACCTCATCGGGACTTCCGTGTCGATCGACGGGTCGAATTTGCCCCCTGTGGCTGGGGCTCTGGAACTATGGCCTGGCCGGAGCCAGCAAATCTGTTCCCATAACCGACTTCCGCGGCCAACTTTGTGGGCCGTTATCTCGGCCCACCAAAGCTGTGACCTCTGCTGGCCCGGCAAAACGGATAATCCGGAAAGGCTCTGGAAACAAGAGTGCCGGAAAATCGGCGGTGGACCTGTACTGGTATCATGGCCACTAAATGCCAATCGTCCCCTGTCAGATGCTGATCAATGAACACAGTGACAAATCACCAATTCAAAAATACTTGCAAAGAAAAGCGTGTCGCCATTGCAGTTCGATCAAGGTAAATTCACACTTTGTGGAACAAGCTGCCAAAGGAGGTAGTTGAGGCAGATACTGTCACATTTAGACATATACATGGATAGGACAGACACAAAATGTTGGAGAAACTCAGCGGGACAGGCTACATCTCTGGAGAGAATGGATGGGCGACATTTCAGGTTGAGACCCTTCTCCAGTCCCGTTGAGCTACTCCCGCTTTTTGTGTCTATCTCAGGGAAACAACATTGTCGTGGGCATTACAAAATGTTGGAGTAACTCAGCAGGTCAGGCAGCATCTAGGAGAGGGAATGGGTGACGTTTCGGGTCAGGACGTTGTGGGCATGTATCTCAGCGGTCTTTTGTTTTTTGGTCTCCGACTTTTTCCCTCTACTGAAGGCTATGACTCTTGTTGGGTTACAATTGGCCTTGGGGAATTCTCTAACCACGTGATCAATCTTAGAGTCATGCAGTTATAGTCATAGAGTCATACAGCGTGAAAACAAGCCCTTTGGCCCAACTTGCCTACACCTACCAACATGTCCCATCCACACTAGTCCCATGTCTTTCTACATGTCTTTCCTCAGTTTAAACCAGCATCTGCAGTTCCTTCCTATGCAATGTTGTTTTCCTGCTCCGTTGCTGTGATTGGCGTTGTCATGCTTGATCACAATATTCCAGGAAGTTTTAACACATGACAATGAAAACTCATGCCATGCCGGGCATTACTCAGCACTCTGGTTGCTCTGCGAAACCCATGTCAAACGTCGCATGGTTCCAGCAGAGACCTGGGAGGCACCCTGTGGGAAGAGGCTTCTCATGTTATTGAAACTTACAGAATAACAAGAGGCATAGATACAGTGGATGTGGAAAGGATGTTTCCACTGGTGGGAGAGTGTAGGACCAAAGGTCATCGCCTCAGAATTGCTGGGTGCTCTTTTAGAAAAGAGGTGAGGGGGAACTTCTTTAGTCAGAGGGTAGTTAATCTGTGGAACCCATTGCCACAGAGCTGTGGAGGCCAAGTCACCGGATATTTTAAAGTCAGAGATAGACAAATTCTTGGTTAGAACGGGTGTCAAGCGTTATGGGGAGAAGGGAGGAAAATTGGATTAGGAGGCAGAGATCAGCCATGATTGAATGGCAGAGTGGACTCGATGGATCCGAATGGCCTAATTTCTACTCCTATAACTTGTGAACTTGTGTAAACTTGTTTTTATTTAAGGCTGGACAGCTGTAAGCTGTCAGAATGAAGTTTCGGTAAACAGAAACCGAAAAGGACATGAACTTTTATTTATTTAGGTAGTCCAATTCATATCATATCATATCATTATATATACAGCCGGAAACAAGCCTTTTCGGCCCTCCAAGTCCGTGCCGCCCAGCGATCCCCGTACATTAACACTATCCTACACCCACTAGGGACAATTTTTACATTTACCCAGCCAATTAACCTACATACCTGTACGTCTTTGGAGTATTCTGCAGAGGTTCCGAGTAACTTGAGATTAAAATAGAGGTTCCGAGTAACTTGAGATTAAAATAGAAACAAAAATTACAAATCGCATCAAACACAGCTGGGAGATAGCGAAAATGCGTTCCTATGTTTCACAACTGTTTTTAATGGGATGTGTACAATCGCTTGCAAGCTCTGCCTATATTACTTATCCCAGGTCACCTCTTGAAAAATGCGAGTGAACTGCTATTTTGAATGACTGTCGTCTACCTGGTGAGGGTGCTCCCACAGAGGTCGTAGGATGGGGTAGCTCAAGGATTTTGATCCAGTAGTGGCAATGAAGGAAAGGTAGTGGGTATAATTTAATGTAGTTACACACATAACCAGCATTTACAACAGACCAAAAGTTTACGGGAAGAAAAGCAAAGATCAGGGTATTAGATTTAGATTTTTGATTTAGAGATACAGCGCAGAAACAGGCCCTTCGGCCCACCGGGTCCGCGCCGCCCAGCAATACCCGCACATTAACACTATCCTACACCCACTAGGGACAATTTTTACATTTGCCCAGCCAATTAACCTACATACCTGCACCTCTGAATTTCTTCTGTAAATATGCGGGCGCCCAAATATGTGGAATTCTCTGCCTCAGAAGGCAGTGGAGGCCAGTTCGTTGGATGCTTTCAAGAGAGAGCTGGATAGAGCTCTTAAGGATAGTGGAGTGAGGGGGTATGGGGAGAAGGCAGGAACGGGGTACTGATTGAGAGTGATCAGCCATGATCGCATTGAATGGCGTTGCTGGCTCGAAGGGCTGAATGGCCTACTCCTGCACCTATTGTCTATTGTCTATTGTCTATTGAGTGTGGGAGGAAACCGAAGATCTCGGAGAAAACCCATGCAGGTCACGGGGAGAACGTACAAACTCCGTACAGTACAGCACCCGTAGTCAGGATCGAACCCGACGCTGCATTTGCTGTAAGGCAGCAACTCTACCGCTGCGCCACCGTGCCGCCCACATATTTGGGCGCCCGCATATTTACAGAGGAAATTCAGAGGTGCAAATCGGAGAAATCGGAGGTGCAAACGGACATGGGAGTGCTGGTGCGGGATTCCCGAACGGTTAATTTGCAGGTTGAATCGGTAGTAAGGAAGGCAAATTCAACGTAAGCATTCATTTCCAGAGGACTAGAATATAAAAGCAGGGATGTAATGCTAAGGCTTTATAAGGCACTGGTCAGACCACATTTGGAGTGCGGTGAGCAGTTTGGGCCCCATATGCAAGGAGGGATGTGCTGTCGTTGGAGAGGGTCCAGAGGAGGTTTATGATGATGATCCTGGGGATGAAAGGATATGATGAGCGTTTGACAGCTCTGGGCCTGTGCTCACTGGAGTTTAGAAGGATGAGGGGGGACCTCATTGAAACTTGCTGAACAGGGAAAGATCAGGATAGAGTGGATGTGGAGAGGATGTTCCCACTAGTGGGAGAGTCTAGGGCCAGATGGCACAGTCTCAGAATAAAAGGACGTATCTTCAGAAAGATGAGGAGGAATTTCTTTAGACAGAGGATGGTGAATCTGTGGAATTTGTTGCCACAGACGGCTGTGAAGGTCATTGGGTATTTTTAAAGTGGTGATTGGCAGATTCTTGGTAGTTAGGGTGTCAAAGGGAGAAGGCAGGGGAATGGGGTTGAGAGGGAAAGATAGATCAGCCATGATTGAATGGTTAAGTAGACTCGATGGGCCGAATGGCCCAATTCTGCTCCTATGACTGTGCTCAGAATGAACAAGAATGGATTTTAATGTGACAACGCAATAGGTCTGATTTCCCAAGTAGTGCCTCAACATGGCGGCGCTGCCCTAGCAGCTGCGGCTCACCTGCGGTCCATTTGTCTTTGTGTTTTTGTTGTTTTTTTTGTCTTAATTGTAGTTGTGATGTGGTGTTTTTGTGTTTGTGTACTATGTGTGTATGTGGGGGGGAGGGGGGGAACTGTAACATTGTAAATATGTGTCCCTTCCGAACGGAGACCCGACCTTTGTTTTCTGGGTGGTGTCTCCGTTCCTGCTGCGGCCTACCATCGGCCCAACTCCTGGAGCTGTCGGCCTCCAGGGCTCTGGTTCGCAGAGCCCGCGGATCGGAATTACCATCACCGGAGCCGGCCGTCTTCGGAGGCTGCGGGAGCGGCTGCGACTCGCCTTAGGCTCGGGCCGCGTGGATGCCGACATCGGGAGCTCCGGCAGCGGCAGCGGGTTCGCCCGCCCCGGATCGCGGGGCTTGGGTCGAGGACATTTCACCGTCCGGCGCGGCCTAAGATATGCCGCGGGATATTTCTCTGCTGGGCGGGGGCTTCAATGTCGGGAGCCACGACCGCCCCGACGTGCAGCAACAGCGGCAGCAGCAGCGTGTTCGCCCGCCCCGGATCGGACTTATCATCGGCGGAGCCGGCCGTCTTCGGAGGCTGCGGGAGCGGCTGCGACTCGCCTTGGGCTTGGCCCGCTGTGGACCGTCCGGTGCGGCCTGCAACCACAACAACCTGACTGCGGGCGAGGACAGCAGGAGAAGTGAAAGACATTGTGGCCTTCCATCACAGTGAGGAGAGAGAGAGGACTGGAGGAAACTCACTGTGATGGATGTTTCTTTGATGGATGTTTGTTTTTTGTGTGTTTTTGGGGTTGGGTAATTTGAATGCCTATTTAATGCTTTTATTGTTGGACTGTGTTTTTGGGGGTTTTGGGGTTGTGTAATTTGAATGCCTATTTAATGCTTTTA
Source organism: Rhinoraja longicauda (assembly GCF_053455715.1). Taxonomy (NCBI): domain Eukaryota; kingdom Metazoa; phylum Chordata; class Chondrichthyes; order Rajiformes; family Arhynchobatidae; genus Rhinoraja; species Rhinoraja longicauda. The sequence continues at coordinate 38,744,650 of NC_135967.1, read as the reverse complement.
TTGTTGGACTGTGTTTTGGGGGTTTTTTGGGGTTGTGTAATTTTAATGCTTATTTAATGCTTTTATTGTTGGACTGTGGGTGACTGAATTTCGTCCAATATTGGATGACAAATAAAGCTATCTTGAATCTTGAATCTTGAAGACAAGTTTATTGATATATGAACCAGTCGGGTGAGATATCGGTGCAATGAGAATCTTGCATGCAGTAGCATCACAGGCACAGAGAACGTGATCATAAACACACAAAAATATAAATTTTACATAAATTTCAAATAAAATTCTACGAGACATTAAAGAGCCAAACACTGCAAGCATACAATAACAGCGCAAAACACAATTAGACTAAATAAACAAGCCACTGGCAGTGAAATGGAGTGTGAATGTACCAGAGTGGCAGTGTGGCACAGGGGTAGAGCTGCTGCCTTAAAGCGCCAGAGACCCGGGTTCAATCCTAATTATGGGTACTGTCTGTACGGAGTTTGCACATTCAACTTGTGACAACATGATGCTCCAGTTTCCTCCCACATTCCAAAGACATGCAGGTTTGTAGGGTAATTGTTTTAATGCGATGTGTACATCGCTGCCAAGCTCTGCCTATATTACATCCCGGAACGTCTCTCGAAAAGGGCGGCACGGTGGCGCAGCGATAGAGTTGCTACCTTACAGCGAATGCAGCGCCGGAGATTCAGGTTCGATCCTGACTACAGGCGCCATCTTTACGGAGTTTGTACGTTCTCCCCGTGACCTGCGTGGGTTTTCTCCGAGATCTGCGGTTTCCTCCCACACTCCAAAGACGTACAGGTATGTAGGTTAATTGACTGGGTAAATGTAAAAATTGTCCCTATTGTGTGTAGGATAGTGTAAATGTGTGGGGATCGCTGGGCAGCGCGGACTCGGTGGGCTGTATCTCTAAATCTAAATCTAAAATCTAAAATGAGAGTGAACTGGTATTTTGAACGACTGCTGTTTGAACGTTTATAACCTCGTCTCTGTGCCTGTGATGCTGCTGCGTACAAGATTCTCATTGCATCGATATCTCACCCAACTGGTTCATATATCAATAAACTTGACTTGAGGCACTACTTGGGGAATCAGACCTATTGCGTTGTCACATTAAAATCCATTCTTGTTCATTCTAAGCAGTAAATTGTCCCTAAAGTGTGTAAGATGTTGCTACTGTAAAGGGTGATTGTTTTAATTGTTTAATTGGCTTCCGTAAATTGCCCCCAGTCTGTCGGATACAAAACTGGGATAACGGGTGATCGTTGATGGGCGCGGACTTGGTGGGCCAAAGGGTTCGCTTCCATCTCATCTGCCGTCATCTCGATTTTATAATTCCCCATCTCCAACTACCTCCTGTTGTATGAAGATTTGGAAACTCCACTCTAAAAATAAACTCTGACAATGCACTATTAGATAACTAATTCCATCCAGGGTGCTTTAGGCAGTCTGTGAGATAAGGTTTGTATGTTTGCATTTGATTTGCATTCACATTGAAATAGAAATCTGCCGTAGGCAGGAATGGAAGACTGACAAGCAATAAATGGATTGCCCACAGGCTCCCATGCCCAATATCCAATTCCATCTCTGTGTTTACTTTCATTAGCTGTCAGTGTCTCTGGCTCGACTGTCTATCTCTAATTGCCTTAGAAGTGAGTTGACATATTTGGCAACGTAAGTGTCACCAACATTGCTTTGGGGTCCCAAGGAACTGCAGATGCTGGAATCTTGAGCAAAGAAAATGGTGCAGGAGGGACTCAGGGGGGTCAGGCAGCATCTCTGGAGGGAAAGGAAAGACCACATTTGAGTTGGGACTCTTCGGACCCCTTCTTTGGGTTCGCTGGAGTCTGGGGTTGCACATAGAACATAAAAGAATAACAGATTTAGTAAACCAGATTGGACAATCCAGTGATTCCATGGCTGATACATAGAGTCATAGAGTCATATAGCACAGAAACAGGCCCTTCAGCCTAGTTTGTCCATGCCAACCAAGATTCCCCATCCATTTTCCTGCCTTTGGCAAATATCCCACTAAACCTTTCCTATCAATGTACCTGTCCAAGTGTTCTTTAAACATTGGTATAGTACCTGCCTCAACTACCTCCTTTTATTTTAGTCTTCAGAGTTTAGAGATACAGCGAGGTACTGGGCCCTTCAACCGACCGAGTCCCCACCGACAAACATTTATCCTGTAACAAGCACTATCTTACACACTAGGAACAATTTACAATTTACAGAACCCAATTCTGTTGAGATAGATAGATTCTTGTTTAGTACAGGTGTCCGAGGATATGGGGGAGAAGGCAGGAGAATAGGGCAAGGAGGGAGAGATAGATCAGCCATGATTGAATGGCGGAGAAGACTTGATGGGCCGAATGGTCTAATTCTGCTCTTATCACTTGAGATCCTATGATCTTATGAATTAACCTACAAACCTGTATGTCTTTGGGGTGTGGGAGGATACCGGAGCAGCCGCATGGGAGAACATACAAACTCCTTACATACAGCACCCATAGTCAGTATCGGAGAAACACCTACCCAACCTCCAAGCCTTGCTTTGTCCGATTACCTGCTTCCCATCCGCCTGCTGGCACTGATTCCTGCTATTTTGTTAGAAAGTCCAAACCTGAAAGGGCTTCAGTACCAACATTTCTTGTGTCTTAGTATGTAATCTGTTCACAACCAAGTCCCTACACACCCCAAAGTTGCCCTGATTAAAGGCGTCCACTCTTTCTAAAGCAATAGATTAACATATTGTTTTTTTGTTTAGTATAATGATACAGCATGGAAACAGGCCCTTCAGCCTACCGAGTCCACACTGACCAGTGATCCCCGCACATTAACACTATCCTACACACACTAGGGACAATTTACATATACACCAAGCCAACTAACCTACCTACCTGTACGTCTTTGGAGTGTGGGAGGAAACTGATGATCTCGGAGAAAACCCATACGGTTACGGGGAGAATATACAAACTCCGTACAGACAGCGCCCGTAGTCGGGATCGAACCCGGGTCTCCAGCGCTGCTGGCGTTATAAGGCAGCTACTCTACCGCAGCTCCACCGCTGTCTTTTTTTTGTAAACCAGTATCTGCAGTTCCTTGTGTCTCCAACATATTTCCCGTTTAAAAATATTGACTTGCTTCTATCTGTGACTTAACCTTATTGATTTTGCATCACTGATACAAATTAAAAGACAAAGTGCTGGAGTAACTCAGCAGCTCAGGCAGTATCTGTGGAGGGAATGGAGAAGGGACATTTCAGGTCAGGACTTCTTCCCACTGAAAAAGGGTCTTGATCCGAAACGTTGCCCATCCATTCCCTCCACAGATGCTGCCTGACCCGCTGAGTTACTCCAGCACTTTGTGTTTTACTCAAGATTCCCGCACTTGCAATTTCTTGTGCCTCCACTGATACAAATTAGTTTAGTTTAGAGTTCAGAGATACAGTGTGGAAACAGACCCTTCGGCCCATCAAGTTTGTGCCGACCAGCAATCATCCATTCACCAGTTCTTTCCTGCGCACAAGGAACAATTTACAGATGCCAATTAACCTACAAACCTGCACGTCTTTCGAATGTGGGAGGAAATAGGCGGTGCGCCCAGAGAAAACCCAGGGGGGTGGCAGGGGGAACGTACAAACAGCACCCGTTGTCACGATCAAACCCATGTCTCTGGCACTGCGAGGCAGCGACTCTACTGGCGTGCCACTGTGTCGCCCTGGATTAGATTGGTTGAAGTAAATAGAATTTGTGGAAAATAAGCAGGAGGCAGAGCAGAAGTGGAAGTGTAACTCTATTGATCGCATAAGATTTCCTTTTCCTTCTGAAGGTTACCACTTGTTTAATAGTTTTAGGCCTTCCCTAACATGGTATCCAAGTAGGTCCCTTTAGCAAAAGAAAGGTTGATGGAATATGCCTCAGGTCTTTCTGTTACTTTTCTGGTCTGAAACACTTTAATAATAGCTTGGAGGCAATTCAATCCCTTTATCTAATTATTAATACTTTCTTAGGGAAGCATAGCCATGTTATGAAAGTCTGCATGAGAAGACCAAGTCATGATTCTGTCTCATAATCTTCCATTAACAGCTCATTGGTGACATGTTGTGTCACAGTGCCCTTCCATGTGAAAGCCCATCATTAAATGATTCATTTCAACTACTTTCCCTTTGATTATTTTATTTCTGTTTCTCCGAAGGGTTTATTTCTGGCCGAGTTTATTGAATGACAGTCGCCCTAAATGGCTGTTCATTGCGAGTGGCCGTGGACAGTGAGTGCGTCCGTACATTTCTCAGAGACGGGGACAAAATCCAAATGTGTCTCGTAACATCCATATGTGTGTGTGTGTGCGCAGCAGTTTGGCAGAAGGCAACGGGGCGAATGTGCCCTTGTCATCTCTCCAGTGGTTGCAACTGAGCCAGCAGTCAGTCCATACTCATCCATGCAGAACTGTGTGCAGGAAAGAACTGCAGATCGAAGGTATTTACTTCACAAAATGCTGGAGTAACTCAGCAGGTCAGGCAGCATCTCAGGAGAGAAGGAATGGGTGACGTTTCGGATCGAGACCCTTCTTCAGACTGAAACCTTCTCGACCCGAAACGTCGCCCATTCCTTCTCTCCTGAGATGCTGCCTGACCTGCTGAATTACTCCAGCATTTTGTGAAATAAATACCTTCGATTTGTACCAGCATCTGCAGTTATTTTCTTAAAGAACTGCAGATTAGATTAGATTAGATTAGATTAGAGATACAGCTGGTTTAAATTGAAGGTAGACACTAAATGCTGGAGTAACTCAGCGGGACAAGTTTGAAGTCTGAAGAAGGGTCTCAACCCGGAATGTCACCCATTCCGTTTCTCCAGAGATGCTGCTTGTCCCGCTGAGTTACTCCAGCATTTTGTGTCTACCTTCCATGCAAAACTATCTGGGCCCAGTATCAGTGAGTATCTGGCAACACTGACATTTCTTTAGTCAGAGGGTGGCAAATCTGTGGAATTCTTGCCGCAGATGGCCGTGGAGGCCGTCAGTGGATATATTTAAGGCAGAGATAGATAGATTCTTGATTAGTGCGGGTGTCGGAGGTTATGGGGAGAAGGTAGGAGAATGGGGTTAGGAGGGTGAGATAAATCAGCCATGATTGAATGGCAGAGTTGACTTGGTGGGCCGAATAGAAACATAGAAATATAGAAAATAGGTGCAGGAGGAGGCCATTCGGCCTTACGAGCCAGCACCGCCATTCATTGTGATCATGGCTGATCGTCCCCAATCAATACCCCGTGCCTGCCTTCTCCCCATATCCCTTGATTCCACTAGCCCCTAGAGCTCTATCTAACTCTCTCTTAAATCCATCCGGTGATTTGGCTTCCACTGCCCTCTGTGGCAGAGAATTCCACAAATTCACAACTCTCTGGGTGAAAAAGTTTTTTCTCACCTCAGTTTTAAATGGCCTCCCCTTTATTCTAAGACTGTGGCTCCTGGTTCTGGAATCGCCCAACATTGGGAACATTTTTTCCTGCATCTAGCTTGTCCAGTCCTTTTATAGTTTTATATGTTTCAACAAGATCCCCTCTCATCCTCCAAGTGGAATGGTCTAATTCTACTCCTATCACTTATGACCTTATGACTTTATGAGCACAGAATGGGAACGCAGACTGAATGAGTCAGCTCCTTCGTTGGAGAAGAGACAATGGGCATATTTGCCAGTGAACAACAGGAGGATAGTGCATGGTAACAGTACATTGCAGCTGAATTAATCCCTGCCCCTGAATCTTATTTCATATCTTCTCTGATTTACACAGGGTCTCAAAAGACCTTGACCCAGTCATGTTCATTGTGGGTGGCCGTTCATTTGTTCAAATAAACACAGATCAAGGGCAGGGAAGTAAAACATTCAAACCGCTTTTATTGTGGAACTTATCTCTTTGAAATATCCACTCTGTCACTCAGTCCTTTGCAACACATGGAGCATGCTGCTGCATTTAAGTACTGATGTATTTATGCATAGCAATGTTTATTAACAGGAGCCTGTTACAACAAGCAACCGGGGTCCTGGTAATCTCAGCTCCTTTTCATGCTAGCGGTCGGGCACGGCCAAAATGGAGTTCAAAGGGAACTGGCTTGCTGTTTGTTGATAGTCTCCATTGTGTCTGTAGTGAGACATAATACAGATGGTGAGCCATGTTTGGTATGGCCTCGAATGCTCCAAGAAGCCACAACCCATTCCCCTGACTCTCAGTCTGAAGAAGGGTCTCGACCCGAAACGTCATCCATTCCTTTTCTCCAGAGATGCTGTCTCGCCCGCTGAGTTACTCCAGCTTTCTGTGTCCATCTTTGGTGTAAACCGGCATCATCAGCTCCTTCCAGCACAGCTGCAACGCTTGTTGTGGGGACCACGAGGGGGAAGGCGGGGGGGGGGGGGGGTCGCAGGGGCGCCTGTGGCCACGTGCGGTGGCAGAACGGCTTCGCCGCTGCGAGTGGAAGATAAGACCGTTCGATGAACTTTTTGTTCACTTTGTGAAACATGGCGACTCTTTGTATACCTCTTGGGTGAGGTCATAGAGTCATGCAGTCATACAGTGTGGAAACAGGCCCTTCAGCCCAACTTGCCCACATCGGCCAACATATCACATCTACACTAGTCCCACCTACCTGCGTTTGGCCTATATATCCTTTAAATCCATGCACCTGTCTAAATGTTTCTTAAATGTTGCAATCGTACCTGCCTGAACTACTTCCTCTGGCAGTTCCACACACTCTCCACCCTTTGTGTGAAAGAGTTACCCCTCAGATTCTTATGAAATCTTTACCTCCTGCTGTGTGATTTTACCGGGCTGTATACTAAACAAAGCATTTCACTGTACCGAGGTACACGTGACAATAACGTATTGTTGAATTGAGTTGAATAATTGAACTAGGCCATGCAAACTGTGAGAGGCAAGGAGTCTGTTTTCTTCATATTGGCAGGTGCTGTAATTGGCAAATTCTGATTTCCCATCCATCAGAGCACTACTGATGTATTTTTAGTCAAAATCAGAGTTACAAAATCATGAGAGGAATAGACCAGCTAGACGCACAGAGTCTCTTGCCCAGAGTAAGGGAATAGAGAACCAGAGGACATGGGTTTGAGGTGGGGGGGTAAAGATTTAATAGGAACCCGAGGGATAATGTTTTCACCCAAAGGGTGGTGGGTATATGGAACGAGCTGCTGGAGGAGGTAGTTGAGGCAGGGACTATCCCAACGTTTAAGAAACATTTAGACAGGTACATGGATAGGATAGGTTTAGAGGGGTATGGGCCAAACGCAGACAGGTGGACTAGTGCAGATGGGGCATGTTGACCAGTGTAGGCATGTTGAGCTGAAGGGTCTGTTTCCAGACTATAAGACTCTATGACTGGTTGGAATCAATTGTAGATATCTTCTCCAAACTCCATGGTATATTGTTGCCTGATGGTTTTATAAGTATGTTTACAAAATGCACAGATGAATGGTTACAACTAGCATTACTATGTAGAAACAAGGAACTGCAGATGCTGGTCAACAAAAAAAGACACAGAGTGCTGGAATAACTGCGGATAAGGCAGCATTTATGGAGAGCATGGACAGGCGATGTTTCAGATCGGATATCATTTATGTAATTCTTTTAATATCGGAAATTCTGGCAAAGTATTTCACAGAAACGTTAGAGAACGTGGATGTTAAGCTAAATAATTTGAGGGTTAAGATGAGAAAATGGCATAACATAGAGCTACTGTGGTGGGTGATCGATTGTCAGTTGGGCTGAAGGGCCCGTTTCCACACTGAAGCGCAGGCTGGTGGGACTAGTGTAGCTGGGACATGTTTAGATTTAGATTTAGAGATACAGCGCGGAAACAGGCCCTTCGGCCCACCGAGTCCGCGCCGCCCAGCGATCCCCGCACATTAACACTATCCTACACACACTAGCGACAATTTTTACATTTACCCAGTCAATTAACCCACGTCCCTGTACGTCTTTGGAGTGTGGGAGGAAACCGAATATCTCGGAGAAAACCCACGCAGGTCACGGGGAGAATGTACAAACCCCATACAGACGGCGCCCGTAGTCAGGATCGAACCTGAGTCTCCGGCGCTGTATTCGCTGTCAGGCAGCAACTCTACCGCTGTGCCACTTGTTCTCCGAAGGGCCTGTTTCCACATTGTATCACTCTATGACTCTATGACTTGTTTCATGCTGTTTCTTTCATCCAAGAACACGACAATCCTTCAACAATTTCCGGTATCTACCCTTTCTTTAATACTCTTCAGAGATATTGCTGTACCTTTCTGTTTCATCTTGTTTCTTTGTTTTTCGCTTCTGAATCCATGCGGCCATTTTTTAAAGCAGTTGTTACCTTGACAACTCTGTTCTGCGCCTTATCACACACATTCCCTCGGTTCACTCCACCCTGACTAGCTCTGCAATTTAAAACATGCTTGTTTTCTCACTTTTCCAGTTCTGATGGAACCTTGGCTTGAAGCCTTGACTCTGTTTCTCAATCCACAGATGCCATTTGACCTCCTGAGTGCTTCCAGCATTTTCTCCCTTAACTCGGCTTGTTTTGAATATATTAGCATTACATGCTCAGTTGTCCAGCTATCTGCCCTTTAACCCCCCCCCATGTGTATCCACCTATCACTCGCCAAGCTTTGTCCTGCCCCACCTCTCTTCCAGCTTTCTCCTGCCCCTCTCACCACAATCCATCCGAAGAAGGGTCCCGACCCTAAACGTTGCATATCCATGTTTGCCAGTGATGCTGCCTGACCCGCTGAGTTGCTGCAGCACTTTGTGTATTTTTTGCATCTGCGGTTCCTTGTATCTCCATCTCCGTCTCACTTTCTCCTTTCTCCTGCTCTCCAGAATCGAACATAAGAAGGACAACATTGAGGATGGTGCATTGCAGTGTCTCTGTGTCTCCATGATCCCTTCTCCCACACCAAAAGAAACCATCCTGCTGCAACTATTGCTGCTGCAACTTTTATCTGTGTGCTGAAAATGCCCCTTTTCTACAGCTTTTGCTTCCGCTGAATCAGGAGGCGAAATGGGTGAAAGTGTATAGTTAATGGCAAGACCCTTAATAGCATTGCAGTTGCATTGATCTTGGGATGCATGTCCGTAGCTCCTTGAAAGTGGCAACAGAACTGTAAACAATACTCCAAATGCTGCCCTGCACAAGTCGAAAGGGTGGTAAAGAGGACGTATGGGATGCTTGCCTTCATCAGATGCGGCATTGAGCATCAGAGTCTGGAGATCACGTGCCAGCTTACTAGGAGTTTCCATGGGCCGCATTTGGAGTATTTTGTGCAGTTCTGGTCGCCACATTACAGAAAGGATGTGGAGGCTTTGGAGAGGGTGCAGAAGAGGTTTACTCGAACGCTGCCTAGAGCAGAGGACATTACCAACAAGGAGAGGGTAGACACAAAATGCTGGAGTAACTCAGTGGGACAGGCAGCATCTTTGAATTACCTTCGATTTAAATCATCATCTGCAGTTCTTTCCTACACCTACAAGGAGAGATCGGGCAAACCAGAATGGTTTTCTCTGGAACATCGGAGGTTGAAGGAAGACCAGATAGAATAAAACATTATGAGAGACCTAGATAGTGTAGACAATCAGAACCTTTTTCCCAGGGTGGAAATGCTTTAAGATGAAAGGGGCACCATTTAAAAGAGCATCTTAGACAGAGTGGTGGGATGTATAAATATTTTAATCTTAATCTTTCTGGCCAAGTATTTATGATAGATTGGTGAAAATCGATTTCTAGATTGTTTAACTGTTGTAGAAAACTGATCAAACATCGATGGGTTGAAGTGAGCCTGAAAACTGTAACGTCCAGGTTCAAGAACAACTTCTTCCCTACAGCCATCAGGCTATTAAACACTACAACCTCAAATAAGCACTGAACTACAATAGACTATTATTATTATTATTATTATTATTATTATTATTATTATTATTATTATTATTATTATTATTATTATTATTATTATTATTACTGTTTGTTTTTTTGTGTGAACGTATGTGTGCATGTGTGTGTATATGTGTATATGTCTGTATATAGATATATACTTATATATATATATATATATATATATATATATATATATATATATATATATATATATATATATATATACACACACACACACACACATACACATATATACACCGAAGGTATCACAAAATGCTGGAGTAACTCAGCGGGTCAGGCAGCATCTCAGGAGACACGCGCACACACACACACACACACACACACACACACACGTATATATATGTGTGTGTGTGTATATGTACACACTGAACTTCTTTTTCTCTCTCGTTTATTATATTGTTTACAGTGTACTATGTTTATATATTCTGTTGTGCTACAGCAAGTAAGAATTTCATTGTTTTATCTCGGACATTTGACAATAAAACACTCTTGACTCTTGACTCTTGGGTTGTAAGCAGGAAATAGTTTAGTTTAGTTTTATAAATTTACTTTAGTTTATTGTTGTGTATAACGCGATATAGTGAAAAGCTTTATGTTATAACCAGTCAGCGGAAAGACTATACATGATTACAATCGTGACAAAGAGGATAGATGCAAAATGCTGAAGTAACTCAGCGGGCCAGGCAGCATCTCTGGAGAGAAGGAATGGATGATGATTCGGGTAGAGATCGCAGACAATCAGTATCCTGCTTTGCTTAACAATGGGGCATATTTTTAAATGACAATGTAAAATATTGGGTAAATTATCTGAGTCTGTGTACACTTTTGGCTTTTGTAGAAAACTACTTTGTATCTGTTGTTAAAGTAACAATGAAAGGAGTCTGGCAAGCTGAAACACGTCTGCCATCTGTGGGTCACAAGAAGAAAGGCAGAAAATGGACAAAGAACAAGGAGTGGAGGAGTAGCCTGTAGCCTGCTTTGCCATTTAATATGATTAAGGTTGTCAATGCCAACAGTTTAAAGCCCATAGCGCTGTTGAAAGCCCATTGCGCTGTGTTTAAAGCCCATAGCGCTTTGGCTGGTAACCATCAGGCACTTAAACACTACACAACACTAATCTCAACTGTGAATTTCTGTGGACTGCACTACAAACTATTTATTTGCACTTGTATTGTGGTTATTAATTTATTGATTTTTTTGTTGATTTATATAATATCTGTGTGCATTGACTTACAGGCCTGTTGTGCTGCTGCAAGTAAGAATCTCACTGTTCTGTTGTCAGTAGACCACTAGACAGAGGAGCAGAATTAGGCCATTCGGCCCATCGAGTGTGCATATGTTGTTTTACATGTGATAATTAAATCCGCAGGAGGGTCACGGCCTGAAACGTTGCCTAGCCATCCTCTTCGGAGAAACTGACTGACCTGCTGAGTTACTCCAGCAACTTTGTGGGGTTTTTTTTTATCATCAAACACTCTTAACTCTTTGGAATTCTTTTTTTTTGTTTTGTGTTGGTTTGTGATTGTGAGTGTTATTGCTTATTTTTATTGCTCTTATTGTTGGACTGTGGGTAATGGAATTTCGTCCAAAAGTCGTGTTTTTTTGGATGACAATAAAGGCTATTCTATTCTCAATTGCAGAAAGGATTTTGGATCTGTATCTCACGCAGTGATTAGTGGGAGGGGTTTATTGACATTATTGAAAGTCACATGGGGGGGGGGGGTCTAAACTGCTAAACTACAGTGAAGGAAAGCACTTCTTTGTCGGCAGTAGGGAAGATTAAAATTGGAAAAAAACGTGGTAGTATTGGGACATTGATTTTGAAGCTGTCCGGTATTGAGCTGAGGGTAAAAGCAAACGCTTGCCGGGACACTGCAGGACTTCCTCCCCTTGGAAGTGAGTGAGGAATGGAATACTCCAGTTGCTGGAGGAACTAGTCTCAGTGCCAGCAGAGGGTTTGTTTGGGGGAGGAAGGCAGGAGGCTCAGAGAAATCCAGCGATTTGTTACTGAGCTTCATGTTTTCTGCAACCCGAGTGGAGTGTAGAAACACACAGCAGGCCCCGGTGCACAATCCCCCCACAGAGTGTGAAGCCAACCAGCTCCGTCTGTGCAGTTCGGTCACAGTTCACTGAGCGGAGAGGTGAGGAGAGATAAAACGTTCCTGTTGCCAGGCAAGACTACAGAGGTTTGGAGACGGGAATGAAGGCAGCAACAATTCCTCGAACCCTTGCTTTCCCTCTCCCTCTCCCTCCCTCCGTCCCTCCCCCACGCTACTACTCCGACTAGTTTCACTGTCCTCCTGATTAATTTCACCGATTGTATGCCTCTTTGTCGCCTTCCCCTCAGCTAACAGTGATCTCATTATCAGCGTCTGCTTTGATCTGTCATTTTCGCACCTTGCCCTTCCGCATCTCTAGACTCCCGCTCCCCCAAAGATACTAGAGGAACAAGATAGACCACTCGACCCTAAAAAAACCGGCGTAGTATGTCAAGGCGCCATTTTAGTAGGCAGAAAAGTGCAGAAACATTTAAAAAGAAAAAAAATCTGTGAATTGATAGATGAGATATATTCTGCATTTTAATGGTATCATCACACATACGGTTCCCCCAAAACACTGATTACACTGTGAGAGGCAAAACGAACGGTGGGTTTTGCCTACTAAAGTGGCTCCTTTGCGTACTACACTTCAGTCTGAACAAGGGTCTCGACCCGCAACGTCACCCATTCCTTCTCTCCAGAGATGCTGCCGGACCTGCTGAGTTACTCCAGCATTTTGTGATACACTTCAGTACAGGAGATTTCATGGGAGTGGTCCATCTTGTTCCTCTAGTATCTTTGCTCTCCCCTGACTCTCAGCCTGAAGAAGAGTCTCGACCCGCAACGTCACCCATTCCTTCTCTCCAGAGATGCTGCCTGTCCCGTGAGTTACTCCAGCATTTTGTGTCTTATCTTCGGTGCATCTGCAGTTCTTTCCTACACAATTTATCTCGATCACCTGTATTTGTGTGTGTGTGTGAGTGCATGCGAGAGAAGAAAAAAAACTAATTATCCAGCTTAAAAACAAAGTGTACTTACGTTCATACTTTTCCAGGCCTATAATATCAGGTTTCATTTTTGTTTGACTGTAGATTTAATGGTTAACTGTTCTCTGTTCCTTTGTGACACTACGGCTAATCTCACAGTTCCATACTTCTTTTGGGAACATAGAACATAGAACTGTACAGCACAGGAACAGGCCCTTTGGCCCACAACGTCGGTGCTGAACATGATGCCAAGATAAACTAATCTCAAAGGCCTACCATGTCCCTCTGTTCCATGCATATCCATGTGCCTATCTAAAAACCTCTTCATCTTGCCTGCCTCCACCACCACCTCTGGCAGCATGTTCCAGGAACTTTCTGTGTACATTTCCTTTAAACTTTGCCCTTCTCACCTTAAAGATATGCCCTCTAGTCACTGACATTTCTACCATAGGAAAAAAGTTCTGACTGTCCACCCTATCTCTGCTTCTCTTAATTGTATATACTTGGCAGTACAGTGGCGCAGCAATAGACAATAGACAATGGACAATAGACAATAGGTGCAGGAGGAGGCCATTCGGCCCTTCGAGCCAGCACCGCCATTCAATGTGATCATTCTCAATCAGTACCCCGTTCATGCCTTCTCCCCATACCCCCTGACTCCGCTGTCCTTAAGAGCTCTATCTAGCTCTCTCTTGAATGCATTCAGAGAATTGGCCTCCACTGCCTTCTGAGGCAGAGAATTCCACAGATTCACAACTCTCTGACTGAAAAAGTTTTTCCTCATCTCAGTTCTAAATGGCCTACCCCTTATTCTTAAACTGTGGCCCCTTGTTCTGGACTCCCCCAACATTGGGAACATGTTTCCTGCCTCTAACGTGTCCAACCCCTTAATAATCTTCTACGTTTCGATAAGATCGAGTTGCTGCCTTACATGCTGCAGAGACCCGGGTTCCATCCTGAGCACGTGCGCTGTCGGTACGGAGTTTGTATGTTCTCCCTGTGACCGCGTGGGTTTCCCCCAGGTGCTCCTATTTCCTCCCACACTCCAAAAAACATAAAGGACTGCAGGTTAATTGGCTTCGGTAAATATTGTAAATTGTCCCTAGTGTGTAGGATAGTGATAGTATATGGGGATCGCTGGTCAAGTCAAGTCAAGTTTATTTGTCACATACACATACAAGATGTGCAGTGAAATGAAAGGTCCCCCACAGTCCAGCAATAGAGCAATAAAAATAAACAATTTCACACACAATCACAGCCAACACAAATCAAAAAAAAAGAAACATCCATCACAGTGAGTCTCCTCCAGTCCCCTCCTCACTGTGATGGAAGGCCACAATGTCTTTTCTCTTCCCCTGCCGTCTTCTCCCGCGGTCAGGCTGTTGAAGTTGCCACGTTCCAGGCCGCGCCGGTCAGCGCGGACTCGGTGGGTTGAAGCGCCTGTTTCCCCTCTGTACCTTTAAACTAAACTAAACTAAACTTACAAGAAAGCTCTTTGCTTTTTATTTTAGGCAGCCCACTTCTCATCTATTGCAAGCACAATAATAATGAGTGAAGGGCAGATTGGAGTCCAGAATCCTGAAGATGATTCCTGTGAAGTTCTCAGCAGCCCCAGGAGCAGCCCTGTGAGGTACTCTGATGAATCATTCGCGACCTACACTGGCGAAAACAAGAAGAGTCGTCAATCCTACAGTCAGTCTTTTGAATCCTATCAGTCTTTCGATGAGCCAGAAACAGGATCTGAAATCTCTGCAATCAAATCGGAACTGGAATTTATGTCACCTCAGAATTTCAAAGCAGGTGAGAAGGAATGGTTTAGTATTTACAAAGATGTTTCTTTTAGAACAGCGCAGAAACAGTCCAATCAGCCCACAATGTCCATGCCAAATATGATGACAAGATAAACGAATCCCCTCTGCCTGCATGTGATACATAACCTTCATTCCCTGCATATCCATGTGCCTATCTAGAAGCCTCTCACTGTATATGCCACTATCATTTCTGCCTCCAGCATCATCCTTGGCAATGGTGGTGGAGGCAGGTGGTGGCATATACAGTATGAGGCTTTTAGATAGGCACATGGATCACACAACCCTCTGTTTATTGTTAACTTTTGTTATGTTTCTTGTCCGATTTTGTTCCTCTTTCTCAGTATTGTTTGATAGCCACAGGAGATTCTTTTTCCCTGTGACTATTAAACTATACAACCCCTCCCACTTCTGTCGTGGAACAGACTGACACCCCTCCCCAATCTTTACACATCCCCAATCCTTTCCACTCATCAATCTAATTTCATGTTTCATGTATCTCGTGCTTTATGACTGTTGGCAGATCAATTTCCCTCCTGGGACAAATAAAGTTCCATCGTATTGTATTTTATCGTATTGACTTCCGAAAAAACTACTGTATGGATATCGGGTGAATGTATGCCCAGCTAGAACAATACCTTTCTTGGTCGATCTGCTCTACATTATTGTCTGAGTTTGCATTTTTCTGGATAGAAAATCAGCTCTCAGCTACATGTTTAATCTTTCAGTCTCAATAATATACTAGCCCTGCTGTTTAGGTTTAGGGTTATTATTGCCATGTGGTCTGAGGTACAGTGAAAAGCTTTATTTTGCATGCTATCCTCCACTGCCTGTCCCGCTGAGGTACTCAAGCATTTTGTGTCTACCTTCGATTTAAACCAGTATCTGCCGTTCTTTCCTACACACAATGCAAGACATCACCTGTGTCTAGGGTGGCCAACTGTTCCGTATTAGCCGGGACATCCCGTATATTGGCCTAAATTGGTTTGTCCAGCACGGGAACGCCCATGTCCCATATTAGGCCCCGGGGGGCGCTGTAGGCCCGGATACTGTAGGCCCGGACACTGTAGGCCTGGGGGCTGCTGTAGGCCTGGACAGTGTAGGCCCGGAGGCCCGGGTGCTGCCTAGCGGAGGTTGCGTAGCAACCCGCCTCCCGGCCCAGGCAACCACCATTGGTGGAGCGGGAGCACGTGGCTGCTGGCTGCTGGCTGGGTGAGGTCACGTGGGGCGCGGGGCAGTGACGTTACCTGTTGTCCCTTACTTGGGAGTGAGAAAGTTGGCACCCCTACCTGTGTCTCGTATAGTGACTGTTCTGTCGACCATCCTTAACACGGCGTGACCAGTGAGAGGAAAGCGAAGCTTTTTGTGATGGAGTTGATTGAGGAAGGAATTGTTAACCACTGTCAGAGAAAGCTTCTTGTGTCTCATTTAAAATGACATTCAGCTGACAGTAGAATGGTGTCACTGACTTCCAAGTACAGAAGATGCAGAAGGAACGAGCAGCCGATTACAGCAACATTTAGTGCTGCCTGATAACTGTATCTTACATGCTTCCATGGAAACCTTTGACCAAATATTAAAAATAAATTTCCCATTTACTTATCAAAGAATCATAGTCATACAGCATTGGAAACAGGCCCTTCAGCCCAACGTGAGCACGCCGACCAACATGCCCCATCTACACTAGACCCATCTGCTCTATTTGGCCCATTACCCTCTGAACCTTTCCTGTCCATGTATCTGTCCAAATGCATTTTAAATATTGTTATAGTAACTGCCTCCTCTGGCAGCTCATTCCCTTCACCGTGCAGTTCCTTGCATCTTTGAATTCCTCATCCACCGGGTGGGGCCGTACGATGGCAGCCACACCAACGGTCTGTCTCATCCTTTTCATCTTTTGTTGTTTTTAGTCTGTTGTTAAATGTATGTTTTAGTGTATCTAGTTTTGTATTATGTGGGGGATGGGGAAACTTTTTAAAATCTCTTTCATCGACGGAGATGCGACTTTTTCCGTATCGTATCTCCGTCCGCACTGCGGCCTAACATGGTGGAGCTAGCGGACCCTTTGTCAGGGATCGACTTCGGGAGCTCCAACAGCGGGAACCTTTACACTTAACATGGTGGAGCTGGCGGACCCATTCTCAGGGATCGACTTCGAGAGCTCCAACCGCGGGAGCCTGCAGACAACATCGTGGAGCTGGCAGCCCCTTGGTTAGGGATTAACTTCGGGAGCTCCAACCGCGGGAGCTTCGACCATCCCGATCGCGGGAGCTACAATCGCCCCGACGCGGGTGCTTTGATCGCCGGCTGCAGGAGCTTCGATCGCCCCGACTGCGGATGGTTTGACAATAGACAATAGACAATAGGTGCAGGAGGAGGCCATTCGGCCCTTCGAGCCAGCTCCACCATTCAATGTGATCATGGCTGATCATTCTCAATCAGTACCCCGTTCCTGCCTTCTCCCCATACCCCCTGACTCCGCTATCCTTGAGCTCTATCCAGCTCTCTCTTGAATGCATTCAGAGAATTGTCCTCCACTGCGTTCTGAGGCAGAGAATTCCACAGATTCACAACTCTCTGACTGAAAAGGTTTTTCCTCATCTCAGTTCTAAATGGCCTACCCCTTATTCTTCAACTGTGGCCCATTGTTCTGGAGAGAACTGCAGAGAAAAGGAGGGGAGAAGGTAATACGTTTTTTGCCTTCCATCACAGTGCGCTGTGGTGGATGTTTATGTTAACTGTTATGTAGTCGTGTGTCTTGTTGCTTTTTCCGTATGACTGTATGACAAATCAAATTCCTTGTATGTTTTTACATACTTGGCTAATAAGTTAATTACAATTACAATTACAATCCTTGCTTCTGGCATATGGAACTTTGTATTGCAAGTACAGAGACTATCAAAAATCATTTGAAAGCTGGAAACACACAAATTGTTTATGAATCTGGCAATGCCAACTCTGGAAAGAATTAAAACATTATTTTCAATTCAGGATATCAAATAAAACCGCTTCCAAAAGTACATTTTTTCTCCTTTTTGTTTGTTTTTGCTCTCTAAAGATATCAATTCCAATTCAATGCATGATTACACAAATGTCAAGAAGCTTCAGATATCTCATTGGAATGATGGTCCAACCATAGTTTGCAATAAAACCAAGGCTGTAAATGTCTAGTCAATTAGTTTATTATTGTCATGTGAACTGAGATGCAGTGAAAAACTTTTGTTTGCATGCTTTCCAATTAAATTGGTTAATATTACACAAGAATATAATCAAGCCATACACAAATACAACAGGTAGAAAAAGAGACCATTTTCAGAGCGCAGAATATAGTTTTTTAGCAATGCAGCTACTTGTCCAGTGTCCACAATGAGGTAGGTTGAACGATTAGGACTATACCTTAGTTTCTGAGTGGACTGATCAGTCCATCTTGGATAACAGTGAAAGTAGCTGTTCCTGAGTCTGGTTCATATTCACAAATGAACATTGGATCATTTCTACATTTGCCTATGCAGATGTTGAGGGCAATTGTACTGCTGCTGACAGTTGCATGGTTGAAATCATCTCACTCAATGCGGATCGGGAACTGAGCTATAAACCTGTGTCTGGTGAGTCTAGCGTGAGTGAAAAACTGTTCCCCCTGAGTTACTATCAACACCTAACTGGGAGCTAACAGGTCTGCTTTAAGAGTGATTTGAGTGAAACTGGGGAGTTGTGGCACCATGGAAATGGAACGCAAGAACTCCGACCCTGTGCCACAGCCAGGACAATGGGCCTTTATATCAAAGATCAGACTCTATATTGTTAACAACATTGTTAATAACACCCTGCATTTACAAACTGGGATTCGAAAATGGCTCCAAACTGGCCACTCTGTACACTTGTCGCTACGCTTGCACTGTATTTGAGATGCTTATCTAAGTTGATACTAAGTGCTTATGTATAGTGATGTCTGTACTGTACTGTATACAGAAGTGAATTTCACTGTACCTCGCTCGGTACATGTGACAAATAAAATGCCATTGAACCGTGATTGTACCTACGCATAGTAAGATTTTTTTAACTGAACTGTATGCAAAAAAGGAATTTGGCTGTGTACCTGGGTGCATGTGGCAATAAAGTACCATTGAATCCCTAAAGCTTGGCAAAGAGAGGCACAAACAGGGATGAAACAGCAAATGATAAACACGGTCTTCTACTTAATTTTCATTCATTCTGAACATTTCCCAGGGTACTGAGTGTCTGCTTCCAGAAGCAGCTTCTCATTAGCTGAAATAGCCATTGACGCAGGGATGATTGAGCTACGAATGTTAATTCGCCATCCCATTCCCTCAGGCTTATTAATCCTTGTAAATTGGATTCTTATGTTCGCAACACATGCGAACTGCCAGCCAAAAACATAGAGAAGAGAAACAAAATGACCACTTTCATTCTTTTATCCAATTTCCTCCCCTGTACACCCGAAGGCCTGGACTCCTCTTGGAGCTCTTTGATGTGTCTGTAAACGTCTATTCTATAGTGAACTGACTGTTCTCTCTGCAAGCATCTGGGCAGTGGGATCAATAATACAGATTCTGAGCTGAAATGTTTATGGTGCTGTGACGATTGGGGCCCATAGTATTAAGTACAAAAACTTGGGGTTTTCTGTGGCTGATGTGGTTTTTTTAACTCAGTTATGTGGCCGTGAAGAGTACAGGGGGCCGTAACTCTTTGCAGTGACCACACAACAGGCTTATGGATAATGCCTCAAAAGACAGAGATAAGGAATGATCTCTTAGGAAGAGACTGAAGAAGGGTTCCGACCTGAAACGTCACCTATCCATGTTCTCCAGCAATGCTGCCTGACCCGTTGAGTAACTCCAGCATTTTGTGCCTTTTCATAAGGAATAATTGTTCCTCTCTCAGGGTTATGCATTTGGAATGATTTTTGTTGGGGTTAATGGGGTGCCGGTCAAGCATGCTGCGGGTCCTAGATAGTATTGATTTTCTTAAAAGTTGATGGTGCTGCACCCATCCAGGCAAGTGGAGATTACTCTCTCATGGGGCGGCACGGTGGCGCAGCGATAGAGTTGCTTCCTTACAGCGCTTACTGCGCCAGAGACCCGGGTTCAATCCTGGCTACGGGCGCTTGTCTGTATGGAGTTTGTACATTCTTCCTGTGACTGCATGGGTTTTAGACAATAGACAATAGACAATAGGTGCAGGAGTAGGCCATTCGGCCCTTCGAGCCAGCACCGCCATTCAATATGATCATGGCTGATCATTCTTAATCAGTATCCTGTTCCTGCCTTCTCCCCATACCCCCTGACTCCGCTCTCCTTAAGAGCTCTATATAACTCTCTTGAATGCATTCAGAGAATTGTCGTCCACTGCCTTCTGAGGCAGAGAATTCCACAGATTCACAACTCTCTGACTGAAAAAGTTTTTCCTCATCTCCGTTCTAAATGGCCTACCCCTTATTCTTAAACTGTGGCCCCTTGTTCTGGACTTCTCTGAGATCTTCGGTTTCCTCCCACACTCCAATGACGTACAGGTTAGAAGGTTAATTGGCTTGATATAATTGTAAATTGTCCCTAGTATGTGCAGGATAGTGTTAATGTGTGGGGGTCGCTGGTCGGTGTGGACTCAATGGGCCGAAGGGCCTGTTTCCACGCTGTATCTCTAAACTAAACTAAACTAATCCACCTTACCTCTTGTGCCTTGAGATGTCATGGAGGGAGGGGGGGGGGAGGGAGTGGGGAGGAGGGAGGATAGGGGGGTTGAGGGGGATGGAGTGGGGGAGGGGAAGGGGGAGGGGAAAGGGGGAGGGGAAAGGAGGAGGGGGGAGAGGGGAGGGGGAGCCAATAGACAATAGACAATAGGTGCAGGAGTAGGCCATTCAGCCCTTCGAGCCAGCACCGCCATTCAATGCGATCATGGCTGATCACTCTCAATCAGTACCCCGTTCCTGCCTTCTCCCCATACCCCCTCACTCCGCTATCCTTAAGAGCTCTATCCAGCTCTCTCTTGAAAGCATCCAACGAACTGGCCTCCACTGCCTTCTGAGGCAGAGAATTCCACACCTTCACCACTCTCTGACTGAAAAAGTTCTTCCTCATCTCCGTTCTAAATGGCCTACCCCTTATTCTTAAACTGTGGCCCCTTGTTCTGGACTCCCCCAACATTGGGAACATGTTTCCTGCCTCTAATGTGTCCAATCCCCTAATTATCTTATAGGTAGAGGAGAGGGGGAGAGGAGAGGGGGAGAGGAGAGGGGGAGAGGAGAGGGTGCTGCACCAATGCAGGAGAGGTTTGGGCCCAACGGGTCCACTTGGTCTAATATCATCCTATTAATACATTTACAATGTATTTGGATGACCACTTTAATTGCCATGGCATAATAGACTATGGACCAAGTGTTGGTAAATAGAATTAGTATAGGTAGATCAGTCAGTGTAGACATTGTTTAGTTTTGTTGCATACTATCCAGTCAGTGAAAAGACTATAAATGATAACAATCATGCTGTCCACAGTGTATAGATACAGGATACAGGGTATAACATTTAGTGTTGGGATTGTTTCTGTGGAACACTAGCAATCTAATAAGACCTCACGATAAAGATTAACTTTTGTTTGTCAATTTTATATTGCAAATCTTTTAAAATAATTATTTAAAATGTATTAAGCACGGTAGCGCAGCGGTAGAGTTGCTGCTTTACAGCGAATGCAGCGCCGGAGACTCAGGTTCGATCCTGACTACGGGTGCTGCACTGTAAGGAGTTTGTACGTTCTCCCCGTGACCTGCGTGGGTTTTCTCCGAGATCTTCGGTTTCCTCCCACACTCCAAAGACGTACAGGTATGTAGGTTAATTGGCTGGGTAAATGTAAATGTAAAAATTGTCCATAGTGGGTGTAGGATAGTGTTAATGTACGGGGATCACTGAGCGGCACGGACTTGGAGGGCCGAAAAGGCCTGTTTCCGGCTGTATATATATGATATGATGATATGATATGATTAATATCCTTAGACAAAAAAGAAGAATTTTCATGTTGTGAGGACTCTGAAGGCATTCCAGCAAGAGAAAAACTTATAGAAAAGTTCCTTGAGGTACTGAACTGTAACAGATTTGTTTCTACTCCATGTCATCAAAAGGGAAAACACACAGTGTCCCGCAGAGGTAAGATATCTGGGAAAAAGTGTTCAAACATATAATTTAAAATTGCTTTGGTAATATTAAGTTAATCAACATATTATGTGGCAAAAACAAACAAACCGTTTAGTGTAGTTTAGAGGTACAGCGCGGAAACAGGCCCTTCAGCCCACCGAATCCACACCGACCGGCGATCCCTGCACACTAACACTATCCTAAGCACACCAGGGACAATTTTTTAATACATTTATACCAAGCCAATTAACCTATACGTCTTTGGAGTGTGGAGGGAAACCGAAGATCTCGGAGAAACCCCACGCAGTCACCAGGAGAACGTACAAACTCTGTACAGGCAAGCACCCGTAGTCGGGATCGAACCCGGGTCTCTGGTGCTGTTAGCGCTGTAAGGCAGCAACTCTACCGCTGCGCCACCGTGCCGACCCATGTTGGAGGAACTCAGCAGGTCAGGCAGCATCTGTGGAGGGAAATGGACGGAGGAATTTGCGGGTTGGAATCCTTCTTCAGACTCATGACTGCATCAGCAGTCTCTTGTGTCTCCATTCATTGGGAAGCAGTATTCAGAATCGAAAAGCACAGGTTTATTTTGTGTTTAGCGGAAATATTAGATTTTTGTTCACATGAGGGTAAAAGCTGTGATTATTACAAAAGGAACCACTTATCATTTTAGAAAAAAAAAGTATCTGGCATTTTTTTGCAGAACAGACACAGATTTAAAATTAGCTTCGCTCTTGGAGACAGAGTAAATTTGTAGAGGGGTGTTATTCTGACCAGTCTATCACCAGTGGTGCACTGCAGGGATCATAAGGTCATAAGATCATAAGTGATAGGTGTAGAATTAGGCCATTCGGCCCATCACATCTACTACACCATTCAATCATGGCTGATCTATCTCTCCCTCTTAACCCCATCAGTGCTGGCCCCTCTGTTGTTTGTGCTCACGTGATGATACTTTCCATGCTAGGACATCTGATATGTCCTCTTTCTTTAATAAACGTGTTTTCCCCCCTGCTGTTATAGATGGATCCCTCACCTGTATCTCCTCTGTATCCCGTAGTTCAGCACTCCCACCGAGACGGAACAAGGATAGTTGTTCTATCCTTGTTCTATTCTACCCCTGGTCCTCACCTTTCACCCCACCAGCCTTTGCAGCCAACACATGCTGCATGATTCCATGACTCCATAAGATGCCATCTGACCCATTGAGTTACTCCAGCACTTTGTGTCGTTTTTTTTTGTAAACTAGCATCTGCCTTTCATCTTTTCTTCACTAAGACGTTGGCTGGATCAGAGATTTTAGTTATAAAGTGAGGTTGGCCAAACTTGTATTATTTTTTCTGGAGGTTCAGAGGGTCAACCTGATAGAAGTATATACAATTATAGAAGGCATAATTAGGGTAGATAGTCTGAGATAGACACCGAAGATCAGACAACACTCGTTTAGATTTATACCTCTAGTTTCCCTCCTCCCTGACTCAGTCTGAAGAAGGGTCTCGACCCTAAACATCACCCATTGCTTTTCTCCAGAGATGCTGCCTGACCCGCTGAGTTACTCTAGCATTTTGTGTCTATCTTCGGTATAAACCAGCATCTGCAATTCCTTCCTGCACACAAATAGTCAGAGGCTTTTTCCCTCTGTGGAAACGACAAATTCCAGAGGGTATGGGTTTAAGGTGAGAGGAGGAAAGTTTAAGGGAGATTGAGAAGCACTTTTTTCCTCACTCAGAGGTTCCCGGGATGGTGCTACCAGGGAAGTTAGTGGAAGCAATGGCAACATTTAAGAGGCATTTTACACAGGCATGTGAACTGGCTGGGAACAGAGGGATTATAGAATAAGTGCAAACAGATGGGATTAATTTTGATTGACATCATGGTTGGTAGTATATTATGGGCCGAACATTTGTTCCTATGCTATACCGTTCTATTTTCTCTGTTCTTAGCTAGTTAATTATTTGAGACCATCAATTTGGGGTGGCACGGTGGCAGTAGAGTTGCTGCCTCACAGCGCCAGAGACCCGGGTTCAACCCTGACTACGGGTGCTGTCTGTACGGAGTTTATACCTTCTCCCCGTGACCACGTGGGTTTTCCCAGGTGCTCCGGTTTCCTTCCTCATTCCAAAGACATATAGGTTTGTAGGTTAATACGGCTTCAGTAAAAGTTGTAAATTGTCCCTGGTGTGTAGGGTAGTGCTAGTGTACGGGGATCGTTGGACGGCACATACTCTGTGGGCCAAAGGGCCTGTTTCCATGCGGTATCTCAAAACTAACCTAAATTAAATCAACTAGAACATTAACATACAATAAACTGAATTGTTTGTCACAAGGTCATCTCATAGCCAACAGATAGAGCAGTAAGCTATCTGATTCTAAACTGTCAATTAATAATGATAAACGAGTGTTGCCCAAACCACTGCTGTGATCTATTCTAGCTAAATCTATGCATGGCGTGTCTTTCATAACACTAGTGAATGTATCCCTGATGTTTGTATTTTATTCTTCTTCTTAAGCTGTCCTTCGAAATTGAATTTGACTTACTTCCACTCTGGTTTTGTGGGTTAAATGGTGGCTCTTGAGCACAATGTTTAAACTGGAAGCATTTCTACAGGTGGAGTAGGTGGAGGCCAACAGGAAGGTGGGTGGGTCTTTCTTTTGTGTGTCAACTACAACAATCAAAAGTGGCAATTGGTGCTTCAACCGTAGTTGACGCTTTGCTGCAAATTTTGCCAGTTCCGTAGAACTACCCAGGGTGACGTAAAGCAGCTCCCACCCCAGGTGGGTGGGTAGTTTGTGAGATGGTGAGCTCCTCCTGTTGCTCATACCAGTCGTTGTGTGTTCCTACTTCATGGTGTTGGCGTGCTCGATGCCATCTTAACTGTTCCTTCTGAACTTTGAACGGTTATGGTCTTGTTTAAGTTGTGTTGTACTTCAGTTCGTGCCAACTCCAAGTCAAATAATTACAGATCCACTACCGATTTTCCGGCACCCCTGGTTCCAGCGCCTTGACGTACTATTCATTTTGCTGGACCAACAGAGGTCACGGTCTTGGGAGGCCCTGATACCGGCCCACAGAGTCAGCCACGGAGATCGGTTATGGGAATGGATCTACCGGCTCCGGCCAGACTGGAGTTCCGGAGCACGAGAGCATCGGCCATAGGGGGCAAATTCGACCCGCCGATCGGCGCGGAAATCCCGATGAGGTCGAGATCGGCCACCTCACCTGGCCCAGGCTCCACATTTTCGGGGGGACAAGTGCGCTCTCGTGATTTTGTCCGAATTCAAGGAGGCGCCAGACCATTGGTTGCCTGAAAATCGGCGGTGGACCTATCGTTATTTGATGCTTCTTTCAATGAAATAGCTTGTGGGACATGTTTGCCATTCATTCCTTTCTTCAACCCATTCCTCGGTTTCCAGACTCTGGTATTGTTTGCCATTCTCCAGCCTAAAGACCGATCACAAGCTATAGGAGTAGAATCAGGCCAATAGGCCCATCGAATCTACTCCGCCATTCAATCATGGCTGATCTCTGCCTCCTAATCCTATTTTCCTGCCTTCTCCCCATAACCCTAGACACCCGCAGCCAAGAATTTGTCTATCTCTGCCTTAAAAATATCCACTGACCTTGCCTTCACAGCCTTCTGTGGCAATGAGTTCCACAGATTAACTACCCTCTGACTAAAGATCTATCATCCATAGGGGACTATTTGGTGTGCATTAACTAATGCAAAATGTGATAGTTTTCTTCGCACCTACACTTAATTTACTTCCTGTGCGTACACTAGCGACAATGTAAATAACAAAAGCAGCCAGAGGACATGGTTAATTTGTTCAAGAGCTTGTGGATTGATTTTTTTTAAAACATTTGAAGTTGTAGCTGTCCTCAATGCAGAATTAATTTGACAATATTTTCATTAACTTGCACCTGGCTGCCAGTGAACATGTTAAAGTTGCCAATCTCAGAGAATTATGCCAGTACCAGCGTTGCACTGAGAGACCTATGAGTAGCTGTGATACTGCCAACACAACCACCCCCATCTCACATTTCCCTCCATGACATTGCTCACCAGCACAATGGTCTTTGATGTATCTCTTGATACTAAGTCAATTCAACAATTCCCTCTGATTAAAGTTTTATGTTATCTCACTTTGTCAAACGCTCCCTGCACACTAGGGGAAGTTTTTTTTCCACAGAGGCCAATTAACCTACAAGTCTGCAAGTTCTTGAGATGTGGATGGAAACCGGAGCACCCGAAAGGACCAAACTCGGGTCTCAAATGCAATGAGGTGGCAGCAATACCATTAAATTGTACCTGACAGCATCAAGCTTTGCAGAACGTCAGTAAAGGCCAGAGCTTAATATAACGTTAGAGGCAGTAAAGAATTAGTGCAGCCATTTGTGCAGCCATTTGGCAGAAACCCTTTTTCTCAGGTCAGTGATCAAGAACCGATTCAAAGCAGTGTAACCTTTATAGAAAAGTTGTATCAAATACAAATGTCAAATTAAATTGTGATGATAACATAAAAGGGCTCGTGTTTAAATGTGGAAAAAACTATTAATGGAAGATATATGTAATATTCCATATTCTACGAAAAGTGCAAAAAAACTATTTAAGATGGCCTCAGAATAAGGTCATAGCCTCAGAATAAAAGGACATAACTTTAGAAATGAAATGAGGAGGTATTTCATCAGTCACCGGATGGCGAATCTGTGGAATACATTGCCACAGATGGCTGTGGAGACCATCAATGGATATTTCTAAGGTGGATATTGACAGATTCTTGATTAGTACGGCTGTCAGGGGTTATGGGGAGAAGACAGGGGGATGGGGTTGAGAGGGAGAGATAGATCAGCCATGATTGACTGGCGGAGTAGACTTGATGGGCCAAATGATCTAATTTTTCTCCTAGAACTTATGAACTTATGAAGATACATATTTGAAAGTTCTACAAATATAATATGATGAACCAGTGAGCAGACCTATAGAGATAACAATCTGAAATAATGTGAAAAAAAGAAGGATCCTAAAATAAAAGGCCGCAGTTGGGTGGCGCAATGGTAGAGTTGCTGCCTTACAGCGCCAGAGACCCGGGTTCAATCCTGACTACGGGTGCTGTCTGTACAGAGTTTGTACGTTCTCCCCGTGGCTGTGTGGGATTTCTCTGGCTGCTTGTGTTTCCTCCCACACTGGAATTTAGAAGGATGAGGGGGGGTCTTATTGAAACATATAAGATAATTAGGGGATTGGACACATTAGAAGCAGGAAACATGTTCCCAATGTTGGGGGAGTCCAGAACAAGGGGCCACAGTTTAAGAATAAGGGGTAGGCCATTTAGAACGGAGATGAGGAAGAACTTTTTCAGTCAGAGGGTGGTGAAGGTGTGGAATTCTCTGCCTCAAAAGGCAGTGGAGGCCAGTTCGTTGGATGCTTTCAAGAGAGAGCTGGATAGAGCTCTTAAGGATAGCGGAGTGAGGGGTTATGGGGAGAAGGCAGGAACGGGGTACTGATTGAGAGTGATCAGCCATGATCGCATTGAATGGCGGTGCTGGCTCGAAGGGCTGAATGGCCTACTCCTGCACCTATTGTCTATTGTCTATTGTCTATTGTCACACTCCAAAGGCGTGCAGGTTTGCAGGTTAATTGGCTTCGTAAAAATTGTAAATTGTCCCTAGTGTGTAGGATGGTGCTAATGTACAGGGTGATCGCTGGTCGGTGCAGACTCGGTGGGCCGAAGAGCCTGTTTCTATGCTGCATCTCCAAACTAAACTGAACTAAACTAGTCATTCTAAGTTAATAAAGATTGATTTTTATTTTACTTTTCCTTATTGGAATTTACCTTGTTTTATGATCTACTAAAGTAAGCAAGTCTTAGAGAATAAACCATTCTGAGTCATTCATTTGAATGTGGAATGCATGGCAGTGTTTGGTTGTAAAATTTTCAGAGCTCTGAGCTCTTACCTCATGTCTAACTAAATTCATTAATGTTTACACTTCTCAATTAGCTATGCGGCTTGTTTGATTATCAGAGAAAGTACTGATGGCTTGCTTCTGTTGGGTGACATTATAGTTATTATTTGGCACATTTCCAGCTGGAAGAAACCCAGATGCATTTTGATTGCTTGATAATAGTCACCATGGAAATAAGTGAGCTTTCATTATCATTTCTAAAGGACGTCCATATGGAGCTATTCTTAATGTTTAGAGCACGTGAGAGGAATCAAAATGGTTTAGATCATTAAGCCAAAATGAGTGAGACTTGCTTCAAATAATTATGACAAGCCTTGCATAGAGACCAGTAGATCTATAAACTATCCCTAAACTGAACTAGCTGACTAGTTTCTAAGCCATTTAAAACTTTATGGTAGGGTCTCACCGCCTCTTTTATTTAGTTTAGTTTAGAGATACAGCGCGAAAACAGGCCCTTCGGCCCGCCGAGTCCCCAACGACCAGCAATCCCAGCACATTAACACTACCCTGCACACACGAGGGACAATTTAACATTTATACCAAGCCAATTAACCTTCAAACCTGTACGTCTTTGAAGTGTGGGAGAAAACCGAAGATCTCGGAGAAAACCCACACAGGTCACGGGGAAAAAGGTACAAACTCCGTACAAACAAGCACCCGTAGTCAGGATCTGACCCGGGTCTCTGGTGCTGTAATGCGGTAGCCCTACCACTACGCCTCATCACTCAGTTTTCACTGCTTTGGCTAGGACAGAGGGGATTGTGCTTGAAATTTATTTTTATATATCAATCACTGCCGTGAGGAGGGAAGAACAATGGACAATGGAGGACCCAACATGGGAGAACCACCGTGAGGGTGGGGGGAGGGGGTAAGAACAAAGGAGGAACTGGCGTGGGGTGGGGGGGGGAGGATTTGTAACTTTGTAAGCGCCCTTTATGGGCGACTATTTGCATACCTTGGGTATGCAAACAAAGAATTTCACTGCGACCTATCATGTGACAATAACGTATTCAATCAATCAGGGATTGATGTTGGTCCATATGAAACATTAATTGTTCCTATGCAGCATGATCAAATTTTTTGGGGACAAAAACACATTTATGGAAGGCTCATTCCAGGGATTTGAAAATTAAAATATAGGCTGATACTCCTGTTCATTTCTGAAGGAGTGCTGCACATTTGGAGTTAACTAGTTAAATTGAGCCTCTCTGCACTCTCTTAAAAATATTGAAGCTTTTCAAAGTGCTCGGTGTTATGTCGTGTCCTGGAAAAAGTTGTGGCACGTGACAATAAACTGAACTTAAGCTAGAGTCAACATGGTTTTATGAAAGGGAAATAATTATGAGTTGATGAAGGTTAACAAATAAATGTAGCGTATTTAGATTTCCAGAAGGCATATAATATGGTAACACATTAAAATAAATTACGGCATAATGTTAAAGCACATAAGGTGGGGGATAATATTATTGGCATGGAAAAGCGAGCAGCTAATTGAGAAAAAACACAAAATTGGGATAAGTGGGTTATTTTCAGAATGGCAATCAATAACTAGATATATCAGTGCAGGGACACATTTTTTTCCAATCTATATCAATGACTTAGCTTTAGCTATGTCCTTTATGGCCCAGGCAAATCGATTGATGAGGCAAAGATAGATGTTATCAAGTTTTGTGGATGATGACAAAGAGCCAACAACAAAATATAGGTAGATTAAATGATCGTGTAAGAAGTTGGAAAATAGCGTATAATGTGGGAATAAGGGAGACTACCCGAAAGATCACCCATTCCTTCTCTCCACAGATGCTGCCTGTCCCGTTGAATTACACCAGCATTTTGTGTCTATATTCAGTTTAAACCAACATCTGCAGTTCCTTCCTACACAATGAAAAAACAGATTATTTATTTAAATGGAGATCACAAAAATTCACAGTAGAAAAGAATCTCATAGAAACATAGAAACATAGAAAATAGGTGCAGGAGTAGGCCATTCGGCCCTTCGGCCCTTCGAGCCAGCACCGCCATTCAATATGATCAGGGCTTATCATCCTAAATCAGTAGCCATTCCTGCTTTCTTCCCATATCCCCTGATTCCATTAGCCCGAAGAGCTATATCTAACTCTCTCTTGAAAACATCCAGTGAATTGGCCTCCACTGCCTTCTATGGCAGAGAATTCCACAGATTCACAACTCTCTGGATGAAAGTGTTTTTCCTCATCTCAGTCCTAAATGGCCCACCCCTTATTCTTAAACTGTGACCCCTAGTTCTGGACTCCCCCAACATCGGGAACATTTTTCCTGCATCTAGCCTATCCAATCCCTTAAGAATGTTATATATTTCTGTAAGATCCCCTCAAATTCTTCTAAATTCCTGTGAATATAAGCCCAATCGATCTATTCTTTCATCATATGTCAGTCCCGTCATCCCGGGAATTAACCTGGTGATCCTGCGCTGCACTCCCTCAATAACAAGAATGTCCTTCCTCAAATTAGGAGACCAAAACTGCGCACATGGATCCAACTACACGAAATAAAATAAATAATATGCAAGTACATCAAATAATTAGGAAGGTGAATGAAATGTGGTATTTTATTGATAAAGGTATCGAGTGTAAAGGTAAGGGTGGTTCATTGCAACCTTTCTGAGTGTTGTTAAGTCTGCATTTGGAGTACAGCAATTGATTTTTGTCTCCATAATTAAGGAATAGTACACTTGAATGGGAGGCAGTGCAGGTAAGATTCACTGTGTTGATACCTGCGATGAAGTGATTGATGTACGAAGAAAAAATCAGCAGGTTGGCCTACATTCCATTGAGTTTAGCAGAACAAGAGGGGTTCCTATTGAAACGATAATATTGTGAGAGGGCTTGATCACGTAGATGCTGAGAGGGTCTTTCCCTTTGTAGGGAATCTAGAGCTAAGGGGCGTAGTTTCAGAATAAGGGGTGACCCATGAAAGGAGATGAAGATGGATTTCTTCTCTTGAGAGGACAACAACTCTTTAGAATTTTCTAGCTGAGTAAACAGCGGAGGCAGAGCCAATGGATATATTCAAGGCAGAGATGTGTTCTACGAGGGAGTCAATGGAGAGGGAGGCGGTGAGGTTCAGATTGGATCATTCATGATCTAATTGAATGGTGGAGCAGGCTTGAGGAGCCATTTGGCTTCCTCCTGCTCCTTGTGTCCATATGACTCTGCCATTTGAAGAGGCAAATATCTGCATTTCTGAATTGTATAACTGGCAAACACCAACAAAATCTAGACCAATGATTACACATGAACTTTCCACCAGATGTCACTGCAGATTGGGATGTTGATCCCAGATGATTATTTTCCCCGGTATACTTTGGCATCAATTGTTAATTTGCCCAGGATCTGCGCTGGGGACTAACAAACCAAAATGACTTAAAATTACATTTTAACATCTGCATCTACTCGGGCGAAGTTGTCCCATCAAGAATGCAACCCGGTAAAATTATCCATAAAAGACCATTAAGCTATTAAGCAAGTGTTATTAATATTTCAAATAAAATAACAATTTTAAGAACACAGCGAATAACTTCATATCAAAAATGAAATGTTTTAATTTCCAAACATAAACTACTTTTATTCTGCTCCAGATCATAAAAAAACATTGCACCTGCTGATTCAAATTCTAATTGCAAAATTGAAAATACAACATGCAATTAATTCAGCTCACAGTAATTATCCGGCCATTTACCTCGTTACTGTTTGACAGACCTTGCTGTGTATAAATTGGTGGTTGTGTTTCCATGAGTTACAACACTGACAGTTCAGAAGTATTTATTTTCTCCAAAGCATTTTGGGACATCCTGGATTCCGAAACGTGCTGCATGGACACACGTTTTTTCATAGTTTTTAGTTTTATAGACAATAGACAATAGGTGCAGGAGGAGGCCATTCCGCCCTTCGAGGCTACACCGCCATTCAATGCGATCATGGCTGATCATCCACAATCAGTACCCCGTTCCTGCCTTCTCCCCATATCCCTTGACTCCGCTATCTTTAAGAGCTCTATCTAACTCTCTCTTGAAAGCATCCAGAGAATCGGTCTCCACTGCCTTCTGAGGCAGAGAATTCCACAGATTCCCAACAATCTGGGTGAAAACGTTTTTCCTCATCTCCGTTCTAAATGGCCTACCCCTTATTCTTAAACTGTGCCCACTGGTTCTGGACTCCCCCAACATTGGGAACATATTTCCTGCCTCTAGCATGTCCAATCCCTTAGTAAGCTTATATGTTTCAATAAGATCCCGTCTCATCCTTCTAAATTCCAGTGTATACAAGCACAGTCGCTCCATTCTTTCAAAATATGACAGTCCCGCCAAACTGGGAATTAACCTTGTGAACCTACGCTGCACTCCCTCAATAGCAAGAATGTCCTTCCTCAAATTCGGAGACCAAGACTACACACAATATTCCAGGTGTGGTCTCACTCGGGCCCTGTACAACTGCAGAAGGTCCTCCTTGCTCCTATACTCAACTCCTCTTGTTTTAATTTTAGACATACAGCGTGGAAACAGGCTCTTCGGCCCGCCGAGTCCGCGCCGACCAGCGATCCCCGCACATTAACACTATCCTAAACACACTAGGGATAATTTACCCATACACCAAGCCAATTAACCTGCATATATGTACGTCTTTGGAGTGTGGGAGGAAACCGGAAATCTTGGAAAAAACCCATGTGGTCATGGGAGAATGTATAAACTCCATACAGACAGCACCCGTATGTCAGGATCGAACTCGGGTCTCCGGCGCTGCAAGCGCTGCAAGACAGCAATTCTATCGCTGCACCACTGTGCCGCCTCTTAGTTTAAAATAATTTAATGACTTGATCAGGAATGCAGATTTTTGTTATGTTTTGCAAACTGACTGATGGACACCCATACACATTGTAATGATAAGGGGGGAATTACTGTTCCATATAATTGCATTTATATACTACCAATAGCACCTGTGGCTTTAAACTAAGTAGTGGGGGGGAGGGGTTGACAAATTGAAGATGAGGTATAAAAAGGGAATACAGGAGATATTGCAAAAGACTCTCGGAAGAATGGGAACAGAAGTTCTAGAGGGGAAAAGAAATTAAGGGCAGGGCCAATTGTGATCGATGTGAGAGGGGAGGTGAATACAGAAGTTAAAGTGTTGTACTTAAATGCGCGTAGTATAAAAAATAAAGTGGATGAGCTTGAGGCTCAGTTAGAAATGAGAAATTGTAAGGGTAAAAAGACCCCAATGGGAGTTATCTATAGGCCCCCAAACAGTAGCCTCGACATAGGGTGCAAGTTGAATCAGGAGATAAAATTGGCGTGTCAAAAATGTAATGCTACGGTGGTTATGGGAGATTTCAACATGCAGGTAGACTGGGAAAATCAGGTTGGAAATGGACCCCAGGAAAGAGAGTTTGTAGAGTGCCTTCGAGATGGATTCTTAGAACAGCTTGTACTGGAGCCTACCAGGGAGAAGGCAATTCTGGATTTAGTGTTGTGTAATGATCCTGATCTGATAAGGGGACTAGAGGTAAAAGAGCCATTAGGAGGCAGTGATCACAACATGATAAGTTTTACTCTGCAAATGGAAAGGCAGAAGAGAAAATCGGAAGTGTCGGTATTACAGTATAGCAAAGGGGATTACGGAGGCATGAGGCAGGAGCTGGCCAAAATTGACTGGAAGGAGGCCCTAGCAGGGAAGACGGTAGAACAGCAATGGCAGGTATTCCTGGGAATAATGCAGAGGTTGCAGGATCAATTTATTCCAAAGAGGCGGAAAGACTCTAAGGGGAGTAAGAGACACCTGTGGCTGACAAGGGAAGTCAGGGACAGCATAAAAATTAAGGAGAGGAAGTATAACATGGCAAAGAAGAGTGGGAAGACAGAGGATTGGGACTCTTTTAAAGAGCAACAAAAGTTAACTAAAAAGGCAATACGGGGAGAAAAGATGAGGTACGAGGGTAAACTAGCCAATAATATAAAGGAGGATAGCAAAAGTTTTTTTTAGGTACGTGAAGAGGAAAAAAATAGTCAAGGCAAATGTGGGTCCCTTGAAGACAGAAACAGGGGAATTTATTATGGGGAACAAAGAAATGGCAGACGAGTTAAACCGTTACTTTGGATCTGTCTTCACTGAGGAAGATACACACAATCTCCCAAATGTTCTAGGGGTCGGAGAACCTAGGGTGATGGAGGAACTGAAGGAAATCCACATTAGGCAGGAAATGGTTTTGGGTAGACTGATGGGACTGAAGGCTGATAAATCCCCAGGGCCTGATGGTCTGCATCCCAGGGTACTTAAGGAGGTGGCTCTAGAAATAGTGGAAGCATTGGAGATCATTTTTCAATGTTCTATAGATTCAGGATCAGTTCCGGTGGATTGGGGGATAGCAAATGTTACCCCACTTTTTAAGAAAGGAGGGAGAGAGAAAACGGGTAATTATAGACCAGTTAGTCTGACATCAGTGGTGGGGAAGATGCTGGAGTCAATTATAAAAGACGAAATTGCTGAGCATTTGGATAGCAGTAACGGGATCATTCCGAGTCAGCGTGGATTTACGAAGGGGAAATCATGCTTGACAAATCTACTGGAATTTTTTGAGGATGTAACTAGGAAAATTGACAAGGGAGAGTCAGTGGATGTGGTGTACCTCGACTTTCAGAAAGCCTTCGACAAGGTCCCACACAGGAGACTAGTGGGCAAAATTAGGGCACATGGTATTGGGGGTAGGGTACTGACATGGATAGAAAATTGGTTGACAGACAGAAAGCAAAGAGTGGGGATAAATGGGACCCTTTCGGAATGGGAGGCAGTGACCAGTGGGGTACCGCAAGGTTCGGTGCTGGGACCCCAGCTATTTACGATATACATTAATGACTTAGACGAAGAGATTAAAAGTACCATTAGCAAATTTGCAGATGATACTAAGCTGGGGGGTAGTGTGAATTGTGAGGAAGATGCAATAAGCCTGCAGGGTGACTTGGACAGGTTGTGTGAGTGGGCGGATACATGGCAGATGCAGTTTAATGTAGATAAGTGTGAGGTTATTCACTTTGGAAGTAAGAATAGAAAGGCAGATTATTATCTGAATGGTGTCAAGTTAGGAGGAGGGGGAGTTCAACGAGATCTGGGTGTCCTAGTGCATCAGTCAATGAAAGGAAGCATGCAGGTACAGCAGGCAGTGAAGAAAGCCAATGGAATGTTGGCCTTCGTAACAAGAGGAGTTGAGTATAGGAGCAAAGAGGTCCTTCTACAGTTGTACCGGGCCCTGGTGAGACCGCACCTGGAGTACTGTGTGCAGTTTTGGTCTCCAAATTTGAGGAAGGATATTCTTGCTATGGAGGGCGTGCAGCGTAGGTTCACTAGGTTAATTCCCGGAATGGCGGGACTGTCGTATGTTGAAAGGCTGGAGCGATTGGGCTTGTATACACTGGAATTTAGAAGGATGAGAGGGGATCTTATTGAAACATATAAGATAATTAGGGGATTGGACACATTAGAGGCAGGAAACATGTTCCCAATTTTGGGGGAGTCCAGAACAAGGGGCCACAGTTTAAGAATAAGGGGTAGGCCATTTAGAACGGAGATGAGGAAGAACTTTTTCAGTCAGAGAGTGGTGAAGGTGTGGAATTCTCTGCCTCAGAAGGCAGTGGAGGCCAGTTCGTTGGATGCTTTCAAGAGAGAGCTGGATAGAGCTCTTAAGGATAGCGGAGTGAGGGGGTATGGGGAGAAGGCAGGAACGGGGTACTGATTGAGAGTGATCAGCCATGATCGCATTGAATGGCGGTGCTGGCTCGAAGGGCTGAATGGCCTACTCCTGCACCTATTGTCTATTGTCTATTGTCATATTATGTTCCACGTTTTACATGGAATGAATTACAATCCAGTACTATAATTGCATTCATGTGGCTAAAAGCTGGGAAATTTCAAGGAGAACAATAGTAAGGATGGGAAGATCTGTTCAACTAACAATTGAGGGACCATCAAAAATCAGACTGGGCGATTGAATGATACATAAGGGCAAGTTGAAATAAATCCCCAAATCCCCAATCATGACATTATGATTGCTGTGAATATTTTGTGATGGCCTTCTCCCTGGGAGGTGATGTTCAATGTGACTACATTAGTTGATGTTGATAATAATGCAATTATTAACATTAATATAGATGCTAATATTGTCCTGGATAGAAAACGGAACAATACAATAGCTTCCAATCAAGATATCAAAGCAGGCACAAAGTGCTGGAGTAACTTTGCGGGTCAGGCCACATCTCTGGAGAACATGGATAGATTACGTTTCCTCGTCGGGATCTTTCTTCTGTCTTCTTCTGGAGTCTGAAGAAGGGCCCCGACGCAAAACATCACCCATCCTTTTTCTCCAGAGATGTCGCCTGACCCGCTGAGTTAATGCAGTGTCTATCTTCGGTATAAACCAGCATCTGCAGTTCCTTTCTACACAAGAAATCAAGGCACATTGCTTTTATCACTCGTACATCTCCTAAGGTTCCTGTACACAGAAAAAATGTTAGCACACTTTCAATGTTTACAAACTTGGATAAGGTCGAACTAGGTAACTAAAACGCGGGGAAAACTAGGGAGATGGTGGTAGATTTCCGCAGGCGCAGCCAGGTCCCCCCGATAGTGGTGAACATCCAGGGAATGGACATCGAGAGGGTGGATTCTTATAAGTACCTGGGTGTCTACCTCAATAATAAATTGGACTGGACCGAAAACACCGATACGCTATACAGAAAGGCCCAGAGCAGACTTTATCCGCTAAGGAGACTCAGGACCTTTGGAGTGCAGGGGGCACTCCTAAGGACCTTCTACAACATGGTGGTTGCATCAACCATTTTCTATGGAGTGGTCTGCTGGAGCAGCAGCATCTCAGCGGTGGAAGGGAAGAGACTCTGTCCTGGGTTGCTCCCTCGACTCAGTGCAGGTGGTGGGAGAGAGGAGGATGATGGCAAAGTTAACATCACTGCTGGACAATGACTCCCACCCCATGCAGGACACTGTCACTGCACTGAGTAGCTCCTTCAGTGACAGACTCCTTCACCCCAAGTGCGTGAAGGAGAGATATAGGAGGTCCTTCCTTCCCGCTGCTGTGAGACTGCACAACCAGCACTGCTCCCAGCAGATGAGTCAACAGCAACAGTTAAGAACACACAGAAAACTGATGACAATGTATCCTTGTCTTGCTATACACTTTGCTGCTGTAACACTGCAAATTTCCCCGGTGTGGGACGAATAAAGGAATATATATATAAAACTCATTAACTGATTTGGTAATAAGTAAAATGTTCCACTTATATAATTAGGGGTGCCATATATGACCACATAGAAACACAGTGTCAATACAACACAGTTTTGTGGGAAAAAATAATCACCAGTTTGATTGAACATGTTGGAGAAGTCAAAGGATATTTGGCCACCTAACTAAGTAAAGACTTTCCTGCAAAATAAAATGTTGTAAAATTAGTGATAATCTAAATTGAGGTTGACTGGATAAAAAATGTTTATCTATCCAGTTGATGGTTGATAAATGTAAATTCCTTCTACATGGCATAGTATGGAATGTAGTGGGATTCTATAATACATTACTCTTAGAGGATTCATAAGTTGAGACAATAAACCAACTAAGGCATTCAGATTCGTGGGCTGGTTTTAATAATCGATGTCACTGGTATTGTCCACAAACCTGTTTTATTCCTCAAATATCTATATAACAATAATGAAAATAATATCAAAGCTCTTACCATTGATCTCTGCGGGAAGCAATGATACCTGGTTTATGAGCAGATCAAAATTCACTGACAACCATTTTCCAACCAGTCAACCTCAATTCAGATTATCACTATTTTTACAAAATTTAACTTTGCAGAAAAGCCTCTCGTTGAGAGGAACAGGTAAATTTATGTGGAGCAAAACTGTTTCTTCTTCACCACTGTGGCTTTAGCTTCTGTGAACATTTTGTCTGTGATTTTCCTCCTTGACGTAGAATTTACCTTAAAATACTTCTTCTACAGAGGCCGTACAGACACTCCAACTAGAATCAGAACCTGCACAAACGTACTGCAGTATAAAGATCGATCAAATTCAACGACAACGTCAACAGAAGCAACCAAAGCCTGAGAAATATGGGAGGCAACAATTGAACAAACCGATGGGGAGAAAAACGACTTGTCAGGAAAACTACGTGGTACCCCAGCACCTGATCAATCAGGTGCGGCTCAAATACATCACAGAGGCAGTCAAACAGGTACAGGAGTTTATAGTAATTGAATCCACTATTTATTCATGTGCTGTTTTGTTTGTAGTGAATTGAGAATACAAGACATTGGAATTAGAAGCAAACTGAATGAGTGACAATTAAACAAGTTAATTTAGTTATCTTTGAATCTTCTCGTCTCCTGTTGACGCATTGGGGGGAGCTCCAGAACTAGCAAAAAATCTCATTCAATTTGTTTTACTTAGCATCAACTGTGGCAGCAAATGAAGTGCTTAATTTGGCATTAGCACCAAGAGGAAAGATTAAGGCAGAAAGAATCAATGGCGTTACTTCAGCTATTTTGCTGGAAAAGAGACAAATAATTTGTTCATTCCCGACCTTCCCTGAACCCCAGTGTGGGAGTGCAACAGTGGGGGTAGACATCAAAACATTTGGTTTCTCAGAGGGTGGCCCAGAATGATTTGAACTCCCACCCCTGCAATCAGCCCGAGGAAGGATCCTGACTTGAAATGTGACCTATCCATGTTTTCCAGGGATGCTGCCTGTCCTGCTGAGTTACTCCAATGTATTGTGTCTTTCCTTGACTTCCAAGTAAAGTTGGTAACAACAATATCACTAAGTGGGAGTTGAAATTAATAAAGTGCGATCAAATTGACATATGGGTCCCACAAAAATGTTTCTAGGCAAAGTAAATCAGACCTTTAGTCGGGTGAGGAACTGTGAAGGTTTTTGACAGAGAGAAGAAGACAAAACCAAAGCTAACAAAAGGCCAAGATATCTTTTAGGGATCAGCAGGAATGTGTTTCCCTACAGTTCCTTCAGATCAGGAACTTTTTTACTGCCAGGTTTCACAGCTGGGTGCGCAAGCGGGCATGACAACAACACTTGGTTGGGACTACATGCAAGATGGTTTATACTGTATGGTCTGTCATTGTGGCTTAACTTTTACACTTTAGTTTGTCCCAATCTCATGAGGGCATTCAACTTTCTTGTGCTCAAATTTAGGAAAGTTAAGATGTCCAAACACCAAAGCCCTCTTGCCCAAAATACATTTCCTCCAGGAGGGTTAGGAGGGGTCAAAGTCAAGTCGCTAAATTCAGCT
This sequence comes from Rhinoraja longicauda, assembly GCF_053455715.1. Classification (NCBI taxonomy): domain Eukaryota; kingdom Metazoa; phylum Chordata; class Chondrichthyes; order Rajiformes; family Arhynchobatidae; genus Rhinoraja; species Rhinoraja longicauda. The sequence continues at coordinate 38,705,420 of NC_135967.1, read as the reverse complement.
ATGCTTATTTTTCAACCGCAATTACTACCTAGTAATCAGGGCAAGGCCAATTTCCTTACTAAAGGAGATGATGTCAACGTTTGCTGTCTTAGCTAAGATCAATTAATTCTACATAAGCCATGACTCAAATTTGGAGAATTCCTCCAGTATGTGGCTTTTTATTAGGATTCTGGATAAGCCTGTAAGCTACCCCTTAGTAGATTTTTTTTTTTGCAGCTAAACTTTAAAGGTCACCCTGAAGCAACTGACATTATGCTGATAGGCACTTTCCAACTTGATTCTAATTGGTCTTGATTCATTAGTTTCACGATGCATTTTACATCATCAGTCCTAATCAAACCTCCTTGTCACTTTGTCAACTGGCAGCCGAGTATCAAAAGCACCTCCACGATCGGGAGATCTCAGCGGAGAGAAAATTGAAACGTTATTTAGCAATCTTGCAATTAGGTACAATTAAATTAGCACTGGCGCATTGCAATAAACGGGATATTGGAATTGGAGAGCAGGCTGTGCAGCTGCGATGTACTTTTCTTGAGGGATTATTCAGTAATGTGTAATTAAAAATTACTGCATATCATACCTACTTTCCATCCTTGGCACTGTTGCAGAACCATTCTCATGAGAATATGAAACAATTACATTTGCAATGCAGCTGAGAAGAGCCACCGTAGTGGTGGTCTATTTTTAGACTCCGCTGTCATCTGAAATGTTCAGAAACCCAAGAAGCAAACCTAAAGGTTTTCTCTGTGATCTTCGGTTTCCTCCCACACTCCAAAGATGTACGGGTATGTAGGTTAATTTGACTGGGTAAAATGTAAAAAATTGTCCCTAGTGTGTGTAGGATAGTGTTAATGTGCGGGGATCGCTGGGCGGCGCGGACTTGGTGGGCCGAAAAGGCCTGTTTCCGCGCTGTATATATATGATATGATATGATATGATATATGATAAATCAGTTTATTAAAAAAAAGAGATCAGATACACAGAAACCTACTTCAATGTATCACAGAAAATTTGGAACTTAATGTGTGCCAGGGAGGAAGACAATTACTGCTTGTAAGAAAGCCCGTAAAACTAGTCTATTTATTTTGATCAGTTGGACTTTACTCGAAGATTATTTTCTTGTGTCATTGGTGCCGATCACTCCAATAAACAGGCCTTCACTCCCCCATGAACGGGAGAACGCACTCACCTGCCTGATCCTCAGGCGGGTCTAGCAAATTCAGCGGCTGAATAGAGGTCTTTGTCAGTGCATTTTTGGTTCAATGGACATCCTATGTACTCCCACGTATTTCTCGACTTCACAAAAACAGTATAATAAACATTCTACGAGCAAGTGGTTTAAGCGATAAACTGCTGTCAGATTTATTATCATTAAATAGAAATGTAAACGGTAGCAAAAAAACCCAATATGCAGTCATAGCCATTCGGGTGTGGAATGACAAACCTAATAAACTGCCAGGTATTATTTTCTAAATCGTGGCATAGATTATACGAGAAGTGTGGTCACTTACTATTGCCTTTCCTAATTTCTCCCCTCGTCTTTTCTCTCTCTCTAAGATACTGGAAACGGTTGATAATTTTAACTCACAATGGCAATACTTTATTCACAAAAACATCTTAATAGATGGCAGATATCCTTGCTGTTTTCTTTCAACTTTCTGGTTCTGGAACTTTTGCCGCAACCTTCTTACAACACGAACGATCAGTTAGCCTCCTGACCCAATCCTTGAAAGCATGATGTTTTGTGCATGGACTGATATTGCATATGATACATACTTTATGCAATATATTGTGTAGGAAGGAACTGCAGATGCTGGTTTAAACCGAAGATAGACACAAAAAGCTGGAGTAAGTCAGTGGGACAGGCAGCATCTCTGGAGAGAAGGAATGGGGGACATTTCGGGTCGAGACCCTTCTTCATATCCTTTATGCAATATATTCCCAGCTTCATCATTAACTTGATATTATACAACACTTTACACTGCAGTTTTATGAAACGTTGGTTAGGCTGCATTTGGAGCATTGTGTGCATTTCCATTTTCCCCGTTGCAGGAAGGATGTGTAGGCTTTGGAATGGGTGCAGAAGAGGTTGACCAGAATGGTGCCTGGATTGGAGGGTGTTAGCTATCGGACAGGATTGGACAAAGTTAGATTGTTTTCCCTGCAGTGTCTGAGGTGAAGGATGGCATGATAGAAGTAAAAAGAATTATGAGAGGCATAGCGAGGGCAATCAGTACCCTGTTCTCAGAGTGGAGGGCATAATCTTAAAGTGAGAAGGGTAAAATTGAAAGGAGAAGTGCAGAGTAAGTTTGTTTACACAGAAAGTGGTGGATGTTTGGAGTCTGCTGCTGGGGTAGTGGTGAAAGCAAATATAACTGTGGCATTTAAGATCCTTTTGGATAGACATATGAATATGCAGGGATTGGAGGGGTTTGGATCACATGCAGCGAAGAGATTAGTCTAACTTGGCATCATGTTTGGCATTGGCAGTCTATTCATGTGCTGTACTGTTCTATGTTCTTTGTCCTGTGTCAACATAGAAACAGGCCGATAGAGTCATAGAGTCATACAGCGTGGAAATGGGCCCTTCGGCCCAACTTGACCACACCGACCAACATGCCCCAACTACAATAGTCCTACATGCCTGCGTTTTGACCATATCCCTCTAAACCTGTCCAATTCATATATCTGTCTTAGACAATAGACAATAGACAATAGGTGCAGGAGGAGGCCATTCGGCCCTTCGATGTTGCTTAAATGTTGCTTAAATGTTTCATATCTTCATCTGTAACATTAAGCTACTCCAAACCTGCTTTGTCATCCAGCATTTTCCTATAAGAAAAGAAGGGTGAGTTTTAGTGGTAGCCTGGTGAGTCATTTTGAGAAGCTGTTAGAAGATGTGAGGTAGATGGCTTCTCAGTTGTGGGAGAGTGGGACGAACCATTGTGAGATTAGCGCCAGGCACAGAATACACCAGAGTGGAGATTTTGAAACGTGAAGCCGGCAGATTATTACAAAGTATTAATTAATTATGTAGTACAGACAAGTAAATGGAAGGTTGATGGAGATCAGCATTGACCTGATAGCAGAATAAGCTTGTGGTTGAATAACTATTCTCCTGCCCTATGTTCCTCGCTGAAGCAGCTGAGGAATTTCAGCGAAGTATGCTGCTTTGAATGAAGGAAGGCAAAAGAAAGTAGAAGCAGGAATGTTTGGGAACCCAGTGTCATCTTAAAGGTTCTGCCCAGAGAATTAAACATTATCCTACGTACTGGTAACTGTCGAATGGAACACCCCTGTCAAGGATACATTCAACCTTCTCTTCTTACTGCTGCCTAACAACTTTGGAGAATGTTTTGTTCGGGAAGAATGATTGCCTCCTTCAACTAAGTTCTTCCTTGCATTCTTTTCAGCATCTTTTTGTATGTGACAGGAGCTTTTTAGCCATTCTTAATGAAGGGCGGCACGGTGGTGCAGCAGTAAAGTTGGCCCCTTACATCGCCAGAGCCCCAGGTTTAATCCTGACCACGGGTGCTGTCTGTACGGAGTTTGTACATTCTGCCCGTGACCCGCGTGGGTTTTCTCCGGGTGTTCCAGTTTCCTCCCACACTCCAAACACGTATAGGTTTGTAGGTTAATTAGCTTGGTAAAATTGTAAATTGTCCCTAGTGTATGTAGGACAGTGTTAGTGTGCGGGGATCGCTGGTTAGCATGGTCTTGGTAGGCCGAAGGTCCTGTTTCTGCACTATATCTCTAAACCAAACTAAATTAGAACACACCTTTCTTTGATAGATCTGTTTGCCTTTAGAAGGCATAGATGCCTATATTTTTTCACCATTAGATCACATACTAATAAGAGGAAAACAAAATTAAAATCCGACCCTTGCTTATTGGCAAGTTCTTCTGCAGTGCATAGGATTATCAACTGAGCTTGAACTCATTCATTTAACAATCTCATGTGTGTTTTCTAGCTGGAATTCCTATGTAATTACAAACATTAACAATAATTTCCCAAAGTCTTACGAATTTGATTGAGTTTTTGAAGAAGTAACCAAGAATGTTGATGAGGGCACGGTCATAGATATAATCTATATGGACTTCAGCGAGGCCTTTGATAAGGTTCCACAAGGTAGGCTGCTCTGAAAGGTTAGATAACACAAGATCCAAGCAGAGTTAGCTAACTGGATATAGAAGTGGCTTAATGATAGGAACCAGAGGGTGGTGGTGGAAGGCTGTTTTTCAGACTGGAGGCACATGCCTCAGAAAGTTGAAGCTGGGCCCATTGTTTGCACTGTTTGCATCTGTATCAATTATTTGGATGAGATTTTAGATTTAGATTTAGAGATACAGCGCAGAAACAGGCCCTTCGGCCCACCGGGTCCGTGCCGCCCAGCGATCCCCGCACACTAACACTATCCTACACCCACTAGGGACAATTTTTACATTTACCAAGCCAATTAACCTACATACCTGTACATCTTTGGAGTGTGGGAGGAAACCGAAGATCTCGGAGAAAACCCACGCAGGTCACGGGGAGAACGTACAAACTCCGTACAGGCGCACGTAGTCAGGATCGAACCTGAGTCTCCGGCGCTACATTCGCTGCAAGGCAGCAACTCTACTGCTGTGCCACCGTGCCGCCCATGAGAAAGTGTAAGGCTTGATTAGTAAGTTTGTAAATGACACTAAAATCGGTGGTGTTGCAGACAGTGAAGATGATGACCAGATTTACAGGATGGTAGAAGAAGAAGGTCTGAAAAAGGGTCTCGACCCGAAACGTCACCCATTCCTTCTCTCCAGAGATGCTGCCTGACCCGTTGAGTCACTCCAGAATTTTGTGTCTATTTGCAGCATGGTAAATGATCCTAGGGTTGGCAAAATGGAGTCTAATTTAGTTAAGTGTGAGGTATTGCATTTTGAGAAGTCAAACCAGGGCAGGACCTTCAGAATGAATGGGAGGGGCCAACGGAGGGTTGTAGAGCAAAAGGATCAAACAAATAGTCCCCTGAAATTTCATTACACATAGAGTGGTTGGGGATGAAGGCTTTTGATATGCTGGTCTTCATCAGTCAGGAAATTAAGTTGGGACATTATGTTACAGTTGTACAATATGTTGGTGAGGCCACATTTGATGTATTATGTTCAATTTTGGTCAGCCTACTATTGGGAAAGATGGTATTAATCTCGAAAGAGTACAGTGAAGATTTAAGATTTCAAGATCACTTTATTGTCACATATACCAATGAAGGTACGGTGAAATTTGAGTTACCATACAGCCATACTGTTTATGAGGATGTTGCCAGGACTCGAGGCCCTGAGCTACAGGGAGAGGTTGGATGGACTAGGACTTTATTTCTTGGAGCACAGGAGACTGAGTGGTGATTTGTAGAAGTGTATAAAAGCAGGAGGGCCACAGATGGTGAATGCACACATTTCTTTTCACCAGGTTATGGGAAACAAGAACTAGGGCCATAGATTTAAGGTGAGTGGAGAAAGATTTAATAAGAATCCAAGGGGCAACTTTTACACGCAGTCAGTGTCAATATGCATTTCTCTCCCAAACATTTGTATTTATTTACAGTGTCATTCCAGCAGTATGGAGGTGGGTGGGTACAACTACCGACTGGTTCTCTGGCCTTTAGTGCCCGTGACTAAAGATAAAGATCAACTCAGTCCTGTCTCTTATATTCTCTGCATAAAAGTGTTCCATGGTCTATGCAGCTCTGTGGCACTTTGGTTAGGCCACACTTCAAGTGTTGTGTGCACTTCTAGTCACCCCATTACAGGAAAGATGTGGAAGCATTGGAGAGTGTGCAGAGGAGGTTGACCAGAATGCTGCCTGGATTAGAGAGGTTCAGCAACAGGGAGAGGCAAGTTTTTTTTTGCACAGAGGGTGGTAGGGGCCAGGAATGCATTGCCTGGGGTAGTGGTGGAGGCAGATACAATAGTGGTGTTTAAGAGGCTTTTAAATTGAGATATGGATCATGCGCAGGCAGATGAGATCAGTGCAATTCAGCATGCTGTTCAGCACAAACTTTGTGGACTAAAGGGCCTGTTCCTGTGCTGTACTGTTTCTATATTTTCAATGTTCTATAATTATTTTTAAATCTCGTTTCTTGTTAACACCAATTTTCAGTTGATTTCGTAAATCTTCTCTGCTCTCGTTCCAGCTTAATGCCGTCTTTACTTTGCAGGGTGAGCAAAGCTGATGCACACTACTTCAAATGCAGCACTTCCACAACAGGGAAAAAATATTGCTCAGAGTTTGCTGCAAAATAATAAAGAGAATAGTAATGCTCGCTGTTATTTATGCAGCATTTTGACAAAAGCCTCAGGTAGATGCAGACATGCAGTTAAATATGGAAAATGTGGATGTTGTTGTGTGGGATGGGTGAGTGCTCTGTAACTAAGCTGCACAAAATGACAAATTGATATGTGGCTCCCGACTCAATAAGAATAGACGTTCCTGCATTATAGGTGCCGGCTGAAGGCACCACTGAGATTCAAGCCTTGTCTATATTACTGTAAGTACTTTATTCAATGCTGTGATGTGTTCATTGCTAATAATCAACCCCTTGGGCACCAACAATGAATCACTATGTTTAAAAAAAAGTGTTGATTCACACTCAATCTTTCAACGTTTAATTGATGGTGCAGACTTTTTTTTTTTAACATTTGCTGCTCAAGGACAAAGGATTATCAATTTGCTTCAGTCTCTTAAGATTTCTGTGGCAAAGCATCCTATTTATTTATCTTTATTTCTTTGTCTTGATTTCTACTCTTAATCATCTCTTTCTTATTTCTCTGCTTTCTTATTTTGCTTTTTAAAAAATGTTCATTTCAGTATTCCAAATTACATTTTCTACCCTTGGTACTGGTATTTCCATCTCGAGTTCCCCCAACATAATTATCCTCGGGACACAAGAACCTGCAGATACTGGAATCTTGAGCAAAACATAAATTTCTGGAGGAACTCAGCAGGTCAGGCAGCAGTGGGGAGGGAATGCACAGACAATTGTTTGGGTCAGGGCTAAAGTCACTACTTTGCTTCCATTTACAATTTACATAAAACTTACAGTATCAAGTCTCATGGAAATATAACTGATTGGGGAATATCTAGTTTCGTTTAGTTTAGATTAATTTAGTTTCGTTTAGCTAAGTTTATTTTCATGTGTACCGAGATACAGTGAAAAGCTTTTGTTGCGTGCTAACCAGCCAGCGGAAAGACAATACATAATTGTAATCGAGCCATCCATGGTGTGCAGACACTTGATGAAGGAAATAATGTTTAGTGCATGATAAATTCCAGTAAAGTCCGATTAAAGATATTCCGAGGGTCTCCAATGAGGTAGATCGTAGCTCAGGATTACTCTCTGGTTGTTGATAGGATGGTTCAGTTGCCTAATAACAGCTGGGAAGAACTGTCCCTGAATCTGAAGGTATGTGTTTTCACACTTCTGCACCTCTTGCCTGATGGGAGAGGGGAGAAGAGGGAGTGGGTGTGACTGGTCCTTGATAATGCTGATGGCCTTGCTGAGGCATTGAGAAGTGTAGACGGAATCAATGGAAGAGAAGTTGGTTTGTGTGATGATCTGGGCTGCATCCATATTTCCTGCAAATTCTTGCAGTCTTGGATGGAGCTGTTCGTAAACCAAACTGTGACGCATTCCAATAAAATGCATTCTACAGTGCAGAACTACATCAAAGAATGACAAGCACTGTTTATTCCCAGCTATGATATATTCTGGTCTATGATATTATTTTACCAATTTGTGAAAATTTATTATTTAAAATGTCATATTAATACATCGTTCAGTTTTCTCTGTGCTCATGGAAATAATCCCAACATCCTTTTAACGATCAATTATTTCACAGACCCTGCTTCATTCCGTTTGCCCTCTGCAACTTTAAAATCCTTTGTGTAATAGGATTCCCAGACTACTTGAAAACCAGCATCATTATTGTCTGCTTAAATCTGCCACGATTCTTCAATCTTCCACCACATCTCAAAATTGAGTCTTTATCAGTTCTGTAAATTTTGTTACTCATAACACACAAAATATCAATGCAGAGTTTCTATTTGAATATGTGAAGGTCATCAATATGAATCATCGGTACTTTGGTATCAGCTCCTGATGTGAAAGCAATTACATTTACACCACAGTTCTGTAGATGATAAAGTGTTTAACAAATCAGCTAGATTTATAGTGAAAATGTGGATTGCATGAGACAGGGGGCAGAAATAGGAGGGAAATAAAGCAAGTTCTAAATGGAGAAATTATTTAAATGGAAAATGGCAGAGAGGTGGGTTAGTGGGTTAACATCTTGAATATTCTGCTTTGGTATCTGATTGTAAATCTAGTTCTGACCAGGGATAAAAGGGTTTGTTCTTGAATTACAATGTGCTCCCTCAGATATCTGAACCCAGAGGAAAGAACCTACAGATTTAAGATGCCAACAGAGCCACTTTACTGTCAGTGTAATAGCAACAAAGCATATTATAGCCTTCTACATATCATCCCACAAATGCGTGTGGGCTGATATGGAACAGAGATGCTAGTTTGTTGGGCCAGCTGATTTGTTTCTGTGCTGTAGGCTTTATGGAACATCTATTATCTTCCATCTGATATAAGGTGACCTGATGCACCATGATTTATCTGTATGCCCAAGAATTAATTTCCCACCAATAAGTTAATTTTTGCATCACTATCACACAGCATAATAGACAATAGACAATAGGTGCAGGAGGAGGCCATTTGGCCCTTCGAGCCAGCACCGCCATTCAATGTGATCATGGCTGATCATTCTCAATCAGTACCCCGTTCCTGCCTTCTCCCCATACCCCCTGACTCCGCTATCCTTAAGAGCTCTATCCAGCTCTCTCTTGAATGCATTTAGAGAATTGGCCTCCACTGCCTTCTGAGGCATAGAATTCCACAGATTCACAACTCTCTGACTGAAAAAGTTTTTCCTCATCTCAGTTCTAAATGGCCTACCCCTTATTCTTAATCTGTGGCCCCTTGTTCTGGACTCCCCCAACATTGGGAACATGTTTCCTGCCTCTAACGTGTCCAACCCCTTAATAATCTTATACGTTTCGATAAGATCTCCTCTCATCCTTCTAAATTCCAATGTATACCAGCCTAGTCGCTCCAGTCTTTCAACATATGATAGTCCTGCCATTCCGTGAATTAACCTAGTAAACCTACGCTGCACGCCCTCAATAGCAAGAACAAATAATATATAGATTACAATATTGGATGTGTATCTATACAATTTCTCCCTCTTTACAAGCATTTTTTTCTCTTTGGTCAACGCTCATAACACAAATGACTTACCAATTGAAAAATGAACCTGCAATGGAGCAGCAGTGAGATGAAAGGTAATCAAGCAAGATTTTCATTACTGATAGCTATCCATTGGGACCTGCTGGATGGGATATGTCTGTGGACAAGTGGTGAGTAATGCCTCTGATGGATGAATAGTTCACTGACACTCCTTGCATGCTAAGCTGCACTTGTCTGTACAATTGGAAGTTCAGCGGTACGTTTGGCCAGTGACTCTGCAAAGAACAACATCCAAAAGAGAGAAGTGACAGGGGATCTTGGCATTTGTGCTTGGCTGCCACATTTTTCTATTATTTTGATCTTAGGTTGTTGAGACAAACATGCATCAGCCCACCCGATGTGCTGACTGCTTCAAAAAGATCAGTGAACTTGCGGAACACAATTTCCTCCGCATCAAGAAGATACAATTGGAAGAAGCTTCTATGCAGGAAAAAATAGAGGAACACATTTATACCAAGGTACCCAACTTTATTTTTGCAATGTCTCTTGTGCACAAAACAGCAGTGTACAGTGTCCAGTCTGCTGGCTGGTTTTCCTTTCAATATTAACATTAATTTCCGTCTAAGAACAATTTTCCTCCTCCCATACCTCAGGTGGTAAGTAGAAACAAGAAACTGCTGATGCTGTTTTACAAAAATAAGACACAAAGTGCTGGAGTAACTCAGCAGCGGTAGAGTTGCTGCCTTACAGCGCTTGCAATGCCGGAGACCCGGGTTCGATCCCGACTAAGGGTGCTCTCTGTATGGAGTTTGTACTTTCTCCCCATGACCGCGTGGTTTTTCCTCCGAGATCTTTGGTTTCCTCCCACACTCTAAAGAGGTGCAGGTATGTAGGTTAATTGGCTTGGTGTATGTGTAAATTGTCCCTAGGTTGTGTAGGTTGGTGTTAATGTGCGGGGATCGCTGGTCGGTGCGGACTCGGTGGGCCGAAGGGCCTGTTTCCGCGCTGTATCTCTAAACTAAACTAAACTGAAAAAGTCCGTGCCGACCAGCGATCCCCGCATGCTAATATTATCCTACACATACTGGGAACAATTTATAATTATACCAAGCCGATTAACCTACAAACCTGCACCTCTTTGGAGGGTGGGAGGAAACCGGAGATCCTGGTGAAAACCCACACGGTCACGGGGAGAACGTACAAACTCCGTACAGACAGCACCTGTAGTCAGTCAGGATCAAACCCGGGTCATGGCGCTGTAAGGCTGCAACTCTACCGCTGCGTCACCTCACAACCACATTTTGTTGTCCCCTTGTTCATGACTTTACCACTATAGAAAATATTTCAACATCTCCCTTGCGATGTTGTATGCTTGCGTAAGATCATCCCTCATTCTTTGGATATGCCTCGGTATCATGAGAGATTTGAATTATTATTATTCGGACAAACTACTTTTACATCCTCATATGAATATCTGTTTTTGTCTTGGCCTTAAGTTCAAATGAAAGGTGTGTATCTGAAATGTCATATCATCTCCTTCCTTGAAAATTGATCTGACAGGACTTGTTTACACTTTCATCCTTTGTAAGTTTTCCTCAAATTTGCTCTTTGGTTTGTTTTCTTTTGCAGGATGCACTTACATTGATTGGAGAAATACACAATAGCCTTCCAAAGTATTCCGACGCTGCTTCTCTGGTGTGGAGGAGATTATTTGCTAAACTAAGTCCAAGATAATGATGTAATGAAAAGGCCTTTGAAAGCAAGAAGATCTTCAGAAACTGGGCCACGGGATATAATAATAAGTGGTTACGGCATGTTTGCAGCTTCCCTGGCTTCAAAGACTCTAATAACCCCCTAACCAAAGTTGTCTTTTCAAAATACTTCATTAAATAAAGGTTGTTGAACATGTACTGGATCAGCCAACTTCACTTTCCACATGAGATCGATGTTAAAAGTAGAACAGAGTACAAAGATTAGAAGGACCACGTTTCAATGCCTGGTTCATGATGTGTTTGTTCATTTTTGCTGCCATAACAACTTTTCCGATTAAAATGCTTTCGATGGGATGTAAAGTAAACACAAATAATGAGCTTTATGCCCATGTTTGAAGTCTGGTCATGATAACTGTATGGGTTTTGGATGAAAACAGGTTTAGCAATGACATTCCTTTGGTAGGGTCCAAAATTCTTGAGTGGGAAACAGCCGAAAAATCACATTTATAAACCAGTGAATTCCAGGTTCTTCACGAGAAATGGTATTTCATTAGAATCTTTTATCTCCTATTTCACACTATTTATACTTCAAAACATTTGACAAGAAGTAATTATTGTGTGAGTTCTCATTGCTTCAGGTTCACATTGCCAATATTTCTTTTTCCTTCCACCCTGTGCTTTTCCTCCATCTGTCTCTTGAGGTACCAATGTTTTTCAATGCTTACTTCATCTTCTCCTTCTTTGGCACACACATGGGGTGGAAGATGACTTGCTTCCAGTTTGGCTGATGAATCCATTGTGGGAATCAGAGATAGGGATGGGGGTGGTGAAACTGTGGCATTCATTGTCACAGATGGCTGTTGAGGCCAAGTCAATGGATATATTTTTAAGGCGGAGATTGACACATTCGTGATTAGTAATGGTGTCAGGGGTTATGGGGCGAAGGCAGGAGAATGGGATTGAGAGGGAAACGTAGATCAGCCATGATCGAATGGAGAACTAGTCTTGATGGGCTGAATGGCCTAATTCTGCCCCTAGAACATATGAGCTTATGTCTGATAGGGTGGAAGGAAGGTTAGCTAGCTTCCGTTGCTCTTAGTGCTAACAGAATCAAGGGATTATGGGGAAAAAGCAGGAACAGAGTACTGATTTTGGATGATCAGCCATGATCATATTGAATGGCGGTGCCGGCTCGAAGGGCCGAATGGCCTACTCCTGCACCTGTTTTCTATGTTTCTATACTCCTCCTCCACTTTGGGTAGTCATGGACCAGGGATTCTCAGGAGTCAGTGATGATGTTTCTGTTTGTCAGGACGTTTTCAAAATATCCTTCAATTATTTATTTTGTCCACTTGGTAATCCTGAATGGAATGTTTATTTTGGGAATATGCTGTTGGGAATTCAAACAAAATTGATCTGCCCTATGGAGATGGCCAAGTATAATTAGGGACTCAGAATTAGGGTCTGAAGATGGGTTCCAGCCTGAAATGTTACCTGTCCTGTTTCTCCAGAGATGCTGGTTGACCTGCTGAATTTCTAAAGCACTTTATGTCTATCTTAGGAACTCGATGTTGGATTTGTTGGCCTGAATGAGGACACTGATGATGGTTTTTGCTTAACCTTCCAGTCTATTTGAAGGATTTTGCAAAGACATCTGGTGGACATCTTGAGGTGCCTTCTGTAGGTAATCCACTTCTCAGAAACACATAGGAGGGCAAGGATCACTGTGGCCCAGTAACTAGGAGATTTGAGTTGGGTTTAAGACGTTGATCTTAAAACATTCTTTTACTCAGTTGGCCAAAAGTGGTATTGAAATAATAAGGTGATGGTTAATGTTTTAAATTTAGTTTAGTTTAGTTTAGAGATACAGGGTGGAAACAGGCCCTTCGGCCCACCGAGTCCGCACCGACCCGCGAACCCCGCACATTAACACTGTCCTACACACATTAGGGACAATTTACACATACCTACATGCCTGTACGTCTTTGGAGTGTGGGAGGAAACCGGAGATCTCGGAGAAAACCCACGCAGGTCACGGGGAGAACGTACAAACTCCGTACAGACGGCACCCGCAGTCGAGATCAAACAGGGGTCTCCGGCGCTGCAAGGCAGCAACTCTACCACCCAAAGACACTTGCCCCAGATGAGTGGTTGCCCTTGACATGTGACACAATTGGGAGATCAATTATTAAATTCAATGATTCATGTGATACTTTATTGTCACATGTACCGTAGGTACAGTGAAATGCTTTGTTTTGCATTCACGCCGGTAAAATCATGCAGCAGACCTCACCTAGGCAGTACACAAGAGTTGCCATATTCCCGTCGCTGCCAAAGTTACCAAAGTCACCGAACAGTCCCATCTTCTGCCTGCCGCCGCATGTAGCACCAGGCGCCCCCTCCCCTCCCCCCCCATCCCCTCCCCCCCCGCTGGGTCCCCTCTTCATTCTAGGGCAGCCCCCAACCAGGTTCCCCCCTTCGTTCTTGGTGCCCCCCCCCCATTGAGTAGCTCTCGGCGGCCCTGCTCACTCTCGGCAGCTTGGGTCCCCCTCCTTGCTCTTGGTGGCACGGGTCGGGCCCCCTTATGCTCTTGATGGCCCACCTTGCTCTCCAAGGTTCAAACGCAAGTATTTTTATTAGCATAGATTTAATAGGAACCTGAGGGGTAGTTTTTTTTATACAAAGGGTGGCAGGTGTATGGAATGAGCTGATGGAGGCAGTAGTTGAGGCAGTGCTATTGCAATATTTAAAAAACATTTAGATAGGTACATGGATAGGATAGGTTTAGAGAGATCAGATGCCAAAAACAGGTAGGTGTGGTTTAGAAAAATATGATGGAAATGTAAGCAGGTGGGACCTGTGTAGAAGGGACATGTTGGTCACTGTGGGCAAGATGGGCCGAAGGGCCTTTTTCTATGCTGTATGACTCTATGACTCTAATGGACAGGATATGAAGTCTGCACAGATACTGAAGATTATAACGCTAAGGAAATTTCTCTGTGCCAGGCAGGACCTCTCAACTGATTGTCTCCTATAGTAGTTGCTGCTTGCTTGTGATGTCTATCCCTCTGCTATTAATAAATTTCTTACTGTTACTGAATGTGGCCCTCCTAATCGATCATCACAACACGAGGGGCATCCATGTGGTTTGGTTGTGGAGACCTAGAAAATTTAATTAATAGATAGACACAAAGTGCAGATCAGAAAAAGGATGGGTGACGTTTCGGGTCAAAAACCCTTCTTCAGACCCTCAGCCAAAAGAACTTCAGAGGTTTAGAGTTCCTCAGCTGGTGTGGGTTCCTCGTGGGGTCTCAAGGAGGGTTCTGACCCGAAACATCACCCATCCCCTGTCTCCAGAGATGCTGCCTGATCTGCTGAGTTACTCCAGCACTTTGTGTCTATCTTTGGTATAAACCAGCATCTGTAGCTCCTTCCTACACTAGTTTAATTAATAAGTGGGCAGTTTTAAAGTTGGAGCTAAGTTCACAAAACATGGCTTTCTCCAAAGTTTGTGACTCAGATTCTTTCACAGAGGCACTCAAGAAATTGGCGGTGATATTCTCTGCTGGATTGAACTCTTCAACCCTCATCCATTCCTATCACTTTGGTTTAACAGGTGAGATCCAGGAAGGTGGTGAAGCCTGAGTGCACTGAATTAAACTCCCAATATTGTTCTCAAAGAACAATTACTGCATCAAAATCGCTAACCTGCTTCTCTAGGGATCTGCACGGACACAGCCTGGCATCCTCAGGTTAAGTACCAAGGTCAGTGGGTTGTCACTTTTAGTGTATCCAACACCAGGGCCTGCTTACAGACCCACCCACTCACATTGTCTAATGTTTTCTCTTCTGACACTTAGTTAAGTTTCGTTTCGTGTATTGTCACGTATTGTCAGGTACAGTGAAAAGCTTTTTTGTTGCGTACTATCCAGTCAGTGGACTAGACTATACGTGATTACAATTAATCCGTCCCCTGTGTACAAGTACACGAGAAAGAGAATAACATTTAGGGCACCTCGGAACCAAACCAAACCAAGTAAAAACAAAAGATAGACACAAAAGGCTGGAGTAACACAGCGGGTCAACCTGCATCTCCGGAGATAAGGAATGGGTAACATTTCGGGTCGAAACCCTTCTTCGGACTGAGAGTCAGCGGAAATGGAAATGAGAGATAAAGTCAGGGGAAATGGAAACAAGAGATATTACAGGGAAACGAGACATGTAGTCAGGGGAAAGGGAAACGAGAGATATAAGAAGAGTCGCGACCCAAAACGTCACATTCCTTTTCTCCAGAGATGCTGGCAGACCCATTGTGTTACTCCAGCTTTTTGTGTCTATCTTCGGTTTAAAGCAGCATCTGCAGCTCTTTCCTACACCAGTAAAAACAAGACATCCTAGAACCCGAGGGACTGCCTAAGAAGGAGAATAAATGTTCTTCACCTTTACGAGTGGCACAATGATAAAACGTCTTCAACCCGAAATGTTAACTCTCTTTCTCTCCTCACAGATGCGGCCTGACCTGCTGAGTATTTCTCCCATTTTCTGTTTTTATTTTGAATTTACAGCACCTACAGGTTTTTTTTTGATATTCGATATCATTGTTGGACTAGACCAAACCCCTATAGCTAAAACAAAAATTGCCAATTATCCACTGAAAATATTTATACGTGAATAATGGTAATAATTGGCTAATGTCACAGTCTGTCTTGTTCACTCACCTGCCAGCCACGCCCACCACGTTAAGCCAACTCCCCTCACCTGTTCACTCACCTGCTCCAGATCACCAATCAAGCCAGCATATAAACCCTTCCTGCACACACATTCTTTGCCAGATTGTTCTTAGCCCTCATGCAAGACTCTCCAGCATCCTCTCTTGGATTGATTTCCTGTTGCCGACCCTGCCTGCTCCCGACCTTCATGCCTCGTCGTAGCCCTGGTGAACACCTCAGTCTTCTGTTCCACGAGCAGGTAGAAATAAAGCTAATTCTAAAACTACTTCCTTGGTTCCGTGTGCTGCATTTGGGTCTACCTGCGGTCCGTTACAGCTAATGTGTACAGCTTACATGATGACATTTGGCTGAAACACTGTGAAGGAATATTAGCCAAGAGGAGATTAAAACGTAAATCCCTACAATTATAAGAATTTGTTACACCCTATAAAAGTGGGAGTGTTTGACATTTTTAACACAGAATTACACCTCTGCACTGTTTTTCAAATGATCAACATGGGGGCGTAGAGTATCTCTTCCACCTTGGCTGTATAGAGTATGTGCGCCTATTTTGTAATAACCTGAACCAAATGTATTCTGCAAGTTGTATTCTCGACCCGAAACGTCACCCATTCCTTCTCTCCCGAGATGCTGCCTGACCTGCTGAATTACTCCAGCATTTTGTGAATAAATCAAACGTATTCTGCAAGTTGTTATATTCAACTACAACAAGACAAACACAAACTGAAATGGTATGCAAAATATGAACCAGCTTGAAAGAGTTCAGAGAAGATTTGCTAGGATGTTGCCAGGACTGGAGGAACTGAGCTATCGAGAGAGGTTGAGCAAGCTAGGGCTTTATTCCTTGGAGTGCAGGAGAATAAGGGTTGATCTTATAGAGATGTACAAAATCATGAGAAGAATAGATTGGGTAATCGCACAGTCTTTTGCCCAGAATAGGGGAATCAAGAATTGGGGGACATGGGTTTAAGGTGAGGTGGAAAAGATTTAATAGGAACCTGAGGGGTAACTTTTTTCCACAAAGGGTGGTGGGTGTATGGAACAAGCTGCCAGAGGGGGTAGTTGAGGCAGGGACTATCGCAGCGTTTAAGAAACATTTAGATGGATAATATCCATGGATAATGGATAATACAGGTTTAGAGGGATATGGGCCAAATGCAGGCAGGTGGGACTAGTGTAGATGGGACATGTTGGTCAGCGTGGGCAGGTTGGGCTGAAGGGCTTGTTTCCACGCGGTATGACTCTGACTCGAGGACACTAATGTATATCATAAAACAAAACAAGAAAAGTGCAAATTAACTGCAAACACTGATGTTCAATTAGACCAGCTAAGTTTGATCTTGTATGGTAAAGCCGCACGATGGGCTTTACCATGAACCATCATAATTTTCACATTCGGTCAGGCAGGTTAACACAGTTAGTCATGATGAAGAACCACTACCAAGAATCTTCCGAGTCCAAGGCCTAATATGAAGCTCATCGTTTTGCCTTCTTTGGTAATAGTCAAAGTTAATTTAATATCTTCTAGATAGTGCAGAGTAAGGACAGCTTATAATAATTAAGAACCTGTATCCAGCTAATGGATTTGGCAGACGTTAGTGTATTTACATCCACTTAGGGAATATAGAGACATTTTGGGTTTTTTCCCAATTACATTTCTCTTGAACAGCTATAATACAAGCTTGAGCCTACAGAGGACCAATACAAGCTCAATGCTGATTGTGTGCCAAATCTGTTTGATCAGGGTGGACAAGCCTGATTGGTAAAGTATCTAATTACAGGCTAAGGCTCTTGGACACGTTTTAGTAATCATTACCCATAAAAGGGATATCACTTGACGTTCTCGGATTTGGGATGCGCTGCATACATACATGAGGTCATAAGGAATAGGAGTAGAATTAGGCCATTCGGCCCATCAAGTCTACTCCGCCAGTTAGTCATGGCTGATTTATCTTTCCCTCCTAACCCAATTCTCCTGCTTTCTCCCCATAACCTCTAACACCTGTACTAATCAAGAATCTATCTATCTCTGCCTTAAAAATATCCACTGACGGCCTCCACAGCCTTTTCTGGCAAAGAATTCCACAGATCACCACCCTCCGACTAAAGAAATGTCTCCTCATCTCCTTTCTAAAAGAACGTTCTTTAATTCTGAGGCTATGACCTCTGGTCTTAGACTCTCCGACTAGTGCAAACATCCTCTCCATATCCACTCTATCCAAGCTTTTCGCTATTCTGTACGTTTCAATGAGGTCTCCCCTCATTCTTCAACTCCAGCGAGTACAGGCCCAGTATCAACAAACGCTCATCTTAGGTTAACCTACTCATTCCTGGGATCATTCTTGTAAACCTCCTCTGCACTCTCTCCAGAGCCACCTCTGGAACTGGTGAGACTTTGTTTTAATGTCATTGAAATGAGCTTTGCTTAAGGAGCATTGCCTCAGCAATCTTCTGGAACTTTATATGTTGCAAGCTTTTGGAAGCTTGATGAGTTGTGGATTGATTTATCACCTTTTGGTAGCTCCATTCCCCAAATGAAACAAGAGCTGTGATCACACTTGTGTCTTTTGCTGCGAATGAATATACATTGAAGTTTTTATTAATTATAGCAACTCATGCCTTCACATTATTTCTGCTCTATAAAAAGGGTTTGACGTTTACCTTGCATTTCAGAAGATTCTTAATAACCTACAGAAGAACAAGTTTATTTGTCAGACAGAGGCACAAGCTCTACTTCCTTAGAGGGCTTAGGAAGTTCGGCATGTACCTAGAAACCCTCACCAACTTCTACAGATGAGCCGTGGAAAGCACCTTATCAGGATGCACCACATCCTAGTTTGGGAACAGCTCCATCCACGACCGCAAGAAATTGCAGAGAGTTGCCCAGACCTTCACGCAAACCCGCCTCCTTTCTACTGACCCCGTCTACACTTCATGCTGTCTCGGCAAGGCCACCAGAATAATCAAGGGCCAGTCTCAGGGTCACTCCCTCATCTGAGAGGGATGAAAGACTTGTGAAGCTAGAGAAATTAGTGCAGGTGGAGGGGGATGAGGATGGGAGAAATAGGTGTGACTCCGGCTGGGGCATAGGGGAGAGGGGGGTTGGAGTGGAGGTAGGGAGAGGGGGAAGGTTTTGTAGATACCTAAAATTGGTGAATTCAAGGTTCATGCTGTTGGATTGTAAACTACCCAAGTGGAATATGTGTTCAATCAGGTTTTCAAGACGAGTTGCTTATTGACTGCCTGAATACTCACAAAAGTACAAATATGCAGAAGAAAAATGTGTCTTTACATGAATTCTGCGTGAGTGCAAGAGGTAGCCCCTATGTAGTCATCAATGTAGCGGAGGTAGAGTTGAGGGTTAGGGACAGTGTACGCCTGGAACAGGGATTGTTCAACGTACCCAACAAAAAGGCAGGCATAGCTGGGGCCCATGCAAGTGCCCATGGCTACACCTTCTGACTCAGAGGAAGTGGGGGAAGTCGAAAGAGAAGTTGTTAAGGGTGAGGACCAGTTCTGCTGGACGGTGGAGAAACATGCAGAATATGTTGAATGGCTTATTTACAAAGGACTATCTTTATCAAAACAGAATCTCCTCTGCGGCCTAAAATTGCTTTCTCAGTAGGATGGAAGCAAAAGATCACTCTTTGCATTAAGATTATTGACTGAAATCTTGGAATATGAATTGTTGCCAGATTTAGGAAGAAGCCCTGCTGCAAGTGAAAAATCAATCTCTGGGCCGATATTTTGCAGGTCACTCCTTTTAATGCTGGCTCACTGCCATGCAGAAAATTGCATCCCACTCATCAAGGCAATTGCTGGTTCATAAATTTTGACATCGAAGTGAATCTGTCAAGCTTGTGTATTGAAAACACCATTTTAGCCAGCTCCTGAAGGATGATCGAGTCAAACTTAATTATGTTGCAAGTTCTAAATTGTTATTCATAAAACTCTACCAAATGCTGCCTTCCTAATTATGCAAGAAGGACAAACTTGCTGGTCGGTCTATGGTGCAGACAGACGAGGTCAGAGTGTTTATTGTGCTTAGTTTAGTTTAGAGACACGGCACGGAAACAGGCCCTTCGGCCCTCCGAGTCCGCACCGGAGCAGCGATCCCCGCACATCAACACCATCCTACACGCACTGGGGAAAATCTACCTTTATTACAAGCCTATTGACCTACAATCCTGTACATCTTTGGAGTGTGGGAGGAAACCGAAGATCTCAGGGAAAACCCACGCGGTCACAGGGAGAACGTACAAACTCCATGCAGACAGCACCCGTAGTCGGGATCGAACCCGGATCTCCGGCGCTGTGAGTGCTGTAAGGCAGCAACTCTGCCGCTGTGCCACCGTGCCGCCCTTATCGTGCTATGCTTTTTGTCAACAACAACTCCTCTAATTAGAATAGGATATTGGCCCTTGATATGCAGAGTGAAAGAAACCCAGCCTTGAGCACTTTTGGCACGGTAGCAACAATTTGGCAGAAAAATGAACGGATTTTTTTTGCCATGGCTCCATAAAGAGATGAATTATGTAGAATGGTTACATCTAATCTTTGCACACGGCACTACCTTAAATAGGGCACCTTGGTCAGCATGAACATGTTGGGCTGGAGGGCCTGTTTCCATGCTGTAAGTCTCTTTGACTCTATGACTCTATAAACATACCAGAGAGTCCATATTAGCTCTATGTAAGAGCAACCAAGCTAATCCCACACGCTGCTTTGTATCTACAGCCTTGTAGCTTATTTCCTTTCATGTCCTGGTCCTGTTCCCTTAAAAATACTGCAATTGTACATACTTGCCTCCATGACTCAACATAATTTTTGTGTCTATTTTTGTTCTTTGTGTGAAGAATGGTCTCGACCCAAAACATCATCTATTGTCATAAGGAATGGGAGTTCCTTATTGGCATAAGGAATGGGAGTTCCCATTCGGCCCATCAATTCTACTTCGCCATTCAATCATGGCTGATCTATCTCTCACTCCTAACACTATTGGGAAGGTTATTCTGGAACTTAGACCCAGCAACAATGACTGCACAGTAATATATTTCCAACTCAAGATGATGTGTGCCACATAAGAACATAGGTTAAGGGAACAGGAGTAGGCCACATGGTACTCTGAGTCTGCTACGGACATCGATAGGATCATGCATTGATCTTGTCTCAGCTCCTTTTCCTACCTGGTCCCCCAAACCAGGGTTTCAACAGAAGTAAAAGACTTTCCCATGGGTAATTAAAAAACAAATCGTTTGAAAATAACAAGTGAAAGTGCCTCTGCATTTCTAGAGTTTGAAGATAAACTTGGATATCTTGTGTATCTTCACAGGAAAGGTGCTCGGAAAACCTGGGAGTGGCACGACTACAGCTCTGGAGTAACAAACTTGTGTTGGTGAAATTAATAGAAATAATCCTAGGATGATTCTAGGATTTGGATGACCTTATTGAGGTTGTAGCTGGACTTAAGATAGACACAAAATGCTGGAGTAACTCAGCAGGACAGGCAGCATCTCTGGATAGAAGGAATGGGTGATGTTTTGGGTCGAGACCCTTCTTCAGACCATTCTGAAGAAAGGTCTCGATCCAAAACGTCACCCATGCCTTCTATCCAGAAATGCCGCCTGTCCCGCCGAGTTAATCCAGCATTTTATGTCTATCTTCGTTGTAAACCAGCATCTGGAGTTCATTCCTACACATTGCAGCTGGACTTGTTACGTGACCTTGCACTGCCAGACTTGAATGCCTGAGATCTGGTCCTCAGTGCGGACCTCCTGGTTCCTCCAAAGCTTTTGGTTAGTGAATACTTGGATGGTCTTGATAGGAACGCACGTTTCTTAATGAAGTCAGTAACAACCATGGCATATTTGTTCGGGCCCGTTGCCAAGTCCTTAAACATCATCCAATGTACCGATGTCAGTCAGTCATGAAGTCGCTCCTCTGCCTCCTCTGACCAGCTCTGCACAATTCTCACCACTGGAGCTGAGCTGTTCAGTCGCTGCCTGTACGCAGAATGAAGGAGCACGGCTAGGGGGTCCGATTTTCCAAAATGCCGGCGTGGATGGAGTAATCGGCATCCGTGAGCAGCAGGCCTCGAGGGTCAGTTTTCGATCCACTTGATGCAGGGGACATGCTAGGTGGCAGTGTGGGTTGTGAGAAACATGCAGAAGTTTCAGGAGTATGGTGATGGGCCTGGTAAATGGCCAAAGGTTTGGCAGATGGAATATAATGTGGAAGAATGCGAGGTTGTCCACTTTAGTAGAAAATGGTAAAGAGGAGCACTATGTTTTTATCGTGAAAGATTGAAAGGTATTGACGTTCAAAGGGCTGGGCGCCCTTGTGTAGGAAGGAATTGCAGGTGCTGGTTTAAACCGAAGATAGACACAAAAAGCTGGAGTGACTCAGCGGGGCAGGCAGCATCTCTGGAGAGAAAGAATGGGCGACGTTTCAGGTCGAGACCTTTCTTCACACCTTGTATATGGTTTGCTAACGTTAACATGCAGGTTCTGTAAACAATTTGGAGAGTAACTGAGTACAAAGTAGAGAGTACAAAGTAGAGAAAGTAGTTATACAGAGCCCTGGGAAGACTGCACCAAGAAGAGTATGTAGGGTTCTAGTCTTCCATCATAAGGTAGGATACACTTGCAATGAAATTGCACCAATCTGAAGAATTGCAACGGAAATTCACCAATCTGATTTCTGACTTCACTAAATAAGGAAAGGTGGGACTGTATTTTCTTCAGTTCAAAAGCATGAGAGTATTATCACTTTGAAATATCAAAGATTCTTAAGGGATTTCGCAATATAGATGTGCAGCTACTGTTTCCTCTGGCCAGGTGTCTAGAAACTGGATGCAATGTCTCAGAATAATTGATCAACTATTCAGGACAGAGTTGAGAAAATATTTCTTCACCCAGCAGGTGGTGAAGCTTGGCAACTGATGCCCTGAAGGACTGCAGAGGCTCGAA
This sequence comes from Rhinoraja longicauda, assembly GCF_053455715.1. Lineage (NCBI taxonomy): Eukaryota > Metazoa > Chordata > Chondrichthyes > Rajiformes > Arhynchobatidae > Rhinoraja > Rhinoraja longicauda. The sequence continues at coordinate 38,682,723 of NC_135967.1, read as the reverse complement.
GGCTGAGTATATTTTCAAGGTGGAGATTGATAATGTTCTAGAGAAAAAGGGCAGTAAAAGAAAGAGCAAAAATGGCAAAAAGATAAAAGATCAGCTATGATCTCATTGAACGATGGAGTAGTCACAAGGAACGAAATTATCTACTCCTGCTTCTATTACTTCATATTCTTATATTCATGTGGCACGATAGTTTATATCTTTGCAATAACTATGAAGTTTAAATGGACGGTATTATCCTGACAGGAGCACTCTCGGTATTGAAGGTGGCGGATCAAAGCCACGTTTAATATTACTTTTAAACCAGGCTGACAAAACCTGGTTGGCTGCTACATATGCCAGATAGTTCACCACTCAAACAGCTGTAAATTTCAGGGACAGTTTCTTTCCGGCTGTTATCAGGCAACTGAACCATCCTACCGCAACCAGAGAGCAGTACCGAACTACTATCTACCTCATTGGGGGCCCTCGGGCGATCTCTGATCGGGCTTTGAGTAGGAAAAAAAAACTGCAGATGCTGGTTTAAATCGAAGGTAGACACAAAATGCTGGAGTAACTCAGCGGGTCAGGCAGCATCTCAGGAGAGAAGGAATGGGTGATGTTTCGGGTCGATACCCTTCTTCAGACTGATGTCAGGGGAGAGGGTGGGACAAAGATAAGATGCAGTCGGAGACAGGAAGACGAGTGGGAGAACTGGGAAGGGGGAGGGGATTGAGAGGGGAAGCAGGGACTACCTGAAGTGGGAGAAGTCAATGTTCATACCGCTGGGGTGTAAACTGCCCAGTCGAAATATGAGTTGCTGTCCCTCCAATTTGCGCTGGGCCTCACTCTGACAATGGAGGAGACTCAGGACAGAAAGATCAGATTGGGAATAGGATGGGGAGTTGAAGTGCTGAGCTACCGGGTGATCAGTTTGGTTGAGACGGACTTTACTGGCTTTTCCTTGCACTAAACATTGTTCCATTATCATGTATCTGTACACTGTGTATGGCTCGATTGTAATCATGTATTGTCTTCCTGCTGGCTGGTTAGCATGCAACAAAAGCTTTTTCACTGTACCTCAGTACACTTGACAATAAACTGAACTGGGATTTGAGCCTATTGCCTCATCAGCAGCAGTTTCTCATGGATGTTCCTGGAAAAGTGGCTTGGGAGGCAAAGTGGGAGAGGGGTGTGGAGGAAGTTGTGGGCAGCAGGGAGAAAAGACTGGGGTAGTGTTGCTTCAAGGTGGGATGAAAGTAACTTGGAGAAGATTGGGTTGTGCAGAATCAGAATGAAGCCAATTGGGAATCTTTTTAATGTTTATTCTGGAGCACTTAAATCTCAACAATTTTCACATGCCACATAAAATGAAATTTCTTTGGCTATGTTTAAGTCAAGTAAACGTCTGAACTTATTTTATCATCTGTAATGAAGGAAAGACACATGAAGCTGGCATTTTATGTAGGAAGGAACTGCAGATGCTGGTTTACACCGAAGATAGACACATAAAGCTGGAGTGACTGAGCGGGTCAGGTAGCATCTCGCATCTGCCTGGCCCGCTGTGTTACTCCAGCATTTTGTGTCTATCTAAATCTGGCATTTTGTTCTTTTGTAACCATTTCAGAAACTGCTGTGCAAGTCTTTGATTTTTGATTCGTTCTGGTTTCCATTGGAAACCATTGTACAACATAGATGTAGCATACAAATAGTAATGAGAAGAAACTAAAGGCTAAAAACGGTATCATTTTATTTAAATATAATACACTTAAGCTAAATTGAATACTACACCTTTGCACTGTTTGCTATGTAGTTGCTCCAGAAAGATATATACTGAATATAACTTTTGAAAAAAATACTGGAATTAAAACACTTACCATCACCTCACAAGAACTCACAGAGGACATTGTAAGATCAATTTAATTTTCTTTAGGGATAAGTACATTCATATTTTCCATACACCTTTTATTTCCTTGTATAATCAGATTCCTGTGAAATCTAGGCATAAGAAACCACGATCCATTTTCACTTAAATTATCATTTCACCTTATTGCTTAAACTTCCAATAAGAGAAATATTCACATTTCAACGAAAGAACATTATGTCTTGTAGCAAATTAGATAATATCTGTTAGTCTGCATTTGCAAGAGGCATATATTCTTTAAAACTATATTAGTTATTAGGTACTATTAAAGTAATTGACGAAAAAGCAATAGTATCTCTTTATAAACCATGTGTGCAAAAGTACTGTTGTTTTTATATATATATATAGATATATATTTATATACGATAATTTTCCTATTTCTACCATGACCATAAGTAAAATAACCCACTAAAGCAAAGAAATAGAAAGTTAGAGACAAAGTATGTTTGTATTGCAGCTTCTCTTATTGAAAATTGTCATTAATGGTGCAAAAAATATTGGACCGAAAATTGCCTACAATATAAAATACAATTTTCAGTAGGCGATGGCAGGTATAATGCAGTTCCATCTTGAAAAATGTTTGCATCATGAAAATAGACTGATATACTCAGTAAGGTAGATTGATGTCAGTGTCAATCAACCGTTGTGGATTTTTCAAATGACTCGTCCATTATAGAATCAAGAAATAAGGAATATAAATTTACATTCATGCAAAAAGTTACAGATTATGCACAGCAAAACAATATGACGCAATAAATATTTTCTCATCTTACCAGTCATCAGTACTTATGTACTCCATTTGTAAAAATAGGTTACCCCATACTATGTCTGTGCAGACAAGCTTAAGACTAAATGGTTTACTTTCAAAAGAGTTTATAATCTTAAATATCTTTATTGTAAACAGGGCAGTCTGTCTTCAACTCTTCCTGGTGCCAATAGACATTGTTTCCAGGACTTCCATCGACCGAGCTGGAGAATCATTCAGGTGGAATGGTGTAGCTTAGAATTCCCTTGGTCTCTTTCATATTCCTCCTGGGCTCGTTGCAATTTTTTGCTTTTCAGTTTCCATTTATGGAAGTGAAAGGTTGCAAGAGACGTGGATAATAAAGCAATTATTAAAGCCAGCAGGATGAGCAGTGCCACAAATGAAGAGATACTTTCCTCCAGACGTTTTGGATCCCCTTCGCTTGTTGAGTTAAATTTTGAAATGTCATCATTTTGATTGCTTGACAGTAATGTTGGCATTGGAACTCTATGGAACTTCAAATTCATTTTGTAACCAAAAGATCAAAATCCCTCATTCACTAATTGTTTGCAAAGCGTGAACATGAGTTTGGGATTTACTGCAGATTGTTAATTTCAGAAATGGGTCTCCATTAACAAAGTGCGAGGTTTAAATGAGTGAACATAGACACAATTAAGCAATTAAGAAGTGTTTGTGAGAGATGATATGGTCAGCATACATGGGCTTTTATTGTCACAAAAAACCAACTTTGCCAAAGTGCTGGTGACTTCAGTTATCTTCCAGCTGGTTTTAAGTGATCTTGGAGTTGGGTTCACACGCAGTTTCAATGCCCTTGTTGGGAAGAGTGCTGAGTTTCAAATATGAAGCGGCAGGAGACAGTCTGGGAAAATAAACAATTCCATTTAAAGCATCGGCTTATTTCTGGTTTACAAACACAAACAAAATCGATAATGTTTGTTCTTTAACGCAATGTGCAGCTGACAAGTGGAGTACATTAAAAACGCTGCTAATTGAGTAATTTATTTACACAATTCTATTGGCATTTAAATCAAGAATATTGCTCCATATTGCATACAAATAAAAAGACCATTAATATAGTCCAGGTAGACACAAAATGCTGGAGTAACTCGGGGTCAGGCAGCATCTCAGGAAAGAAGGAATGGGTGACGTTTCAGGTCGAGACCCTTCTTCAGACTGAAGAAGGGTCTCGACCCGAAACGTCACCCATTCCTTCTCTCCAGAGACGCTGCCTGTCCCGTTGAGTTACTCCAGCATTTTGTGTCTACCTTCAATTTGAACCAGCATCTGCAGTTATTTTCCTACACATCCTATTAATAAAGTCCAGATCTGAACGAGTTCTACCATTGTCAAGTTGTCTAGCATTTGGTTCTGACTTCATGGGAAATGATTTTGGATAACCTCAGTGTATTTTCCAATAGTCACAAATACAATCTAGAAGTCAGTCTTGGCATTACAATCAGTACAGCCCTGAGGGTAGAAAATGTGAAAAATGGCACTGGCACAGTGGTGATGTGAAAAAAATACTTGTGTACAAGCAATGGCAATGTATCAGAGGCCTAATAGGCTTAATCATCTCCAAGAAAATGTAATAATATATATTAAACTCATTAATAACAATAGTTTTTATTAATATTATATGCTGATCAACCTAAATGAATATTCTTGTGGTATTCATGAAAGCCATGATTAGTTTACTCTATGAGGATTTTAGGGCATTTGTTTTTTTGGAAAATTGATTTTTTTGTTTTAAAAGTAAACATTTATCTTTCTCATAATGTACTTTTTAAAAAAACATTCATGGTTTCGATGTAGTTACTGATCCTTATATTTAAATGTAGGTTCTGATGTGCTAACATCTTTAGGACAATTTACAAGCTACTGCACGGCAGAAAAACATCATGTAAAATGGAAGAAATGTAACAAGGTGGCAGAGTAGCACAGCTGGTAGAGCTGCTGCCTCACAGCACCAGAGACCCAGGTTCGATCCTGACCTCCGGTGCTGTCGGTGTGAGGTTTGTATGCTCTCGCCATGACTGCATGGGTTTCCTCAGGGTATTCTGGTGTCCTCCCATATCCTAGAGACTTGCGGATTTGGAGGCTAATTGGCCTCTGTGAATTGTACCTGGTATGCAGTGAGTGCATGTGAAAATGGGATAACATAGAACTAGTGTGCGAACACGATACTGGAAAATGCATTGAGGCTATCCAAAATCATTCATCAGCTTGGACTCGGTGGCTCGAATGGCCTGTTTCCATGCTGTATTTTTAAATCAATCAATACAGTGCATGTAAGTTATCACTTGGGCCTGTGGTTGGTTGGAAGAGGGTCTACACAGTGCGATACAAGAAGATATTTTTTGTTGGCCAATATTCTTCTAATAACAACATTTTGACAAAGCACATGAACAAAGAGTTCCACGTAATATATTTTCTTTTGTTACCTTTTTCCAAAAGTAATCTCTTACTCTGAGTTACGTCCAGAAATGTATTCAATATTTTACTTAAATTTCAATAATTTAGTCAAATTTACTTCACTATAACGACTGAGCACAGATTTTCAAGATTATTGCATTCAAAACCATTTGTACAGATACACAGATGAATTTTACCAATAGACTTCATGCATTAGTGAAAATGTGAACTCAGAAATTAGAGAACTTGTGCCTTAATTAGGAAAAGATAGCAATACTATTTTTAAAAGACTATTCATGACATTTATTGGTATACTAACAGCAAAACAGGCACGTTGAGCTATTGTGGGGTCTCAACCAATGCTGCATTTTCTGAATGTTGGTATTACTTTATTTTGTTTCATTGTTGACAAATATCAAAAGTCAGACTATCATTTCACCACAAATACTAGCATTAAATTATTTTAAAAATAGTATCAAAAAAGCACTGACTGAAAAGTTTGAAACCCAGTTAAGTAGAATTTGAAGTCAAGGGACCAAGTAACGTTTTCGGAAGGAAGCATCTTTACAAGGCTGGGAAAGCAACTATTTCCCTTAAAACATTTATTGAATGGGGAAATGGTGCTCTGATCATCTTAAATTCATAAGGTTTGTTCTTCGATTGTAAATTTTTTAAAAACAATGGAAATTCACATAATAGTTGTGCTGCTAATTCCTCGGTGACCTTATTTGCTCAGAGGGTTGCACGGATTAAAATCTAAAGCAGTTTTGCAGAGTCACAGTCTTGTTTCACTGGCATCGCCAAGGGGACAGATGAGCAGAGGGAACAACTGTGAAGACACTCCAATCATTTCAGCAGATTTGCAACAACAAAAAAAGTGTCCAGTGAGCCAAATTGCAAACTATTTTCCCCACACAGAATTAATTCGGTCCGTCACACATTAACCCAATAATTACCGAATTTAATTGCCAATGTAAAAACGTGGCCGTGGTAAAACCGTGTAAAACGTCCAATTCACGATTGATGAAGAGCAAAATAGCACATTAACACAAATGTATATACAGAAACAAACTTATCGATACACGTTTTGTACATACGACAGCTCTGTATCGCGTCCAAAAAGCTATGGGGAAATATACATGCACGGGAGATGAATACATGATAGGAAATAATCTGGCGGAAGGAAGGTCGACTGGATTTTAGATATTAGGAAGATGATTTAAAACTATATATTGATCGGGAGAGAGGATTAATCCCCGTAGCGACGAAGGTGCTTTCAAAAGATGTAAGCGATTTTTGAGGATTTGCTCGGCATGTACGAGATGGAAGCTATCAATTTACAATCCCACACGGGGTTCGCTTGTGGTAAATCGCGATACAGTATTGTGTGTATCTACACACAATGTACATTCCCTTGCCTTAAAACATAGTTTTGCATTTCATATAAAAATAAAAAAACGACTTAATCCTGTGTAAAATCAGCATCGATGCCAAATTTCATTAAAAAAAACCATATATATATATATGATAGTCTCGTAGTGGTTAAACCGTTACCTGTGTTTGAAAGATCTGCCGCAGATAGAGGAATGTTGAATAGATTGCCACTGTGGAGTAAGCGCTCTTGCCCGCTGCAGTATCACTGTATTGGCGCCGGCGCTGGGATTACACTGTGTTATTTCCGTTCCATCAACGCTCAGCGGCGAAGCCTGCCAGTATCTCCCTTCTCTCTCCAACTTAACTTTTACTTTATTCCGAATCACGTCACGTGGACAGAAATGGTACGGTCCAACACCCAGATGTTGGGAAGAAATGATCCAATTCAGAAAGCGAGGGGGGTGGGGTGGGGAAGGGGAGGGAGGGGTTGTGGAGACAAGGGACACACAGGCAGACAGGAGGAGGAGGACTCCACCAAGCAGAGAAGGTTGTTCACCACAAGCTCCACACCAAATGGTGCTGACAATGAGACAAAGGGGAGGTTAGGTTTTAATTAAAGAGCCAACCCCCATGAAGTGGGGCTTGATTAAACTTAAAACTCTATATTTGAATGCTGTTTTAAACCGAATATAGACACACACAAAAAAACTGGAGTAACTCAGCGGGACAGGCAGCATCTCCGGAGAAAAGGGATATGTGACGTTTCGGGTCGAGACCTTTCTTCAGACTGAAAGTCAGGGAGATATAGACGGTCACGTAGAGAGATATAGAACGCATGAATTATATTGGGTCTGAAGAAGGGTCTGGACCCTTTTCCTCCAGAGATGCTGTCTGACCCGCTGAGTGACTCCAGCTTTTTGTGCCTATCTTCCCTTTAAACCAGCATCTGCATTTCCTTCCTACAAGTATGGAGTTTCAGTTTAATTAAGCCCCACTTCAGGGCAACGTATATTTTAAAACGATACATTGACCGGGAGAGATGCAACGAAGATACTTTTACAAAGATGTAAGTGATTACTGAGGATTGACCTGGTTGGGTACAGAGGGCGTTGGGACAAGCCCTGGTGAAATGCACAGATTATCTCCAGTATTTCAATGTGATCGCAAATATGGATAACATGAGGCGGTGCCAGAGAACCGTTCTCCATCTGAACCATCTCCATCCGCTGATTTATAGCTTTAAAATATAAGCCCCGACATGGCAGTTTAAAGATAAGAAACCCTTTTTGAATAAGTGAATCCGTCTAACAAAATATAGAAACCAGATGCTGGAGTAACTCAGCGGGTCAGGCAGCATCTCTGGAGGGAAGGAATAGGTGATGTTTCGGGTCGAGACCCTTCTTCAGACTGAGAGTGAGGGGAGAGGGAAACCAGAGGACGTGACGAACAAATGGCACTAATGACCCAGGAAAGGTGGAGCCCACAATGGTCCATTGTTGGCTGCGGAGGAGGTGAAAACGAAGGGATAAAAGCAGTCTGAAGAAGGGTCTCCACCCGAAACGTGACCCATTCATTCCTTGTCTCCACAGATGCTGCCTGTCCCAGCGTGTTGTGTCTATGTTCGGTTTGAACCAACATCTGCAGTCTCTTCCTACACACACACACACACACACACACATACACACACACACACACACATACACACACACACACACACACACACACATACACACACACACACACACACACACACATACACACACACACACACACACACACACACACACATACACACACACACACACACACACACACACATACACACACACACACACACACAATGAAACTAGCAGGGCGACCTGGGTGGTTGGGAAGGACGGAGAGAGAAGGGGAATTTCAATACTTGAAATTAGAGAAATCAATATTGTAACAAAACCGTCCAACAATGCCAGGTCCGGACACGAGTCTTTCTAGGACATTTTTAACGTCCTCCCTTCTGTTTGCACCCAGTTCCAGAGGCATTGCCTGAGTCTCTGTGCAACGCTGTTTTGCCCCCCCCCCCCCAAAGTACCCGTTCTCCACACATCGGTGGCTGTTGGCTGTGATTTGATTTTACAAAATGTTCTTTAATGGCCCAGTGTGTGCGTTAACGCGCCGCGCTGTAAACAACCAGGGGTTAATAATAGAACCTGCATAAAGCCAACAAAGCCTCGCCAGATCAATTTGAACAAGCGGCCGGTTAAATTGATCAGCAAAAGATTCATGACCCCTGATGACTGGTCGTGGCCGCCTCCAGTGGCATTCCAAGAGCAGGAACGGCCGAGCGTTTTCTCTCACGCTGATGATGTGGGCAGAATCCTAATTAACACACGGCAACACTTCAGACACCCACCCCAGCGGTATGAACATTGACTTTTCTAACCGCATCTAACCCTTGCTTTCCCTCTCTCTCTCCATCCCTCCCCCTTCCCAGTTCCCCTTCCCAGTCTTGACTGTCGCTGATTACATTTCATCTGTTTGCTTTGTTGCGACCTTCTCCTAGCTAACAATGATCCATTCTACATTTTCCTTGATCTCCACCCCCTTTGATGTCTAGTTCTCACACCTGACACTTCCTTACCTCTGTATCTCTTCCCCCCCCCCCCCCCAGACTCTCAGTCTGAAGAAGGGTCTGGACCTGAAACGTCACCTATTCCTTCTCTCTAGAGATGCTGCCTTTCTGCTGAGTTACTCCAACATTTTGGTGTAAACCAGCATTTTCCAGTTCCTCCCTACACATTGTCTAACTTCAGACAGTTGTGTCGAGTTTAGTTTAGAGATACAGCCGAGAAACGGCCCATCGGGTTCTCGCCGACGGCGATCCCCACACATTAACACTATCCTACACCCACTGGGGACAATTCTTACATTTACCAAGCCAATTAACCTACATACCTGTACGGCTTTGGAGTGTCGGAGGAACGCAGGTCATGAGGAGATCGTACAAACTCCGTACAGACAGCACCCGCAGTCAGGATCGAACCCGGGACTCTGGGGGTCTCTGGCGCTGCATTCGCTGTGAGGCAGCAAGTCAAGTCAAGTCAATTTTATTTGTATAGCACATTTAAAAACAACCCACGTTGACCAAAGTGCTGTACATCAGTTCAGGTACTAAGAACGAACATACAATGGCACACAAACATAACAGCACATACATAAACAGTTCACAGCACCCCCTCAGAGGGCCTCAAACGCTAGGGAGTAGAAATAGGTTTTGAGCCTGGACTTAGAGTCGATGGAGGGGGCAGTTCTGATGGGGAGAGGGATGCTGTTCCACAGTCTAGGAGCTGCAACCGCAAAAGCGCGGTCACCCCTGAGCTTAAGCCTAGACCGCGGGATAGTGAGTAGCCCCAAGTCGGCCAACCTGAGGGACCTGGAGATAGAGTGGTGGGTTAGAAGATTTTTGATATGGGGGGGGGGGGGGGGCAAGCCCATTTAGGGCTTTGTATGTGAATAGGAGGAGCTTGAAGTTGATTCTGTACCATACTGGGAGCCAGTGGAGAGAGGCCAGAATCGGGGTGATGTGGTCCCTTTTACGGGTACCCGTCAGGAGTCTCGCTGCGGCGTTTTGGACCAATTGCAGGCGGGACAGCAACTCTACCGCTGCGCCACCATGCTGCCGTGGTCACGCTGTCGGGGATAAGACTTATCAATGAGAGTAAATTTACTCTGAGGTTGCGTCATTAAGTGTAAGAGAGGTACTTCTCTTTGAGATAAAGAGCTGGACATAATGCAAACGGTAGTTATTTACCTCAAAGCTATATTACAACAGGCCCAGAGTGCTTTAATGTTGACACTGGGTGCTAGAAATGCAAAGGACGCCTCTCCACATTATCAGTCCCCAGCCCCCAAAGGTGCACACAAGTCTACAGGGAAGGAGAATGATGTTTTTTATGTGCAGGAAGGAACTGCAGATGCTGGTTTACACCGAAGATAGACACAAAATGCTGACCTGAAGAAGGATCTCGACCCGAAACGTTACCCATTCCTTCTCTCCAGAGATGCTGTCTGTCCCGCTGAGTTACTCCAGCAATTTCAACCCATCTATGGGCAAATAATCTAAAAGAGGATTAAGAATTGAAGTGAGTTCAGTATATGAGGAAGGAAGAAAATAGAAGGACATTTTTTTTACAACTGGATGAAAAGGAATGGGAGAAGGTGCACATGGAGCATATACACACACTTGTTAATCTGAATGGCCAGCTCTGGGTGGTAAAGACTATGTGCATAATTTCATAGGTTTATCAGTTCTAGGAGCAGAATTAGTCCATTTGGCCCATCAAGTTTACTCCGCCATTCAATCATGGCTGATCTACCTTTCCCTCAATCCCATTCTCCTGCCTTCTTCCCACAACCCCTGACACAAATACTAATCATCAATATGTCTATCTCTGCCTTAAAAATATCCATTTACCTGGCCTCCGCAGCCGTCTTTGGCAATGAATTCCACAGATTCACCACCCTTTGACTAAAGAAATTCCTCCTCATCTCCTTTCCAAAGGTAAGTCCTTTTATTCTGAGGCTATGGGCTCTGGTTCTGGGCTCTTCCAATAGTGGAAACATCCTCTCCACATCCACTCTGTCCAAGCCTTTCACTATTCGCTAAGTTTCAATGAGGTCCCCCCTCATTCTTCTAAACTCCAGTGAGTACAGGCACAGTGTATTGCACAATCACTATGGGTGACGATATCAAAGTGTCTCGTTCATCAGGTGCACTTAATAAAAGTGAACAAGCAGGGGTAAGAAAGCTAAATGGGTAGACAAAAAGCCAGACATCATTTTAACATGACTGGCGAGCTACCCACACAGTTGAATGGAGTGCAGCATCCTTCAGGCATGCAACCCAAGATCTCCAGATGACTGCCCACTCACTATTTATAGTGTGCTTTGCATTTCATAATGGGAGGTTGCATTCCTGTTGCCATATTGAACCAACGACCAAGAAACTACACCAACACATCTACTTCCTTAGAAGGCTTATGAAGTTTGGCATGTCCCCAACAACTCTCACCAACCTCTAGAGTGCCATAGAGAGCATTTTATCCTTCTGCAGTTGTAGAGGACCCTCGTGAAACTGCACCTGGAGTACTGTGTGCAGTTTTGGTCTCCAAATTTGAGGAAGGATATTCTTGCTATTGAGGGCGTGCAGCGTAGGTTTACTAGGTTAATTCCCGGAATGGCGGGACTGTCATATGTTGAAAGACTGGAGCGACTAGGCTTGTATACACTGGAATTTAGAAGTAAAAGAAGATAACTGTAGATGCTGGTACAAATCGAAGGTTTTTATTCACAAAATGCTGGAGTAACTCAGCAGGTCAGGCAGCATCTCGGGAGAGAAGGAATGGGTGACGTTTCGGGTCGAGACCCTTCTTCAGACTGATGTCAGGAGGGCGGGACAAAGGAAGGATATAGGAGACAGGAAGATAGAGGGAGATCTGGGAAGGAGGAGGGGACGGGAGGGACAGAGGAACTATCTAAAGTTGGAGAAGTCGATGTTCATACCACTGGGCTGCAAACTGCCCTGGTGAAATATGAGGTGCTGTTCCTCCAATTTCCGGTGGGCCTCACTATGGCATTGGAGGAGGCCCATGACAGAAAGGTCAGACTGGGAATGGGAGGGGGAGTTGAAGTGCTCGGCCACCGGGAGATCAGTTTGATTAATGCGGACCGAGCGCAGGTGTTCAGCGAAGCGATCGCCGAGCCTGCGCTTGGTTTCGCCGATGTAAATAAGTTGACATCTAGAGCAGCGGATGCAATAGATGAGGTTGGAGGAGGTGCAGGTGAATCTCTGTCTCACCTGGAAAGATTGTTTGGGTCCTTGGATGGAGTTGAGGGGGGAGGTAAAGGGACAGGTGTTGCATCTCTTGCGGTTGCAGGGGAAAGTGCCAGGGAAAGTGCCTGGAATTTAGAAGGATGAGAGGAGATCTTATCGAAACGTATAAGATAATTAAGGGATTGAACACGTTAGAGGCAGGAAACATGTTCCCAATGTTGGGGGAGTCCAGAACAAGGGGCCACAGTTTAAGAATAAGGGGTAGGCCATTTAGAACTGAGATGAGGAAGAACTTTTTCAGTCAGAGAGTTGTGAATCTGTGGAATGCTCTGCCTCAGAAGGCAGTGGAGGCCAATTCTCTGAATGCATTCAAGAGAGAGCTAGATAGAGCTCTTAAGGATAGCGGAGTCAGGGGGTATGGGGAGAAGGCAGGAACGGGGTACTGATTGAGAATGATTAGCCATGATCACATTGAATGGCGGTGCTGGCTCGTAGGGCCGAATGGCCTCCTCCTGCACCTATTGTCTATTGTCTATTGGGATGCATCACAGGTTGGTTTGGGAACAGCTCCATCCAAGACGGCAAGAAACTGTAGTGAATTGTGGACACAGCCCAGAGCATCACACAAACCAACCTCCCTTCCATTGACCATTTATACCTCACGTTGCTTCGGCAAGGCCAGCAGTATCATCAAGGATGAGTCACACCCTGGCCACTCCCTCTTCTCCACTCTCCCATCAGGCAAAAGGTATAGAAGTGTGAAAACGCACACCTCCAGATTCAGGGACAGTTTCTTCCCAGCTGTTATCAGGCAACTGAACCATCCTACCACAACTAAAGAGCAGTCCTGAACAACTATCGACCTCACTGGTGATCCTCGGACTATGTTTGAATGGACTTTACTGGCTTTATCTTGCACTAAACGTTATTCCCTTATGATGTATCTGTACACTGTTAGTGGCATGATTGTAATCATGTATTGTCCTTACGAGACTGGTTTGCATGCAACAAAAGCTTCTCACTGTACCTCGGTACATGTGACAATATGCTAAACTGAACTGAACCAAACAAAGCAAAGTAATTCTGGGCCAGGATCTCTGCTTACTTGCAGTTTGAAGAAGGGTACTGACCCAAAACATCAACCATCCTTTTTCTCCAGAAATCATGCCTGACTGCTGAGTTAATGCTCCAGCAGTTTGTGTCTTTCTTCAGTATAAACCAAGCAATTATGGTAGATCTATCTTTCCCTCTCAAATCCATTCTCCTGCCTTCTCCCCGTAACCTTCTTCACCATTACTAATCAAGAAGCTATCAATCTCTGCTTTAAAATTACCCAAAGACTTGGCCTCCACAGCCGTCTGTGGAAGTCACAGCGAGAACATACAGACTCCACACAGACAGCACCAGGGGTCGTGATCGAACCCACATCTCTGGCACAGTGAAGCAGCGGCTCTACCAGCTGTGCCACTGTGTCGACTGCAGGTGTGGGATGTGAGTGTGGCTCTGGATTGGTGAGTAATTCAGATGAGAACCCTGATTAATATATTGTTCTTAGGTGAGTGATAAGGGTTTATTACATGGGCAGTGCGTGACTGCAGTAAGTGGGAGGTAAGGTTTAACAATGTCTGTACTGAGTTGCACCAGTGGGTCTGTTTGGTGCTTTACCCAGACCTTTCCAACCTTCTCTCTGCTGGTTTATTGTGGACCAGGAGGGCTTCTTATGGATGCCTCTCCTTCTCTCTATGCCGAGAACCAAGATGTCCTGTGCTGTATGAGAAAATTGAGGATGTCCACTCGTGACCATGTTGTGCCCTGGCACCATCCAACCTTACCAAACCTTTACAATGATTCCATCAGCACTCGGAGGTCATAGAGTCATACAGCATGGAAACGGGTCTATCGGCCCAACTTGCCCATGCGGACCAAGATGCCCCATCTACACAAGTCCTACCTGCCTGCATTTGGCCCATATCCTTCTAAACCTTTCCTATGCTGCATATACCTATCCAAATGCCATTTAAATGTTGTGATAGCACCTGCCTCAATTACCTCCTGCGGCACCTTGTTCCATACACCCAGCACCCTTAGTGTGAAGAGTTTCCATTAAATATTTCCCCTCTCATCTTGAACCTCTGGTATAAGGAACAAGATGTCCTCTGGTTCTTGATTCTCCTACTCTGGGTAGCAGAATCTATCCATTTAACCTATTTATTTCCCTCTTGATCTTTTACATCTCTATAAGAACACCCCCTCATACTCCTGCGCTCCAAGGAATAAAGTCCTAGTTTGCTGAACCTTTCCCTATCGCTAAGGCCTTGCATCTCCCTATAGCTCTGGCCTCAGTTGGTTTAGGTTAGTTTAGTTTAGATTAGAAATACAGCGTGGAAACAGTTCAGCACCCTGAGTCCATGCAGCCGAAGATCACTAGTCTTATCCTGCAGCGGTAGGGACAATTTACAGAAGCTACACATCTGTGGAATGTGGGAGTAACTGGAGAAAACCCACTCAGTCGCAGGGAGAATGTGCAAACTTTGTACAGACAGCACCCAGAGTAAGAATCTAATCAGGGCCTCTGGCGCTGTAAGGCAGCAAACGTACCGCTGAGCCACTGCGCCACCTTAGATCATGCATCTGTGTTTGTCTTCCAGTATCAAATCATGCTTGTAACTTGTAAAATTGATAATGGGGTGTATCTTCTGATACTCGGAACTGTTCAAAAACGGACATATTTACCCAGAATAGCTGTGCCAGTGCTCATTACAATGTTAAAAAGCAAATTACTGTGATGAGCTGATGCACTCCAGAGAAAGCTCACTCTGACATCAAGGACAGTGCATTTCATGTTCCTCTTTGTAGAAAATATCGTCGAATCTCACTGGCAATCCTTCAGCCAAAGAGCACAGCAGTTATCAGTAGACAATTAGGTCCTTCTAACTGAATATATACATAGAAAATGAGTACAGAATGGTTGCCAGTATAACAGTTATACCATGTTTGGATTTCAAGTATGACCACGGAGAAATAACAGCATTACCCATCAGATGAATAATGCAAGTTAACCCTTGCACGCCCAGACGATTGATAGCTGTTTAACAGTGGCAATTGTAATCTAAAACTATTCACCTAAAATAGTAGCAATTTGGGGCCCTATTAAATCCCCGATTTAGACTTTAGAGGTAAAGCACGGAAACAGGCCCTTTGGCCCACCTTCCACACCGACCAGTGATCCCCGTATACTAGCACTAAACTACATACTATGGACAATTAACCTGCCAAAGCCAATTAACCTGCAAACCTGTACATCTTTGGAGTGTGGGAGGAAACCAGAGCACCTGGAGAAAACCCACGCAGTTACAGGGAGAACTTACAAACTCCATACAAACAGCACCCATGGTAGGGATCGAACCCGGTCTCTGGCGCTGTAAGGCAGCAGGTCTACCGCTGTGCCCCATGTGCCGCCTATGACTGTGTTCTTGCAGGACTAATCCAGAATGGCCTTTGTGGGCCCAAATCACCTTCCTGCAATAATTTCTATTTCAATGGTACCATTTTTTAAGCAGTGCTCTTCAGTGAACAGCGGGATGTGTTTCCGTTCTGCCTTAACAGTGTCCTTCAGTTTCCCAGAACAAGTAGGCTGGCAACTAAATTGCAAGCGGGCAGTAATTTATACAAACTTTTAAAAATGACATTTGTAAATGAAGCATAAATCTGAATTTTGTGAATGACTTCATTTACAGATGGTGGAAATCTTTTGTTCACTGTGTGGAAATTTGGTCAGCTGTGTCACTGAAATTAAGCACTAAAGTGCATGAGCAAATATCGCAAATATCTCTGAAAGACATTGCTAATTTACTGTAAAAGTAGGTGCAATTTTATGTGAGGGACCAGCCTGGGACTACAGTATTGAAATTCAGTTCCCACAGCGAGGGAATTATCTTTTGTGTAGGAAAGAACTGCAGATGTTGGTTTAAATCGAAGGTAGACACAAAATGCTGGAGTAACTCAGCGGGTCAGGCAGCATCTCTGGAGATAAGGAATGGGTGACGTTTTGGGTCGAGACCCTTCTTCAGACTGATGTCAGGGGGGGCGGGACAAAGAAAGGATGTAGGTGGAGATAGGAAGACAGTGGGAGAACTGGGAAGGGGGAGGGGAAGAGAGGGACAGAGGAACTATCTAAAGTTAGAGAAGTCAATGTTCATACCGCTGGGCTGTAAGCTGTCCAAGCAAAATATGAGGTGCTGTTCCTCCAATTTCCGGTGGGCCTCACTATAACACTGGAGGAGGCCCATGACAGAAAGGCCCATGACTGGGAGTGGGAGGGGAAGTTGAAGTGCTCAGCCACCAGGCGATCAGGTTGGTTAAGGCGGACTGAGCGAAGGTGTTGAGTGAAACGATCGCCGAGCCTGTGTTGGGTCTCGCCGATGTAGAGAAGTGGACATCTGGAACAGCGGATACAATAGATGAGGTTGGAGGAGTTGCAGGTGAACCTCTGTCTCACCTGGAAAGACTGTTTGGGTCCTTGGATGGAGTTGAGGGGGAAGGTAAAGGGACAGGTGTTGCATCTCGTGCGGTTGCAGGGGAAAGTGCCCGGGGATGGGGTGGTTTGGGTAGGAAGGGACGAGTGGACCAGTGAGTTACGGAGGGAACTTTTCCGGTCTCTGCGGAATGCAGAAAGGGGAGGAGATGGGAAGATGTGGCCAGTAGTGGAATCCCGTTGGAGGTAACAGAAATGTTGGAGAATAATTTGTTGGATACGCTGGCTGATGGGGTGGAAGGTGAGGACAAGGGGGATTCTGTCCTTGTTACGAATGGAGGGAGGGGGAGCAAGAGCGGAGCTGCGGGATATAGAGGAGGCCCTAGTGAGAGCCTCATCTATAAGGGAAGAGTGGAAGCCCCGTTTCCTAAAGAATGAGGACATCTCTGATGCCCTAGTGTGAAACACTTCATCCTGGGCACAGATGCGGACATCTGGAACAGCGGATACAATAGATGAGGTTGACAACTTTGTAAAGTTATGATCGGTCTCATGAAACTGCATGCTCTTCATCTTTTTTAACTACTGGACCATGCAGATCTGATTAGCAACATCCAGAAGCAGCAAGGAGGGCTTTTGCTACTTTCACACCAAATATATCAGTCATTTAACAACAGTTCCAACTTGATTTGTCAACTGAATCCAATTGTATTGCTTCTATCTAACTTTGGTGTTATGCATCATTTTGTCAACCTACTTTCTCCAAAATGGAGATAGCCTTATCTGGTGTAGGAAGGAACTACAGATGCTGGTTTACACCGAAGACAGATGCAAAAAGCTGGAGTAACTCAGTGGGTCAGGCAGCATCCCTGGAGAAAACGAGTTGGCGACGTTTTAGGTCGAGACCCTTCTTCAGACTGAGAATCAGGGGAAAGGAAAATGAGGGATATGAAAAGGTACAGGGTATGACAGGAGTGTTAAATAGTTAACTCATACTTTGTCATGGCTGATATGTTCCCCTATCTTATTGCAACAACTTTGAATTGAATGGTATACTTCAAGGAAAGCGATGAGAGGAAATTACTAAGAGCAGCGCTGTTTCTAGATACTTTGTTCTTGAAACAAAATCCTACTTTTATTTCAGATTTCTGTTTTTGTTTTTTGGTCGAGTTCAATTTCAAATGTAAAGAGGATGATCCTTGATCAAAGATTGGAGAAGAATAAACGTATAAACAGTCATGAAAGGCAGTCTTTGAGGAAGACCCAGATAGATATTGTATATTAATAATGTGCATAAAGCAAGATTAGAGATAATTCAACATTTGTTTTTTTCCAGGTTTTTTTTTTAGACATAAAATGATCAATGGTCATGTCAACTTTAGCCAGATGTGCCCGGCAAGTAAAGTAGTTGGATGTTGAAAGTAAGTATTTAATTTAATCTGCACAGGAATTGTGTGCCTTGGATTTTGAGATCAAGGTTCCAACACTGATGGGACTCGGGAGCAAAGAGACAGAGTTTGAATTAGGATTCTGAAGTATATGAGTTATTTACTTCATTCATTTCCTCGCTGCTAATGGCAAATTTCTGATGCAAAATGACTGCTCCAGAATCTGTGAAAGTACAAAATAATTTATTCATCAAGGGAACAAAGGGAGGTTATTTTTGTGAGTTATTTACACAACTCCTAAAAGCAGATTTGCGCATGAATTTTTGGTATTATAGAAAAGATAAAGATACATGCAACGCCTTACAAATCCAGGTAGATTCTTATGACGTGTTGGCTTTCGAAAGAGCAATGTTAAAAATATTATTAATTGTTCTTTCATGTACAATTTTTCTCTTTTCCATCGGGTATTAGTATTGGTTTATTATAGTTACCTGTACCGAGATACAGTGCTACGAATGTGTGCTATCCAGGCAAATCATGCCATTCTTGAGTACAATCAAGACATACACAACTAAAGCAGGTAGTGCAAAGAGAAAATAAACCCAGTGCAGGATATAGTGTTACAGCAATAGAGAAAATGCAGATAAAAAAGTGCAAGGGCCATAATGAGGTAGATTGGGCGATCAAAACGACATCCTTAACTTGTAGCTCTGTTAAATATTCTGAAATCAGTGGGGAAGAAGCTGTTACTGAATCTGGTGGTACACGCTTTCAAATCTTTGTAACGTGTGCCCGATGAGAGAGGGGAGAAGAGTGACCAGGGTCCATGAGTAAGTGGTCCATGATTATGAGGCCTGTTCTCCCGAGGCAGTGTGATATGTAGATGGAGTGGATGGAGGGGGAGGCTGGTTTGCATGAACAGCATGATTTTGGTCCAGGACACATTTCTATGGATTCCAACAACACTCTGAAAACTGTAGACAATGGCAGTGCAAAGTGCAATAACTGATCTTGTACACCCAACATGTATAATTACCAGTAGTTGTCCACGTTTTCACTCACAGGCCCCGGACTGTTGAATGTGCAATCGCCACGGCAGCAGTTGTGACCACCTAACTCTGCAAAGAAAGGATACTAACCAATTAACTTTTCCAATCTGAATGCACCAATGTACAATAATGCATGATATCATGTTAATAATAATAATAATAATAATCCTTTATTCGTCCCACAACAGGGAAATTTGCAGGGTTACAGTAGCAAAGTGGATAGCAAAAATAAATAAGCATTCATTAAAAGATAAAATAACGGTAACTATCTTTATATACTGGTCTGCTGGGAGCAGTGCTGATTGTGCAGTCTGACGGCAGCAGGAAGGAAGGACCTTCAGATATCATAAGATCATCAGTGATAGTAGAATTAGGCCATTCGGCCCATCAAGTCTACTCCGCCATCCAATCATGGCTGATCTATCTTTTCCTCCCAACCCCATTCTCCTGCCTTCTCCCCGTAACCTTTAACACCTGAACTAATCAAGAATCTATCAACCTCTGCTTTAAAAATATCCACTGACTTGGCCTCCACAGCCGTCTGTGGCAATGAATTCCCCAGACTCACCACCCTCTGTTGTGCATCGTTGTGCAACACTGTTGCCTGTTGTGCATCTTTTAACGTGGCACATATTTGTAAGTGGTATTTATTTTAAATAATTTATCAGCTCATTTGTTTTGCATTAAAAAAAACACAGGAAAATCCATTGCATTTGGTCATGGAGATCTAGGGCTAATTGACAAATATTACTGATACAGGGGAAGGGCACCCGGCCCTATGAAAATCTCCCCCACCTGTATTCACATGTCACTTACCTGGTTTTTCCCTTACCTCACCTCTCTTTTCCAGCTTCCCTCCCCCCCACCCCCCCCCCCCCAATCCCCACTACTGTCAATCTGAAGAAGAGTTTTGACCTGAAACATTATCTGTCCATTTTCTCCACAGATATTGTCTGAAAGTATAGAAGCCTGAAAATTTACGGGTGGCACAGTGGCGCAGCGGCAGAGTTGCTGCCTTACAGACTCAGTGAGAGACTCAGGTTCGATCCTGATTACGGAGTTTGTACATTCTCCCTGAGACTGAAATTTCTCCAGGCGCTCTGGTTTCCTCCCACATCCTGAAGACGTGCGGGTGTGTAGGTTAATTGGCTTCTGTAAATTCTCTCTAGTGTGCAGGATAAAAGTAGTGTACGGTTGATCGTTTGTTCGGCGCGGACACAGTGGGCCGAAGGGCCTGTTTCCATGCTGTATCTCTAAACAATACTATATATATATATTATACTGTAACATCTAGGTTCAGGTGATTCCCTGCAACCAATAGGCCATTAAACATTGCAATCCCCAAATAGACTCCGAACTATGTAGACGGGGACATGATTTTTGCACTATTATTGTCCATTTATTTGTATGTTTTTTAAAATATATATATACTGATTTTTTTTTGCGTAGGAAGGAACTGCAGATGCTGGTTTACATTGAAGATAGACACAGAATGCTGCAGTAACTCAGCAGGTCAGGCAGCATCTGTCGGGTGACATTTCGGGTTGACTGAAGATTTGACTGAAGACCTCTATGTTGAATATTACGGGTATTATGATTACATATCTGTTGTGCTGCTGCAAGTAAGAATTTCATTTTTTCTGTTTCGGGACATATGACAATATGTTAATATGGTGTGGCACGGTGGCGCAACAGTAAAGATGCTGCCTTATAGCACTTGCAGCGCCAGAGATCCGGGTTCGATCCCGACTGCAGGTATTGTCTCTACGGAGTTTGTACATTATTTTGTTACGTGCTTTTGTTGAGTGCTAACCAATCAGCAGAAAGACAATACATGATTACAATCAATGCACGCACAGTGTACCGATACATGATAAGGGAATACCGTTTAGTGCAAGGTAAAGCCAGCAAAGTCTGATCAAGGATAGTCCGAGAATCATCAAAGAGGTAGATATTGTTCAGGACTGCTCTCTAGTTGTAGTAGGATGATTCAGTTGCCTGATAACAGCTGTGGAAGAAACTGTCCTTGAATCTGTTGGTGAGCGTTTTCATACTTCCCACACTCCAAAGACGTACAGGTTTGTAGGTTAATTGGCTTGGTATAAATGTAAATTGTCGCTAATGTGTGTAGGATAGTGTTAATGTGCTGGGATCGATGGTCGGTGTGGACTCGGTGGGTCGAAGGGCTTGTTTCCATGCTGTATCTCTAAAGTACTGTAAACAATAAAACACTCTTGGCCCTTGACTCATTCCGTTTCTCGAGCACTCTTGTGTTTTGCTCAAGATTCCAACATCTGTGGTTCCTTCAACATTACCCTGCGTTCCTTGGACCCAGTATAACCATTGCCAATTTCTTTCCAGACAATGATATGTTCCCATGGTTCTTCTAACATGTGGGAAACATTACTTAAATGCTCACAGGAATGCACAATTGGAACATTTTATTTAAATACTATGTGTACAACATGCCAATGTCAACAAAAACAGATTATTTATAGAATATCTAATTCTCAAGGCTCTGCAGAAATCTTGGCACCCAATGCAGAGTCTCAGAGGTCAGTTAATTCTATTTTAAAACTTGGTGCTTTGGAAACATTGACATTTTAACTCTTTTGATTTCCCTAAGATAAAGGGAATCAGGGGGTATGGAGAGAAGGCAGGTACAGGCTACTGAGCTGGATGATCAGCCATGATCATATTGAATGGCGGTGCAGGCTCGAAGGGCCGAATGGCCTACTCCTGCACCTATTTTCTATGTTTCTATGTTTCTATGAGTCATAGAAAGTCATAGAGTCATACAGCATGGAAACAGGCTTTAAGGATGGGATTTTTCAAATGTTTTCATACAGGAAACCCCATTGCATTTGGTCGTACAGATCTAGGGTCAATTGACAAATATTACTGATACAGGGGTCGGGCACCCAGCCCTATGAAACCCCCCCTCATCTGTATCTACAAGGCACTTGCCATGTTTTTCCCCCACCTCAGCTCTCTTTTTCAGCTTCCTCCCCCTCAGGTTCCCAATAAATATTTCCCCTCTCCCCTCACAACTATGTCCTCTGGTTCTTGATCTCCCCTACTTTGGGCGAATGACATTGTGCGTTTACCCAATCTATTCCAAGGAAACCTAAATACAGCCGGAAACAGGCCTTTTCGGCCCTCCAAGTCCGTGCCGCCCAGTGATCCCCGCACACTAACACTATCCTACACCCACTAGGGACAATTTTTTTAATTATTTTTTTTTAAAAAAAATTTATTTTAATTTAAAAAAATTTTTTTTTTTACATTTACCCAGCCAATTAACCTACATACCTGTACGTCTTTGGAGTGTGGGAGGAAACCGAAGATCTCGGAGAAAACCCACGCAGGTCACGGGGAGAACGTACAAACTCCTTACAGTGCAGCACCCGTAGTCAGGATCGAACCTGAGTCTCCGGCGCTGCATTCGCTGTAAAGCAGCAACTCGACCGCTGCGCTACCGTGCCGCCCTGAAGGTGCATTTCTGGCACTATTTTTTTGGGTAGGATGAGGACTGTGCTATCAGGAATGGTCACTGCACCTCTTTTTACTGCTGAGTTCTAAAACCCTCCATATCCCTCTGCTCGGATTTCTGCAGTTCAATACAAAGATAATAGAGCAGAGCAAGATAGACCACTCGACCCTAAAAACCGTAGTATGTCATGGCGCCATTTTAGTAGGCAGAAACTTGCAGAAACATTTAAAAAGAAAAATAACAAAAATCTGTGAATTGATAGATGAGATATATTCTACATTTTTATGGTATCATCACACATACTGTTCCCCCAAAACACTGATTACACTGCGAGAGGCATTGCGAACGGTGGATTTTGCCTACTAAAATGGCGGACATTCCACTCCTTTGCGTACTACACTTCAGTATAGCCGATTTCGACGGAGTGGTGCATCTTGCTCCTCTAGTATCTTTGGTTCAATAGTCGCTCTCATCTTCTCTTACCCCAGAACTCTCTCAATGATTTCTATCTTTCCATAAATGTTATCCTTCTGGTAGTTTCTCTCTTCTCTTGGAAACCTCTCCATGTAATCTCTTTCTCTTCATGAACTCCACCCTCTATGGAATTTCTTTCCGGAGTCTTTCCTTCACTATGATTCCTCTCTCCACCACCCATATGCTGTTGATCATTCCATCCTAGAGTCGACTGCCAAAACAGCTTCTGCATGGAGAACTGTGTCAGGGCAAGCGCTCAGTAGGAGGACAGAAGAAACGGTTTAAGGACTGCCTCAAAGTGTCCCTCAAAGACTTGGCAATCAACCTCAGCACTTGGGAGTCTCTTGCTCTGGACCGTCCAACCTGGCATAGCAAGCTCACCACAGGAGCCCGTGCAGCAGAGAACAGACGCACTGCAGAGGCCCAGAGGAAACATACTTGTGTCCTATGTGTGGGCGTGCCTTCCGGGCCCGGATTGGCCTCACCAGTCACTTCCGGACCCACAGTCACCAATTCTCCAACTGAAAGTGAAGTCATGGTCATCTTTGAACTCGAAGGACGAACAACAACATAATTTCAACACAATTACTATTCTTCCTCTTATTTCTACCAAACTAGGACTTTTCTCCCTTTGTGATCTCTCCTTTCCTAATCTCCTCACAACCTTCCCCCCTCCTCCTGATCATTGTTCTCCACAGAGTTCCCGGGATCTACACCTCCTTTGATCCTTTTATGCGCTCAATCGTTCGCTCCTGAAGACTTCAGCTGTGCTCCACGTCCTCCACATTATCCCTCCACCCTCACCCTGACCGTTTCAGTTTCTGATCCCATCCTTCAAACTGGCAGAAGGCAGAGTGCAAAGCTGAATAGGAAATTTCTAAGATAAGACACAAAATGTTGGAGTAACTCAGCAGGTCAGGCAGCATCTCTGGAGAAATACAGTCGATGACGTTTCGGAACGGATCCCTTCTTCAGACTGAAAGTAGAGGTGGAAGGGGAAATAAACCTGAGGCGAGAAAAGGCCAGAACAAATCAGGGTCGGCAACCAGGGAAGGGTGGAACCCATAATGGCCCATTGTTGGTTGGGGATGGTGTGATAAGTCCTTACGTTCATAAGTTCTAGGAGCAGAATTAGGCCATTTGGCCCATTGAGTCTACTCCGCCATTCAATCATGGCTGATCTACCTTTCCCTCTCAACCCCATTCTCCTGCCTTCCCCCCGTAACCCCGGACACCCATACTGATCAAGAATCTGTCAATCTCAACAACAAGGGAGATACAAGGATATGAACAGTGGAACTGGTAGAATGAGAAGTGTGGGGGAGGGGGGTGGAGAGAGGGGAGGGGAGGGGAGGGAATGCAGGAGTTAATTGAAATGAGAGAAATCAACGTTCATGCCACTGGGTTGTAAGCTGCCCGAGCGAAACTTGGGGCGCTGTTCCTCCAATTTGCGTGTGGCCTCATTCTGACAGTGATGGAGGCCCAGGACAAAAAAGTCAATATTCTAATGAAGTTCTACCATTACATTCTGTGAGGTCGGTGAGTTCCTGGAATATTTCCATGACATTGCTTTACTTTATGTTTCTCATGCAATAGTTTATTCAACTAAATGGGGTATTTCTTATTTAACATTTACTCTCCAGGCGATAAAACATAAGCTTCTGTAATCTTTATTTCCAGCATATCCTTTTCAATATTTGCTCTTTTTTCTTTTATTCTTCAATACATGCTTGATCCTTTTGAAGATGACAATTCATTTTTGAATCAATGAACCTTTTTTATCAATGATTCTATTGAAACTACAGTCACATGTAAAATTTGAATATTCTACATTAAAAACTTAACACCTGAACCCCAAACAAAAGACAACGAGCAATAGATGCCGTTTTAAGCTTAGAGAAGTAATTCCAGGTGTATGTTATTTTACACAAACCCAGACATTAGACTATGTTACTGCTTCCTTAAACACCACACAATCCAAACATGTTTTATTTTGACCAAAACACAAAGTGCTGGAGGAATTATTACTAATTGTTGATTAGTCAGGGGTTATGAGGAGAAGGCAGGAGAATGGAGGGAGAGATAGATCAGCCATGATTGAATGGCAGAGTAGGCTTGATGGGCCGAATGGCCTAATTCTGCTCCTATTCCTTATGACCTTATGACCTTATGGCCTTAACCTAATAGGTCAGGCAGCATCTATTAGTTTATTTTGGATACAACCTAGAAACCGGCCCTTTGTCCCACCGAGTCTATGCCGACACTCCCGAGTCTATGCCGATTCCCGACACTCGCACTATCCTACACACTAGGGAGCAATTTACAATCTTTGCCAAAGCCAATTAATCTACAAGCCTGTACGTCTTTGGAGTGTGGGAGGAAAACAGAAGCACCTGGGGAACACCCATGCGGTCACGGGGAGAACATACAAACTCCGTACAGAAGGCACCCATAGTTAGGGTTGAGCCCGGGGTCTCTGGCGCTGCAAGGCAGCAACTCTACTGCCGTGCCACCATGCCGTGCTGTGGAAGGAATGGACAGACAACATTTCAAGTCGGTCCTTGCTTCAGACTGAAGAAGGGTCCTGACTCGAAATGTCATCTGCCCATTCCTTCCACAGATGCTGGCTGACCTAATGAGTTCCTCCAGCACTTTGTGTTTTGCTCAAGACTCCAGCATCTGCAGTCTCTTGTGTCTCCTTCAGTTTGACTAAGTTGTTTTAACAGCCATTTCTGAGTTAAATAGCACAAATGGCTGAGCATTTCTGGGTCACGATCCATCTTAGTGCTTCTGATAGTTATGCATACAGATGAAGAACTTACTCGTCATGTAAATTTGTGGCCATATAAACGGTAAATTGGAGTTTAAAATCTACATAATGACTGGTGGAACTGTCTCAGAAGCACAAGGAACATAGCACATTACGTTCTTGCACTGCTCGTGATTTAATGGAATATTCAGTTCTCAGTTCTGCTGCAGATCCAATTAAATAACAGCCTTAAGGTAATGTTTACAATCTCATTTCAGGAGAAGAATGGCCAATTGTCATGAGGCTGAGGAAGGAGCAAAGTCTTTGATCCTTCTCCAAGCCATAACATTCCTATAAAGAAAGCTTAGCATATTTGTTCCTCAAAGCAAAAGGTGTTGAGGAAACTGTGGCAGGGCTGAACAATTGCCTCTTAGCCCACCCCTTTGTTTTGTGAATGGGGGAGTTGCATAGAAGGGAGAGAGAGAGAGAGAGAGAGAGACAGAGAGAGAGAGACAGAGAGAGAGAGAGAGACAGACAGAGACAGTCAGACAGACAGCGAAAGACAGATAGAGAGAGAGAGGGAGAGACAGACACAGATAGTGAGAAAGTTAGAGAGAAGAAACATAGAAAATAGGTGCAGGAGGAGGCCATTTGGCCCTTCGAGCCAGCACCGCCATTCGTTTTGATCATGGCTGATCATCCACAAGAAAGAGAAAGAGAGTGGAAGAGACAGACAGTGTCACATATTCGAGTCGCACACGCTGTGTCCTGTGTTGTACTCCTTTAATTCCCAGGGCTAGCCCGTGACGTCACATCCTCTTACAAACAGGTACAATGTCATTTCCTCTTACAAGCAAATACAATATCTTACATCTCCCTTCTTTCATATAAGAAAAATACATCTATAAAACATAACGTATTATAACAAGGCACAACAACTTCAAATGGATTTCTTTTCCATACCATTAATAAACATTAAGCAAACAATTGAAAGAAATGAATCACTCTTCCTGTGCTTCCAATTTTAAATATTTCAACCAACATTAATTTTGTCTCAACACAACACAGCAAGCTTGTTACATATTTACAAGTCCAAACGGTTAGGCTTCTTGCTAACGCGTCCACTCCTGGTGGTGTATTCATAGAAACATAGAAACATAGAAAATAGGTGCAGGAGTAGGCCATTCGGCCCTTCGAGCCATTCAATATGATCATGGCTGATCATCCAACTCAGTATCCCGTACCTGCCTTCTCTCCATACCCCCTGATCCCTTTAGCCACAAGAGCCACATCTAACTCCCTCTTAAATATAGCCAATAAACTGGCCTCAACTACCTTCTGTGGCAGAGAATTCCACAGATTCACCACTCTCTGTGTGAAAAAATACGTTCTCATCTCGGTCCTAAAAGACTTCCCCCTTATCCTTAAACTGTGACCCCTTGTTCTGGACTTCCCCAACATCGGGAACAATCTTCCTGCATCTAGCCTGTCCAACCCCTTAAGAATTTTGTAAGTTTCTATAAGATCCCCCCTCAATCTTCTAAATTCCAGCGAGTTCAGCTGCGGTTCAGCTTGTGGAATTACTGGACGAGCTGGATGGGGTTGACTTCCTTCTGACGCGGTCCGCTGTGCAGACCCGGCCTGGCTGGTAGCTGATGACTGACGTGGTGAATCGCGTCCTAGCCCCGGACTCGGTTGAATTTCAGCTGATGTACGCAGTGCTTGATCTGGCCCTGGCTGGGGCAGTGACTTCACCTGTGCCGATGACTCCGGTCTTACGGTAGTCCACGGGGTGGTCATGCAGTCAGTCGACTGGCTGGGTCCGCGGTTAGCCTGGTGCGTAGCCAGCCGCAAGTGTTTGCGATTTCTCCTGTACCTCCGGCCGTTACGGTCAACAACATATGACCTGGGAGTACCATGATGTTCCAGAACAGTGGCCGGCAACCACTGCTTAGTTCCCGGTCGTGGTGTCATCCTGACTGGATCGCCTGGCTTCAAGACTGGGAAGTTCTGACCAGCCTTCTGGTTGTAGTAGTGGGCTTGCCTGGCCTTCTCTTTGTCGAAACGTTGCTTGACCTCTGGTGGGTTGCAGGGCCTTGGCTGAAGGAGCTTCCTTGCAGTTGGAAGCTTGTTCCTCGGCCTGCCTTCCATCAGTAGCTGTGAAGGTGACAGGTTACAGCTGGCAAGGGTGGTGGTACGGTAGTCCAGTAATGCAAGATGCCTGTCTTTGCATTTCTTCCAGAGACACTTCACCGTTCGTACAGCACGCTCGGCTTCCCCATTGGACTGGGGGTGATGCGGGGAAGATGTCTGGTGGGTTATCTGGTATTCTGCACAGAATGCTTCAAATTCAGATAAGACATACTGTGGTCCGTTGTCTGTCCTCAACGTTTCCGGTATGCCATGGCGGCTGAATTGTTCCTTCAGGTCATCAATGGATCAGGCCTGAGTCCTGCAGCTGTGACAAGGTGTCCGACATACCGCACCTCAGACTTCCTGATCTGACACTTCTCCTCGTTTAGCTTCAGGTTGTACAGCTCTGGCTGTTGCGCCACTTTCCGCAGTACTACATCGTGCTCTTTGCTGTCTTTTCCCGATATCAGGATGTCGTCCATGATCGCTCTTGCCCCATGGATCACTTCCAACATTCCATCCATGATCCTCTGGAAGATTTCTGGGGGGCTCTTGATCCCAAATGGGAGGCGGAGCCAGCAGTAGAGTCCACGAGGCATATCGAAGGTCGTCAGCAAACTCCACTCGTAATCAAGTTTGATCTGGAGAAATCCTGATTTTGCATCTATGACGGAGAAGACTTTGGCATCTGGCATCGATGCCACTACCTCCTCTACGGCTGGTATGGGGTAGTGTTCTCGTCTGATCGCTTTGTTGAGGTCTTTCGGGTCTAAGCAGATGCGTACCTTTCCGTTCTTCACTACCGTCACCATTGAGTTGACCCAGTCTGTTGGCTCTTGCACTCTGACAATGTGCCCATTTCTCTCCATCTCATGTAGCTTCTCTGAGATTTTCTTGGCCAAGGCTTGCGGTTGTCGCCTTGGTGCATGCACAACCGGTTGGTGAGTTGGGTCGATTTTTAATGTGTACGTCCCAGGGAGTGTGCCAGTAGCGTGCATCAATTTTGGATACTCATCGATGTTGTGGAGCCTTTGTATCAGGTTCAATCTGGCACTGTCTGCCCCTGACATCAGCACTGGCTTGCCATCAGCCTCTACCACATGATATTCAACGTCAAGGATGTAGTCTTTATATGTTGTGGTCAATTTCATACACCCAATGTGTTCCAGTGTGTGGTTGGAGTAGGACACAAACCGCCTCTTTGCTTTGTGCAGTTTTGGTTTGTTCTCCATCTTTTTGAAGATATGCGCTGGCATTATTGAGTACGAGCATCCTGTATTTATCTGTGCTCTCATCTCCTGTCCATTGACGTGCAGAGTTTCATACCAGTCATCCCCTGACTGAGTGAGTGACTTGTTATGTACAGCATACATGTGTGCATATTCATAGCCATCCTCACTATCTTCACCTGCGGAAGAGTCTGGTGGATAGGAAGCTGCTGTTTTCTCCTCAATCATATTTGCTTGCTGCTTTCTCTGTCTGCAGACTGCAGCAAAATGGTTGAGTTTTTTGCAGACTGAACACTTCCGACCTTTGGCAGGGCAACTCTCATGTTGTGCAGAGTATCTGCATCTCTTACACTTTGAGTTGGACTCCTTGCCTGCTCTTTGTTCTTTGCCTTTATCTGGGCTCCTGTAGCGACTCTTATCCAGTCTGGATTTGGGCCTTTTCTTTCTGGATCCCATGAAATTGCCTCTGCCGACACCTGTGTACACAGCATGCACTTTATCCTCTTCTTTGTCGATGGCTTCCATACTCTCTTGGGCTGTTTCATAGTTCTGGCCAATACTGATTGCCGCATCCAGTGTTAGTTCATCTCCTTTCTCAAGGCATTTCTCACGTACTGTCTGGTGGCGGGAACGGAGCACAATTGCATCTCTGAGCATTCTCTCCTCATCCTTATAGTGACAATCCTTGACCAGCAACTTCAGGTCAGTCACAAAGTTGTCAAACGTCTCGGTGTCCCGCTGCCGTCGTCTGTGAAAGTCGACAGTGGCCCTTATCTGATTTTCCTTGGGCTTGACATACATCTCATAGGGCTTGTACACTCCTTGCAGAGTCTCGTTCTCAAGGATTCCATCCCCGTTTTGGAGAGTAATTGTGTTCCATCGGAAGGTTAGGTAAATCTCCCTCCCTTTATCGCCTATGTATGTCATCGCATAGTTCACCTTTTCTTTCTCAGACTTACTGGCTAGTGGACCCTCAAACGTAAAATGGCAGTGCTGTTTGAAACGTTTCCATTCTAGGTGCAGATCTTTTGCCTGCCAGATTTTGGTGGCATTTTACACAGTGCAAGCTACAGCTGGCCATAAAGGCCCATTGCAGCCATCATCTCATGCGGATCGCCGGCGAGCCATCCTTCCCGCCTCCCCGGGCCTTCAGCCTTCGTGCCTCAGGGGGACTCCTCCCGCAGCCGACCTTGAAGGCACGGAAGGTCAGACCCCTCGGTTATCTTACCGGCCCTTTGTCCAGCGTCCACCGGTGCCGCCAACTCTCCCCTCCTTCCGAGTCTCCTCCCGAGTTCCCGTCTTTGGGTGAAACCATGAATCTCCTTTTGTTCAATGGGAAATATCGAATGCGATCATTACACGCTGAAGCCTCTGAAATAAGAAAACATCTCAAGATGTTCTCAGAGATTGTGATGGCAAAAGAGAGGAGGCTGCAGAAGTATTTAACAGTCAGGCAAAATTAAACAGAATAGTATTGATTACGAGATCTAATCATAAAGCTAGCAACCCATCTTGGGAAGTCTCATGGTAGTGATGGATTGTAAATTTAAGAGTAATTTAATTCGGAGTTACCCAAGTGGAATTCCTTATCAGTTTTATGTAATGGGTCGGGACAAGGGAAATATGTGTGCACTAAATCCAAACTCATGATGTGTAAAGCCCCAGAAGGAATCAACTCAGCTGGATAATAATGTTGGCTTTTTATCAGCATGAATCATGCTTGTGCTTCTGTTTAATTCTAAATTTGTGTTTCCGCAGCCGAACTATGCCCCTAGCAACAAGCTCGTTCAATGGAGAATTTTGAATCAAATACTTTCAAACTTCTTTGATATGTAGCCAGGAAAGACAAGCATGACTTGTACTCGATATCTCAGCTACCTGGATTTGTGAAATCTCTTTTGTGATTGTTTAAAGCAGCTTCAGAAGGGATGAACAAGTGAACTGTAAGGCAGCAACTCCACTACGGCACGGTGGCGCAGTGGTAGAGTTGCTGCCTTACAGTGAATGCAGCACCGGCGACCCGGGTTCGATCCCGACTGCGGGCGCTGTCTGTACGGAGTTTGTACGTTCTCCCCGTGACCTGCGAGGGTTTTCTCCGAGATCTTTGGTTTCCTCCCACACTCCAAAGACGTACAGGTATGTAGGTTAATTGGCTTGGTCAATGTAAAACTTGTCCCTAGTGTATGTAGGATAGTTAATGTGCTGGTCGGCACGGACCGGGTGGGCTGAAGGGCCTGTTTCCGCGCTATATCTCTAAACTAAACTAAACTCACAGCAGCGGACTGTGGAATACGATGAATATCCTCAATGCCAACTCAGATCGGTAGCCTTAAGGGTTTAGTTGACGGTATAAAGAAGGATGTCTCTTCAGGCTCCGATAATTTTGGTGAAGACTACAAGACAAGGTTCTCAGCTTCAATAGATACCATGTAAAATGGCGCCAAAATGGCGCCTCTTGAGCTTGGGCAGTGGGCTGTTCTGTGCATACTGTACTGACCGGGGTGATTGTGTTAGGCACTGGGATAGTCTTGCTGAGCTGTGTGCAAAAAATGTATTTCACTCTACCTGGTAAATCTAAACCTTGTCTCATCCCTAACAAACCATTGAACCATTGAGCCATTGAACTTGAATCCCACAAATCAGCGCTGTACTGAAGCAAGTGTCGTACATCGATGCCACTATCAGGCCACAGCTCACAAGGTCCTACTGCTAGTTATAAACGGCAGGTTGTATATTCCTGACCTGACATGTGGATGCCCCACGCATAATAGTAACTGAAAGAGGACCACACTCCAATGGTTTCGGCATTCACCCACCATCCTCATCTTTGGACACCCTGTGCGTAGGGGAAAGGGTAGTGCCGAAGATGTCCTTGTTTGGTTGCTCCTGGCCAAACTGGCCATCCGTGACTCACGGCGCCAGGCGGAAGAGGGCTCTGCCCGAGCCAGCTGCCTACCCCTTTTCCGGGGTTACATCCGCGCCCGCGTGGTGTTGGAGAGGGACCGCGCGTTGTCCACGGGCGCCCTGGAGGATTTCCGGGACCGCTGGGCACCGCGGGGAATTGGATGTATCCTGGATGGGGATTGTAATATAATTGTATGATAATTTCAATTGGTATATTTGTTTGTATAGTATTCTGGTGGTCGGTTCTGTTTTGTTTTTATTGTATTGTATATTATTTTAATATTTGAATATGGTTTTGGCATTGGAGATACAGCCTGGCACCTTCTCAAGGACAAGCTGGCAACATCCAGTGAAGTCCAAAGATAGAGACAAAGTGCTGGAGTAACTCAGCGGGTCAGGCAGCATCTCTGGAGGAAAAGGATATATGGTGTTTTGGGTAGGGACCCTTCTACCAATGCAGCCCAACAGGTTACAATAATAATCTGCAAATGCCCATTTCATCCTCTCTAATAGCAGCTAGGATTAGATTAGTTATAAATGAGAATTCCATGGGAAAACAGTGCAAAGGAGTAGTCAACACTGATGCTGCTAATGAAGGCAAGCAGTGTTATTGAAATACTTCTTTGAACGGTTGGCTGCTTTTGGATACAGCTCTTTGTTTTCCGAGTCCCTATGTGTGGCACTGCTGTAAAATCCATGAGTAATCTGAAAGGCTTGGAAACTAGTGTTTATTTCTATATTTCATATTTCTCATTTGCAGTTTGTCTCATTTGAAATATTGTAGCAAAATTTCCACATCGTTAAAAAAAAAATAGGGGCGATCATTTATCACAAAGATTGAAAAATGAGTCTAGTGACAAAGACCGCTACAAAATAGGCAACAAACATTGATGTGTAACCAATGTTTATGGCTTGACTGGAAATTGGGCCCAGATCTCTTCTGGATGATTGATGTCCGTTCCCCAGAAAATTACCAGGTTTTTGGAAAACTGTTTTTCGATCCTCACTTGGCAATGTTCAAGTTGCCTCACAGCACAGCAACAAAGTTTAAAGGAGGTTTAGGATGTGGGCTAAACACAGGCAGGTGGGACTAGTGTAGCTAGAGCATCATGGACGGCATGGGCAAGTTGGGCCGAAGGGCCTGTTTCCATGCTCTGTAACTATGTGTGGGGCAAGTTTTTTTTACACAGAGGGTGGTGAGTCCTTCTCACAGTGAAGATGCTTAGTCAATTCCTGCCAATCAAAATGAGCTGCCAGAGGAGGTTAGAAAGGTTTTGTCAATTGATGCTCTGTTATCTTCAATGCAAGCATCAAGTTTTGCTCAATTTTGTTTGTTGTTCTCAGTTGGGCTATTTTGGTATTGAGAGTATTGTGAGCTCAAAAATTGGGGAAGGGATGGCGAGACTGTCATATGTTGAAAGACTGGAGCGACTAGGCTTGTATACACTGGAATTTAGAAGGATGAGAGGAGATCTTATCGAAACGTATAAGATTATTAAGGGGTTGGACACGTTAGAGGCAGGAAACATGTTCCCAATGTTGGGGGAGTCCAGAACAAGGGACCACAGTTTAAGAATAAGGGGTAGGCCATTTAGAACTGAGATGAGGAAGAACTTTTTCAGTCAGAGAGTTATGAACCTGTGGAATTCTCTGCCTCAGAAGGCAGTGGAGGCCAATTCTCTGAATGCATTCAAGAGAGAGCTAGATAGAGCTCTTAAGGATAGCGGAGTCAGGGGGTATGGGGAGAAGGCAGGAAAGGGGTACTGATTAAGAATGATCAGCCATGATCACATTGAATGGTGGTGCTGGCTCGAAGGGCCGAATGGCCTCCTCCTGCACCTATTGTCTATTGTTTATTGAAGGGGGACGTTTCTCATTGCTCCAAATCTGCCAGGAAATAGAAATAGGTTCCAGGGACACAGATCAAGTTTCTGGAAGATTATATAGAACACGGTGAGCTGAGTGATTGGGACTTGTCGGAGGATGCTGAGGAGTTGCTTTACTGCTTTCAGGACAAATGCACTAGTCTGTTTAGTTTAGTTTATTGTCACGTGTACCGAGGTAGAGTGAAAAGCTTTTGTTGCTTGCTATCCAGCCAGCAGAGATTTAAAAGAGTGGAGCGATTATAACGTGTGATTGCAGATCCACTTCTGTGACCAGCACACAAAGAGTCACCTGGGTTTGGCGCCACCTTGATAAAACCAGGACCTCTTGCGAGATTGCAATCCTTAACACAGAAAGGAACTAATTTGGCTCTTTCAGGTCAGCTTGCATCGGAACGTTGATGGGGTGTTATCAAAATAAAATGAATACCGGAAACATCTTGTTGAATAGGAACAAATATCAAAATCCTCTCAAAACATTTTTGGCAGAAGTCAATAGAAGTACTAATCCAAATCACTAAAAATATAAAAATGAAAAAGGGCCCAAATAGATGCATGCTGCTATGGCTGGAACAGCAAAATTGACCTCAACAATAAATAATTGAAAAATAATAAAAAATCTCAGGGATAAAATAATTCAAATACATATCGAGCAAACAGTAATGAGGAGTGAATGGTGGGGAACCTAATGACAAGAAATGAGGGGGAATTTGTCAGTGGAGAGACTGAAAGAGAAAAGTGCACGAATGTTGGATACAATGCTTATATCCGGCTGAATACTGAAACACAGAACAGTTGAAATAAGAAAAAAAAAGAAAAAATATATATGGGCGGCACGGTGGCGCAGCGGTAGAGTTGCTGCTTTACAGCGAATGCAGCGCCGGAGACTCAGGTTCGATCCTGACTACGGGTGCTGCACTGTAAGGAGTTTGTACGTTCTCCCCGTGACCTGCGTGGGTTTTCTCCGAGATCTTCGGTTTCCTCCCACACTCCAAAGACGTACAGGTATGTAGGTTAATTGGCTGGGTAAATGTAAAAATTGTCCCTAGTGGGTGTAGGATAGTGTTAATGTGTGGGGATCACTGGGCGGCACGGACTTGGTGGGCCGAAAAGGCCTGTTTCCGGCTGTATATATATGATATGATATGATATGATATGATATATTTTTTACCATTTTACGTAATGCTTTGCTGCTTTCTGCCCCTCGTCCCTCTGGTTTAAATCTGCACAATAAAAGTAGTTCACTCTGTGTTTTAATACTTTGACCAGAAAATGTCACATCAGAATTTCTTGAGAGTGCAATGTAATAAAGACCAGGATGGCTAACAAGCTGTCATCCAAAACATAAGCAAGATAAATGATGAATATTAATCATCCTCTTCAAAATACTGCGATCGTGTTGCCTTTCTATAATTTCCCTGTTTTAATGAAACACCGCTAAAAATCTTGGAAAAATGTCGACTTACTGCACGCACCACTGAATAGGTAAACATCTGTATAATATTATGTGCAAATTAATGAAATCAAATGGATGTAATGTGTTGTGAGAATATTATATGGATTCACGTACAGATAAATAACAGAAGTGCATATCAGAAGCAGTTCTATTTCCTAATCGTGAGATGTACAATTCTTCCCAATTAATCAAATAAGTCACCTTCTCATCAATGTGCGGATTATGACATGAAATAACATAGATTTATGATGGTAATTGTGAGTTCCTGGTGGAAGCAATTTACCATTATATGTACAATCCTTTCCCCTTAATTTCAGCCATAGAATCCATATATCATAATTTGATAAATATTAACTTTTAAGTTTAACTTAGTTTGGAGATGCAGCATGGAAACTGGCCCTTCAGCCCACTGAGTCCATGCCTACCATCAATCATTCATTCACACTGCTTCCACGTTATCCCACTTTCTCATCCACTCCCTGCACACGAAGGGGAATTTACAGAGGGCAATTAACCTACAAACCCACACGCCTTTGGGATGTCGCAGGGAACCAGGGTACCTGGAGGAAACCCACACAGTCACAGGGAGAAAGTGCAAACTCAACACAGAGAGCACTCAAGGTCAGGATTGAACCCGGGTCTCTGGCGCTATGAGGCAGTAGCTCTACCATCTTCGCCACTATACCGCCCTGTCTTTAATGTATTCATTTTGTGAGATTGTTAAAACTGTAAAGCAAACTTCATCTTCCACAGGCAGAACCATGTAATTTGGGATGAGGTATAGTATAATTAGATCCTGAAGAAGGTTGTTCTTATTCTTCCTCATACTATGGGTCTTTTGTTAATCACTCCAATCTGCACCATCAGAACATCATTCCATTTCCAGCAACAGATATATTGTAGCTCTTTAAATGGGCCAGAAAGATTTAGAGGGATACTAGACCAAGTGGACCCGTTGGGCCCAAACCTCTCCTGCATTGGTGCAGCAACCTCTCCTCCCCCCTCCCCCTCACCCGCCTCGCCCCCTCCCCCGCTCCCCTCCCCCCCACCCCCCTCTCCTCCTCCCCCCCACCCCCCTCTCCTCCTCCATCTCCCCTCACCTCCCCCTCCCTCCACCTCCCCCTCCCCCTCCCCCTCCCCCCTCCCCCTCCCCTTCCTCCCTCACCCTCCCCCCTCCCCCTCCCCCCTCACCCTCCCCTCCCTCCACTCCATCTCTCTCAACCCCCTTATCCTCCCTTCTCCCCCTCCCTCCTTCCACCCCTCCCTCCCTCCACCCCCTCCCTCCACCTCCTCCCTCCCTCCACCCCCTCCCTCCCTCCACCCCCTCCCTCCCTTCACCCCCTCCCTCCCTCCACCTCCTCCCTCCCTCCTTAGGAGATAGATTTAAAGTTTAAAATGTGAATAACTTTAAAAATATTTCAATTACGCTTCTTCCATTAGCACCAAAGTGATGAGGGTGAGTAAGGTTGTCCTAAAATTGTCGCGCTATCGTGTACCATTTTGGCTGTAGTTCAGGAACAAACAAACAAACAA
Organism: Rhinoraja longicauda; assembly: GCF_053455715.1. Lineage (NCBI taxonomy): Eukaryota > Metazoa > Chordata > Chondrichthyes > Rajiformes > Arhynchobatidae > Rhinoraja > Rhinoraja longicauda. Next base: position 38,645,694 of record NC_135967.1, on the reverse strand, counting down.
ACAAACGAGAGTTTTATTATATAGATGAGGCAAACACAAGCAAATGGGACTAGCTTAGATGTGGCACTTTTGTTGGCATGGATGAGTTGGGTTGTAGGCCCTGTTTCCATGCTGTAGTTCAGTTTAGTTTATTGTCACGTGCACCGAGGTACAAGTGAAAAGCTAGTTGGTGAGAGTTGTAGAGGACATGCCGAACGTCCCAATCCTGCGAAGGAAGTAAAGGCATTGGTGTGCTTTCTTGGTCGTTGCTTCAATGTGGGTGGTCTAGGAGAAGTTGTTGGTGATATTGACTCCTAGGAATTTGAAGTTTTCAATCATCTCTACTTCGGCGCCATCAAGGCAAACTGGAGTATGTGTCCTGCTACACTTCCTGAAGTCGACCACTATCTCCTTTGCCTTGCTGACATTGAGAGAGGAAGGTTGTTGGCTCAACACCAGGGCATGTGGTTCTCGATTTCCTTCCTGTACTCCATCTCATCATTATTTGATATCCGGCTCACGATGGTAGTGTCATCAGCGAATTTGAAAATTGAATTAGATTATGACTCTATGACTCTACGAGTGCACATCTTCATACAATGGCTCTTTTCTTACAGGGACTAGACGGAAAGTGCTCTCTGGGGCACACGGCCAGATAAAACCTTGCGCTTTCATCTTAAGTGGTTTTGAACTGAAATCCCTGTGTGTAAACTCATCAATCCAACAGCATTGCCCTCATGGATTTCTGATTCCAGTTCAACTGAATACCATAAGAGTAAAGCAATGGTCAATATCTCAATTTCTTTGCTAAAAAAAAATTAGAATTTCAATACAACAGAAGTTCAATCAGCTAAGCATATGGGGCTGTAACTTTATATTCTAATCCAGTTACTTGCTCTTTTTGCCTTGCATTATATCATTTATTTTCTTCAAGTGGTTATCTAATTCGCTCTTAACTTTGCGATTGATGCAACTTCCAATGCCACTTGTAATAATCCATTCAAATATAGAAATACAAAAGGAGGCAATGAGTGTGTCTATCGTATCTGTAACTGAAACATTAAAAGAAACATAAATCCAATGCGCTGCTTTTTAGTTTTTTACTTTAGTTGAGAGATACCGCCCGGAAACAGGCCCTTCGGCCCACCGAGTCCGCACCGACCAGCGATCCCCGCACATTAACACTATCCTACACACAATAGGTACAATTTACATTTATACCGAGCCAATTAACCCTCAAAGCTGTACGTCTTTGAAGTTTAGTTTAGAGATACAGTGCGGAAACAAGCCCTTCGGCCCACTGGGTCCGGGCCAACCAGAGATCCCCGCTATCCTACACCCACTAGGGACAATTTTTACATTTACTAAGCCAATTTACCTACAATCCTGTACGTCTTTGGCGTGTGGGGCTGGAAACCGAAGATCTTGGAGAAAACTTACCGCAGGTCACGGGGAGAACGTACAAACTCCGTACAGACAGCACCCGTAGTCGGGATCGACCCACGTCTCTGGCACTGAAAGCGCTGTAAGGCAGCAACTCTACCGCTGCGCACCGTATTCTCTCTCCAAAGCCCTGTATTTTCTTCAAGTTGAACACATCTCTCCTTCCTATATGATAAAATCTAACTTCCCCCCTTGGTGTATTTCATACCAGTCTTACATTTGTGCTTCTTGTCATTGATTCAACAGCAGATCGAAATAATTTTTGGTATCTGCATTTACAAATCCTTCCATTATTCTCACAACTCTCGGAGTAAATTACCCTCTCACTTTACTCTGCCTCGGTTATTCCAACCTCAATTTTCAACTTTCTCATTAGAGCTCAGTCAGAGGGTGGTGAATCTGTGGAATTCATTGCCACAGAAGGCTGTGGAGGCCGTCAATGGATATTTTTAAGGCAGAGATAGATAGATTCCTGATTAGCATGGGTGTCAGGGGTTACGGGGAGAAGGCAGGAGAATGGGGTTAAGAGGGAGAGAGAGATAGATCAGCCATGCTTGAATGGCGGTGGACGATGGGCCGAATGGCCTAATTCTGCTCTTATCACTTTTGAACAGAGTTTTATCCTCCTGATCCTTATAGTATTATTGACTCTATGCTGGCTCAATATGTTATCCCTGTGCTGCCAAACTGCAGCTAATAAATCTTTTGCATACGTTCACTTTTCCCTCCTTACCTTTGATTTCTCTGTTCTACCTATAAGAATTGCAAACTGTGATATCTTGAGCTCAGACACAGAATAACAAGTTAACTCACTGCTGACCGGAACATGACTGCACAGCTGTACTGTGGTTTATTCAACCATTTACAATCCTCCAGCCAAAGGTGGCGCTATTATGCAAACCCTTATTTGTTCATATTTCATCTTCCATTGGCAATTTTGCTCTGTTGATCAGTATGCCTCTGCACCTCATGTCAGCTGCATTAATAATTTTAAACATTGCACATAGAATATAGGAAAGTATAGCATTGAACAGGCTCTTTGGCCTACATTCTCCGAACATGATGCCAAGCTAAACTAATCTCATCTGCCAGCACATACAACATAGAACATAGAAACAGTACAGCAAATGAACAAACCCTTCAGCCCATGAGCAGCAAGATTTTTTACTTATAACTTATATTTACTCCACAAAACTTAAATAAATGAATGACAAAATCTGGACTTGCCCGTGGGAGAAATATTCCATACTCTATTTTTTTAAATTGTTTCATACCTTTTCAGAGTTCTACCTAAGCTTGCAAATGGCTTTTTTTGGTTAAATATATTAATAGAAGACATTCCATCAGTTTTAGATTGAAAATCAACTTTTGTTTTCCATAAGTTCATAAGTGATAGGATCATAATTGGGCCATTCAGCCCATCGAGTCCACTCCGTTATTCAATCATGGCTGATATATTTCTCCCTTTCAACCCCATTCTTCTGCCTTCTCCCCTGTAAGCTTTGACGCCCTTACTAATCAAGAAATCTATATTAAATGGATTTTATAACTATGATGTGACATAATTCGGCAATTTTCTGACTCAGCAAATGTAACACTGACACGACGTATGTGAGATTCATATTGCTTTAAAAATTCCCTAGGATTTAATTGCAACCCTTGAAAATTAGATTTCAATACATGAATATAATTTCTTAATTTTTCTTCATTTGTGTTCTCCCTGAGTGAAGCTGTAGAATTAATGGAACATTTTGAATCTGAGTATCACTATGAAGGAAGATAAATCAAAATTCAGCAAATTTATTGAACCACCACGAAAGAGAGCAAACCCCATCTCATTCAAACCCAACATGCCAGAGGTAAGGTGCAGTTTGTCAAGCAAACTCCTTTCAAAAGCACACTTGAACATCACTTGGGAGCCACTGAAATAAAGTCACTTTCTAATTCAGAGGACACTCCATTAAATCATTGTTTTGTACTGAATTCTACCTGCCGAAGAGAGTAAGCAACAAAAAGAGTATAGAAGCATGAAGTCCCACACCATCAGATTCAGGAACAGTTGGACACAAGGATAAAAAGTGCAAAGTGCTGGAATGACTCAGTGGGTCAAGCAGCATCTCTGGAAAATGGATAGGTGACGTTTCGTGACAGGATCCTTCTTCAGATTGTTTGTGGTATGAGAGAAAAGCTCAGTGAGACAAAGCCTGGCAAGTGATGGGTGGATAGAGGTGAGGTGGGTTTTGATTTGACAGATGAGGGAGAAGAAGGACCCAAATCAGAAAAGTCACCCGGCCATGTCTTCCAGAGGTGTTGCCTGCCCCGCTGAGCTACTCCAGCACTTTGTGCTTATTTTGTTCAGGAGCAGTTACCTTCCTAAAACCAAGAGGTTCTTGAAACTACCTGCACACCCTAATCCTACACTGACAACCAGATGCTATGAACCACCTCCTGCACATGGCTATCATCCCAATTGCCATTTGCACCAATGTCTTGAATTTTGAACGTTTTATTTCTTTAGAAAGTTTCATGAGTGATTTATGTATAATTTATGCTAAATTTGCTTTCGTGTGTTGGCTGAGTCTATGTGCCTGTGACGCTGCTGCAAGGGACATTTCTCATTGCCTCGTACCTCATTGTACTGTGCATTGGCATTAAACTTGACAATAAACAAGGGGCAATGATGGTGACTATAACTTTTCAGATTCCAATTGCAGCTATCAGTCTTAAGTTAATATCCATGAAGTATGAAGACAAGTGTGAAGCGGGCAGCACGGTGGCATAGCGGTAGATTAGTGCCTTACCATGACAGAGATCCGGGTTCAATCCTGACTAGGGGTGCTTCTCTGTATGGCGTTTTACGTTCCTCCCTTGGCCTGCGTGGGTTTTCACCGAGATCTTCCGTTTACTCCTACACTCTAAAGACGTGCAGGTTTGTAGGTTAATTGGCTTGATATAAATGTACAATTGTCCCTAGTCTGCGTAAGATTGTGTGATTGTGTGGGGATCGCTGGTCGGCGCGGACTAGGTGGGCGATGGGCCTGTTTCCACACTGTATCTCTAAACTAAACTAAACTGAACTAAATAAGCATAGGTTGACCATTATACCCATCCTGCAGCGTTGAACTATGTTTTTTTCAGTTTTGTTTAGTTTAGAGATGCAGCGTGGAAACAGGCCCTTCAGCCCACCGAATCCGCGCCGACCAGCGATCACCTGTACATTAGTTCTATCCTACACACTAGGGACAATTTATAAGAGCCAATTAAACTACAAACCTTCATGTCTTTGAGATGTGGGAGGAAACCAGAGCACCCGGAGAAAACTCACATGGTCACAGGGTGAACGTACAAACTCCACACGAACAGCACCCATAATAGTTAGGATCGAACCCGGGTTTCTGGCGCTGTAAGGCAGCAACTCTACCACTGTGCCACCGTGCCGCCCTGGTTTTTACCCTTGTGAAAGCTATGTTTTGCCGGCAAACATTATTTTAATGCGAACGCAAGAGAAACACACCATTTCCTGAAAAGATTCCACACAAAGTTTCAAAAGTCCTCGTAAGTCCAACTGAACATTTTTTCAGATGGCCTTTTACACTATTCTTGAGTTCTGCACCAATTAGAGAGATGAGGTTCACCTGATGTCAGAAACACTCTCTGGATAGCAGGAATAACTGAAGATCTCACACTTGGCTGCTTCAGTGGACCAATACGTCAGAGTGGGAGCAGATTTCATGCTTGTACTGTCAATTTCATGTCAATGAGTCCACAAAATCAATTTTGTGTCAACTCGAAATTGAAGCCATTTTTAGTTTAAAGCTTGAGCTTGAGTTTTATTGATTGATTGAAAGATATAGCGTGGAAACAGGCCCTTCGAGTCCACGCCGACCATCGATCACTCACTCACACTAGTCCCACACATCCCACTTTTGCATCCACTCCCTACATAGCAGGGGCAATTTACAGAGGCCAATTAGCCTATAATTACTCCAGCATTTTGTGTTTATCTATAAACCCAGACGTCTCTGGGATGTGGGAATAAACCGGAGCACCCGGAGGAAATCCACAGGGAGAATGTGCAAACTCCACACAGACAGCGACCAAGGTCAGGGTCAAAACCAGATCTCTGGCGCTGTGAGGCAGCAGCTCTACCTGCTGCACCACTGTGCATCCCTTTTTATAAATAATATAATACATCTTGTAGAGCTCACAACTTAAACCAAAAGAAAGGAGATAGAAATATTTGAAATACATAGGAAGGAACAGCAGATGCTTGTTTATACACCCAAGATAGACACAAGATGCTGGAGTAATTCAGCGGGGCAGGCAGCATCTCTGGAGAGAAGGAATGGGTGACGTTTCGGGTCGAGACCCTTCTTCAGACTGAGAATCCGGGGAGAGGGGGACACAGAGATAAGGAAGGGTAAGGTGTAAAAATGAGACATCAAAAGAGATGCAGTTCCAGGAGGATGTAGAATAGATCATTGTTAGCTGGGAGAAGGTGACAACAAAGCAAATGGAAATAAAATGTAAACGGGGAACAGTCAGACTGGTCAGAGAACAGGGAAGGGGGAGGGATAAAGAGAGAGAGGGAAAGCAAGGGTTACTTCAAGTTAGAGAAGTCAATGTTCATACCACTGGGGTGAAATATAAGATACCCAAGCAAAATGTGAGGTGCTGTTCGTCCAATTTGCGCTGGTCCTCGCTCTGACAGTGGAGGAGGCCAAATATAGTTGAAGGTTGCCAAGCGTGCCATTAATTTTAAAGTCAACACAAACATTTAAAGTCAAATACAATATCCAAGCAATAGTATGAATTAATGTTATGATATGTAGCGTGTATAGTTTTGGTGGTGCATACCAACTTACCAATTTAAAATGGTATTTGACACGATTGGGCTTACACGTCTCTTCCAACACATACAGAACCACTGAAATTTATTAGGAGCTGCGTTACTTTAATATGCATTTTATAAATGGAATATAGTTTAAGCCTACTCATTTCCAGTGTCATGGACGACAGCACAAGTCTGACATTAGGTTCACATTCTGCAATTAATGTGAACGTCTCAGAGGCAGAAATCAAAGGAGCCAGATGGGATTTTATATTTAAGAGAGAAGACTCCTGCGGAGGGAAGCCAATTACCATATAAATTAGCAGTGCTATCAAGGGCTCTCTGCATTTTTCAATAATCTAATATGGTATCTTAAAACTGAAGTGCATAATCTTGCAATTTATTGAGAAATTTCTCTATATTAATCTAATTGCAGTTATGCAAACAGTTCGAATATCTGCTTCAAATATTAATGTCATCCGTGTGGCAAAGCCAGCCAGGCATTGTAGCAAATCCGTTTTATGTTAAAGTCTACAATTTGAATTGTCTTCCACTCAGGGACAACATGAATAAAACTGAAATCCCAAAATACATAAATAAAGCAGTTTATATTAGCATCAAACAGCGAATGAAGGCTTGTTCCCAGTTAATGCATGCTCTTTCTCTCTTATGTATAGCTCAAGATTTACTGCAAGTTTTCTCACGGGTACGGTGGCTAAATGTGCCGGATTTACGCTCTTGCATGTCTGCCAGACTGACTGACCTCAATAGGAAGAGAAAGTGGGGCATCACGTTTGGTACCAAAGCCCTGTGTCACCAAGGGTGAGGCATTTCACTTATTTTCCTGATAATCACTATTGCCACTTGGTTCCTGTACACATATAAAACAGTGGCATCTTACAGGTCAACTCTCAGAAAGAGCGATCAAAAATCCCATTTCCCTCCTCTTTCACAAAATCTTTCAAAAGATGCACTGCAGGTACTATCGCAATGTTTAAGAAACATTTGGACAGGTACATGGACAGGACATGTTAGAGGGGTATGGTCCAAACACAAACAGATGGGATTGTGTAGATGAGACATGTTGGTTTGCATGGGCAATTTGGGCCAATGGGCATGTTTCCACACTGTATGACTCTACGATTCTAATGTATATCATAAAATAAAGTTTTAAAAGCACTGAAAGAAAAGTGCAAATTAACTGTAAACACTAATCTAATGTAGATGAGACATGTTGGTCAGTGTGGGCAAGGGCCTGTTTCCATGCTGTATGACTCTATGACTATATGACACAAGATGCTGGAGTAACTCAGCGGATTGGATAGGTACATGAATAGGATAGGTTTAGAGGGATATAGGCCAACGCAGGCAGGTGGGTCTAGTTTAGATGGGGCATGTTGGTCAGCATGGGCAAGAGACCTGCTACCAGACTGTATGACTCTAAGTCAGGCAGCATCTGTGGAGAACATGGATAGCTAATGTTTTGGGTCAAGATCCTTCTTTGGAATTTAAAATGCATTTTAAACATTGAGCTGGAAGGAATATGGAATATGGATGAATTCTTCACATTGCAAGGTTTTGCAGTTCAGTCTGCGAGCAGAAGTGCCAAGAGCATTAATTTCCTTCCAGGAAAGGCTGCTAGCACTTTTGAGACAAAATTTAATTGAGAGCCAGGGGCTGCCTCAAATGAGGTTGGTCAGAAATATGTGCATTTCAAAGTGTAAGAACAAACTTTTGTCTTTCTTCCACACATGATAGATTGGATTAAAAATTGACATCTCATGGTTCTTGGTTCTAGGTTTGAAGGGAGTAATGATTTGAGCTGACACGCTGAAGAAGGGTCTCGACCCGAAATGTCACCCATTCCTTCTCTCCTGAGATGCTGCCTGACCTGCTGAGTTACTCCAGCATTTTGTGAATAAATACCTTCTCTTACACTATTATACACCTCTATAAGATTACCCCTTGTCCCCCTGCGCTCCCAGGATTAAAGCCCTAACATGCTCTACCTCTCCCTACAGCCCAGATCTTCGAATCCTGGCTGCATCCTTGTAAATCTTCTCTGCATTCTTTCCAGCTTGACAACAGTTTCCTCCACAGCTTTCAGTTCCAGACAATTAATCGCAAGAACTCTCTTTTTAGCAAAAGTGGAACGATATTTCTCCATCTTCAAAGACTGGCATTAAGTGGGTTTCACATTGTGTTGTTTACCATTCTGTCAGATTAGTACTCACAAAGTGCAAATCAATGTAAAACAATTACAAATGGTGTTACAATATTGAGAAACATAATTTCTCTCCTTAATCCATATGAATTGTAATGATGCATGGAATCATAGCTTACTAAACTTTGGGTAAAATAATTCAACAAATGTATTTATAATTCCTAATAATCATCTTCAACACTGGACAACAAATTTTAATTGATATTTTTATCACCACTTAATTATTTCAGCCTATGATTATAAAATCACTCCAAATGTCATACTGAGTAATCATTGTCATTAATTGATTACACACTTAAGTCTCTTATTGAATAACGCGAATATTAACATTTATATTGTATCTTCATATAATTTCTCACAAAGTCCTTACTTCTGTAGATACAATTGAAAGTTAGTGAACATTTTTATATTATTACTGAATTGTTAATTTTGTTAATCAGGTGCACATTTTCATGGGCATTGTGGACAGCTTGAGGGCAGTTTTAAACATGGTAAATTGATTTTTTTTACAATCTGTTTATTGACTGTTTTGTTTAAAAAAAAGGGCTGGAAATATGTGGCAGATCAAGTAATGTTGAAGGACTGCTGCGTATTTCCAACGTATTCCTACTGGATTTCAGAATTCCACATTTCTGTTTTCTCCACCACTGATTATTTTATTCCTGCTGCTAATATATTTCCTTAGTTGACAGATTTGAATTTATTTTGTATTTTCTCATAAATATTTAATTAGTTGATATGATTTTCAAGCCTATATAGACGAGGGGTGGTTAATTTATCTTCATCCCATCTATTTTAATTTCAAATGCTATAATTGTGCTGATTAATCTGGAGTGTGGCAGGTCCATTATTAGATTCTGTTAAAGTCATTGAGTTACAGAGTGATATAACACAGGAACAGGCCCTTTGGCCCAACTTGCCCAACTCAAGATGCCCACTTGAGCTAGTCTTGCTTAGCTTAGCTTAGTTTAGTTTAGTTTAGTTTAGTTTAATTTAGTATAGTTTAGAGACACAGAGCGAAAACAGGCTCTTTGGCCCACCAAGTCCGCGCCGACCAACGATCCCCACACACTAACACATTCGTCATAAGTTCATAAGTGATAGGAGCAGAATTAGGCCATTCGGTCCATCAAGTCTACTCCGCCATTCAATCACGATGATCGATCTTTCCCTCTTAACCCCATTCTCCTGCCTTCCGTGCTGTATCTCTAAACTAAACTAAACCACAGTACTCTGTACTCCAGTACAGGGCCCTGCCATTTACTATGCAAGTCCATCCCTGGATTAGTTTATCAAAATGCAACACCTCTCATTTGACCAAGTTAAATTCCATCCACCAGTCCTTCGCCCACTCTCTCAGTTGTTCTTTTGTTGTGTAGGATCTCATATTTTCCTGCTCACAGATATTAATTCCAATAAATTTAAGATTCTCTTGCCAATAGCAGCCCTGTGGTGGAAATGGTGAAATTTGCCCCCATTTATTCATGCTTTTCAAACTATAACAACATTTCAAACAACATTTAAAAGATGCTTGGAAGGGTACGTGGATAGGTAAGAGTTAGAGGGACATATGGGGCAAATGCAGGCAGGTAGGGCCACTGTAGATGGAACACCTTGGCCGGCATGGATAAGTTGAATCAAACGACCTGTTTCCATATTGTATGACTCTCTGATTCTATAACTGGGAGAACAATGGAAAGTTCGTCTGGGATAACAAGAGCAGGGATAAACATTTCAGTAGTAGTGGGAGCAGTCAGGCACTATTATGTATACGGAGTTAGTGGTGACAATCAGGACCAATCATGGTATCTGACGATCAGGACCAAGACATATGGGACAAGGTTTTGAAGAGTTTAGTTCAGCCATTGATTTTGCACCGGGAAGCTGAAAAAACGTACTGCATTTTGAATGACTCATAATGTAACCAGTCACAAACCAATTTCAGAAGGAGATTGTAGCAGCAAACCATTCAATCTCCAAGAGTGTGCTGAGCTCCCAATATCTTGTCAATGTAATTTTCCAGGAGGCGCGACAGACTGCAGATGCTGGAAACTGGAATGAAGAAAGGAAAGCTGCTGGAGGAACTCAGTGCAGTGGGTCGGACAGCTTCTGTGGAGCTTTTGCAGTCAGTTTTTAAAACTGGCAGGGAACATAAAAACTGACTGCAAAAGCTTTTATAGATATGTGAAGAGAAAAAGACTAGTTAAGACAAATGTAGGTCCCTTGCAGTCGGAAACAGGTGAATTGATCATAGGGAACAAGGAGATGGCAGACCAATTGAACAACTACTTTGGTTCTGTCTTCACTAAGGAAGACATAAACAATCTGTCGGAAAATAGCAGGGGACCAGGGGTCTAATGAGATGGAGGAACTGAGGGAAATCCAGGTTAATCGGGAAGTGGTGTTAGGTAAAATAAATGGATTAAAGGCAGATAAATCCCCAGGGCCAGATCGGCTGCATCCCAGAGTGCTTAAGGAAGTAGCCCCAGAAATAGTGGATGCATTAGTGATAATTTTTCAAAACTCTTTAGATTCTGGAGTAGTTCCTGAGGATTGGAGGGTAACCCCACTTTTTAAAAAGGGAGGGAGAGAGAAAACGGGAAATTATAGACCGGTTAGCCTAACATCGGTAGTGGGGAAAATGCTAGAGTCAGTTATTAAAGATGTGATAGCATCACATTTGGAAAGTGGTGAAATCATCAGACAAAGACAGCATGGATTTATGAAAGGCAAATCATGTCTGACGAATCTTATAGAATTTTTCTAGGATGTAACTAGTAGAGTGGATAAGGGAGAACCAGTCGATGTGTTATATCTGGACTTTCAGAAAGCCTTCGACAAGGTCCCACATAGGAGATTGGTGTACAAACTTAAAGCACACGGTATTGGGGGTTCAGTGTTGAGGTGGCTAGAGAATTGGTTGGCGGACAGGAAGCAAAGAGTAGGAATAAACTGGTCCTTTTCGGAATAGCAGGCAGTGACTAGTGGGGTACCGCAAGGCTCAGTGCTGGGACCCCAGTTATTTACAATATATATTAATGATTTGGACGAGGGAATTGAATGCAACATCGCTAAGTTTGCAGATGACACGAAGCTGGGTGGCAGTGTTAGCTGCGAGGAGGATGCTAGGAGGCTGCAGAGTGACTTGGATAGATTAGGCGAGTGGGCAAATGCATGGCAGATGCAATATAATGTGGATAAATGTGAGGTTATCCATTTTGGCGGCAAGTACAGGAAAGCAGAGTATTACCTGAATGGTGGCCAATTAGGAAAAGGGGAGATGCAACGTGACCTGGGTGTCATGGTGCACCAGTCATTGAAAGCAAGCGTGCAGGTGCAGCAGGCAGTGAATAAAGCGAATGGTATGTTAGCATTCATAGCAAGAGGATTTGAGTTTAGGAGCAGGGAGGTTCTGCTGCAGTTGTACAGGGCCTTGGTGAGACCGCACCTGGAATATTGTGTACAGTTTTTGTTTGTGAGTGTGTTCATTGAGAGGCACTCAGGTATATATATAAGTCCTTTATTAGCAGGGCCTTACAGTACAGATGCTGGCTTCCATTACCTCCAGTCTCCCGCCTGATTCCAGTGTAACCCAGTACAAAACCCGGCCTGGATTATGGACCGGGTGCACAACAGTAAAACCAGACATGGATCTACATCCCCCTTCTTAAGCATAAGCCCCCCCAAACTAGATAACAATATGAAACAACTACAACTTACAACTTACCCCCATCCTAATACAAGGGATGAAAAGACAACCACGGCAACGCTAAACAGAGGAGGATACAACTCGAGTAAGATAAACAAAAGGGGAACGGTAACGACCGTAATTAACCAGAGTCCATAGCAAGTGTCTAGCCACAGTCTTGGTACTTGGGATTGGGCTTACAGACCCGTCCTGCACGAGTACAATACCAGCCCTCCGCCGTACCCATTGTAGGTGTCAGCACCATGGGTGGTGGTTCAAACGGCACTGGTCTCGCAACGGCCTTCTGCACAGGAGACTGCACCAGTGAAGTCATGGGTGATTCCATCACCGGCTCCTTTGTTGGTGTTAAAACCAGCTTGTGGTCTGCCGACGCCTGGCCTCCATTGGTCTGTAACCCGCCATCTGCGACCTCCGTGTAGCCATGTGAACGCGGATGAGATGGCAACGGCTCATTCACCGGTAGAAGGTGTTTTCTGTTCCGCCGGTAGGTTCCTCCTTCCGATTGGACAAGATAGGACCGCGGCTCCTGGCAGGTCCCACTAACTACACCCAGACGATCATGACCCTTCTGGGTCTGCAGACGGACCGTCTGACCCCCCGACAGAGGCTGGAGAGGATGGCTAGACCTGTCGTAATACGCCTTCTGGATCTGCCGTTTATGTTGCAGCTGAGCCTGAACAACTTGGGGCTCGTGAACATGGGGCTGCAGCAGGTGTCTTGCAACAGGAAGGGTGATACGAGTTTGTCTGGACATCAATCGTTGGGCCGGCGAACCCAATACCGGGTCACGTGAAACGTTACGGAGATTGAGGAGATCCAGGAATACATCAGACCCGGCTCTTCTGGATCTCTCCATGACTTGTTTGGCACTACGGACAGCCCTCTCGGCTAGCCCGTTTGACTGTGGATACTCCGGGCTGCTGGTGATGTGTTTAAAATCCCAGCGCATGGCAAAGTCCTTGAAACACTGACTGGTAAATTGACCGGCATTATCCGACATGAGGGTGTGAGGAGACCCATGGACCGAGAAATGTCTCGCCAGTTTTTGAATTATCGCCGCTGAGGAAACTGTGCGGAGCAAATCGACCTCGAACCATCCGGAATAGGAATCCACCAGAACCAGATATTGATTGCCACGCCACTCACAAATGTCAGTGGCCACAGAGGACCAGGGTAAATCAGGAACCGGGTGCAGCAAAAGTGGTTCCCTTTGCTGATGTGGGGCCAAACTGTTACACACCGCACATGATTGCACCCTCTGGTGCACGTAGTCAGACATAGCAGGCCAGAAAAACATACTTTTGGCTCGCTGAACCGTTGCCTCAGCGCCAGGGTGGCCCCTATGTATTGCGTCAAAATACTGCTGCCGTAGTGAGGCAGGGATCACCGCCTTGTGGCCTTTCATAATGACCCCGTTCTCGATAACCAGCTCATCTCTAACGGGGAAGTACGGTTGTACAGAGAATGGTACCATATGCGACTTGCTCGGCCAACCGTGTCGAATGATGGACGCAAGCGACTGCAACGTGTCGTCCTCTGCCGTGTGTGCCACCAACAATTCCAAACAAGACGAGGGGAGATGATCGACCATCATTACATCAAAACAATCCTTCTCGGCAGCATGCTCGTTAGAGGTCTTCCTAGGCGCACGGGACAGGGCGTCAGCTAGGTGCATGTCCTTGCCGGGTTTGTAGGTTAGTGTAATGTCGTACTTTTGGAGACGCAGCAGCATACGTTGCAGTCTCGCCGGGGCAGCATGGAGTGGTTTGTTCAGTATGGAATCAGTGGTTGGTGATCGGTCTCCACAATGGCAGCCTTGCCGAAAATGTAATCGTTGAACTTTTCACATGCAAAGACATCCGCCAACAGTTCTTTCTCGATTTGTGCGTAGCGTGTCTCCGCGTCTGTCATGGTCCTTGAGGCATAAGCAATGGGCTGGCCATCCTGCAGGCACGCAGCACCGAGTCCATACTGGGATGCGTCACAGGTCAGAGTAACTGGTCGATTGACGTCGAAATATGCCAGGGTGGGAGGACACGACATCAGGTGTCTGAGAGCGTCAAAAGCCCGCTGTTGTTGCTCATCCCACGTCCATGCAATGTCTTTGTGAGATAGCTGTCGCAGTGGAGCGGAGAGTTCACTAAAGTGAGGAATAAACTTGCCAAGATAGTTCACCATGCCCAGGAACCTCTGTAGGCTGGTGATGTCAGTCGGAACTGCCATCTCACTGATGGCTGCTGTCTTCTCAGGATCAGCCTTGAGGCCCTCATTGGTGAACACATGTCCTACATATTTTACCTTGTTGACACGGAACCTGCACTTGTTGGGGTTGAGTTTTAAGTGTATCTCCCTGGCACGATTGAGTACCTTCGTTAAGTTAACATCATGCTCCTGCACGTCCTTACCCGCCACGATAATGTCATCGACCACAATCGCACATGGGCATCTGTCGAAGAGCTGCTCCATAGAGCGTTGAAACACCTCACTGGCCGCGTTAATCCCGAACGGCATCCGCAGGAATCTGTAGCGTCCGAAGGATGTGCTGAAAGTAGTGAGCAGAGATGATTTGTGGTCCAGGGGAATTTGCCAGAACGAGGTCTTGGCATCGAGAACGGAGAACACTGTGGCCTTGCCCATGTGTGCGGCCACCTCCTCCACAGTGCGCATCGGGTGATGAGGTCGCTTGAGTGCAGTGTTTAAATCCTGCGGGTTGATGCATATACGTATCTCCCGCTTGTCCTTCTTGGTCGCGGCCACCATCGAGGACACCCAGTCAGTGGGCTCCGTAACAGGAGTAATAACTCCTATAGCTTCCATCCTGTCAAGCTCTGCCTTGACCCGGTCTCGCATGGCAACTGGGACGCGATGAGCAGGACGGACCACGGGTCTCACATCCCGGTCAATAGTCATTGAGTAAGTGATAGGCAGCTTGCCCAGTTCATCGCTGAAAAGATCCTTATAGTTCGCGAGGATCTGTTGTGTGGAGTCTGGGACTGGCGTAAGTTGATGCACGGCCTTGCCGAATGAAATCAGTCCCATGTTGATACATGCTTCAACGCCAAGGAGAGGCACGACTGTGCCATCAACAACGTAAAATTGTAGATTGTATGATTGTGCTGCGAGGTGGCATCGTAGCTCCACCACTCCAAGAGGAAGCACTTCGTTCCCCCCGTATGCCTGGAGGGTTGCGTCACATGTTTTTAATTCCTCAGCTCTACGAAGCCTTGAAAACTCGGCAAGAGATATGACGTTGCACGCCGCACCTGTGTCTACTTTCACAACAACAGGCACATTGTTTATCTTTAATGTGACCATGGGATCTTTGTGCTTAATTAACTGGCCCCGGACAGAGTGTGCATTGAGGCGAATTCCATCCACTGAAGGTGTATTGAAGTTTACAGTATCACAATCTGATAAGTCATGTGAAGGCTCTGTGTGTATCAAATGTACAGCTTGTGTTGTCCCAATCGTCTTGGAACTTCTGCAGCACTTCAAGAAATGATTTCTCCGTTTGCAGCCATGACAAATCTGTCCAAAAGCCGGGCAGTTCTCCCGTTTGGCTATATGAGAGTAACCACAATTAGTGCAATCACTAACGAGGCTGATGCCAGCCCTGCCAGGTTGGGCTTGTGTCACTTTGAACGGTCGACGTTCCTTTCTGATAAATGGTCCCGTCGAGTCAACGCGGAAAACAGGCTGAGGCATGGCACTCAAAGTCCTTGTGTCGACATCCGTCAATTCATAAATCCGACAGGTGCTAATCGCTTTAGCAAGGGTAAGATCGCAATCACGCAGAAGGCTCCTTCTCAATTTGTCGTTGGTGATACCACACACCAGCCTGTCTCTCGTGAGTTCATCACAGAGGTTACCAAATCTGCAACTTGACGCGGCGTATTTCAAAGAGTTGATATAGGCTTCAACCGGCTCACCCGGTTTCTGGGAACATGTAAAGAATTTGTGCCGTTCCATGATAAGGTTAGTCTGCGGAGCACATAGCTGCCGAAATTTATTCTTAAGGCACACAGGGTCGTGAATCGTCTCGGCAGGTGTGATGACTGCATCAACCGCATCCAGCACAGCCTCAGCATAAACAAAGAGTTTCGCCCGACGGATTGCTTCCAAACCTGCAAGATTGAGGAGAATGGATGCTTGTACGTGGGGATTCTTGTCGTGGTGTGCAGCAGCAATGAATACATCGTAATCTTCCTCGAAGGTGCGCCAACGTTCACCGATGTTGCCGTCGAAGACAAGTGGATCAGGCTTCCGAAAAGAATCAGCCATGGCTAGAGACGTCAAAAGTCTTGAGGAAACAAATTGTGGTGACCCAAAAGCTAAATAACGGCCACCTCTGACACCATGTTTGTGAGTGTGTTCATTGAGAGGCACTCAGGTACAGATGCTGGCTTCCATTACCTCCAGTCTCCCGCCTGATTCCAGTGTAACCCAGTACAAAACCCGGCCTGGATTATGGACCGGGTGCACAACAGTAAAACCAGACATGGATCTACAGTTTTGATCTCCTAATTTGAGGAAAGACATTCTAGCCTTAGAGGGAGTACAGAGAAGGTTCACCAGATTGATCCCTGGGATGGCAGGACTTTCATATGAAGAAAGACTGGATAGACTAGGCTTATACTCGCTGGAATTTAGAAGACTGAGGGGGGATCTTATAGAAACATATAAAATTCTTAAGGGGTTGGAGAGGCTAGATGCGGGAAGATTGTTCCCGATGTTGGGGAAGTCCAGAACCAGGGGTCATAGCTTAAGGATAAGGGGGAAGTCTTTTAGGACCGAGATGAGAAAACATTTCTTCACACAGAGAGTGGTGAGTCTGTGGAATTCTTTGCCACAGAAGGTAGTTGAGGCCAGTTCATTGGCTATATTTAAGAGGGAGTTAGATGTGGCCCTTGTGGCTAAAGGGATCAGGGGGTATGGAGAGAAGGCAGGTACAGGTTACTGAGCTGGATAATCAGCCATGATCATATTGAATGGTGGTGCAGGCTCGAAGGGCCGAATGGCCTACTCCTGCACCTATTTTTTATGTTTCTATGTTTCTATGAGAGATATGGACAGGTCTATTTCAGGTCTCAGGCCTTCAGCTGGACAGTACTCAGTAACCCCTTACCAGCAATGTAATTCGTGGTGGAGGCTGGCTCGATTTTATTATTTAAGAGTAAATTGGATAGGTATATGGATAAGAGGGGATTAGAGGGTTATGGTCTGAGTGCAGGTAGATGAGACTAGGTCAGGGAGAGTGGTCGGCGTGGACTGGAAGGGCCGAATGGGCCTGTTTCCGTGCTGTAGTTGTTATATGGTTATATGGTTATTCCCATTCTAATTTCCCTGCCTTTGATCTCCTTTATTGCCCCCAATGATGCCCAGTACAAACTGGAGGAACAGCGCCTCAGCTTCTGTCTACGTCTGCTACAATTCCTGGGACAGTTTAGAGTAATAGTTGCCTTGACAACCAAGGTCTGCACCCGATCACGGGCATTTCCTCAGTTCGCTGCATCCCCACCGCTTTGCAAATGAAAGTACGCTTGTCGACTTACAATTGCTGGACCGAGATCTGTTGAGTATTTTTCAGCATTCTCTGGTTACCGAGCTCATGGAACCGGGCCTCTGTGCATCCCTCTGCAACTGGATCCTCGGCTTCCTGATCAACAGACCACAATGCCTCCACTTCCTTAGAAAATGGAGGAGATTTCGTATGTCAGCAAATACTCTCTTGAACCTCTACAGGCGTACAGTCGAGAGCATATTGCCTGGTTGCATCACGGCCTGGTTTGGCAACTTGAAGGCCGAGGAAAGAAGAAGATTCCAAAAAGTGGTGAACGCTGCCCGGTCCATCATGGCTACTGACCTCCCCACCATCGAAGTCACCGATGGGAGTCACTGCCTCAAAGATGCAGCCAGCATCATCAGAGACCCACACCACCCTGGCCACACTCTCATTTCACTCCTGCCATCAGGAAGAAAGTACAGGAGCCTTACAAATGTAACGTCCAGATTCAGAAGTAGCCTCTTCCCTACAAACGTCAGGCTATTAAATACTACAACCTCCAAACAAGCTCCAAACTACAGAGACTTGGGGCCATTGCCTTTGTGTTTTATATATATATTTAGTATTTAATTTAATTTATGTTACACACACGCGCATAAATATAAGCGAATCTGATTTGTTTAGTTTTAGTTCAGGGATGCAGCATGGAAATGGGGCCTTCGGCCCACCAAATCCATGCTGACCCCTTCACGCTGGGATAATAGTTCTATTTGATCCCACTTTCTCATCCACCAATTTACCTGCAAACCCGCATGTCCTTGTGGTGTGGAAGGAAACCGGAGCTTGTGGAGGAAATCCTCTTGGTCACAGGGAGAATGCGGAAACGCCACACAGGCTGTGCCCGATGTCAGGATCGAAACCGGGTCCCTGGCGTTGTGAGGCAGCGGCTCCACCCGCTGCACCAGTGTGCTGTTCTTTGGCGCTGGGTGAATTCACCAGTTCCAGTGCAGAATTAACTTGATAGTCTTGACCTTGGATATAATCGTGTAATCCACATTAAGCAAGATGATTGGATGGACCTCTGGTAAATTTCCAACAGCTCTGAGCCAATCTATTCCCATGGAGTCAAGTCCAGCTCAGTTGGCAAGCCATTTCATGCAGGAATTTTACTTGCCTTGAAGGCATAAACAGGCATTGTCAGCTCATGCATAGTTAATGGATGGTCCCAATTCTCTAGCTTGGTGTTATCTAAACTCTCTGAGACAGAGGACAGATAATACTGGGAGTCTGTGCTGCTCGTGTCCTGCAAATCATACAGTTTTGGATAGATCATGTCCATAATATGTCAATCTGCAAGAAGATTAGTTTACCTTGCACTAAACATTATTCATGGTATTCCCTTTATCATGTGAATGGCTCGATTGTAATCATGTACTGTCCTTCCACTGACTGGTTAGCACGCAACAAAAGCTTTTCACTGTACCTCGGCACAGGTGACAATAAACTGAAATCAATCTGCAAATCATTCTCTACCTTATGGGATCATGATGAAGGGCGCCATCATCTCATATACAAGCTAAAAGGGGAGAATATTATAACCTGAAAATCAACCACCTTGTCTACTGCACATCACACAATGGGACAATAAAAATGCACTCTTGAATGAACCCAAATTGAGCTTGGAGCATTCTTTTGCAATATTTATCTTTTAGTCGTATCTACCACTTTGCGGTGCTGCCAGATATACTCAATTTAAAACAGTTCAGATCATAGTAAAACTCGGGAGAACTGGAAAGGAATGAACCTCTTATTCATGAGGTTCTTGGTGCAATTGTGCAGGCAGGAGTTAATTTAAATTTGAAATTGCACTGATGGGCCTCCTGAGAGCTTCAGCTGCCAAGGCATTATGGAAATCCACTCAATTCTGAGATAATCTGTCCAATTCCTTTTCTTTGTCTCCCTTTGCTTCAGTTGGATTTTGGGTTGCTGGAATGAGTACAGTCGTGAAACGGCCGAACTTTAACATGTTTCATCGTTCTCAACTGTGTCAGATCACAGATCGGTGTCCTGGAATCCCATAACATGGCTTTGGAAGAGGAAAATTAAATTATTCCTAGACTGTTGGGTTTTAAAAACATTTATTATCTTCAATTCTATCCCCCTGAATGAATTATGAGTGGCTTTCTTCCTTTTCTCTTTCTAACTGCATTGTGACTTGCCAGCTGGGATTAAACATGAGGATTAGCAGTTGAATGATTGAAAATGGAAATAGTCTTGTCACTCTTTCACAAACCTCTGTATAAGCAATCATTAACTGTTTTATGTTTTGCTTTTAGTATTTTTAAATTTAGTGGAAGCAGCCTAAGACAATGTTGAAAAATCTGGGCTTTAAATATTTTTGGCCATTCGTTCACTTTGTGCCTCTGAAGACCAGTGGGCTACTTTTGTGCTGGTCATTTTCCTGTATGTTATTCCTGAGTCCATTCTCTTTGCTTTGATCTGTCTCCATGCAAGCATTTCAGTCTGAGACATCACCCAGTCAAATTCAAAATGTAGAAACAAGGAACTGCAGATGTTGGTTTACACAAAAGGACACAAAGTGCTGGAGTAACTCAGCGGGTTAGGCAACATCTATGGAGAACATGGATAGGTGACGTTTCAGATTGGGACTCTTCTTCAGACTCCGGAGCTGAATGAAGAAGGGTCTCGACCCGAAACGTCATCCATTCCTTCTCTCCAGAGGTGCTGCCAATCACGCTGAGTTACTACCGCATTTTATGTCTGTCCCTCTTCTTCAGACTGATTAGTCTGGCAATCAGTCTGAAAAAGGTTCCTGAGCAGAAACGTCACATGCCCATGTTCTCCAGAGATGCCGCCTGTCCCGTTGAGTTACTCCAGCACTTTGTGTCCTTTCTTGGTCAAATTCAAGACCAGTTTCACCCAATAGCAATTGAAAAATGTACATTTCAATACAGACTTTAAATATCAGGAACAAGTATCAATACAGAGACTCCTCTTCCCTAGCTCTGGAACGTCGAGATAGAAATTTAGATAGTTCTCTGCCATCTTGATTGAAACCGAGTAAGTCAATAATGAGAGCAAGCTGAACATGGGATTTCAGGATTGCTGCTGATTTAATAAGTGCCATTGAATGAATTTAGTCTCTGATTATGCATGTTGTTGCAATTTTTAGATCCAAATATGCATATGCATTTCAGAGAAGCAAAGCTCTGCCAATTTAATGAATTGTTTAAATCTAAACCTCTTTAAATGTGCATTGTTTGTTTCACTGAGTGCCATTACATGTGTTGTTTCTGCATTTAAATGTTGCTTCCTTCCATAATTGTTTAATCGTTCATTTGGGCATTCCACGAGAAATGTCACTTTGAAGCTAGTTATTCAAGATACTGATCCGCAGCTAATTAAAAATTGTGAATTAGTTAACTGGCTCATTACTTCATTTTAGATTTTACCCTCAGTTTTCTGCTTTTTGGAATTGTGCTTCAGTTTTTATCTATATCTCTTTTCTCTTTTTCTCTATTTCTATCTCTCTTACTCTCTCTGGGGTTTAATTTTCTCTGCACTTCCAATGAATGAGTGGGTTATAAAGCCTATATATCTCTGTTGCCCTGTCTCATTCTTCGGTTTGATGGCTTCTGCTCATTATTTTTAGTTCATTCATTTTATGTGTGCCTAATTTCCCCTCAAGCTTTATTTTAATTCAGACTGTAAAAACACGTTAATGCCTGCTTCATAACGAGTGGGAAATAAAAGTGGACAGGTATATCTTTCGCTTCAGACCGTGCTAATATCAAAGGTAATTATTGTATGTTGCATTTGCAAATTAGTTAGAGGAATGTAAAGCAAGGTTGCAAGTTTATGATCACGAGGCCTTTTTATCATAACAGGAAACAGGGAGGGATATAGAATCATAAAGTCACACAGTGTGGAAACAGGCTTATCGGCCCAACCGACCAACATGTCCCATCTACATTAGTCCCACCTGCCTGCATTCGGCCCATATCCCACTAAACCTGTCCTATCCATGTACCTCTCCAAATGTCTTCCTCCATTTTCTGCATAATCTTTCTCATCTTCCAAGGCAGATCCTTAGAAAGGAGGTTGACTTGCTTTCCTCCATTTTTATGTGGCAGATGATGCCACGGAAAATTCTGCAAGTGGTGCAAAATATGTTGGTTAAGGCAGACGAACAGTTTCAGAGAGGAAACACTCCTTTTGCTCTTTCCACATGGAACCGACAGAGGGACTCGATTTTCTCATTGCCATCCAAACACTCTTTTCCCATTTTGAGTAGGACCAAGTCAAATGGCTTCACGTGACACAATGGGATGTTGTGATCATCTGGCTGCTCACTACTATTTCCCAGGGGGGGGGGGGTAGAGTGGATGTGGGGAGAATATTTCCATTAATGGGGGACTCTAGGACTAGAGGGTACGATCTCAGAATAAAAGGACTTACCTTTAGAAAAGTGATGAGGAAGAATTTCTTTATTGAAAGGGTGGTAAATCTGTGGAATTCATTGCCACAGACGGCTTTGGAGGCCGTCAATGGGTATTTTTAAGGTGCAGGTTGACAGATTCTTGATAAGTAAGGGTGTCGGGGGTTATGGGGAGAAAGCAGGAGAATGGGGTTGAGTGGGAAAAATAGATCAGCCATGATTGAATGGTGAAGTAGATTTGATGGGCCAAATGGCCTAATTCTGCTCCTATAACTTATGAGGTTATGAGCACAGCTTACATAGGTCTCAAAAATGTTCTTTATGATGTGTACATTAAACATGAAAAAAGTCTCACAACCAATGAATACCTGAAACAGTTGTTTCAAAACTTAGTAGACATTTACACAAACATTTATTCAATTGACAAATGACCAGCTGTTGTTTCATAATTATTGTGGCCAAGGTTATTGTTTCTTCTGAAATATATTTCTTCACAGGACCGTGTTTCCTCTGTGAGATGACAGCTTGGATTATGGGCACCATTCTGAGTTATAAACCACGACCAACCTGTGACTGAGCTGAGATTATTACTGCTGTGTCAAAACTGATAACTCATAGAGTCATACAATGTTGAAACAGGCCCTTTGGCCCAACTTGCCTATGCCAACCAACATGCCCCATCTACACTAGTCACACTTGCCTGCGTTTGGCCCATATCCCCATAAACCTGTCTTATCCATGTATCTGTCCAATTGCTTCTTAAATGTTGCAATAGTCCCTGCCTCAACGACCTCCTCTGGCAGCTTTGTGTAGGAACCCATCTGAAGAAGGGTTTCAACCCGAAACGTCACCTTTTCATTTTTTTCTTCAGAGATGCTGCCTGACTGTGTTACTCCAGCATTTTGGGTCTATCTTAAGAATTATCCTGTGCTTCTTCCAATAAGCACTGTTTGATCTTTTACCTCCAGTTAACAAGGATGTATTTATTTGTCCTTCCATGTTAATATACCACCTCCAAATGACTGTCACTCTTTCATTTGGGTAAGATCCTCAAGTATTGAGATCGTGCCTTGAATTTATCATCATCTGACCCTGGAATGCTGAATACCACTGAGCCACTCTAACATACAAGATCTATCATAGACTATCTTTCCATAGGGTGTATGTCATCCTCTCTTTCGTGACTTCAACCAAATCTATTTAGTTTATTTAGTTTATTTTAGAGATACAGCTCGGAAACAAGCCCTTCGGCCCACAAATCCGCACCGACCAGTGATCCTGCACATTAACACTATCTGACACACACTAGGGACAATTTACACATTAACCAAGCTAATTAACCTACATACCTGTACTTCTTTGGATTGTGGGAGGAAACCGAAGATGTCGGAGAAAACCCATGCGGTCACGGGGAGAACGTACAAACTCCGTACAGACAGTACCCGTAGTCGGGATCGAACCTGGGTCTCCGGCGCTGCAAGCGCTGTAATGCATCAACTCTACTGCTGCGGCACCATGGCTGCCTTCTCCCAAATGTCCCCGGAAAAAGATTTTCTGTTATCATTACAAAGTTAAATCAAGTAAGACTCAAGATCATCCATCGAAATGACACCCTGCATTATATATCATACATAAAAGTGTGACATTTCCAAGAGACAGGCTGTTGAATATTCAATGGAAAAAGTTTCTACCTAATCTCTCGATTTACTTCGGAAAGCTGAAAAAAATCATTTGTGAAATTGCTGTTATATTAGTCTTGACCTGAACAGTTTGATCTTTTCTTGTTATTGCTAATAGACAAAGCAGAAGCACTAATCTCTCCACTACGAAAGAAAAAAGCAAAATGTAATCACTCATAGTCATCTAAGAACTCATGACAATATGACTTCTTACCCCTCACCATCCTTCGTTGCTCCTGGTGTGAGGAACTAAAGGGTGAAATAGAAAGGTTCGTGATCACAGGGCTGTGTTCTGAGCCCCATGCTCTACTCCCTCTTCACACACGACTGTGTTCCTGCATTCGACACCAACACCATTGTCAAGTTTGCAGACGACACAATGGTGATCGGGCTTATCACCAACGGGGATGAAACAAACTATAGAGCGGAGGTGCAGAACCTGGCGGACTGGTGCTCGGATAACAACCTGTCCCTAAATACCACCAAGACCAAGGAGCTGATCATCAACTTCCGTAGGTCACATAACGGGGAATATGCCCCGATCTCTATCAACGGGGACAGTGTGGAGAGAGTGTCCAGCTTCAAGTTTCTGGGCACTCACATTTCGGAGGACCTAACATGGTCCAATAACACTGCTGCGCTGGTCAAGAAGGCACAACAAAGACTGTTCTACTTAAGAACACTGAAAAAGTCTGGTCTACCCCAACAGCTGCTGACGACCTTCTACCGCTGCACCATAGAGAGCATCCTAACACATGGCATCCCTGTGTGGTACCTCAGCTGCACGGAGGCAGAAAGGAAAGCTCTACAGCAGGTAGTCCATAGAGCTCAGAGGGCCATCGGAACACAGCTACCAGACTTGGAGGGCATCTACAACACACGATGCCTCAGAAAAGCCACCAGCATCCACAAAGACTCTTCACACCCCTGCAACAGTCTGTTCGAACTCCTTCCATCGGGCAGACGATACAAGGCCTTCTACGCCCGCACCTCCAGACTCAGGAACAGCTTCATCCCCAGGGCCATAGCTGCTATGAACCGGTCCTGCTGAGCCGGATGGCCACAACGCATAGATCAACTTGCACTTTACCCTGTCTAAAACTGTTACAATTGTTTCGTTTCGTTGGGTTGCTGTTGTCTAAATTACTTAAATTATTGCATCGTATGGGAGGCGCATTCCCAATCTCGTTGTACCCCTGGGTACAATGATAATAAAGATATATTGTATTGTATTGTATGATATCGCTCACACCGCTCAAGGGTGGCCCAGTGGTGCAGCTGGTAGAGCTGCTGCCTCATGACGCCAGAAACCTGGGTTCAATCCTGATCACGGGTACTGCCTATGTGGAGTTTGCACGTTTCCCCTGTGACCACGTGGGTTTCCTCCGGGCGCTCCGGTTTCTTCCCACATCCTAAAGACGTGCGGGCTCGTAGGTTGATTGGCCTCTGTGAATTGCCGCTAATAGCTAGGGAGTGAATGAGAAAGTATGGTAACATAGAAACATGGAACATAGAAAATAGGTGCAGGAGGAGGCCATTTGGCCCTTCGAGCCAGCACCGCCATTCATTGTGATCATGGCTGATCATCCACAATCAACTGGTGTGATTGTGTGAAAGGACTGGTATGAACGGGTTTCTCCCCATAACCCCTGACTCCTTCACTCATCAAGACTAGTGATATAACTAATTTAACTGATATAACTAATTTATATCAGAAACAACAGCACTCCCAGCGCAGATCACTGCGGAACTGCATTTAGATTTTAGATTTAGAGACACAGCGCAGAAACAGGCCCTTCGGCCCACCGGGTCCGCGCCGCCCAGCGATCCCCGCACACTAACACTATCCTACACCCACTAGGGACAATTTTTACATTTGCCCAGCCAATTAACCTACATACCTGTACGTCTTTGGAGTGTGGGAGGAAACCGAAGATCTCAGAGAAAACCCACGCAGGTCATGGGGAGAACGTACAAACTCCGTACAGACGGTCACGTCCTTTGCATTGGTCACGGTCCTCCAGCCTGAATATTGTCCTTCCAACACACCCCTCAGCCTTCTATCAGTAAGCCAGTTCTAAGTCCATTAATCTACCCATCTACGTTTACAACCAAGTCATTTACATACTAATCAACCCATAAACAACCAGTTCCAAGTTAAAGTTCCTAGTTAAAGTTGGGATGCAGAATTAAATTTTCACCGTGTTAAGGCACAGAGCTAATTTGCTGCCTGTCCTGCTCTCACCCACCACTGCCCACACCCCATCCATCCCAGCACAACACCGTCATCCAGTGAGTTAACTTTGAGTTTCTATCTGTGAGGAATTTGCAGTATCTTGATTTAGAAACGATTAATTATAGTAATGGACTCCCTCACTATCAAACATTCAGCTGGCAAAAAATTTAAACAAATTTGTGCAACTTAATTATCTCAAACTGCATGCTGTGAATTCTGATCAGTCCTTGTCTGAACATATTTCTACAGAAAAAAACAGTACTGTCAATACCGACTCAGAAATTACATTTGAACAATGCATTTTGCTCTGTTTCCTGATATTCCATCGGACACTCAAAAGTAATCAAGAAACAAACTGACTCAAAAGTGTTATTACTATAAAAAAGGACACAAAGTGCTTGAGAAACTCAATGGGTCAGGCACCATCTCTGGAGGACATGGACAGGTGACGTTTCAGGTCGGGACACTTCTTGAGAATGATCCCAACCCGAAACATTACTTATCCATGTTCTACGGAGATGCTGCCTGACCCGCAGAGATGCACCAGCACTTTGTGTCCTTATGGACGCCACTTTGTGGCCTTGGCATTTGGAACTGGTTGGGGACAAGTTGATCAGTTTATAAATGACTTGGACACAGATAAACGTAGCTGGTTAGATTAGTGGATTTGGAACCGGCTTACCAGCATCAGCAGTTCCTTGTTTCTGTATTATTAATTCATTAATAAATGCCATTTTAGTTGTTACTAAGCAAAAAAAAAAAAAGCTTTGATATCTTTAACATTCCCTCCCACCCAAAAAATATTATAGTCCCAGAGGAGAACAGGTCAGCAGGAAGAAAAGGATTGTGTGCTTCATGCTATCTGAATGTTTTGGCCCAAGTTATGCTTTCAGCGATAAGACACGTGTCTTGCTGAATAAAAAAAAGATTTTCTCAGTCAGAAATGTGAACACTTGCAACACTCCGCCACCCATTCTGCCCCCACCCACAAACCTGCCTTATCCACTGCCGTTGTTCTGTGTGGGAGAGAATCTCAAATGGTTATTGGAACAATTAAAGGTCTAAAAAATAACATTCGGCCGTTTTATCATTTCTGCGGAGTAATGAATGATCAAATTGATACAGATTATAATAAGACACGATGTCGCACTCTGTGATGAGGCTGATATTGCAGCAGTCGGGCTGTTTTTGCGATGCGCATTTCTCAAGCTTTCATTGATGAGACCTGACAGCTGTAATGAGCTACAGAGCTGGGTGGCCAAGTCTGAGCGTCAGAAGCTTTCTTCTCTGTTCTCTCACTGTGACAAAAGACAATTAGGCAAATCGCAGAGCGAACGAGATGGAAGGTTCATCATTTGCTTTTGGGTGTCAACAATCCTGTTGCACCATGCGCTGCAAAATCATCTCTCGTCAAGCTTGTTAAAAAAAAACCACAATTCTCCAGACTAAGAATAGTGAAGATCATTACATGTGTTGACTCAGCTGCTCTGCTGTGTAGGATTACTTTTTGTTAAGGAGTAATCTGAAAAAAAAAGAAGTATTAGGACTTGGTGGCCTGATGGAGCCTTCCATCAGCAGACACAACTTTACGACACACTTCCTACAGGCATTCAAACACTTGTGCGTTCAGTTGCTGAAGCTACTGGATACTTGCCTGGACCTTTCCTGTGGAACAGAAATCAAACCAGGGCAGGACCTACACAGGGTATGGCAGCGTGTTGGGGAGTGAGGTCGAGCAGAGGGATCTAGGAGTGCAGGTCTCGACCCGAAACGTCACCCACTCCTTCTCTCCTGAGATGCTGCCTGACCTGCTGAGTTACTCCAGCATTTTGTGAAAGGCGATTGCTTCGCTCAACACCTTCGATCAGTCCGCCTTAACCAACCTGATCTCCCGGTGGCTGAGCACTTCAACACCCCCTCCCAGTCTGACCTTTCTGTCATGGGCCTCCTCCAGTGCCATAGTGAGGCCCACCGGAAATTGGAGGAACAACACCTCATATTTCGCCTGGGCAGCTTGCAGCCCAGCGGTATGAACATTGACTTCTCCAACTTTAGATAGTTCCTCTGTCCCTCTCTTCCCCTCCCCTTCCCAGATCTCCCACTGTCTTCCTGTCTCCACCTATATCCTTCCTTTGTCCCGCCCCCCTGACATCAGTCTGAAGAAGGGTCTCGACCCGAAACGTCACCCATTCCTTCTCTCCTGAGATGCTGCCTGACCTGCTGAGTTACTCCAGCATTTTGTGAATAAATACCTTCGAGGAGTGCAGGTACATAGTTTCTTGAAAGTAACATCACAGATAGACAAAGAAGGTCAAGAAGGCTTTCGGTACATTGGCCTTCACCAATCAGGGTATTAAGTGTAGAAGCTGGGTAGACACAAAATGCTGGAGCAACTCAGCGGGTCAGTCAGCATCTCTGGAGAAAAGGAATAGGTGACGTTTCGTGTTGGGGGGGGGGGGGGGAGGGGGGGGGGGGGAGGGTATAAACTGGATGCAAAAAAAGGCCAGAATAAATCAGGGCTGGCAACAGATGAGCTCCCTCAGGAAGGGTGGAGCCCATAATGGCCCATTGTTGGCGTGGAAGATTGGGAGTTTATGTTACAGTTGTACAAGTCCTTGGTGAGGCTGCATTTGGGGAATTGTATTTAGAGTTGGTCACCCTGCATAAGGAAGGATTTTATTATGCTGGGAAGAGTCCAGAGGTCTTGAGGGCCGAAGCTATAGGGAGAGGTGGATGGAGCAGGCTAGGACTTTATTCCTTGGAGCGCAGGAGGATGAGGGCTGATCTTATAGAGATGTATAAGAACAAGAGGGGAATAAATAGGATGAATGCACAATGTTTTACTCAGAGTAGCGGAATCAAGAACCAGAGAACATAGGTTTAGCTTGAGAGGGGAAATTTTAATAGGGACCTGAGGGCCAACTTTTTCACACAGAGGGTGGTGGGTATATGGAATGAGCTGCCGGAGGAGGTAATTGACCCAAGCATTATAACAACATTTAAAAGACATTTGGTCAAGTACATGGATATTAATAGATTAGAGGGATGTCGGCTGAATACAAGCAGGTGGGACTCGTGTAGATGGGGCATCCTGGTCAGCATGGGCAAGTTGGGTCAAAGGGTGTTTCTGTGCTGTATGGCTCTTTGACTCTACATGATGAGGGCAGTGGGCAGGGTGTCTCTGAGGGCTTCTCGAAGTTTAATTGGAGCTAGAGGAATAACCGATCTGAA
This sequence comes from Rhinoraja longicauda, assembly GCF_053455715.1. Taxonomy (NCBI): domain Eukaryota; kingdom Metazoa; phylum Chordata; class Chondrichthyes; order Rajiformes; family Arhynchobatidae; genus Rhinoraja; species Rhinoraja longicauda. The sequence continues at coordinate 38,616,400 of NC_135967.1, read as the reverse complement.
CAAAGATGACAAAGGGTTCACAGTTTGGTGCCAAGTTGGACAGAAACAGTTACTATTAGAAACAGCTTAAAGATGCATTAGACCAAGATGAGAACCATTCCCCACCCAGTCAATGTCACCGTATGCACAATACGAACCTGACCTTAAGTAGAAAGCCTGGAATTGATTTATGGATTTTTGAAACGGAATAAATTCAGGCTGCACCGTTGTCATCTGACAATTTTGGTTGTAATTTTACTTCTTGATTTTATTCCCTGAAGTTTGCTTTCTTATGCTCATCCTTTCCATTGTAAGGTGCAGTTGTCAGTGGTCTCAAATGGCTACTTATTCCTGGTTTTAAGGATTGGAATACATTCATATTCTGCTCAGCAGGCAGCCTGAGGGACAGTTTGCATGAAAAACACAGTCGCCAGTAATTTAAAGCATTCCAGCAGACCTTTCGACATCTGCCTGCAATCCTGGTTATGGTTTTTGAGCTGTCATCTTCCTGCACGGTGAAGGCTTATTTAAATTCACGGATGTTGTACGGAAATTCATGACAGTCAAAGAAGGGGAAAGGAGTTCTTCAGTGTCGAAAGATTTTCTCCACAGTAAAAGCCACAGCAGCAAGTCGCTGAGTTAGGAAAATTGGCCATAATTGCCAAAATCTCCTTTACTGATGTACACGGAGCTAAGGTCCACAGAAACTGCCCAAAATAGTTGTAATTGGCCAAAAATGGCATTTGGCGCACAGTTCTCTGCGTAAGAGGAGACCTCTGAAGTTTATTTTTTGTTCTTAGTTTTAGTTTTAAGTTTTCAGATACTGCATGGAAACAGCCCCTTCAGCCCAACAAGTCCTCACCTACCAGTGATCACTGTACACTGGCTCTGTCCTACAAGCCAGGGGCAATTTACAGAAGCCAATTAACCTACAAATCTGCACGTCTCTGGAATGTGAGAGCACTTGGGGAAAACCCATGAGGTCACAGGGAGAATGTACAAACTCATACCGACAGCACCCATAGTCAGGATCAATCCCGGGTCTCTGGCGCTGTAAGGCATTACGCCACTGTACCACCCAACACTATCCCCTGGTAAACCAGCAGCTGAAGTTCCTTGTGTCCACATTACTATTAGAACTCAGGAATACCTTTTTTTCTACATTTTAGAATTGTGCAATTTGAATTGAACCGTGCATCATCAGTATTGCAATGAACTGCTGCTGAATGATTCTAGAGAGTGTGTTTCTTGCACACGTATTTGTTGCAGCATTCTCTTGCTTAATGTTAATGCTCTCTTGCAGCCACCTTCATTTTTAAAACCTGTTCTATATGTGCCCTGTTTCTACAAAGATTGTCCTAAGAATTAAAAGGGTGGCACGCAGGGGTAGTGTTACAGCCTTAACAGCACCAGAGACCCGGGATTGATCCTGACTATGGGTGCTTGTCTGTATGGCGTTTGTACGTTCTCCCCGTGACCTGCGTGGATTTTCTCCGGAATCTGTTCTCCAAACACTCCAAAGACGTTCAGGTTTGTTGGTTAATTGGCTTCGGTATAACCATTAATTGTCCCCTAGCAGCGTGCAGGATAGTGCGGGGATTGCTGGTCGGCACGGACTCGGTGGACTGAAGGGCCTGTTTCCGCGCTGTATCTCTAAACTAAACCAAACTAAGATTACCTTCAGTCTGTGAAAGACAGTATCCTTTAAGTTCTGACAGTATCCTTTAAGCTCCGCTACGTAAGGGAAATCTTCTCAAAATGAAGTGCTCCTTGGAAGTTGGGTATTGATGTAGTACCAGCTGCAGGATGATGGAGTACAATCTTTTTCCATTACTTCAGGGCACAGCAGCGTTCCAGTGGAGCTATCCCAGCTCCATAAGCTCCTTATATTCAGAGAAAAGCTGCAGAAACAGCAAAACAGCTGTTGCAGTTTATTCTGAAAGGAAATGAAGCCGTTCTCCCAGCTGAATCCTCAGTCATATGTTTGATGTGTTTGAAGCCGTGTCAAGGGGTTAAGGATGAGTAGTGTCCCCCACCCCCCCCCCCCCCCCCCAGTCCTCCCCCCCTTCACAACAGACATTTGGAAATCTTCCACAACATCTTGTGTTAGTGCTAAAGCAATGTTGTAGTTCACTCAGGGCAACACAGGGGACCAGCTGGTAGAGCTGCTGGCTCACAGAACCAGAGACACAGGTTCGATCCCGACCTCGGGTGCTGTCTGTGTGGAGTTTGCACGTTCTTGCTGCTGTTCCAATTTCCTCCCACATCTGAAAGCCCTGCGAGTTTGAGGGTTAATAGGCCACTGTAAAAGAACTCCCCCAAGTGGATGCATTAGTAGGATAACATAGAACTAGTGTGAACGGGTGATCGAAGGTCGGTGTGGACTCAGTGGGCTGAAGGGCCTGTTTCCATGTCATATAAGTTCATAAGTCATAGGAATAGAATTGGGCCATTTGGCCCATTGAGTCTATTCCGCCATTCAATCATGGCTGATCTATCTTTCCCTCTCAATCCCATTCTCCTGCCTTCTCACCGTAACCTTTGATACCCGTACTAATCAAGAATCTGTAAATCCCTGCTTTAAAAATACCCAATGACTTGGTCTCCACAAATGTCTGTGGCAATGAATTCCACAGATTCACCACCCTCTGAAGAAAGAAATTCCTCCTCATCTCATTTCTAAAGGCACATCCTTTTATTCTGAGGCTGTACCCTGTGGTCCTACACTCTCCCACCAATGGAAACATCCTTTTCACATCCGCTCTATCCAGGCCTTCAGTCAATCAATTCGAATACTGCTCATGAAAGTTGCATAAGGAGTGAGAACTTCAAAGATGAGATTCATAGAACAGCTTTGTTGTATTGTGTAGGAAGGAACTGTAGATGCTGGTTTATATCGAAGATAGACACAAAAATGCTGGTCTAACAACTTAAATGTCTGAAGAAGGGTTTCGACCCAAAATGTCACCTATTCCTTTTCTCCAGAGATGCTGCCTGACCCACTGAGTTTCTCCAGCATTTTGTGTCTAGCTGTGTTGTATTTCCCCAGGTAATGCTGTATTAAAACTGATGTTGCTGGCTTGATTGTGGCTTTCTCAATTGTTAGGATGCAATATTGAGGGAGGGTGGGAGAAGGACCAGAACAGGTTGTTGGAGAGTATTCCTCATAAGACGCATGTAGACCTTGCTGGAAGAGCCACAGAGAATTTTCAGAACAGCAACCAATGCTCTTAGTTGGACGTTTTTGGGATGTCTTTTTTGAGAACCCAGTCTACGCCATTCCATCATGGCTGATCTATCTTTCTCTCTCAACCCCATTCTCCTGCCTTCCCCCCTGCACTTAAGTGCCTGCACGTGAGTGAAGAGTCAATTGCAAGCAAACAGGCAGTGCCCACTTTAGTTGCCCCTCTGAGCTGAAGGAAAAACAGATGAAGGCTTCTCTCTTCTGTAAGGAGTTTGGACGATCTCCCCTGGCAACAGTGTAAGCAAACTGTGCGTACTGACAAGAGATCAGTGGCACCATCTTTCGATGACAGTGATTTTGACTCTAACCCAAGAGCAAAGCAGTCATGATGTAAATGTCATGAGCCACAAAGTTCTGGAGTAACTCAGTGGGCCAGGCAGCATCTCTGGAGAAAATTGATAAGTGATGTTTCGGGTCGGAGCAGGTTCGGGTCCTGACACAAAATGTCACTTATCCATAATCTCCAGGGATGCTGCCTGATCTGCTGAGTTACTCCAGAGCTTTGTGCCTATGTCCTCTAGCATTTGATTAGGTTGCAGGTGCTCCTCAACTTACAACAGGGTTACGTTCCGATAAACCCATTGTAAACCGAAAATACCATGTGGAAATGCATTTAATACACCTGATCACGTGGCCGGAGGCGAGCGGCGGCTCGCTGCCGTTGCCCAGCGTTTGCACCATTGTAAAGTCGAAATACAGTAAGTCGAAGCATCGTAAATCGGGGAGACAGTGTGGAAACTGGCCCTTCAGCCCACTGAGTTAGTACCGACCAATGATCACGCATACATTATTTCTGTTATCCTGGTTTTGCATCCTGCACTCTAGGGACATTTTACAGAAGCCAATTATCCTAGAAACCTGTACGTCTTTGGAGTGTGGGAGGAAACTGGAGCATCCGGAGAAAAAATCCACGCGGTCGCAGGGAGAACGTACAAACTCCACACAGACAGCACCCGTAGTCAGGATCGAACTCTGGTCTCTGGCGCTGTGAGGCAGCAACTCTACTGCTGCACTGTTGTGTCGTCCTCGCAGTGCATAAAATTCCCAGGCATGCCATTAAAGAGGTTGGTGCATCAGATAGAAACACATTGTGTGCATCCTACACACGTAGGTTTACTAGGTTAATTCCCAGAATGGCGGGACTATCATATGTTGAAAGACTGGAGCGACTAGGCTTGAATACACTGGAATTTAGAAGGATGAGAGGAGATCTTATCGAAACATATAAGATTATTAAGGGATTGGACACGTTAGAGACAGGAAACATGTTCCCAATGTTGGGGGAGTCCAGAACAAGGGGCCACAGTTTAAGAATAAGGGGTAGGCCATTTAGAACTGAGATGAGGAAAAACTTTTTCAGTCAGAGAGTTGTGAATCTGTGGAATTCTCTGCCTCAGAAGGCAGTGGAGGCCAATTCTCTGAATGCATTCAAGAGAGAGCTAGATAGAGCTCTTTAGGATAGCGGAGTCAGGGGGTATGGGGAGAAGGCAGGAACGGGGTACTGATTGAGAATGATCAGCCATGATCACATTGAATGGCGGTGCTGGCTCGAAGGGCTGAATGGCCTCCTCCTGCACCTATTGTCTATTGTCTATTGTCTATTGTACACACGTGCCATTACAGACTGCTGTTGACAGAACACTGGACAGGAATGAAATATGAAATGCAGAATAGGTGGAGGGTGAGGTGACTATTTTATGACACCTAATAACACAACTACTGCCATTACAAACATTTTACTTGAGAGTAATTTCCAAGTTAAAATCAAAGCGTTTTGGTCCATTGTATCAATGTTTCCCTCGACCTCACAACCAGCTCCACTATTTCAGACTGCCTATCTGAAATTAAATCACGAATAAGCCTGCTTTTTCTCTACACTGGGAAGATTAAGGTCTGTGATCAAAAATATCTCTTCCTTACCTTTACTCTTCACCAATTCATTCCTATTTTCATTTCAGACTCAATATTCCATTCATCACTTGAACTCTTATCTTTAGTGCATCCTCACTTCAAGCCATACTTCATCGTCACCTTTACCCGAACTCTTGATCAGTTTTTAGTTTAGGGATACAACGTACGAACAGGATCTTCCGCCCACCGATTCCGTGCCGACCAGCGGTCACCGATACACTAGTTCTATCCCACACACGAAGGACTATTTTTAAAGAACTATTTTAACCTCCAAGCCTTCACATCTTTGCATTGTGGTAGGGAACTGGAGCACCTGGAGAAAACCCATGCGGTCACAGGATGAACGTACAAACTCTATACAGACAGCACTGGTGGTCAGGATCGTACCTGGGTACCTGGCACTGTGAGGCAGCAACTCTGCACCACTGTGCCACTCACGCACATAACCTTAGGGCGGCACGGTGGCGCAGCGGTAGACTTGCTGCCTTACGGCGAATGCAGCGCCGGGGACCCGGGTTCGATCCCGACTACGGGAGCTGTCAGTACGGAGTTTGTCCACACTGTGTCCTGTATTTAAACATCACCCTCTGTCATCCCTGACCTACACTATTCCCTGTCAACAAAGGATTACATTACAACCTCTCCGGCTCGATCTTCACGTTATTGGTGGCACAGCTGTCAGAGTGGCTGCCTCACAGCTGCAGTGACCTGCATTTGATTCTGACTTCTGGTGCTGCCTGTGTGGACTTTGCACGTTTCCGCACAGTGGCACAGTGGCAGAGTTGCTGCCTCATAGTGCCAGAGATCTGAGTTCAATCCTGACTACGGGTTCTCTCTTTACAGAGTTTGTACGTTCTCCCTGTGACTGCGTGGGTTTTATCCGGGTGACCCGGTTTCCTCCCACATTCCAAAGACGTGCATATTTGTAGGTAAATTGGCTTCTGTAAAATTTAGATTTTTAGATTTAGATTTAGAGATACAGCGCGGAAACAGGCCCTTCGGCCCACCGAGTCCGCGCTGCCCAGCGATCCCCGCACATTAACACTATCCTACACACACTAGGGACAATTTTTACATTTACCCAGTTAATTAACCTACATACCTGTACGTCTTTGGGAGGAAACCAAAGATCTCGGAGAAAACCCACACAGGTCATGGGGAGAACGTACAAACTCCGTACAGACGGCGGCCGTAGTCAGGATCGAACCTGAGTCTCCGGCGCTGCATTCGCTGTAAGGCAGCAACTCTACCGCTGCGCCACCGTGCCGCCCCAAATTGTCCTTAGAGTGTAAGGTGATCATTGGTCAGCGTGGACTCGATGGGCCGAATGGCCTGTCTCCACGCGGTATATCTGAACTAAACTTAAATACTGACATTCCTTTCTTAATTCCTTATCTCTCTTGCTACTTTAAAAGCATTCATTTGGGGAGCCCTGCCAAATGCATTGCCCCTTGACACCACTTTCACAATTTTGTGCATTATTAATAATGATATATAGCAATAGTATTGAATAATTTACTTTCCGTTACGATGAATGATTAGGCACAAATCTCCTATATGTTCCGCCGCCTTTCAAACGACTTAAATTTACAACATTGGGTAGCCATTATTGTTCAGTGGAGAACTATCATGGAAAATCCCTAATGGTCCATTGAGTAAAGGGATTGACAGGAGAAAATATAAGTCAGACAGACTAGAAAACATAATGTTTGTTTCAAAATATATTGTGAGTCAATTAAACTCAGTCAACCTTGATGGAATTCTATCCCAGGAAGCAATCAGCCGTTTCAAGAAAAGGACTGGAAATACATTTGCATGTAAAGACATACTTTAAACCAGTGACGCGAAGATGTACTGCAGCAGGATTGTGCTGTGTTACAAGGGAATTAGTGCATTAGAATCACATATCTTCACCTTTCTGAAGATTACGCGTTGAAACTCTGCCTCAGTTGCAGAGTCGGGGAAGAAACGCAAACCAAGCTGGACAATCGTTTCACCTCTTATGAGCTGAGGACCTCTGAGAGCAGCACCTCCCTTCAGTAGCACTATTTCAAGTAGAAGAACCATTTAATATGGATTGGCCCGAAGGGCGAGAGGCAGGGGTTTAGAATAGGCACTATTGATCTTTGTACGGACAACAGAAAATTATGGCACTGGGGCATTTGAGGCAAGGATTGTCATCATCTGCCTGGTTTGGTTTGGCAGGGAGATCAACAGAAGCGGTAAAGTTGATGCCTTAAAGCTCCAGAGACCCAGGTTTGATTCTGGCTATGGGTCCTGTCTGTTTGTACTTTCTTCCTGTGACCACCCGGGCTTTTCCCCGGGATCTCCGTTTTCCGCCCACGTTCCAAAGACGTACTGGTTTGTAGGTTAATTGGCTTCAGTACAAATTGTTAATGGTCCCTAGAGTGTAGGATAGCGCAAGTGTACGGGGATCGCTGGTCGGCATGGATTCGGTGGGCCAAAGGGCCAGTTTCCACGATGTCTAGTCTGACAACAGCTGCTGACGACCTTTTACCGCTGCACCATAGAGAGCATCCTAACACATGGCATCCCTGTGTGGTATCTCAGCTGCACGGAGGCAGAGAGGAAAGCTCTTCAGCGGGTAGTCCATAGAGCTCAGAAGACTATCGGAACACAACTACCAGCCTTGGAGGGCATCTACAACACACGATGCCTCAGAAAAGCCACCAGCATTCACAAAGACTCCTCACACCCCTGCAATAGTCTGTTCGAAATTCTACCATCTGGCAGACGCTACAAGGTCTTCTACGCCTGCACCGCCAGACTCAGGAACAGCTTCATCCCCAGGGTCATAGCTGCCATGAACCGGTCCTGCTGAGCCGGATGGTCACATCACACAGTGAATCGGCACAGACCGACTTGCACTTTATTCTGTTTTAAAACTGTTTCTAATTTGTTTCATTAGGTTGTTTAAATTAATACTGACTAGCTAATTAATTTATTGCATCGTATGGGAGGCGCATTCCCAATCTCGTTGTACTCCTGTACAATGACAATAAAGATATATTGTATTGTATTGTATTGTAACCTCTGACACTCGTACTAATCAAGAATCTGTCATTCAGATTTAGAAAGGGGAAAGTTGGAAATGAGCCGGAGTCCATTTAAATTGTTTTTTTTGTCAGGTAGGAAGGGGAGAGGGGTTGCAGGGCAGGGAAAATCGATGTCAAGAATTATACGTTTCCATTAAAATTGTATAAAGAAGCTAGATTTTGAGAACAGAGGCAGGGCAACTTCCACTACTTTGAACAAAATTATTGATATATTAGGCTACACCATTTATCAAACCGATAAAGAGTATTTCTGAGCCGGTTCGTGAAGGAATTGATTTTCTGTCTCAGGGTGGTGCTGCTACTCATTTGTGCTTGAATCACTGATCCTCATGATGAAAAATTGATGAAAAGCTCACAGCTTTTCTCAGCTACCCCAACCCCCAGACTCTGATATCGTTTCCGTAACTGCGGGGTTACTGGGTGAAGTTATTGAACCACTCCATCCAGGTGCACGACCCAGACCAAATACATAGAGGGTGGCACGGTGGCACATCGGCAGAGTTGCTGCCTTTCAGCGCCAGAGACCCAGGTTCGATCCTGACTACGGGTGCTGTCTGTACGGAGTTTGTACGTTCTCCCCTGACCTGCGTGGGTTTTCTCCGGGATCTCCGGTTTTCTCCCACACTCCAAAGATGTACAGGTTTGTAGGCTAATTGGCTTGGTATAATTGTAAATTGTCCCGAGTGTGCGTAGGATAGTGTTAGTGTACGGGGATCGCTGGTCAACGCAAACCCGGTGGGCCGTGCTGTATCTCTAAACTAAAGCTCGAGGTAAGAGAGTGCCTCTTTCAGAAACACATCTTTTGGGGTTTAATTTTACTTCAATGGTTATTTTGTCTCTTTTACACAAGTGCTCTGGGCCTGTACTCACTGGAGTTTAGAAGGACGATGCGGGACCTCATTGAAACGTACCAAATAATGAAAGGCCTGGATAGAGTGGATGCGGAGAGGATGTTTCCACTAGTGGGAGAGTCCAATGACCAGGGGGCATAGGCTCAGAATAAAAGGACGTACCTTTAGGAAGGAGATGATGAGGAATTTCTTTAGCCAGAGGGTGGTGAATCTGTGGAATTCATTGCCACATATGGCTGTGGAGCCCAAGTGGAGATTGACAAATTATTCATTACTAAGGGTGTCAGAGATTACAGGGAGAAGGCAGGAGAATGGGGTTGAGAGAGAAAGATAGATTAGCTGTGATTGAATGGTGGAGTGACTCGATGGGCCGAAAGACTTAATTCTGCTCGTATGAGTTGTGAATTTATATGCGCATTTGCTTCATGCTGTTAAGAATGTGTGTGGTTGCCTCTCATGCAATGCATTGAAATCCTGCTCACAGGTCTTATACAGTAAATCAGAGAATGGTTTCAGTGTAAAACATCTGAAATAGAAATACAAGGATAGATGAATGTTAACATATATAACATATAACAACTACAGCATGGAAACAGGCCTGTCCGGCCCTACCAGTCCACGCCGACCATTCTCCCTGACCTAGTCTCATCTACCTGCACTCAGACCATAACCCTCCAATCCCCTCCTATCCATATACCTATCCAATTTACTCTTAAATAATAAAATCGAGCCAGCCTCCACCACTTCCACCGGAAGCCCATTCCATACAGCCACAACCCTCTGAGTAAAGAAGTTCCCCCTCATGTTACCCCTAAACCTTTGTCCCTCAATTCTGAAGCTATGTCCCCTTGTTGGAATCTTCCCCACTCTCAAAGGGAAAAGCCTACCCACGTCAACTCTGTCCGTCCCTCTCAAAATTTAAAAAACCTCTATCAAGTCCCCCCTCAACCTTCTACGCTCCAAAGAATAAAGACCCAACCTGTTCAACCTCTCTCTGTAGCCTAAGTGCTGAAACCCAGGCAACATTCTAGTAAATCTCCTCTGTACCCTCTCCATTTTGTCGACATCCTTCCTATAATTTGGCGACCAGAACTGCACACCATACTCCAGATTTGGCCTCACCAATGCCCTGTACAATTTCAACATTACATCCCAACTTCGATACTCGATGCTCTGATTTATGTTCTGGCTAAACAGACTCAATCAGAATTATTTTAACATTGTAATGTTTAGTTATTCTGCACCATCTCTATTCTCTCCTGACTTTTGATGGAATAAACTTCGAGAGAAAGCCCCGTGGTTCCTCACCCACTCATCTGTTCCTCTTGAGTAAATCTGTAATGCTGGTTGATTATGTTTCTTGATGGGAGGATTATAGCCAAACCCAATGTTCCTCTCACTCACGAGCACCAAACGTGAAACCTGAGAACATGTACTTGCTACGATGTGATCTGAGAAGGTGAGAAAGTAGTGGAATTAATTAAAAAAGTTAGAAATAAAATGTCATTTGCCTCCTTGCACATGTCCTGCATTCAGATCAGAACAAATCACTCAGTAAATACCTCTTTTCCTTTCCTGCTCCTGGGGAATGTTGTTAATTACCTTGTATCTGCTGCAGTGCAGGGATTTATTGATATGCTCTGTTTGTCCACTTGCGTCCCTCTCTTTCCCCTTCCCAGTTCTCCCACTAGTCTTCCAGTCACCTACTACATCCTATCTTTGTCCCGCACCCTCCCTTGACATCAATCTGAAGAAGGATCTCGCCCCGAAACGTCACCCATTCCTTCTGACCTGCCTGACCTGCTGAGTTACTCCAACATTTTGTGAATAAATACCTTCGATTTGTACCAGCATCTGCAGTTATTTTCTTATACTTACAGTACTTCAATGTGATCACAAATATGGATAACTGAAGCGATCACACCAGAGTGTCGGAGAAGCGTTCTCTATCTGAAGATACACTACCCACCTGCATCTGCAATTCCTTCCTACACAGTCACTGTTGGTGCTCAGCAACAAGCTTATTTAATTTAATCATGAGCATAAGGACTAAAGGGGTGAATGTTTGGCGTTACCGTTAAAAAAAAAAGCTTTTCATTTATTGCATCATACCTTTCATAATTTTGCCAGACCCAGGGTCATTTGAATTAAGACATTTCAAAAGCACTAAATGATTGATTTGATTTTCAGGAACCATTTGATTAAGTAGGATCGCTATCACATCTGTTTCCTAGTTTCTGAAAGCTCACCACCTGAGTATGATCAAAATACTTTACAGCACTGATTCTGGGAGTGTAATGTCACTCTTTTTATTGTGCAAAATATTGCTGTGTGCTGCTGAAATTTAAGAAAACTGGATTTGTTGTCATTTATTCAGTCTTTGCTGGTTCAGTCATTTTGTCCCGTGTAACTGTTTGTCATTTAAAAGTACACAAGTAAAAAATCCAGAACATTTTCAATCGTTTAAATTTCAATCTTTCTTCGTTTTGCCCGGAGGCTGCTGATTCCCATTGAGATGTAACTCCTCGCCCAATTTGGGACATCATCCATTGTTTACATGAAGAAACTAGATATTGTGCGATGCTGCACGGTTCAACTGTGGAAGCTGTCACAGCGGTCAGACTCTGTCTTTAGATTAGTTTAATTTAGAGAAGTAGCACGAAAACAGGCCCTTCGGCCCATCGAGTCTGCGCCGACCAGCGATCACCCCGTCCAATAGTTCTATCAGACACACTAGGGACAATTTACAATCTTTCTACCAAAACCAATTAACCTACAAACTGAAGATAGACACAAAATGTTAGAGTAATTCAGCGGGACAGGCAGCATCTCAGGATAGAAGGAATGGCCGACGTTATAGGGATCTGAAGAAGGGTCTTGACCCGAAACATCACCCATTCCTTTTATCCAGAGATGCTGCCTGTCCCACTAAGTTACTCCAGTATTTTGTGTCTATCATTGGTGTAAACCAGCATCTGCAGTTCCTTCCTACACATTTAACCTACAAACTGTACGTCTTTGGAGTATTGGAGGAAACCGGAGCACCGGAAGGTAACCCACGCGGTCACAGGGAGAACGTACAAACTCTGTACAGACAGCACCCATAGTCAGGATCGAACCCGGGTCGCTGGGGCTGTAAGTCAGCAACTCTACCGCTGCACCACTGTGCTACCCCTTCTATCCTGCTGCATTATTTGTACAACCATTTCCCAGCAGATCATTAACCTTGATCGATCTGTCTCTCCTTGGTAATCAATGCACCGGTTTTAGAATTTCATTTGCTGACTCTTAATATTTTAATGAGATAGTCAGCAAAACCAAAATAAAATATGATTTTAAACATTGCATTAAATGCTCCATCAAACGGGAAAACTAGCCAGAAGAAAAGACATTATGGTGCAGAATCGCTTGGTTCCAGAGCAGGTGGTGATCTGCCACAGTCGCAGTTCATTCAAGCGTGTACCTGTTAAAGAAGCTGCCAGTACTATTATTTTTTTTCTGCTTCCTTTCCCTCCTTTGATTGATGAAAATAAGTATCAATATGGAGGGATTCCTGGAATCCCTATATTGCAGAGTAGATTTCAAGGGTACTCAAGTGGAAGAGAATCTCTGTTAAGCTTCATCGCATTTGCCAATGACATATTTAACAATTTTGGATTCTGTAACATAATTCATAACCACTGAGTGGGAGGCAGTTGCCAACAACGCTAATGAAATTACTACTCTATATCTCAAGTGTGCTGGATTGTAAGGCACTGCCTATTAAAATGGCTCAGTATAAGTCTCCATATGTTAAGCCTCTCATTTTTCTTTGGTGCTGGGTTGTCTTTTTATTCTGCTAGTCCCTCGTGCTCAATTGCATTCAGCGATATAGCTAACTGGGTGAGGGTGGATGGAGTTGAGAGAGAGAGGATGAGGGGGTGGGGATGGAGGTTGGTCAGGGGAACAACTGGATATTTGCTCTCATCTGTAATCCTATAATTTGCAACTTGAAACTGCACATTAACCTGATGATTCAGTGTTTAGTTTAGTTTAGAGATACCGCACGGAAACAGGCACTTCTCAGGCACTGAGTCCATGCCGATCCACGATCCCTGTACACTAGCACTATCCTACACACTAGGGAAAATTTACAATTGTTTACCAAAGCCAATTACCCTACAAGCCTGTTTGTCATTGGAGTGTGGGAGGAAACTGGAGCACCCAGAGAAAACCCACGTGGTCACGGGGAAAATGTACAAACTCCATATAGACAGCACCCGGGGCAGGATTGAACCTGGGTCTAAGGTGCTGTAAGGCAGCAACTCTACCATTACGCCACTGTGCCACCCTTGCAGTGCACTGTAGCAGTGTTACAGCTACATTTGATGTATTGTGCAGAGTTGGACATGCCTTATCTTTGCAAAAAGATAATAGACTAGAGTGGATTCAGAGAAGAAAAACGAGGATCTTAAAAATTCTATCCAGCAAATGGTTGCCAGAGTTCAAAACCACAAAGTAAGGACAGACATAATTTAAGTCTCCGAATTGTTCGAAGCTGTGAATAATGTGGGCATTTTCTCAAAGGCAGCGATGCAAAATTCTCAGCCAATGAAAGAGGTTAGATTAATTTGCTGTCCACAGACATTTCTAAGGTTTTGCCTGAAACATTTGTGAATCTGAAATTGCATCATACTCGCTTGAAAGATTTAATTAGATCTATCCATCAAATGCAGGGATGATATTCTGCTGGGCTGTGGTAATGACACAGCATGAGTGCCTCCACATTACAGAAACAGGGCAGAGTTCATCTCAGGTTTTCTAAATCCGTATCACGTACACAGAGGTGAAGTGTTCGCAGTGCAGATTGGTGGGGGGGGGGGGGGGGGGGGGGGAGATTGGGAGGAGGGCGAGTAAGGGAATCAAAGAGAAGTCTGCAGTGAATGCATGAAATCTCAGGAATCATTCCTCATAACAACTAAAGATAGTCCCAGAGTCCCCAATGAGGCAGATGGTAGGTCAGGACCACTCTCAAGTTGGTGATAAGATGCTTCAGTTGCCTGATAACAGCTGGGACTGAAACTGTCCCTGAATCTAGAAGTGTGCGTTTTCAAACTTCTGTACCTCTTGCCTGATGGGGAGAGGGGAGAAGAGTGGGGTGAGACTGGTCCTTGATAATGCTGGTGGCCTTGCATGAAGTGGTAGATGGAGTAAATGGAAGGGAGGTTGGTCCGTGTGATGGTCCGTCCTACGTGAGGTAGTTCCTGTAGCTTGTCCTTGTCGCCAAAGCATACACTGTACTTTATAAGGACTGTGTGGTGGCAATTTTTCAAATTGGCATGTATGCTGTTGGCTGTCTATCCGGCTGCAGTTCTTCGAATCCACATTGGGTGTAATCAGTCGTTCCTTGCAAGAGTATCCCTAGATACCCAAGCTTCCCAATTTTACTGAAAGATATAAAATTCTTAAGGGATTGGACAGGCTAGATGCAGGAAAAATGTTGGGGGGAGTCCAGAACTTGGGGATCACAGTGTAAGAATAAGGGGTAGGCCATATAGGACTGAGATGTTGAAAATCTTTTTCACCCAAGAGTTGTGAATCTGTGGAATTCTGTGCCACAGAAGGCAGTAGAGGCCAATTCACTGGATGTTTTCAAGAGAGATTAGATTTAGCTCTTTGGGCTAACGGAATCAAGGGATATGGGGAGATAGCAGGAACGGGGTACTGATTTTGGATGATCAGCCATGAATGTCGGTGCTAATTCGACGAGCTGAATGGACTACTCCTGAACCTATTTTCTATGTTTTATTTTTCTATGTTTCTATGTTAACCAGAGTAGAAATGCCTTCAGAAGAAGATGGGACAGAATAAATACATCAGAATGACTGCCAAAGTACTGGCCCCTGCTCGGCTAAAGTTGTTTGATACTCTGATTGAAGCTGAAACTCGATGGTGTGGATCTTTCCTTGACAATAAAAGCAACTTGTCTGATCAGGGAAGTGTCACCCAAGGTGCAGTGACCTTGGCAAAAGTGAAAGGCTTTTGGTGAACATTGTCCTTCAAAGTTTTGGTCCCTGGTTAATAAGTTATCATTCACCTAATGCACAGTACATGTACCCCTTGATCTGCCAAACATCACCAGCTGAAAGCAGTCAGTGGCAGAGACAATCAAACGGCATGCCATTTTAATAGGATTTCTCTTGAAAAACTGACGTCTCAGGCCTCAGGGAAAGTTGCACTTAAACAGAGAAGAGAAAGTCAGATCCTTGAAATAAATGTATTTACAGCACAGAAAGAGCTGGAGTTGTTCCTCACAACTAACAAGCAAAGCTGTGAATATCACCATCAACTTGAGGGCCGGCGGCCCCAGACCCTGGCACTCCCACATCCCCCCGCCCCAATGGTTTTAATGAGCCTCACTTTTAGCACTTGCTACAATAAAGATTTAACAGATGTCAAGCAGTTTACATCCATTATTAATTGCTCTGGAGGGTGGTGGCAAGCTGACCATTCAAATGCTAAAGTTGGGCAGGGAGCTTCAGGACTTGAGCCAGTTGAGGAAATTTAGAGTCTCTCTGAGGATCCTTCAGTGCTTCTACTCTGGGGCTGTAGAAAGCATCTTGTCCGGGAACATCACAATCTGGTTTGGGAACAGCTCTGCCCAGGACAGGAAGGCTCTGCGGAGAGTAGTGCGTTCGGCTGGACGCACTATGGGAACTACAGTCACCCCCCTGCAGGGCCTATACATCAGGAGGTGCAGATCCAGAGCCAGCAACATTATGGGGGACCCCTACCACCCCAGCAACGGACTGTTCCAGCTGCCACGGTCAGGCAAACGCCTCCGCTGTCACGCTGTGAAAACAGAGAGGATGAGATGGAGTTTCTTCCCACAGGCCATCAGGACTGTTAACTCTCATATCACCAGGGACTAATTTAATTTACTGTATTAATTTATTTTTTCTATTCTGTTTTGTAGTTTAGCACAATCCGCACAATCCGCAGGCATTGCCACTTTCATTTAACTGCACATCTTGTATATGTATGTGACAAATAAACTTGACTTGACTTGACTTGACTTAGTTGGGGTGGCATGGTGGCGAGTGGTAGAATTGCTGCCTTACAGCGCCAGAGACCCGGGTTCGATCCTGACTATGGATGCCGTCTGTGTGAAGTTTATACGTTCTCCCCTTGACCTGCGTGGGCTTTCTCCAGGATTTCCGCGTTCCTCCCACACTCCAAAGATGTACAGGTTTGTAGATTAATTGGCTTGGTATCGTTGTAAATTGTCCCTCTGGTGTGTAGGATAGTGTTAGTGTGCGGGAATGGCTGGTCGGCGCGGACTCGGTTGGCCGAAGGGCCTGTTTCCACGCTGTATCTCCAAACTAAACAAAGCCCGGTGATGAAGAACAAATGACAAGATATTTCCAAGCCAGAGGAAGGTGTTATTTGGAGGGGAATATGTGGGTGGTGGCATTTTCTGGCCTGTTGCCTTTGCACTTGTGGGTCATAGATTTGGGAGAAGTTACTGAGAAAACTTTGGTGAATTGCTGCAGTCCATCTTGAGGATAACATACACTAGGGTGCCAGTTAATTGGGCTGTTTTCCCCTGGATGGTCGGGAGAGGTCCTTGAGAGCTCCTGTTATCCAGGCAAGTGGAGATCATTCCATCATCCCTGACCTTTGCCCTCTGCATGGGTCGCAGGCCTTTGAAGAATCGGGAGGTGAATCATTTGCTGAAGATTATCCAATCTCTTTGCTGCACTTTATAGAGTCATACATCTTGGAAACAGGCCCTTCAGCCCAATTTTCCCACGCTGACCAACATGCCCCATCTACACTAGTCCCACCTGCCCACACCGGCCAACATGCCCCATCTATAGTCCCACCTGCCGACACAAACCAACATGCCCAATCTACACTGGTCCCACCTGCCCACACCGGCCAACATGCCCCATCTACACTAGTCCCACCTGCCCACATCAACCAACATGCCCCATCTACAGTAGTCCCACCTTGCCCACACCAACCAACATGCCCCATCTACACTAGCCCCACCTTGCCCACACCAACCAACATGCCCCGTCTGCACTAGTCCCACCTTGCCCACACCAACCAACATACCCCATCTACACTAGTCCCACCTTGCCCACACCAACCAACATGCCCCATCTACACTAGTCCCACCTGCCTGCACTTGGCCCATATCCCTCTAAACCTATTCTATCCCTGTACTTTTCCAAATGTTTTATAAATGTGGTAGATGATGCCTCAACCATCTCCTCCAGCAGTTTGTTCCATATACCTACCAACCTCAGGTTCCTATTAAACCTTAAACCTATGTCCTCTGGTTTTTGATTCCCCTACTTTATTCTTCTCATGATCTTTTACACCTCAAAAGATAAGATCACCCTCATCCTCCTGCACTCAACCTCTCCCTATAGCTCAGGCCCTCCAGTCCTGGCAATATCATCGTAAATCTTCTCTGCGCTCTTTCCAGATGAACAACATCTTTCCCAGAACAAGATGACCAAAACTGAACACAACACTGTAAATGTGGCCTCAGTAGTTCGGGGCACAGTAGTAATGTGGCTAGTCCAATTAACTTCAGAGAGCATCAGAACATTGAGGTAGAACCTAACAATAAAGATATTTGGCAAAGAAAGACAAAGTGTTGGATTATCTCAACGGGTCAGGGTGCAACCCTGGAGAACATGGATAGGTGATGTTGAGAATATACAGGTGTAGGGATGCTCTGGACTGGAAGATGGCCATTTGGAATTAGTGGTAATGACATCACGAAGTCTAGTGCGAAATGCCAATGGCATGATGATCAGGCGAAAAGATTAAAACAAAAAAAGAAAAAAATGCGGTTGCCAACAGAATTGTAAACAATTGGTAATGTAAAAACAGAAACCTAAGCGAAATAACCCCAGGGACCCCTTGTTGGCATGGCGATCCTGTTTATAGAAGAGTGGAATGAGGAACAAAGTCGGGAATGGTGTAGGCCACCTCCCCCATATGTCCCTGGCCACCAGCCCCTCGGAGCAGGAACTGCCCCACTAAGATCCCATCAGGGGGCTACAGCACCCCCACAGGGAAGGGCACCCCTAGAAGAAGATGGTACCGATAGCGACTGGGAAACTGAAAAGGAGGACGGAAAAGAGGGGAAAGGGCTGAGGCAGAAGAGGAAGGAGGAGCAGTAATTGAATCCATCAGCGAGAGAGTAAAACAAAAAGTGCAAAGGAAACGCGAGGCCGAGAACCAACAGAAAACTACAAAGACTAAAAAGATGATGCCAACGGGAGCAATGCCAAATCCATTGGCCGGAACATGTACACTGACTCCCGCTATGCTTTTGGAGTCGCCCACGATTTTGGTGCCCTCTGGCAACACCGAGCATTTCCTACCTCTTCTGCAACACCAGTCAAAAATGCAACTTGTGTGACAAACTTACTGCAAGCCCCAGACCTCCCGGCACAGCTGGCCATTATTAAGTGCAATGCCCATAAGGGTGGCCGCGATTAAAATTCCCAGGGAAATGCCCTTGCTGACATCACTGTCCGCACAACAGCTTGCCAATCCTGCACCATGGTCCCCACTGAACCAAAGATCTCGTAGGCAGAAGGGTCTTGCCAGACATGGGTGATGTAAAGTTAATGCAGGGGGATGCCTCTGCCACGTAGCGCGATCTTTGGAAACAAAAGGGTAGCGCCATTGACTCCTTGACGGGGCTCTGGCTTACCCCTCTCGGACAAGTTTGTGTACCCGATGTTTTTCTGCCCATTCTTTTGACTCCCTTACACTCCCTTACTCATGCTGGTGAGGAGGGTATGGTCAGGATGGCAAAACAAACATGGTGGCATCCCAAAATTCACCAGGAGGCATTAAAACAAGCATCGGAATGTGAAATTTGCAGGTGAAACAATCCCAGAAAGACGGTAAAATGTCCAAAGGGAGTGTCACCAATGCCAGGCCGACCCTTTGAATGTATATAAGTAGATTTTACAAGGTTTCCACAGGCACATTGTTATAAGTATTGTTTAATTATTGTAGATTTGTTTAGTCGATGGATTGAAGCCTTGCCAACTACAAATGCACAGCTGAGACTACGGCCCCCAGAATAGTCGAGAGGGCAAATGGAGCCCTAAAGACTACATTGGCTTAACTAACGGAGGAAACAGGGCAGAGTTGGGTTAAGGTCCTTCCCTTGGCCCTCTTTGAAATGAGGGTGACCCCACATGGAGGTACTAAACTAACACCGGCTGAAATAATGTACGGTCGGCTGCTACGTACCCCCTGGGGTGCGACGAAGAGTGTGGAAGTTATTTTGGCCTACACGCCCTCAGCGATTAATTAATTACCTATGCACAGCAATTAAGCCGTGCTTTATCAGTCCTGCATCCCAAGGTACAAGAGGCACAGAAGCCATTACCAATTAAACACGGGGACGAGTCCATAATACCAGGAGACTACGTGCTGAAATCTCTCCCCAGAATAGACTTAACTTACAATGAAAGTGCACCCAGTGATCATCTGTCTTGGGGCCTTGCTGATTCCTGGAATGACAAAGGAAAGAACGTGCAAGCCGGACCAACCGAACCACGTTCACCACCTGTACCAAGGAGACGTACTTCAATGCAATGATGATAACCCAGAAGTGTTTGGAAAATGGAACGTCACCTGGACTTTAACAAATGGTTATCATAGAATGATAAGAGGAGGGAATGAGAATATACAGGAGTAGGGATACTCTGGACTGGAAGATGGCTGTTTAGAATTAGTGGTAATGACATCCTGAAGTCTAGTGCATTTCCCTGGAGCCATGTGATGCATTTCCCTGGAACCATGTGATGCATTTCCCTGGAACCATGTGACGATCACTGATAAGTTTCGTTTTGTCTCGCAGTAACCACGTGATGCCTGCTGTGTATGTGTGTAGCTTGTGATTGGCTTAAAATAGCCACTGTGCTACCCGCCCTTGTTGAACTCTGTATAAATATGTGATCAATCGTACGACAAGTTGCTTGCTTTGCTAGGTATGTGAAGCTCCGGTCGGAGTCTGAACAGATACCTCAGAGTTAAGCCCCGCGGACAATAAATCTGTTGGACTCAACAACTGTATTCGAATCAATTATTAAAAACCAGACTGAGGGTAAAAGAATCGGAAATCGCAATGTTTCAGGTCAGAACTCTTTTCTAGTCTGGAGAAACATTTTGTGTCTTTCTTTGGTAAACCAGCACCTGCAGTTCCTTGTTTCTACAAAGATATTTTGTAGTTATGTGTTTGTAGAAAAAAGTTACAAAGTCTTGGACCCTGGTTAATAAGTTATCATTCACCTGATGTATGTATACTCTTTGATCTGACAAACAGCAGCAGTTGAAAGCAGTCACAGGCATAAACATCCAAACTGCATTATAGTTGAGCCTGCATAGTGGGCTATGCAAACTGCATGAGTCTACATAGGCTCATTCCAGTATTTCTGCATTATTATCCAATATTTATTTACTGTTCCCAATCACTTCTCCCTCACAAGCTTTAACCAACCTAGTTATTCCCCTTACAAGGATTGTATCAGGTCTTCAGCCTCTGGATGACCCAGTAATAGACCGGGCCTCACAAACTGATTAACTGCCGCCCCACCTATCCCTAATGAAATAATGGATTTTCCAGGTTATGGTGGAGTCCACTGCATGGGGTGAGCTTGAAGTGACATATAGACCAGACCAGATAAGGCAGGTTGATTTTCTCCCCTGAAGCATATTTGTGAACCAGATACTGTACGTAGAGTCATAGAGCGATACAGTGTGGAAACAGGCCCTTCGACCCAACTTGCCCACTTTGGCCAACATGTCCCATCTACACTAGTCCCACCTGCCTGCATTTGGTCCATATCCTTCCAAACCTTTCCGACCCATGTCCCTGTCTAACTGTTTCTTAAGTGTTGGGATAGTCCCTGACTCAACTACCTCCTCCGGCAGCTTGTTCCATACATCCACCCTTTGTGTGGAAAAAGTTAACCCTCAGATTCCTATTAAATCTTTTCCCCTTCACCTTGAACCTATGTCCTCTGGAAGATGCTTGCAAAAATCCAATAGTTTGTGTGGTCAAGATTGTTCATGACCATTTTTGTTTAATTTAAAAACCCAGGTTATCAACACAACTACCATGGTTGAATTTGGTCTCAGAGTTCTGGATGGCTTTGTGCAACTCTCTGTGTTAATAGATCTTACACAAAGGGTGGTGGGTGCATGGAACGAGCTGCCGAAGAAGGTAGTTGAGGCAGGTACTATTGCAACGTTTAAGAAAACATTTACGCAGGTGCATGGATCGGATAGGTTTAGAGGGATATGGGTCAAACGCAGGCAGGTAAGAACATGAGTAACAGGAGAAGGATTAAGCAATTTAACCCTCCGTTTGCTCTGCCCTCGATCAGGAGTGTGGCGAACACTATAATCAACACCATTTTCCTCCACTCTCCCCAAATTCATTGATTCCTTTAATACTCAGCTGTCATTTGAGCATCACATTTTCGTGGATTATGAGATTCTAAATTAAATTTTGTAAATTCCTTGAAATCCTTATCATGATTCTGATCCTGTAATTCTTACTTCGGCTAGGTGTAATCGATTAAATTGATTGAAAGGTACAGCATGGAAACAGACACTTTGGCCCATTGAGTCCACACCAGCCATCGATCAGCCGTTCACACTGTTATCTCTGTTATCCCACTTTCTCATCTGCCTCCTACACACACTGTGCAATTTACATCGCCCAATTAACCCTCAAACCCGCACGTCTTTGGGGTTGTGGGAGGAAACCGGAACGCATGGAGGAAATCCGCACATTCACAGGAAGAATTTGCGAACTACACACAGACAGCATCCGAGGTCAGGATCGAACACAGGTACCTGGCATTATGAGGTGGGAGCTCTATCAGCTGAGCCACTGTACTGCCCCTCAAGGGTGGTCAACTCATTATTGCGGTTCCAGTAGTCTGATATTATTCTTGGCATTTTTCAATCTCACTGCATTCCGATGGTGAGTCAGTTGTTTCTGTTTGGTGAAAGTGCCGAGACGGATTGGAATGCGACGACTTTACTGAAGAACGACATTGAAAAGGCACTGCCTTTGTGTCCTTTGCTGCACGTTCAACTCTTGGAATAATTCATTAGATAAATGGAGATGAAAATTAAACCTGTGACAATAAGTGGCTTCGAGAATAAATGAGAATAACCCGCTGTCTCCTTACATTTTAAAAGATCAGATCAAGGACTCTGCATTTCAAATGCACTGGACCTGAACAACAATTAGTATTCTCAACAGTGTTGCATGTGTCTCAGAGGCATGCAACTATCCATCAGTTGCTGGCAGTGAGGAGGCACTCTGTCAGTGGCTCTTCCATCAATTCCCATATTAACAGTGGCTAGCAGGCAGTTTCAGGGAATTGGTTATCAATGTTTGACAGTTGAACCTCTCCGATTAAACTTTGTAAATATTCTGTAGCACTTTGTGATCCTCCTCTTAGCTAAGATTACTGCTGGAAAATCTAAGATTTCATCTGATTCCCATTCAATGGAATCTAATACCCATCAGAATGTTGAATTCAATTTAAGTGAATTGAATAAATTTTATTAGCCAAGTATGTATAAATACAAGGAATTTAGTAGGAAAGAAAACTGCAGATGCTGGTTTAAATCGTAGGTAGACACAAAATGCTGGAGTAACTCAGCGGGTCAGGCAGCATCTCTCCAGAGACGCTGCCTGATCCGCTGAGTTACTCCACCATGCAAGGAATTTGCCTTGTATGTTGTATACAATGTTATTCCTAACTGTGCAGGAAGGAACTGCAGACGCTGGTGAACCCCGAAGATAGACACAAAATGCCGGAGTAACTCAGCGGGCCAGGCAGCATCTCTGGAGAGAAGGAATGGGTGACGTTTTGGGTTGACACCCTTCTTCAGCCGAGCTCCCAACTAGCATTAATGTCAGGGACAAGGCTCAGTATTCAATGTTTGTTCTTTGGAGATTGCAACCAATTTTCATGCATTACACAGATGAATGTATCTAAACCTGATTGCTAAAAGGGATCAGGTACACAGGGTGCGTTTCTGCAATTGTGAGTTTGATCTTGCAAGTGTGTGGCTATTTGACTTCGCCTCCTTGATTTTTTTTAACTGTGCCGATGTGATTCCTCAATGATGTGAGGTTTGACCATGGGACCAAGCCTTAAACAAAGGCTTGAGATCTGCTTCAACGTTGGTCAAGGTTTGTTCCCTATCAGGACTGGTGCTAGAGTGTCTGAGACATCAATGGATCCTAGTATAAGTCTTAGTGTGAATCTCCTCATCTGCTTATGACAGAGGGTCAAGTCAAGTCAAGTCAAGTCAATTTTATTTGTATAGCACATTTAAAAACAACCCACGTTGACCAAAGTGCTGTACATCTGATTAGGTACTAAGGAAATAAATGAAACATACAGTAGCATGCAAACAGTTCACAGCGCCTCCTCAATGAGCCTCAAACGCTAAGGAGTAGAAATAGGTTTTGAGCCTGGACTTAAAGGAGTCGATGGAGGGGGCAGTTCTGATGGGGAGAGGGATGCTGTTCCACAGTCTAGGAGCTGCAACCGCAAAAGCGCGGTCACCCCTGAGCTTAAGCCTAGACTGAGTAGTAGTGATATGGTGACATGGGTTTATGGTGTTGGGTGATATGGTGTTTGGAACAAACTCCCTGAGCAAGTGATTGAGGCAGATACAATAACAGTATTTAAAAGACATTTGGATTGGCACATGAATAGGAAAGAATGGAGTGTAGGAGGGTCTAGAAAAGAACTGCAGATGCTGGTTTAAACCGAAGATAGACACAAAATGCTGGAGTAAATTCAGCGGGACAGGCAACATCTCTGGAGGGAAGGAATGGGTGATGTTTCGGGTCGAGACCCTTCTTCAGACCGATCCTGTCTTGTTGAACATGGATAAGTTGGGATGAAAGACCTGTTTCCATGTTGTGTGACTCCATAACTTTGTGACTCGATGATAATGTAGTCAAAAGGAAAATAATTTTTAAAGTACAAATTTCACTAGGTGGCAATTATTTGTAGGTGGGTTGTGGGTGGAATCTTATTCTCTGCAGCATTGTGCAGATTTGTCAGATAAATGTGAAAGAACTATTGAATCCCGACAATGATGAAGCACGTTGTATTGATCAAAGAAGGAGGTGACAAGGAGAAATTATTTACTAGCACCAGAAATGTCTCAGAGTTGTAAAGCATTTAATGTTTACTAATGCATGGCAGCAGGATTCTACAAATAGTAATAAAGTAATTACACAATCATCCTGATATTTGACATTACATTTTCGTGCAGAAGCAATGAGCAGAAAAATGGTGAAGATGCTCTTTAACAACTTTCTGAAGTACTAGGTTTAATATTTCACTGGCAATATAGCACCTTCCACAAAACAACACTCCATCCAATGCTTCACTTAAGTATGCACTTCACCCTCGAACAGGGATTCAAGTCATGAATTTCTGATTTTAGACAATAATCTAAGCTAACACATACTGAGTATTTGTGTTGGTCAGCATTCAGCAGTTATAACATACTAAACCAAGTGGACCCGTTGGGCCTAAACCTCTCCTGCATTGGTGCAGCACCCCCTCCTCCCCCACTCCCCCCTCCCCTCCCCTTTCCCTTCCCTTCCCTTCCCTTCCCCTCCCCCTCCACCTTCCCCCTCCCCCTCCACCCTCCCCCCTCCCCCTCTTTCCCCCTCCCCTCCCCTCTTACCCCTCCCCTTCCCCTCCCCCTCCCTCCTCTCCCCTCCCTCCTCTCCCCTCCCTCCTCTCCCCTCCCTCCTCTCCCCTTCCTCCTCTCCCCTCCCTCCACCCTCCCCTCCCCCTCCCCCCCACTCCATCCCCCTCAACCCCCCTTATCCTCCCTCCCCCTCCCTCCTCCCTCCCTAGGAGATAGATTTAAACTTTAAAATGTGAATAACTTTAAAAATATAACACCGATTTCAATGAAACTTCTTCCATTAGCACCAAAGGCACGACGGTGAGTAAGGTGGGCCTAAAATTGTCATGCTATCGTGTACCGTTTTGGCTGTAGTTCAGGATCAAACAAACAAACAAACGAGAGTTTTAGTATATAGATATTCAGAAGATAAATGCTTACCTGAGAGTGAAGTAGCATAATAAATGAAGCTGCTGATTCTTGGGAGACTTGACCAAGCTAAACTTATGACCAAAGGTTAGCCATCGACCAGGATTGAATGGTCATCTTTCACCCTTCATCCTATCACCTCCCACACACACTACTTCCAACAGGGTGGCACGGTAGTTGCTGCTTTACAGCGAATGCAGCGCCGGAGACTCAGGTTCGATCCTGACTACGGGTGCTGCACTGTAAGGAGTTTGTACGTTCTCCCCGTGACCTGCGTGGGTTTTCTCCGAGATCTTCGGTTTCCTCCCACACTCCAAAGACGTACAGGTATGTAGGTTAATTGGCTGGGTAAATGTAAAAATTGTCCCTAGTGGGTGTAGGATAGTGTTAATGTACGGGGATCGCTGGGCGGCACGGACTTGGAGGGCCGAAAAGGCCTGTTTCCGGCTGTATATATATGATATTATGGCGAGTCCGAAACTTGCTAGTTGTAGACGAAGTTTATTGCAGCCGCAATACACGAATACAGAGTCAAAACAACAAGTTACAGGACAACCAATATAAACTTACTGTCTTCCTTGAAGACTTCGCCGAACTGGCTAAAACGGGCGCCAAACGCACACCTGACATCGCTGGCCAATCAGCGATGTCGTTTCCTGGACCAATCCCCATGGTCGCGTTCCCACGTGACCTCGCTGGCCAATCCGAGGGTTCGACTACCTGGACCATTCTCTATGGTCGCTACATGACCCCCCCCAGAACCCGAGGTGCGGAACCTAGCAGGGAGCCGGATTTCGCGACCATAACGAGTACGGAGAGGGACAGCCTGAACCACAGGAGCCGGAGGTTCCGGACTTGGTGGAACAGCCGGAACGGGAGGTTCTGGAGCAACTACCGGCACGGGGGGTCCTGGAGGAACTGCCGAAACGGGGGGTCCTAGGGGAACTGCCGAAACTGGGGGTCCCGGAGGAACTGTCGGAATGGGGGTTTGTGGACTGGGCGGAACTAACGGAGGTCGGCCTCTTCTAGGGGTTTGACCGACCAGGACTGGTTGATCCGGGTCCAAATGGGCAGGTTTGAGCCGGGACACCGAGACGAGTTCACTCTTGCCGCCCATGTCTAAGGTGAAAGTAGCCGTTCCCTTACGTAAAACCCGAAACGGCCCTTGATAGACCCTCTGCAACGGGGCGCGATGGGCATCTTTACGCAAAAAAACAAACTCACAGTCCTTCAGGGAAGACGGTTCATGTACCATGGGACACCCATGACGTGAAGTCGGCACTGGAGCCAGGGAACCCACCCGTTCCCGGAGAGCTGCTAACGCTGCTGGGACTGTAGGGAGCAGTGCTGAAGTGTCCGGAAACAGATCTCCAGGTACTCGAAGGGTCGAGCCATATACCAGCTCTGCGGACGATGCACCGAGATCTGGCTTAGGAGCCGTCCGGATGCCCAAAAGAACCCAAGGGAGTTGGTCTACCCAGTCCGGGCCTTCAAGCCTTGCACTGAGGGACGCCTTAAGTTGGCGGTGGAACCTCTCTACGAGACCATTTGCCTGGGGGTGATATGCAGTTGTGGGTTGTAATTTGGACCCGTACAGTTCCGCCAGCGCGGCCCAGAGGGACGAAGTGAACTGTGGTCCTCTGTCCGTTGTAATAACTGCCGGGACCCCGAAACGAGCTACCCAATGAAGGGCCAAAGTCCTAGCACAAGACGCTGACGAGATGTCAAACAATGGGAAAGCCTCTGGCCACCGGGTGAACCGATCTACCACCGTGAGGAGGTGGGTGTAGCCCCGGGAGGAAGGCAAAGGCCCGACCAAATCCACGTGGATGTGGAAAAAACGAAAAGCCGGGACTTCGAAATCCTGTACGGGGGGCTGGACGTGGCGCTGGACCTTAGCGGTCTGACAGGGCACGCAGGAACGTGCCCACCCCGCTACCTGTTTCCGCAGGCCATGCCAGACAAACCTCGCTGCCACCAAGGCAGAGGTGGAGCGGATGGACGGGTGCGCCAGCCCATGAATGGCATCGAAAACCCGGCGCTGAAGGGAGGGCGGTACTACCGGCCTGGGGCGAGGAAGAGAAACATCGCACCAGACTTTCGTGCCCTCCGACCCACAAGCTACCTGGGCCAACTTCAATCCCGAAGTGGTGGACTGGTAAGCCGAAACGGTATCCGCTAGGAGCTGTGCCTCCGCGAGCTCCTGGGGATCCACTTCGTAGTCCACCGCCGAAATAGGGGGAAAAGCAGGTCTAGACAGGGCGTCAGCAACGGCATTAAGCTTACCCGCGATATGACGGACATCTGTGGTAAATTCGGAGATAGCAGTCAGGTGCCGCTGCTGGCGGGCCGACCATGGGTCAGACAATTTCAAAAAAGCAAATGTTAATGGCTTGTGGTCCGTAAATGCCACAAATGGGCGGCCCTCGAGGAAATACCTGAAATGACGGACAGCTAAATGGAGAGCTAGAAGCTCTCGGTCAAATGCGCTATATTTCAGCTCGGCCGAATTTAGTTGCCGGCTGAAAAACGCTAAAGGCTGCCAACGGCCACCAACCTGCTGCTCCAGAACTCCACCCACCGCCACGTCAGAGGCGTCAACCGTCAGGGCCGTGGGGGCGGAGGGGCTCGGATGGACCAACATGGTGGCGTCTGCCAAGGCTGCCTTAGCTGCCGTAAAAGCCGACTCTGCGGCCGGGGACCACAACAACTCTACCGGATTACCTGCAAGGCATTGGAAAAGCGGGCGCAGGACTCGCGCCGCTGCCGGAACGAATCTATGGTAGAAATTAACCATGCCAACGAACTCCTGCAGCCCTTTTACTGTGGTAGGCCTGGGGAAAGCCCGGATAGCCTCCACCTTGTCTGGCAAAGGGACAGCGCCGGCAGGGGTAATTCTATGTCCTAGAAAATCGAGAGCAGGCAGGCCGAATTGACATTTGGAGGGTTGAATAATGAGCCCGTGGTCTTGGAGCCGCTGGAACACGGTCCGCAAATGGGCCTGGTGTTCCTGCACTGAGGGGCTGGCTACCAGGATGTCGTCTAAATAAATAAACACAAAGGGTAAACCCCTGCCCACGCGGTCCATCAGTCGCTGGAAAGCCTGTGCCGCGTTCTTTAAACCGAAAGGCATACGCAACCATTCAAACAACCCGAACGGAGTAATAGTTGCAGTTTTTTGTATGTCCTCCGGTCGCACCGGAATCTGATGGTATCCTCGCACCAAATCGATTTTGGAAAACACTACCGCTCCTTCCAGTCCAGATGAAAAGTCCTGTAGGTGCGGTATGGGGTAGCGATCAGCCGTGGTGACAGCATTGAGACGCCGATAATCGCCACATGGCCTCCACCCCCCAGATGCCTTGGAGACCATGTGTAACGGCGAGGCCCACGGGCTGTCAGACTGACGAACAATTCCCATTTCCTCCATCTTCCTGAACTCCGCCCGTGCCACCACCAGTTTGTCTGGCGGTAGTCTCCTGGCCCGAGCAAAAACGGGAGGGCCTTCGGTGCGGATGTGATGGACCACACCGTGCTTAGCTGAAGGTGCGTCAAAACGTTGGACGAGCAGCTCTGGGAACTCTGCCAGAATCGCAGCATACGAGTCGGGGGCCGCGACGACGGCCTGGACAGTAGGGCTGGGCGAGGAGGCGATTGCCGGAGCGACGTGCTCGTCTTCCGCAGCGGGTCGGAGGTCGTTACCGCGGACATCAGGAACCAGTGAAAAAGCCCAGAGAAAATCTGCGCCCAGGATCGCTTGTTTGACGTCGGCTATGATGAATGGCCATTCGTACGTGCGGAGGCCTAACGCAAGGGACATCTTCCGTGTGCCGAAAGTGCGGATAGGGCTGCCATTAACCGCGATGAGGGTGGGACCTGTCTTACCCGATCTGGTTTCGAGGTCGGTCGGCGGCACTATGCTGACGATGGCTCCGGTGTCTACCAAAAATTCTGTGTCCGTGAATCGATCATGGACATAGAGGCGCCGGTTCTGGCCAATCGTAACTGCCCCTATGTACGATCGGCCGAGGCATTTCCCGCGAAGGTACAAGGCAAACGACAGTTGCGGGATTCGTTACCCCATCGTAGGTGATAGTAGCACCAGCCGCGCTTGTGCGGATCTTTTTGGCGGGCTTTCGGAGAATTGGCGGGAGACGTGGCGCCATCTTGCCGTCGCTGTGGCGTGGTCACCGATGTCGAGACTTTGTTGATGGAATCCCCTGCCTTGTTTTTTCCCGCTATGAGCGCGTCCGCTTTCGCTGCATATGCTTCGGGGTCCTTAAAAGAACAATCCGTAAGCAGCAGTCGGACATCCTCGGGAAGTTTCTCGCGGAATGCCTGTTCAAACATCGGGCAATCCGTGTGCTCACCGGCTAGCACCATCATTTCGGCCATGCGGACGGAAGGCAGTTGGTCTCCAAGCTCCGGTAGGTGCAGAAGTTTTGCCGCACCACCATGCTTATTTAACCCGAAGGTTCGCAGTAATGCCTTCTTCATGGTTTCATATTTGTCTTCCGCAGGTGAAGTTATGATAAACCGCATCATGCGCTTGGTTGTGTCCGGCGATAGAGCGCTGACGAGGTAGAAGTACTTCGTTGCATCGTCCGACACCTTCTTTATGTGGAATTGAGCCTCGGCGTGGATAAACCAAGCTTGCGGTGCGTACGTCCAAAATAACGGAAGATGCACGCCTCCCGCGCTTGACTCCGGTGCGCCCTGCTCGGTCATCGTCAACGAGGCGTTGATTCCTGTTCAGTTGGTGATCGTCCAGATCACGTTCGGGGTCACCAATATGGCGAGTCCGAAACTTGCTAGTTGTAGACGAAGTTTATTGCAGCCGCAATACACGAATACAGAGTCAAAACAACAAGTTACAGGACAACCAATATAAACTTACTGTCTTCCTTGAAGACTTCGCCGAACTGGCTAAAACGGGCGCCAAACGCGCACCTGACATCGCTGGCCAATCAGCGATGTCGTTTCCTGGACCAATCCCCATGGTCGCGTTCCCACGTGACCTCGCTGGCCAATCCGAGGGTTCGACTACCTGGACCATTCTCTATGGTCGCTACAATATGATATGATATGATATGATATGATTACCATCTTCATTGTCTTCCAGCCATTCAAGATCCTTGTGTAGGAAGGAACAGCAGATGCTGGTTTAAACCGAAGATAGACACAAAATGCTGGAGTAATGCAGCGAGACAGGTGGCATCTCTGTTTAGAAGGAATGGCTTCTCCAGCCAGTTACTCCAGCATTTTGTATCTATTGTCAAGATCCTTATCTCTCAATGAGATTTTTCAACTGCCTTCCTTTTGCTCGGTTACAAGGATTACACTGGAATGCAAGTCTGTGCAAAATCTGAAACAGCAATACTTCCAGGGGTCAAACAGCTGCCCTTTTTAATCATTTTACCGATTTATTCCAAGTACTCGTGTGATTTCCTACACTTTTGGAAAGCTGATGAACAGCCATTCTGTCAGATAATTGATTAGGTTACAAACCACATACTAATTTATTAACGATAAATGGAAACAACAGCACCAGCAGATGTGGAATAGTACATGTGGGACATTACTTATTCTCTTCAAATATAGCGCATGAAAAGATCCAAAATGCCTTGGCAACATTGTATATGACAAACATGCTTAGAAATTTATCCCCAGTTAACAATATTAAACATGCCTTATAAATATATAAACTCATTGTTCTCCGCCCCTGAAATTCATTCCATCAACTTCAACTGAAGGAATTTTTGAGACAGAGCTTTGGAAGTTTGTACAACTATGTTAACTGATCGCTGTAAAGCAGAGGGGAATTACTAGGCAGTGGTGCCTTGTTCATAACTTCATATTAGTTTCAGCATCTAAACAGGCAGTAGGTAACATGGGTATGAGCTTCCAAAAGGTGGAATATATTTAATAGTGGCAGCGGAGACTAATTGTTACTTTAAAGCTGTTACATTTTCCAGACGTCTCACATGTCCAAATGCTTTCCTGGCTGCAACAATGTGCACAGAAAGTACCAGTTCCATGCGTAGACTGCAGTTATTTCAATCATACTTCTACTTTGTTCCTTGTGAATGGTGGCAATGCACAGGGCTCATAGGATATGAGTCACTTACTGTAAGATACTCAGTCTTTGACCTGCACTTATACCCATTGTGGCGGGTCAATAGTGACTTCCACTTCATTGATAATGAAGAGCTCAGAAGTGATAAACCCATTGAATGTCAATTGTGGATGGTTAGACCCTCTCTTTTGAAGTCGGTGAATGTCTGGCAGGATTTGTAACGCAAATGTTACTTGGCACCCATCAGCCAGAGTCGAACGTTATCTACAGTTGGCCATGTGCAGGCATAGTTTAATTGCAGTGGCAGCAAGAGTTGTGGAAGGAATTGAACATTAAAACAGTTATAGACACAAAAAGCTGGACGATTCTTCCATCCAATAATCAGAAGTGGGTCAGCCTGTGATAACTGTTTTAATCTGTAGGAAGGAACTGCAGACTCTGGTTTAAACCAAAGATAGACACAAAAAGCTGGAGTAACTCAGCGGGGCAGGCAGCATCTCTGGAGAGAAGGAATGGGTGATGTTTCGGGTCGTGACCCTTCTTCAGACTGATCTTTTCACCCATTCCTTCTCTCCAGAGATGCTGCCTGCCCCGCTGAGTTACTCCAGCTTTTTGTGTCTACCTTTGGTTTAAACCAGCGTCTGCAGTTCCTTCCTACACATTAAAACAGTTATCACAGGCTGAGCCACTTCTGATTATTGGATGGAAGTAAAGTCATTGGTGAAGCAGCTGAAGATGGTTGAGCCTCGACAGTGCCCTGAGGAACTCCTGTAGTCATCGTCTGGAGTTGGGATGATCGATCTTCAACTACTGCAACCATTTTCTTTATATGATTTTCTGTTTGAATTTAGTTTATTGTCACGTGTACCGAGGTACAGTGAAAAACCTTTGTTGCGTGCTAACCAGTCAGTGGAAAGACAATACATGATTACAATCGAGGTATCCACGGTATACAGATGATAAAGGGAATAACGTTTAGTGCAAGATAAATTTCAGTAAAGTCCGACCACAGATAGTCTGAGGGTGGAGATCCAGGTTGTACCCTGACCTCGGGTGCTGTCTGTATGGAGATTGCACGTTCTCTGTGACAGCATGGATTTTCTCCGGGCGTGCCAGCTTCTTCTCACATCCCAAAAACGTGTGGGTTTGTAGGTTAATTGGTTACAGTAAATTGCCCTGAAAGTATAGAGAATGGATGAGTTAAGTGGGATAACATGTGAAGTGTGAATGGGTGATCGATGGTCGGCGTGGACTCTGTGGGCCAAAGTGTTATGAGGTGTTAATGTTGGAAGCTCCCGTCCAACCCACCTCACTGCCCCATCAAGACCCTCCTGCTCAAACGGTGGCAGATGTGGCAGATTCCACAGGCGCTTCAACAGCCACCTCGATGAGTTCACAATACTCAGGTGGGGGTGCCACACTGGCACAGCAGTAGAATTGCTGGCTTACAGTGCCAGAGACCCAGGTTCGATCCTGACTATGGGTGCTGTCTGTACAGAGTATGTACGTTCTCCCTGTGACCACGTGGGTTTTCTCCGGACTCTCCAGTTTCCTCCCACACTCCAAAGACGTACAGGTTTGTAGGTCAATGACTTCTGTCCATTGCAAATTGTCCCTAGGTGTGGAACAGTGCTCGTGTATGGGGTGATCACCGGGTGGGGCGGACTCGCAGGGTCGAAGGGCCAGTTTCCGTGCTGTGTTTCTGAAGTCTAACTGGAGTGGAAACAAGTTGTTCATTCATTGCAAGAGACTGACTAATAAGGTGGAGCCAATACTTATTTTTCAGTGTTATCCAACTTAGCCACCCAGATTTTGACTGTATCATTATACAGAAGTATAAAGCCGAACACAAATACTGAAAAATACAGTCTACAAAAATTAAAACAACATAATTGCAAATTCATTTAACAAGTAAAGTATCTTCTGCTACACAAATTTCCCTGTAGGATTAGTTTTTTTTTGAACTGATGAACATTGGAAATTAATCCATTTATCCCATTATTCAGCATGTGATAACAGGGCATTAAGAAAATCATATTAGTACTAGGCAGAGTGAACATAGTTTAATCGGCAGAGTCAACATGGTTTAATGAATGTGAAATCATGTTTGAATTATCTATTAGAGCTCTTTTTAATGTGTAACTAGTGGAGTTCACTGTATTGGCCTTTAGAGAAGACTCAATAAGATGCCACACAAGATGTTGTTACACAAAATGAGGGCAATATATTAAGTGATTTAGGAATGGGTAGTGGCTGGAAATCAGGTAACTTGAATAAGCAGGTCATTCTTTTTAGATGGCAGGGTGTAAGTTGTTGATCTTTCTCGAGGATTTTGGGTCTCATATAATCTGCATAGATGAAGGAAGTGAGTGCAATATTAGCCTTGACATCAAAGCTAAGTAGAAAGGTAAAGTGAAAGGAAGGAACAATGACATGGCAAATAATATTTGCAAGTTATGTGTTTGAGTAAGAAGAAGATGGCAGGTGGAGTACGATATATCAACAAATATGAAATGATCTACTTTGATAGAAAGGATGAAAAAACAAAATACCATCTAAAACACACAAGACCAGTCAGTGTTGGTACATTGAGGGGCTAGGGTGTTCGTGTACATCAATCACAAAAAATGAACATGGAAATGAAGAAAATAAGACAGGCATTTATTATGTTAACTTTCATGACAGAATGAGGGCTTTAATGCTGTTATAATATGAGGTTTTAGTGAGACCACTGCATGGTTTGAGTCACCTTAACCAAAGAAGAATATAATTACAATAGCCACAAAATGCTGGAGTAATTCAGCGGGATAGGCAGCATCTCTGGAGAGGAGGAATGGGTGACGTTTTGGGTCGAGGCCCTTCTTCAGATTAGCTAGGAGAGGTTAGCTAGCAACTGCACAGATGGACTACATTGCCTCCTGGCCTGATAGACTGCCCTTTAAGGAGAGATTGAGAGGAATAGGCCTTTGGAGATTATTTCAATGAGCTGGTCTCAACAACATTTGAAATTCTGACAAGAGAGATACCAAGAAACAGTTTCTACTCAATTAGAAGGTCTTCTAAAAAGGCATTAATCACCAATTGCCTCTTTTCCCTCTGGCAGCCTATGGATAGTTCGATTATTCAAGATAATGATTGATTGAAGAATGTCGGAAGAAGAGTCCCGACCCAAAATGTCACCAATCCATGTTCTGCAGAGAAGCTGTCTGAACCGTTGAAATTTTCCAGCACATTGAGCCTTAACTTTTCTACCTAATGACTCATAGATTCTTGGATGCTCGGAACATGTTGGACTGTGCAGAAGTAGAAGATCAACCTTGCCATGATGGAAAGGCTGGATTGAGGGGTCATATAGCCTTCTCCATCCTCCTAGTCAGCTTAGAACTGACTCGGTGCGTTATCTGTATCGATGTTGTGCAATTTGCAGAAACACTTTACTTCATAATCACCAGGGAGTAGAAAAATATGGTAAATTTAGAAATATATGGAAAAAGGCCAAGTCAATCATGTAATACAGCAGTGTGGGCTGTAATGTGCAAAGGGTAACAGCAAAGGACCGGCTCAGTATATTAACACTAACAAATAGGAAGAAAGTGTGGAACAATGGTAACATCAGAATTACAGCGCCAGAGACATGGGTTTGATCCTGACTATAGGTGCTGTTTGCACGTTCTCCCTGTGACTTGCGTGCGTTTTCTCTGGGTGTTCCGGTTTCCTCCCACCCTCCCACACTCCAGAGGCGCACAGGTCGTGTAGGTTAATTGGCTTGGTAGAATTGTAAATCGTCCCTAGTGTGTGTGGGATAGAGTAAGTGTGCAGGGATCGTTGGTCGCCGCGGACTCGATGGGCTTAAGGACCTGTTTCCGTGCTGTGTCACTAAACTAAGCAGTCTTTGTATGTCAGAGTGAGCAAGCCCCTTTCTCACTGATGGTTGGAGACCTATCAGCTCCCCTCAGTTGGGTCAGCAGCAAACAAGTTTGTCACTGCTACGTGGGTGGTTTTAAACTAAATAGTGGAGGGGGGGGGTTCACATGGGATGGACAAGGATGGAGTTAAAGGGTAAAAGAGTATAGGATCTGATCTGTATATTTTCTTAGTAGATGTGTTGACATGCAATTTAGAGCAAGCTATTTGACATTTTGATTGTATTTTGGACATTGTTTTTATATATTTTTCAAATAAAGTTCATTTTAAAGTTAAAATTTTTTTTTTTTTTTAAAAGAGTATAGGAAAAGTTAAAAAACACCCCTGAATTAATGGGACGGAAAGCTCACGAAGGAATAGGAGAGAATGGCCACGTGGAATAGGAATTGATATGAAAGGTGAGACGAGCAAAGGATTAAAAGTATTATATATGAATGCGTGAAGTATAAGAAGTAAAGTGGATGAGCTTGAGGCTCAGTTAGAGGTTGGTAGGTATGACATTGTGGGGATTACAGAGACGGGGCTGTAGAAGGATCAGGACTGGGAACTGAATATTCATGGTTGTACGTTCTCTAGAAAGGACAGGCAGGTGGGTAGAGGAGGTGGGGTAGCTCTGTTGGTGAGGGATGAAATTCAGTCTCTTGCGAGGGGTGACATAAGGACTGATGATGTAGAGTCACGGTGGATAGAGTTGAAGAATTGTAAAGGTAAGAAGACACTAATGGGAGTTATCTACAGGCCCCCAAACAGTAGCCCGGATATAGGGTGTAAGTTGCTAGAGTTAAAACTGGCATGTAACAAAGGTAATGCCAATGTGGTTATGGGGATTTCAATATGCAGGTAGACTGGGAAAATCAGGTTGGTTCTAGACCCCAAGAAAGGGTGTTTGTAAAGTGCCTCCGAGATGGATTCTTAGAGCAGCTTGTACTAGAGCCTACCAGAGAGAAGGCAATTCTGGATTTAGTGTTGTCCAATGAACCAGATTTAATAAGGGAACTCAAGGAAAAGGAAGCGCTTGGAGGTAGTGACCATAATATGATTAGTTTTAATCTGCAATTTGAGAGGGAGGAGGTTAAACCAGGAATGTCAGTGTTCCAGTTGAACAAAGGGGACTATGAAGGCATGAGAGAGGAGCTGGCCAAGGTCAAATGGAAAAGGATCCTAGCAGGAATGACAGTGGAACAGCAATGGCATGAATTTCTGGGCATAATCCAAAAGATGCAGGATAATTTCTTTCCAAAGAGGAAGAATGTTTCTTACGGGAGTAAGAGGCAACCGTGGCTGACAAGGGAAGTTAGAGATGGAATAAAACTAAAAGAAAAGATGTATAACATAGTAAAGAGTAGCGGGAAGCCAGAGGATTAGGCAACTTTGAAAGGACAACAGAAGATAGCAAAAAGGGCAATGTGGGCTGAAAAGACGAGGTACGAAGTGAAGCTGGCCAAGAATATAAAGAAGGACAATAAAAGCTTCTTTAGATATGTTAAGAGAAAAATATTAGTAAAGACAAATGTGGGTCCGTTGAAGGCAGAAACGAGTGAAATTATTATGGGTAACAAGGAAATGGCGGAAGAGTTGAACAGGTACTTCGGATCTGTCATCACGAAGGAAGACACAAACAATCTCCCAGATGTACTAGAGGACAGAGGATCTAGGGAGACAGAGGAACGGAAAGAAATTTGCATTCGGCAAGAAATAGTATTGGGTAGACTGATGGGACTGAAGGTTGATAAAACCCCAGGGCCTGATGGTCTGCATCCTAGGGTACTCAAGGAGGCGGCTCTAGAAATCGTGGACACATTGGTGATCATTTTCCAATGTTCAATAGATTCAGCATCAGTTCCTATGGATTGGAGGGTAGCTAATGTTATCCCACTTTTCAAGAAAGGAGTGAGAGTGAAAACGAGGAATTATAGACCAGTTAGCCTGACATCGGTGGTGGGGAAGATGCTGGAGTCAATTATTAAAGAGGTAATAACGACACATTTGGATAGCAGTAAAAGGATTAGTCCAAGTCAGCATGGATTTATGAAGGGAAAATCCTGCTTGACTAATCTTCTGGAATTTTTTGAGGATGTGACAAGTAAACTGGATGAAGGAGAGCCAGTGGATGTAGTGTATCTAGACTTTCAGAAAGCCTTTGATAAGGTCCCACACGGGAGGTTGGTGAGCAAAATTAGAGCACATGGTATTGGGAGTAGGGTATTGGCATGGATAGAGAATTGGTTGGCAGACAGGAAACAAAGAGTAGGAATAAACGGGTCCTTTTCAGAATGGCAGGCAGTGGCGAGTGGAGTGCCGCAAGGCTCAGTGCTGGGGCCAGAACTATTTACAATATATATTAATGATTTGGATGATGGAATTAGAAGTAACAATAGCAAGTTTGCAGATGACACAAAGCTGGGTGGCAGTGTGAACTGCAAAGAGAATGTTAGGAGGTTGCAGGGTGACTTGGACAGGTTGAGCGGCAAAAACAAGGAGGCAGATTATTATCTCAATGGTGTCAGATTAGGTAAAGGGGAAGTGCAACAAGACCTTGGTGTCCTTGTACACCAGTCACTGAAAGTAAGCGTGCAGGTACAGCAGGCAGTGAAGAAAGCTAATGGCATGTTGTCCTTCATAACGAGAGGATTTGAGTATAGGAGCAAAGAGGCCCCTGGTTGTATGGTTCCTTCTACAGTTGTATGAGGCCCTGGTGAGACCACATTTGGAGTATTGTGTGCAGTTTTGATGTCCTAATTTGAGGAAGGACGTTCTTGCTAATTAGGCAGTGAAGCGTAGGTTCACGAGGTTAATCCCTGGGATGGAGGGACCGTCATATGAGGAAAGATTGGAAAGACTGGGCATGTATTCACTGGAGTTTAGAAGGATGGGAGGGGATTTTATCGAGAGGTATAAAATTATAAAAGGGCTGGATAAGCAAGATGCAGGAAAAATGTTCCCACTGTTGGGGGAGTCCAGAACCAGGGGCCACAGTCTAAGAATAAAGGGGAGGCCATTTAAAACTGAGGTGAGAAGAACATTTTTCACCCAGAGAGTTGTGAATTTGTGGAATTCTCTGCCACAGAAGGCTGTGGAGGACAATTCACTGGATGAATTTAAGAGAGAGTTAGATCGACCTCTGGGGGCTAGTGGAATCAAGAGATATGGGGAGAAGGCAGGCACTGGTTACTGATTGTAGACGTTCAGCCATGATCACATTGAATGGCGGTGCTGGCTCGAAGGGCCAAATGGCCTCCTCCTGCAACTATTTTCTATGTTTCTATGTTTCTATTAACACTATCCTACACAGACGAGGAAAAAAATTACATTTATATCAAGCCAATTAACCTACAAACCTGTACGTCTTTGGAGTGTGGGTGGAAACCGAAAGTCTTGGAGAAAACCCACGCGGTCACGGGGAGAACGTAAAAACTCCGTACAGACAGCACCCATAGTTGGGATCGAACCGGAATCTCTGGCGCTGTAAGGCAGTAACTCTACTGCTGTGCCACCGTGCGGCCCAGAGCATCCTGCTGGTTTTCACTGGAACATAGAACAGTACAGCACAGGAACAGGCCCTTCAGCCCACAATGTCCGTGCCAAATACAATGCCAATTTAAAGTAATCTCCTCTGCCTGTACATAATCTATATCCATGCACCTATTTAAAAGCTTAAATGCCACTATATCTGCCTCCAACACCACTCCTGGCAGTGAGTTCCAGGCACACATTACTGTCTGTGTAAAAAAAACCTGCCCATCACATCTCCTTTACATTTTGCACTTCTCACCTTAAAACTACGCCCTCTGTTCGTTAAAGATGACACACCACGTTTCGGGCCGTAGAGTAATTGTAGATGCAATCCCCGGTACATTGGGGATTTCATTCAGCTCAGATCATTGCAGCTGGATTAGCAAATGCAAACACGAGCTGTAGTATTAAAGAGTGCGTCCTATTTAATCAGGTGAACCATCTCGGACTGAAACAAAATCAGCCGCGGGGATTGGAAGTCTGACAGCTGCCCAAAGGCAATGTCAGTGAACTTGGGAAGGGTGGTGATGGATGGAGCTAAATCTATGTGGAAGATTCCTTCACATTCATGAACATATCTCCCGCTCCGAGACACAGGGTAATCTACTCTTCTGCTGGGGGAGATAATTAGAGGGAAGATGAACTACATCCCCCAAGGAATAGTGAAGCTCGGAATAATTAGCCAGAATTTATCTTCCACGCTCCAGCACAGAACTCCAATGGCTTGTCTTGCAGCTGTAAGTTGTATTCTTCAAGCAGTTGGCGCAGAGCTTTAATTGCATTGAGCCTTGATTGCAGTGTCTGCGGCCTGAATTTTAACCAGCATTTGGGTTATGAAACCATTAATGTCCTAAGCCATTTGTGCCGGGCCAAATGATGGCGGAAATCTTCATGCAGCGCTGAATGCCGAGAGGAATTTGCAGCCCGAGACCATGTTACAGCCAGCAAAATGGGAGCTGGGACCACAGATGGCAAAAATAAATTATAAACCCTTAACTTACTGACCTCTTCTGGTCCTCGTTTACTTCCTCATTTAACTGGCCCTAATGGAAATGCTCTGCGGATCAGCCAACATTTGTGGAGAGAAGCAAAGTTGACGTTTGTTGTTGATAAATATACGGAGAAGCATCTGCTGCCGCTACGTATTGAATACGGGTGTCAGAGGTTATGGGGAGAAGGCAGGGGAATGGGGTTAGGAGAGAGAGATAGATCAGCCATGATTGAATGGCGGGGTAGACTTGATGGGTCGTAAATGGCCAAATTTTGCTCCATTTCGCTTATGATCTGATGATCTTTATGCTCCAATTTTTACACTAAATTTCAACGCCGAATGTAAATAAGATTGAATTTGTGATACTTTTTCGAAGTCACATTAACTGTTCCTGCGTACATGAGGTGTGTATAATGGGAATGGTAAGAAGTCACCATTGCAGATTACATGCGTAAGTGGGCCAGTCCACAGGGGAAATGGTGCCAGAATGATTAATTGACTCTTTATTTTTATTTCCTTGCTACTGCGAAAGAAATCAGGTTACGTTGATTTCTATCATCTCCTAACGAAACAGGATTAAGATTTTTAATGGGCAAAGCTTAATTTTGTTTTAGTTTTAGATAAAATTCCAACATGCTCTTCGCGTTCACCCCAATCCCACCACCACCCCGTGTAGAAACAAGGAACTTCAGATCCTGGTTTACACAAAAGGACACAAAGCACTGGAATAACTCAATGGTCAGGCTGGAGAAGATACGCACCAAATGCTGGAGTAACTCAGCGGGACAGGCTGCATCTTTGGAGAGAAGGAATGGGCGACGTTTCGGGTCAAGCCGTTTTGCTGATGTTCGAGGGATTTAAGTCCAGAGGTTGCATCTCTAAACAGAATTTCTGTGAATGGTCACAAATATTCAAGCAAGCAGTCAATAACTCCAGTAAAATAAAATATCCCAACAGACAGGATCACTTTTGACACCAAAGCAATTTTCTGACAGATTGCAAATGACGTTTGTTTCAACTCCCATGCATGTTTGGATAAAGTACCAGCATGAATGATGTGGCTACATCCTTAAAAGCAGCTAAGGCCAACTTCAAGCATCATGTCTAACAAGTAGCTGGGTCCCACTTGTCTGTTTGTCTAAGATCAGGGTATATAGATTTTAAAGGCAAAACAGCTAACATGTGTAGCTTGTAAGATTCAGAGTGGAGATGTATTACAACAGCCTGTGACTTTGCTTTTTTTTCAGTTTAGTTATGCTTATAGAAACATAGAAACATAGAAAATAGGTGCAGGAGGAAGCCATTCGGCCCTTCGAGACAGCACCGCCATTCATTGTGATCATGGCTGATCGTCCACAATCAATAACCCATGCCTGCCTTCTCCCCATATCCCTTGATTCCACTAGGCCCTAGAGCTCCATCTAACTCTCTCTTAAATCCATCCAGTGATTTGGCTTCCACTGCCCTCTGTGGCAGAGAATTCCACAAATTCTTTTAATATGAAATGATTTGCGCGATTGTACGCATGCGCAAAGGAGACTTAAGATGGCGCTAACATGAACACAGGCACGTTTGAATACTTGTGTGCGTCCGAGATTTATTCATAGACCAATTACAGCACAAATACACAACACTACTCTTTATCTCTTAACATACCTAAAGAAGCTTTTACTGTCCTTCTTTATATTCTTGGCCAACTTCCCCTCGTACTTCATCTTTTCAGCCCGTATTCCCCGTTTTGTTACCTTCTGTTGTCCTATGAAAGTTTCCCAATCCTCTGGCTTCCGGCTACTCTTTAGACAATAGACAATAGACAATAGGTGCAGGAGGAGGCCATTCGGCCCTTCGAGCCAGCACCGCCATTCAATGTGATCATGGCTGATCTTTGCTGTGTTATATATCTTTTCTTTTAGTTTTATTCCATCTGTAGGAGCCATTTTGCAGTTATTAATTATTTTTGCTTATTAATATCATTACCTTGTATTCTGCTGTAGTTTGGACACTATAGAGCTAATGCAATGCTTACGTAGGGGCTGGGCGGAGCCAGAGTTCGGGCAGTTGGGTACACGCTGGCACAGAGTGGGTGAGCTGGGAAGTGCTGACAGAGGGTCAGTTAGAAGTATAAGAAAATAACTGCAGATGCTGGTGCAAATCGATTTATTCACAAAATGCTGGAGTAACTCAGCAGGTCAGGCAGCATCTCAGGAGAGAAGGAATGGGTGACGTTTCGGGTCGAGACCCTTCTTCAGACCCTTCTTCACCCATTCCTTCTCTCCCGAGATGCTGCCTGACCTGCTGAGTTACTCCAGCATTTTGTGAATAAGAGGGTCAGCTAGAAGCTCCGCCAAAAGATTTATCAGCCATGATGTAATCGCCTGTAAGTTTTATTAACAAGAAGATTAATACAAACTGTGTCGAAGTAATATCTGGCAACCAGTATCGATCGCATAGACTGTGGTAAGATATGGGATTTTACCTAGCAATTAATAACCAGTCGATGACAAGAGATATGCCAATATGTTTATTGCACCTTCAAATAAAGAAGACTAACTATTAAACGTCAAGGAGGATCTCTGTTATTAGTTGTTTGAGTCATTACGCTTATCGCTGACCCGGTCTATGCAAGTGGCAGCTTGGGAGCTAATTGATATGGATGAGAAGCTGGCTGCTACACCATCCCTAACTTCCCTTGTCAGCCACGGTTGCCTCCTACTACCCTTAGAATCTTTCTTCCTTTTTGGAATGAAATGATCCTGCGTTTTCCTGATTATGCCCAGAAATTCCTGCCATTGCTGTTCCACCATCAATCCTGCTAGGATCCCTTTCCAGTCTACCTTAGCCAGCTCCTCTCTCATGCCTTCATAGTCCCCGTTGTTCAACTGCAACACTGACACTTCCGATTTAACCTTCTCCTTCTCAAATTGCAGATTAAAACCAATCATATTATGATCACTACCTCCAAGCGGTTCCTTTACCTTGAGTTCTCTTATCAAATCTGGTTCATTGGACAACACTAAATCCAGAATTGTCTTTTCTCTGGTAGGCTTCATTACAAGTTGCTCTAAGAATCCATCTCGGAGGCACTCTACAAACTCTCTTTCTTGGGGTCCAGAACCAACCTGATTTTCCCAGTCTACCTGCATATTGAAATCCCCCATCACCACAGTGGCATTACCTGTCTTACATGCCAGTTTTAACTCCTGCTGCATCTTACATCCTACATCGGGCTACTATTTGGGGGTCTGTAGATAACACCAATTAGTGTCTTCTTGCCTTTACAATTCCTCAACTCAATACACAGTGACTCTACCTCGTCAGTCCCTATGTCTTCCCTCGCAAGGGACTGAATTTCATCCCTCACCAGCAGAGCTACCCCACCTCCTCTGCCCACCTGCCTGTCCTTTCTATAGGATGTATAACCCAGAATATTAAGTTCCCAGGCCCGATCCTCCTGCAGCCACGTCTCTATAATCCCCACAATGTCATATCTACCAGTCTCTAACTGAGCCTCAAGCTCATCTACTTTACTTCTTATACTTCGCGCATTCATATACAAAACTTTTAATTCCTTACTCATCTCACCCTTCACATCAATCCCTATTACAGTTGGCCATACTCTCCTATGCCTTTGTAAGCTTTCTTTCCCATTAATTCTGGGGTCATCAACTATCCCTTTACTCTCTTTCCCTTTAACCCCATCCTTGACTATCCCATTTGACACCCCCCCCCCCCCCCCCCGTCCTTATTTAGTTTAAAACCATCCATATAGCAGTG
Organism: Rhinoraja longicauda; assembly: GCF_053455715.1. Taxonomy (NCBI): domain Eukaryota; kingdom Metazoa; phylum Chordata; class Chondrichthyes; order Rajiformes; family Arhynchobatidae; genus Rhinoraja; species Rhinoraja longicauda. Next base: position 38,572,920 of record NC_135967.1, on the reverse strand, counting down.
GCAAACCTACCCGCCAGAATGCTGGTCCCCCACCTGTTAAGGTGCAATCCGTCCCTTTTGTACAATTCCCCCTTACTCCATAACAGATCCCAGTGATCTAAGAATCTAAATCCCTGCCCCCTGCACCATTTCCTCAGCCACACATTCAGGTCCTGTATCTCCCTGTTCCTGCTCTCGCCAGCACGAGGAACTGGAAGCAAACCGGAGATAACTACTCTGGAGGTCCTGCTTTTCAGCATTTTTCCGAGCTCTCTAAAGTCACGCTGCAGAATATTCATCCCCTTCTTTCCGACATCGTTTGTGCCAACATGCACTACCACCTCCGGCTGTTCACCTTCGCCCTTGAGGATTTTCTGCACTCTGTCCGTGACATCCTGGATCCTGGCACCAGGGAGGCAGCACACCATCCTCGAATCCCGTCTGTTGCCGCAGAAACCCCTGTCCGTACCTCTCCCAATGGAGTCTCCTACTACCACGGCGTTGCCTGACGTCGGCCTCTTTGGTTTTGGCTCTACAGCACTTTTTGCTTCGCAGGCCAGTCTGCCGCTCAGTGTGGCAATGTCTTCTTCCCCGACAGCTTCCAAGTGGGTGATATAGATGAAAGAGATCTCAAGGTTGTTAATAATTGAGATTGGTCACTTTTGCCGAGCACCAAGATAAACTGAAGTGAAAAATAAAAATTTTAATGGGCTATAATAGCAATTTTATATATACTTTAAAAAAATCGAAGTCAGAGGCCATTCAGCTCAACTTGTCCATGCTGGCCAAAATGCCCACCCAAGCTAGTCCTAGTTGCTTACATTTGGCCCATATTCCCCTAAACCATTCCTATCTATGTACCTGTCCAAGTGTCTTTTAAAGTGCTGTTAGAGTTCCTGCCTCAACTACCTCTCTGGTAGCTCACTCCACATACCTGCCACCCTCTAAGTGGAAAACTTGGCCTTCAGGTTCCTATTAAATCTTAGATAGACACAAAATGCTGGAGTAACTCAAAAGGTTTGGCAGCATCTCTGGAGAAAAGGAATAGGTGACATTTTGGGTCAAGACCCTTCTTCAGATGAAGAGTTTGGGGAGAGGGAAACTAGAGATATGGAAATATACAAAGGACACTCTTAAACCCTATTAACCCTCCTATCTCCTATCCTCTTGCCCTTCTCAAGTGTTGCACATAACTCGGTTAATTTGCCTTTGTTTTGGGTGAATTTACTGTTTGGTGCTTTCTATCAACAATTCAGAAGTAGCATGAGACCCTGCTGGATTTAGGCCCAGGCAAATGGGAGAGCAATCACAACGTTCTTACCTTCATCCAAGTGAAGGTCAACATTACCTGTCAATATGAACAACAAAAGACAGAAAGTTAAAATGAGCATTAACTAGCCGAAGCTCAACCCTCACCTGTATCAACCGATTACCTGCCATCATTTGTCCTGCCCCTTCTCTCTTCCAGCTTTCTTTCCCCCCACAATTAGCCTGAAGAAGGGTCCTGACCCAAAACATCACCGATGCATGTTCTCCAGAGATGCTGCCTGACCCGCTGAGTTACTCCAGCACTTTGTGTCTAAATTGGCAGGTGGTTTGTTCTAAGGCAGGGCTGGTCAGGTGACACTGACTGAGATCAATTGGGTCAATGGCCTATATTTGCTGTGTAAATTAAATGTAATTCAACACAAGATATGCGGTGGTGCAGAGATCAATATATCCTGTGAAATTGCAGGCATAAAATGCTTGTGCACATTTTGCTTTCATTTCATATGTCCTATTTGTTTTGCTTTCCAGCTATTTAGTTGTGGCCATCGATCGGTACATCAGCAATGCCGCTCCGCAACAGGTATTTTGCAGTGAATTTGTTGAACAGATCTTGGATATTGGTCAGCGTGTTACAATTGATAAGACAGTGTGTTATAATTGATTCCCAGAGGGGAAGGCAAGATTAAACAAGCCTTTCAATTCCGGATCTGTAATCAATGGCTTTGGTAGAAAATCCTCAGGTTAGGGCAATGATGGACGTATACATTCTTCAACAGATTATACTGTGTCATTTCTCGCAGTCTGGCCTCACACATCAACAATAGTGGCTGGAGAAAGGAGCCACAGAGCTACCAATGATTTTGGCACTTTATTCTTGTAAAAGCCGACATCTTCAAGCAAAGGAATCAAGATATTTGGGGGGGAAATTCTGAAAAAGACCAGCTATACACGGCTGAGAGTGAGACTGGTGCATATTCTCACTTTCTAATTTATTTATATACTCATGATTTAGTTGCAGCATTTCTGACATCCAGCATTAATGCTCCTTTCGTGTTCGAGCAAGTTAATTATGAGGAGGGATTGGATAAGCAGAGGTCCTTTTCCCTGGAGAGAAGGTGGCCTGATAGAAGCAGACAAGATTATGAGAGGCTTAGATAGGACAGATAGTCAAAATATTTTTCCATGATAAACAAGACGTAATTTTAAGGTGAGACAAAGTAGTTTAAAAGGGATCATAGAAACATAGAAACATAGAAAATAGGTGCAGGAGTAGGCACTGAGGAATAGATTTAATAAATAGAGAGTGGTTAATATCTGGACATGCTGCCAGAGGAGATGGTGGAATCCATTACAATCACGGCATTCAAGAGGTGTTTAGTTTAGTTTAGTTTATTTTAGTTTAGAGACACAGCATGGAAACAGGCCCTTCGGCCCATCAAGTCAGCACCTACCAGCGATTCCCACACATTAACACTATCCTAGACACACCAGGGCCAATTTTACATTTATACCCAGCCAATTAACCTGCAAACCTGTATGTCCTTGGAGTGTGGAAGGAAACCGAAGATCTCGGAGAAAACTCACACAGGTCACGGGGCGAACGTACAATCTCCGTACAGACAAGGACCTGTAGTCAGGATCAAACCCTGGTTTCTGGTGGTGTAAGGCAGTAGCTCTACCCCTGCGCCAATGTGCTGCCTTCTTATTTAGGCATTCAATGAAACAAGCAAGGCATTGAAGTACGCAGACCTAATACAATACAATACAATATATCTTTATTGTCATTGTACCCAGGGGTACACCGAGATTGGGAATGCGCCTCCCATACGATGCAATAATTTAATTAATTTAGACAACAGCTACCCAATGATACAATTGTAACAGTTTTAGACAGGATAAAGTGCAAGTTGATCTATGCATTGTGACCATCCGGCTCAGCAGGACCGGTTCATTGCAGCTATGGCCCTGTAGGCTAATGGGATTAGCGTAAAGCAACAATAAGGTCAGCATGGACATGATGGGCCGAATGGCGCTCTTCTGTATTGTGCAATTCTATAACCGTGACTTTCCATGGTGAAAGTTGAGTGACTGTCATTGCTCTTTGCTGTCCTGTCTCTAATCTGTGCTCAATTTCAATGAACACTTATACTGTAAATGTAAATTATTCTTAAAGAATACTGTAAGTTGAAAGCACAAGATGAAATGCATTGATAGTTTGCTGTAACTGAAGCCCATTTGAACAGATACTTGAAATTCGTAATTCTAAATCACACACCTGATTAAATGCCCTTGGTCCTCTGCCTCCGAGCTCTTCAGCAGTTCTCAGCTGCGTTTGCTTTTCAGCAAGATTAGTTAGTGCAGAGCACACAATTAAATGATCTGGTAGCTCACAGCACGACTCTGAGCCCGAGCCCCACTTATTCTCAACCAGAACACTCAGAAAATGACCAAATACCAATTAGGTTCCCAGCTTCACAAGCGAGCATGAAAGGCAATCCACGCTCATATCCCATTATCCATTTAGTGCAGAGACTTTTAAACATGCAAGCTCTCTGCTAAATTACCAATCGCTACACTATTTTAGAAGCATTGCAGAGACACAGCGCTCCCTCCATTCCGCTCCAACTCAAGCATAACCCAAACATGGACCTGGCGTTGGGGAACACCATGAGGGATGGTGGGAGATCAAAGGGGAGGGGAGGGGAGGGAGGGGGGAGGGGAGGGGAGGGATGGGGGGGGGGGACTCTAGTTTTACAATCCTCTGCCCAGGAGTTAAGTCTGTGTTCGTTTGTTTGTTTGTTTGTTCCGGTTAAGGCGTTGTGCACACAGCAGCCAGCCAACAGTCGCTTGTCGTTTTCTTTTTGTTTTCACTATTGATTTAATTTTAATTTCAGGTTTCCACGTACCTTGTTGTGTGTTGTGACTGTTGGCAGACCAATTTCCTTCCGGGGAGAATAAAGTTCTATCATTTAGTATCATATCGTAAAATAACACTCCTGAATGAGAATACTATTGGTACAGGTGTCAGAGGTTAAGGGGAGAAGGCATGGGAATGGGGTTAGGAGGGAGGGATAGATCAGCCATGATTGAGTGGCGGAGTAGACTCGATGGGCCGAATGGTCTAATTCTACTTCTATTCCCTATGACCTTATGACCTTAATTGCGTAGAAAGGAACTGCAGATGCTGGTTTATACCAAAGATAGACACAAGGTGCTGGAGTAACTCAGCGAGACAGGCAGCATCTCTGGAGAAAAAGGATGGGTGACGTTTCGGGTCGAGACCCTTCTTCAGTCTGGCAGTCTGAAGAAGGGTCCAGACCCGAAGTGTCATGTGTCTATCTTGGAGATACTAATTTATCACTTCCCAGCTAAGCATGTAGGACGGTGAAAATTGTGGTGTTCAAGTAATGTTACAACCACAGTTGCTTTTCTTATTCATCTTTATAACTGGTGTGCGTACAGTTCTTCTCAGGGTAGGTATTTCTGGTGAGGCCCCTCCGGTTTGCAGTGGGTCCAACCATTGCAATTTGTGGATAAAGGACCCCACCGATCCATCAGATCAGCTGTGAGAGAGGTAACAGACCTGTGCTTTGCCTCAAATTAGCACAGAAATGATCTTTTATCTGTACAGGTGTACAAGGAAATGGCTAATGGGACTGGATGATGGATAGTAGCAAAGGTAATTCACAGTCCACCACGTCACTGGTGGTTTGCAATATACAACGTCAGTACTTAAAAAGAACATGTCCAATGGTTTAATTTACCCGAGTCCCCTGATAATATCGCAAGCAGCATCATTCCACCCAACAGATAAATACGAACAAGAATATGAAGTTATTTCATGGAAAGCAATTCATATGGGAGTGGAATTACAGATCATAGCTCTGTGCCTTCTGTAAATATAATTATTTCCTGGGAAATAGTTACTTTTTTTGCTCATCAGTAGAATTTATCTGCGATATTATATGTGGAATTCTCTGCCTCAGAAGGCAGTGGAGGCCAATTCTCTGAATGCATTCAAGAGAGAGCTAGATAGAGCTCTTAAGGATAGTGGAGTCAGGAGGTATGGGGAGATGGCAGGAACGGGGTACTGATTGAGAATGATCAGCCATGATCACATTGAATGGCGGTGCTGGCTCGAAGGGCCGAATGGCCTACTCCTGCACCTATGTCTATTGAGTATTGTCTATTAATTTCACCTTTGCTTTCATGATGTACAAACAACATCTAAAATCATGCTCACTAAAAGCGGTTTCCTAGTTCAAACTGCTCTTTAAAGATTAGCATAAAGAAAACCTGTTATTTGGATTGCAGAAAATCCAGCATAGGTTTTCGTTTTATTATATTTACAAGTTGTCCAGAACGCATCATTGGAGGAGCAGATAAACCTAACGGATCAAAATTCCTGTCTGCTGGATATAATGGTTCTATCTGACCTGAGGTTGGATTGTGTCAATTCAGTTCCCATGGGATAGAACTACAGCACAAATTACTTCAGCACAGATTTGATAAAATTGAAGGATTTCATTACACAAGCTGTTGGGACAGATTAGTGAGAGTTCCACGTGAGTTCCAAATAAGCATGCAGTAACTGACTGGGCTTAATACTGGAATTGGTGTTCAGACTGAAATGGTCAGGCACTAACAAAATGTACGCAAAAATTGATTAGTATCAGGTAAAACCAGTTGTGTAGACTAACATTACTGCAGGCTTATTTATCACTTCCTTTAAAAAAAATGGTTTAAGCAAAAAAACATTGGACTCGATTGTAATCATCTACAGTCTTTCCACTGACTGATTAGCACAGAACAAAAGCTTTTCACTGTACAACTATGGGTGCTTTGTCTGTACGGAGTTTTTACGTTCTTCCCACGACCACGTGGGTTTCCACCGAGATCTTTGGTTTCCTCCCACACACCAAAGACGTACAGGTTTGTAGGTTAATTGGCTTGGTGTATGTCTAAATTGCCCCTATGTGTGTGTGTAGGATGGTGTTAATGTGCAGTATGGTTCAGGTAATATCTAACATTGCCACACTTAAACTGGGAATGCTTGATGCTAATAATTAACTGTTTCAACAAACCCTAATAACGAAATGTTCATCAAAACGTGAAGAAGACCATAAAGCTCCAGTTTGAAAAAATAATGTAACAGAACCATATAAATTGAACAGCTGTAAATCCATGGAATGCAACCTTTCCGAATTTGAATTCCCACTGTATTCTGGAGCAATGAATGCATTTCATAATGTCTGCAGTCTGCAAATCCCACGAACAGTGGAAAGGTACAACATAACAAGCCAGGTATGTTTAATGAGAATTGAACCTTGTGATTTATAGGAGCATGAAGATTGCCAGAAACATAAGACACGAGTGGAATCAAGGGATATGGAGAGGTGGCAGGCACAGATTACTGATTGTAAATGATCAGCCATGATCACAATGAATGGCGGTGCTGGCTTGAAGGGCCAAATGGCCTCCTCTTGCACATATTTTCTATGTTTCTATGTTTCTATGAGAATAGTTCAAAGTATCACAGTCTAACTAAAGGTGAATAAATTGACTTGTCATCCAGAATGAATCTCTGCCTATCTAGAAGCCCCTTAAAAACCACTATCATGTTTGCCTCCACAGGCATGCTATTCCAGGTATCCAAATGTGTTAGAAAAACACCTTTATTATAGTAGTATAAGAAGATAACTGCAGATGCTGGTACAAATCGAAGGTTTTTATTCACAAAATGCTGGAGTAACTCAGCAGGTCAGGCAGCATCTCGGGAGAGAAGGAATGGGTGACGTTTCGGGTCGAGACCCTTCTTCAGACTGATGTCAGGGGGGCGGGACAAAGGAAGGATATAGGTGGAGACAGGAAGATAGAGGGAGATCTGGGAAGGAGGAGGGGACGGGAGGGACAGAGGAACTATCTAAAGTTGGAGAAGTCGATGTTCATACCACTGGGCTGCAAACTGCCCAGGCGAAATATGCGGTGCTGTTCCTCCAATTTCCGGTGGGCCTCACTATGGCACTGGAGGAGGCCCATGACAGAAAGGTCAGACTGGGAATGGGAGGGGGAGTTGAAGTGCTCGGCCACCGGGAGATCAATTTGATTAATGCGGACCGAGCGCAGGTGTTCATCAAAGCGATCGCCGAGCCTGCGCTTGGTTTCGCCGATGTAAATAAGTTGACATCTAGAGCAGCGGATGTAATAGATGAGGTTGGAGGAGGTGCAGGTGAATCTTTGTCTCACCTGGAAAGACTGCTTGGGTCCTTGGATGGAGTTGAGGGGGGAGGTAAAGGGACAGGTGTTGCATCTCATGCGGTTGCAGGGGAAAGTGCCCGGGGTTGGGGTGGTTTGGGTAGGAAGGGACGAGTGGACCAGGGAGTTATGGAGGGAACGGTCTCTGCGGAACGCAGAGAGGGGAGGGGATGGGAAGATATGACCAGTGGTGGGGTCCCGTTGATGGTGACGGAAATGTTGGTGGATGATTCGTTGGATCCGCTGGCTGGTGGAGTGGAAGGTGAGAACGAGGGGGATTCTGTCCTTGTTGCGAGTGGGGGGGAGGGGGAGCAAGAGCGGAGCTGCGGGATGTAGAAGAGTATATTATTATAGTATCTGGATCTTTAACGATACCAGTATTGTGAATTCTGGGACTGGTTGTGTTACTGAAGTTAACAAGGACTTCTGACAAAGGTGTTCAAGATAATGAAAAATAGGATACGTTAGAAGGAAATAAAGGTTTTTTTCCAATTGTTGAAACTCCTGGATAAACTGTCAGAGATAGATGATGCAATGTCAAAGATTTAAGGCAAAATAAACAGGAGAAATTAGTTTTTTTTACCTCGAGGACTGCAAGGTTGAGGAATAAACTTCAGGAGTTAGTGTTTGAAGCAGAGATCATGTCAAGATTTAAGAATAAGTTAGAAATAGCTGAAGGTAATTTACACAAAGGGAAGCAGGAGTAAGGAACTTTATCTGATTGGAATCTTTGTTCGTGGGATTAGAACTATAATTTACATGAAGGACAAACATCAATGTAGTCTGATTAAACTTTATTCTCATTTCATAAATTAAATGTATTCTATTTTGGACCACATTATCCGCTGGTTAAACTTAGAATGACAATAGGAATTGTTAAAAAAAAACTTAAGAGGTCTGTCTTTTACTAATTTGAATGTTTTCTTATTCTTGTTGTTTAATCTAAAGTATTTTTTCATATTTATTTTTTTCCACAAGCTATTACCTTGAGTAAAATTATTCCTTTAATGCCTCCATCTGTACCAAAAGCTCTACCTTTCCCCAAGGTGTTCTCTTTATGGATCAATAGAGAATCGGCATCATGCCAGAGGTTGAAATTTCCATTGTATTTCGTTAATCAAGATTGGAATTTGCCACAGAAGGCTGTGGAGGCCAAGTCAATGGATATTTTTAAGGCACAGATGGATAGATTCTTGATTAGTATGGGTTTTCAGAGGTTATGGGGAGAAGGCAGGAGAATGGGGTTAGGGGGGTGAGATAGATCACCCATGATTGAATGGCAGAGTAGACTTGATGGGCTGAATGGCCTAATTCGGCTCCTATCACATTTCCTTATGACCTTATGAACTGCGTAGTCTGGATGTGGTCTGTCCAGAGCCTAGAGGCAGTTCATTATTCTTTATATTTTAAATTTTATTTTTTATAATGTAATATGGAATTTAATCTCCTTTACTGTGATGTGTTGATTTTCGCTACATTTTAATCTATTTTACAGAACTATTGCTATAAAGACTTTGCATGAGTTCTTGACTAAATGTTAATACATGGCTCTTTCTATTTTTAATATTTCTATCTGTTTCGTTCACAATACCTTTTACACTAATGCACCCAGCTTCTGATGTTCAGTATTTCGTAATTGCAGATCACATTGAACTTACTGTAATTGTTCTCTAGTGTCTCCAAAGCAGTCATGACTTTTATTTTCAATACTTTTGAGTTATTAACAAATGTTAGGATCTCGCATTCAATGCCAGCTGTAAAGATCTAGTCACCAAATGAACTGTCCTAAGTCATCCCTAGGCAAAGATCAACCTTTAGCATTTACACGCAAAATCTCTGGAGATATTTATAGCTTATTTGAACAAAAATTCATAACATGGATCCTGCTATAAAACTTCAAAGTAATATATCTATTCAGTTGTTGCCTTTTACTGTCCTACCTCTCCATTTCCACAGAAAAATTGATTCTAGATTTATGGCTAAGAAAAATTATGAATAAGGAACAGACTCTTTCAAATGTAATTCCTTTTGCCATTTGCAAAGTTATCAACTCAGTTATTTTAATTAAATTAATTCACCTGCCAAGCTAACAAAGCGCTCCTTGATTATACGTTGACGTGTTAGAATAACCAATATTTCTTTCTGGTTGATTAAGACATGCCTGTTTATGCATGTTTAATATATCTTATTATCAGAACATGTCAAGTAAATTCAAAACGTTCATGTACATGGAATGGGTAAAGCTAGAAGTAATGCTCAAATACAGACAGTCACGTATCATTGTGTCTGCGTAAAAATGTACTTGAAGATTGCACAAGATGCAAAAAAAAATTTGCAACACAATGTTAATGAATGAGTATAGTCATTGACACATAATCAACATTCACACATTTGTCACTAGAGAAAATACAATAACCAGAATTTTTTAAAACTCTGTTGCTTAGCAAGGAATGAATAGCTTTATCATTAGCAATCATTTATTAAAGATCTGACACCATCTCAAACTCAAACTCATATCTAAGGACCAATGGAACAGTAAGTCTTGAGCATTCTGAAAAGATATCACCTCACCTTAACCTCAACACCATTCCCTGATTTACCTTGGCGGTATCTTATACAATGGTATTTTTCCTCCTTTTCCTCCTTTATTTAGTTTCCATCACTGGTAAGAAAGGAAAATGTTCATCTCGTTTAATTCAAATTAGCAAACTATTGACTTCATCTGTTTTTGCCTTAACAAGGATAGTTTGTGACAGGCACACGAGGCTTCTTGTTACCTAGCAACATAATAGGGCAGCAATTTCATACGGAGGAATTGGAAATTCGGCATGTGTTGTTTTCTTCAGGTAAGCTGCCGACATTTGGAAAGAACTATCAGCACTGTGCACATTATGCTTGTCTTTTGGAAAGCCTTCGAAACAAATAGTTGCTGTGTTTTTCTTCAGCTGCACAGCCCTCAATTTAGCATTAATATTGAATGAGTAACATTTATCATGCTTACTCCAGTCAATTCTGCAATGCAATCTATTCTTCATAATTTAGTAGAAAGAAATCCATTATTTCAGAGGACCAAGACTCAGAGCATTTGACATATACATGTACACATATATATATATAGTGACATTTGGGTTTATAAGCAGACATGAATTAATATGGATGGAATAGTTTGCTGGAAGTTATATTTATTTTTCCATTGATTATATATTCTCTTACCATAGAGGAGCCCATTCAACCTATGTTGTTCTCGGAGCAAACCTAACAATTCCATTCACCCATTATGTCACTGAACTTGGTAGCTTTATTGTATGTAATTTATTTTCAGAGAATATTTAACGAAACTGTAATTTCTGTCAGATAGACACAACAAGCTGGTGTAACTCAGAGGGACAGGCAGCATCTCTGGAGAGAAGGAATGGGCGACGTTTCGGGTCGAGACCCTTCTTCAGACTGTCCATTTCCTTCTCTCCAGAGATGGTGCCTGCCCCGCTGAGTTTTGTTTCCAGCATTTTGTGTCTATCTTCGGTTTAAACCAGCATCTGCAGCTCTTCTGAGAATTTCTGTCATGTTATTGAAAGTCAATTTGCAATTCTGATCAAAAATGGATAGTTAATTACTGCTTCAACAAACACATAAAAGGATGTAACAAGTGTGTGTGTGGGGGGGGGGGGGGGGGGGAAGCAGATGGAGCCAAAGAGTCATATGCATGGAAACAGGGGGTTCGGCCCAAATTGCCCACACTGACCAACATGCCCCATCTACACTAGTCCTACCTGCCTGTGTTTGGCCCAATTCCCTCCAAACCTATCCTATCCATGTATCTGTCCAAATGTTTTTTAAATGTTGTCATAGTACCAGCCTCAACTACCTGCTCTGACAGCTCATTCCATATACCCACCACCCTTTGTGCAAAAAACATTGCCCCTCAGATTCCTTTTTGATTAAATTCCTGTTTTATTTATTGGACTTTTTTATTTGTTTATTATGTTATCTGTTCAGTACGATGTTCATAAACCTATGCTGCTGTGTATGCATTTCATTGTTGTCATTCGGTATTTCGGCACATATGACAATTAAACACTCTTGACTTGAGGAAGATAGGAATGTTCCTTAAAAAGATATAAGCTGGGTAAATGGGCAGGAACAAGGCAGATATGCTTTTTTTGCAGGAAATTGCAAGCTAATATATTTCAGTGGGAGGAATAAGATTTAATATAAACTAAATGGTGCAGTTTTAAAGAGTTATCAGGGAAGAAAGAACTGGGAGATGCCAGTGAGTAAATCCCTGAAAGAGTCATGAGTCAAGAACATTTAATTGTTAAAGGACGACACAGAACAATTAAATTCTTACTTTCTGTAGCTTTACAACCCCTATGTGTAGCAATACACCCAAAGAATATAATGTATTTTTTTTTATTCAATAAAGTAGTAACTGCAATACTAGTACAAAGAAATAGCCAAATTCTTTCGTGCAACCAAAGACAGTTCATAGATGTTCATAGTTGTTCATGGTCGGCAAGGTGGCCTCGCGGTAGAACTAATGCCAGACAGCGACAGAAACCCGGGTTCAATCCTGACGAAGGGTACTGTCTGTATGGTGTTTGTACGTTCTCCCCGTGACCTGCGTGGGTTTTCTCCAAGATCTTCAGTTTCCTCCCACACTCCAAAAACGTAAAAGTCTGTAGGTCAATTGGCTTGGTATAAATGTAAATTGACCCTAGTGTGTGTAGGATTGTGTAAGTGTGTGGGGATCACTGGTCGGTGCTGACTCGGTGGGCCAAAGGGTCTGTTTCCGTGCTGTATCTCTAAAACTAAAAAAACTAAACAGTTGCTGAGGTTAGTGTTGTGGCTGTGTGTTCAAGAGCCTGATGGTTGTTGGGAAGAAGCTTTTCATGAACTTGGTGGTCATTGTTTTCAGGCTCCCACACCTTCTTCCAGATGGAAGGAGCGAAATGAGAGCATAGCCAGGGAGTGTGGGCCTTTGATGAAATCAGCTACATTGTTGAGGCAGAGCTTCCAATAGATCCCTACGATGGTGGGGAGGTCAGTACCTGTGGTGCACCGGGCAATGTCTACCACTCTCCATAATCAGTTTGATCCTGGGCGTTCGAGTTGCTGAAACAGGCGGTGATGCAACCAGTCAGTGTGCTCTCTACCATACACTGACTGGTGTATGGTTCAATAGAGTATTCAGAGAGATCGAATCTCCTCAATCTTCTCAGGAGGTAGAGGCGTTGATGAGATTTCTTTGTGATTGCATCATGTGCTGGACCCAAGGCAGATCTTCAGATCTACACCTTCAAGAACTTGAAGCTTTTGACTCTCTCCACCACAGTCCTGTCGTTAAGGATATGTTGAGCCTGTAGACTGGTTCCGACCAGAAATGTCACATAACCATGTTCTCCAGAGACGCTGCCTGACCCGCTGAGTTGCACCAGCACTTTGCGACCTTTTGTGTAAACCAGCATCTGCAGTTCCTAGTTTCTACAAGTTGTTGGTTCCTTGGCCTTCCCCTTCTGGCGCAGAAAGCATTGGCAAACAATTAATTCAACTTGTCTTTTTATAGATTTGTCTTTTATTTATTCATTTCTCAAGATCTAAGCATTGCTGACAATGCCAGCTTTTGTTTCCAACACCTAAGTTTGCTTGTACCATGAATCACAGAAGGCCGGGAACCACATTTAGACCAGATGAGGTCAGGAAGGTAGTTTTCTCTCCCAAAGAGCCTTGGTGAAGCAGATGGGCCTTTACAACAATCCAATAGTTTTAATCTTCACTAATGACTTGTTTTGTATTCAAGGTCTGAGAATTTATGTTAAATCCATGTAAACACTAGTCTGCCTCCAACTGGAGTACGTGCCCAACTCTGACTATCATCGTTGAAGAGACTTCAATTACCTTTTTGAAATGTAGAGAGGAGAGACTTACTAGAATAGTTGCTGTGATAACAGATTCCAATTACAGTGATAGACCAGAGCACCCGAGGTTGTTTGTTAGAATGGAAAAATATTCGAGTAGATTTGATAAAGAGGTTTATAAAATTGCATTGGGAAGGCGAAAAAGAAGATAAACTGTTTCCATTGGTTTCAGGATTGGAGCTAAAGAATTTAGAAGTAGAGGGGTAACATTTAATGAATTGTTAAGTCTATGATAGTGTTGTCCAATGGAAAGTGGATGCAGACTGATTGGTAATTTAGTTTAGTTAAGTTTAGCTTAAAGATACAGCATGGAAACAGGCCCTTCAGCCCATTGAGTCCGCACCGACCATCGATCAACTTTAGGTAGTTCCTCTGTCCCTCTCTTCCCCTCCTCCTTCCCAGATCTCCCTCTATCTTCCTGTCTCCACCTATATCCTTCCTTTGTCCCACCCCCCTGACATCAGTCTGAAGAAGGGTCTCGACCCGAAACGTCACCCATTCCTTCTCTCCCGAGATGCTGCCTGACCTGCTGAGTTACTCCAGCATTTTGTGAATAAATACCTTCGTTTTGTACCCGCATCTGCAGTTATTTTCTTATACCTATTCACACCATGTCTCTGTTACACCACGCCGACTTTCTCATCCACCCCCTACACATTAGGGGCAATTTTATTCAGGACAATTAACCCACAACCCCACGCATCTTTTGGATGCGGGTGGAAACCAGAGCACCCGGAAGAAACACATGTGGTCACAGGGAGAATGTGCAAACTCCACATAGACAGCGGCCAAAGTCAGAATCGAACCCAGTTCCCTGGTGCTGTGAGGCATCATCCTACCAACTGCACCAACTGCACCACTGTGCTGCTCTCATCGAAGGGAAATTGAATATTCAAGGGAGAAATAAATTGCATGCAAATGGAGCATGTAACAGGACAGGATTAAATGGGTTTCAATACAGAAGGAGAGGCACAAATTCAATGGGCTGGTTGGTCCAGTGTTATACTACACTACCCATTAATTTTGTGATCTAACAAAACCCCTCCAATTTCCCGTTACTCTTGGATGGCACACTCGTGCAACTGCTAGAGCCGCTGCCTCACAGTCAGAGAGCCAGGTTCAATCCTGACCTCGGGTGTTGTCTGTGAGGTCTTTGCATGTTCTCCCAGGCTTTCCATCGGGTGCTCTGGTTTCCTCCCACGTTTGGAAGGCGCACGGGTTTGTAGATGAATTAGGCTCCGTAAATTGCCCCTAGTCTGTAGGGAGTGGATGAGAAAGTGGGATAATATAGAACTGGTGCGAAGGAGTGATCAATGATCAGCATGGACTCGATGGGCCAAAGGGACTGTATATCAAATCTAATCTTCTACATCCATGATCATGCTAATGCCTGCTAATATTGCCCGTGACCACACCATCTGCAGACATTATTCACATTATTCCCCTTTTCACTGTATTTGTACACTTTGGATGGCTCAATGGTAATCTTGTATTGTCTTTCTGCTGACTGGTTAGCACTTAGCAAAAGCTGTTCACTGTACCTCAGCTCAGTAAGTGTGACAATAAACTAAACTCATACTCATGTGGCCACCTTCTATATCTACACAGACAACATCAATTTTCCTCACAAAATGCTGGAATAACTCAGCAGGTCAGGCAGCATCTCAGGAGAGAAGGAATGGGTGACGTTTCGGGTTGAGACCCTTCTTCAGACTGAACGTCACCCATTCCTTCTCTCCCGAGATGCTGCCTGACCTGCTGAGTTACTCCAGCATTTTGTGAATAAATACCTTCGATTTGTACCAGCATCTGCAGTTATTTTCTTACACATCAATTTTCCTGATTTCTTCCACTGGCTCTATATTGTCAAACTAAAGATATAATATCCATTCTTGCATGTGTGGCAATTTTCTGTGGTATACAATTCCTTTACCTCTTTGATAAATATTAGATCATTTTCTCTTAATATTTTCCTCATTGGCTTGGCATCCTTAGTTTTCATTGCCACTCTATGAAGCTACTTGGAATGATTTTTCAGTATTACAGGAGCTAATTAAAGCTGCCATTGTTGCTAAAATGATGTCTGGCTATAAACTTGATCAAGCTGATATACTGAATGATCTGCAATCTGCTGCTGTAAGCACAGTACAGTGATTGTGTTGTTTTCCTTGTTGCTTTGCTGCAATAAACTCATTCTCTCACCATTTTATACGCAATATGCCTTACGAGTCTCGCTGTAATAAAGTACAGCAATATTCAGATTGTTATGTGTAGGGAGGGACTGCAGATGCTGGTTTAAACCGAAGATAGACACAAAACGCTGGCGTAACTCAGCGGGACAGGCAGCATCTCTGGAGAGAAGGAATGGGTGACGTTTCGGGTCGAGACCCTTCTTCAGACTAGTCAGGGGAAAAGGAAACGAGAGATATAGACGATGCTGTAGAGAGATAAAGAACAACGAATCGTTCAGCCAGCTCCGATCTTTCTTTTATAAATAACTCATAAAATAGACAGGGAAGCAAAGATGAAAAAAGAATGATTAACCAATGGAATAAAAATCTAAAATATTTATAGCTAACATTTTCTTGATACAACGAATGAACATTGAGTCAAATTTTAAATTAGATTTGCCCAAGTTAATTTGTCAAATCATTCTCAAGCAACAATTTAGGTTTTCATGTATCTCAAGGAATCTTTCTAGCACAGATGGCCGTTCAGCTCAGAGAATATATTGGTTTCAAGTGGAGCAATATCCTCAATTCCACTCTCCTATTAGAACGCAACGATCCTGCCAATTATTTCCCCACTGCTGCCTTTCCAATTCCCTTGTGAAAACTCTCCATTTGTCTTGAAGTCCACCATTCTGGCCAGCCGTGAATTCCAGGTCATAAAAATCAATTACTTATCAAAAGGTTTTAGTCTTGGATTTTTCTTTCCTCAGAATTTTAATTCTATACCCCCTCGTGCCTGAACCGTCTATCAGCAGGAATTTGCCACGATCAGTTTTATTAAAGAAAAGTGGTGATACATATGCATTGGATCTACCAACATCCATTTCCACTATTCCATGAGTTCCATTATTTACCATTTATATGTAAGCAACAAACAAGCTGGTCACACTGATGTAAGCGCTATATAAAAAGTCAATCTTGCCTGTCACAACTTTCCTATCACATCTCTTCATCAAATTTCATCATGTTCAGAATTTCGTCTCGCACAACAAAAGTATTAAAAAAACATAAAAGTCATTTGAAACAGGAGATAACCGAATGGTTGAAGTCAGAATGGTTTTAAATTGATCAAACGCAAATCCCAAAATACTGACATCAGTGGTGGGGAAGATGCTGGAGTCAATTATAAAAGACGAAATTGCTGAGCATTTGGATAGCAGTAACAGGATCATTCCGAGTCAGCATGGATTTACGAAGGGGAAATCATGCTTGACAAATCTATTGGAATTTTTTGAGGATGTAACTAGGAAAATTGACAGGGGAGAGTCAGTGGATGTGGTGTACCTCGACTTTCAGAAAGCCTTCGACAAGGTCCCACATAGGAGATTAGTGGGCAAAATTAGGGCACATGGTATTGGGGGTAAGGTACTGACATGGATAGAAAATTGGTTGACAGACAGAAAGCAAAGAGTGGGGATAAATGGGTCCCTTTCGGAATTGCAGGCAGTGACCAGTGGGGTACCACAAGGTTCGGTGCTGGGACCCCAGCTATTTACGATATACATTAATGACTTAGACGAAGGGATTAAAAGTACCATTAGCAAATTTGCAGATGATACTAAGCTGGGGGGTAGTGTGAATTGTGAGGAAGATGCAATAAGGCTGCAGGGTGACTTGGACAGGTTGTGTGAGTGGGCGGATACATGGCAGATGCAGTTTAATGTAGATAAGTGTGAGGTTATTCACTTTGGAAGAATAGAAAGGCAGATTATTATCTGAATGGTGTCAAGTTAGGAGGAGGGGGAGTTCAACGAGATCTGGGTGTCCTAGTGCATCAGTCAATGAAAGGAAGCATGCAGGTACAGCAGGCAGTGAAGAAAGCCAATGGAATGTTGGCATTCATAACAAGAGGAGTTGAGTATAGGAGCAAAGAGGTCCTTCTACAGTTGTACCGGGCCCTGGTGAGACCGCACCTGGAGTACTGTGTGCAGTTTTGGTCTCCAAATTTGAGGAAGGATATTCTTGCTATGGAGGGCGTGCAGCGTAGGTTCACTAGGTTAATTCCCGGAATGGCGGGACTGTCGTATGTTGAAAGGCTGGAGCGATTGGGCTTGTATACACTGGAATTTAGAAGGATGAGGGGGGATCTTATTGAAACATATAAGATAATTAGGGGATTGGATACATTAGAGGCAGGAAACATGTTCCCAATGTTGGGGGAGTCCAGAACAAGGGGCCACAGTTTAAGAATAAGGGGTAGGCTATTTAGAACGGAGATGAGGAAGAACTTTTTCAGTCAGAGAGTGGTGAAGGTGTGGAATTCTCTGCCTCAGAAGGCAGTGGAGGCCAGTTCGTTGGATGCTTTCAAGAGAGAGCTGGATAGAGCTCTTAAGGATAGCGGAGTGAGGGGGTATGGGGAGAAGGCAGGAACGGGGTACTGATTGAGAGTGATCAGCCATGATCGCATTGAATGGCGGTGCTGGCTCGAAGGGCTGAATGGCCTACTCCTGCACCTAAGTGTGAGGTTATTCACTTTGGAAGAATAGAAAGGCAGATTATTATCTGAATGGTGTCAAGTTAGGAGGAGGGGGAGTTCAACGAGATCTGGGTGTCCTAGTGCATCAGTCAATGAAAGGAAGCATGCAGGTACAGCAGGCAGTGAAGAAAGCCAATGGAATGTTGGCATTCATAACAAGAGGAGTTGAGTATAGGAGCAAAGAGGTCCTTCTACAGTTGTACCGGGCCCTGGTGAGACCGCACCTGGTGTACTGTGTGCAGTTTTGGTCTCCAAATTTGAGGAAGGATATTCTTGCTATGGAGGGCGTGCAGCGTAGGTTCACTAGGTTAATTCCCGGAATGGCGGGACTGTCGTATGTTGAAAGGCTGGAGCGATTGGGCTTGTATAAACTGGAATTTAGAAGGATGAGGGGGGATCTTATTGAAACATATAAGATAATTAGGGGATTGGATACATTAGAGGCAGGAAACATGTTCCCAATGTTGGGGGATCCAGAACAAGGGGCCACAGTTTAAGAATAAGGGGTAGGCTATTTAGAACGAAGATGAGGAAGAACTTTTTCAGTCAGAGAGTGGTGAAGGTGTGGAATTCTCTGCCTCAGAAGGCAGTGGAGGCCAATTCTCTGAATGCATTCAAGAGAGAGCTGGATAGAGCTCTTAAGGATAGCGGAGTCAGGGGTTATGGGGAGAAGGCAGGAACGGGGTACTGATTGAGAGTGATCAGCCATGATCGCATTGAATGGCGGTGCTGGCTCGAAGGGCTGAATGGCCTACTCCTGCACCTATTGTCTATTGTCTATTGTCTATTGATCCCAATCTTTATTAGTATCGCTTCAGGAGTACATTTGGATAAGAGTAGGAGGCATTCATATTTCATAAGACATGAACTTGATGCCTGCTGCCGCTCCAGCGTAAATGGTACAGTTGCATGCCAAGAGCGGTGCAACCAGTCTTCTTGGCCAAAATGGAAATGTGTTTGTAAATGAGAGCATTATCATTCTTAAGGACCCGCAAGATATTATGGTAGCCAGTCACTTTTGTCACCAGTTCCTTCTCCTAGCCATAGTCTTTATAGAGTAATTCAGCATGAAGACAGGCCCTTCAGCCCAACTTGCCCAAATCAACCAACATGCCCCATCTACAGTTGTCCCACCTGCCTGCATTTGGCCCATATCCCTCTAAACCTGTCCTATCCATGTACCTGTCTAACTGTTTCTCAAATATTGCAATAGTTCCTGCCTCAACTACCTCCTCTGGCAGCTTGCTCCATACACTCACCACCCTTTGTGTGAAAAAGTTACCACTCAGATTCCTAATAAATCTTTCCCCCTTCACCTTAAACCTTAAACCTATGTCCTCTGGTTCTCGATTCCCCTACTCTGGGCAAGAGACTCTGAGCGTCTACCTGATCTATTCCTCTCATGATTTTTTATACACCTGAATAAGATCAGCCCTCATCCCCCTGCACTCCAAGGAATAGAGTCCCAACCTACTCAACCTCTCCCTGTAGCTCAGACCTTCTAGCCCTGGCAACTTCTTGTAAATCTTCTCTGTAACCTTTCCAGCTTGACAACTTCATTCCTATAACATGGTGCCCAGAACGGAACACAGTGCGTCTACACGATCCATTCCTCTCATGATTTTATGCTCAAAGGAGTTAGGAGGTAAAAATCATTACAACACCATTTTTGGTGCTACTTGAAGGAATCCCTAGCTGACGCCAGGTAAACTGTGGGAAGTGATTCTGCTTCTATTGTGAAGTGCTCTTTAGCGTGTTGCATCAATGCACAATACTCTACAACTATAAAGGGAATTCTGACCAGCACTACATTCAGTAAATAATCCTTTGCCTGATCCATTCTTAGTAAAGGAATGGCAGGATCAGAGGTGAGGAGCTTGGCAAGCTGTAACTGCAAGGAGGGAAATAGAAGTATAAGTGCTCCAAATCTATCTATCTTATCTTTATACTACTAAAACTCAGATCTTGTGTATGAATAAATGAATATATGTATATATATATATATATATATAGATATCTGTGATTTCGGCTGATTTCGCCAAAACGGTGAACCGTAGCGCCACAATATTTGCACCGCCTTAATCACCACGCTGAACGCTTGTCGAAAATGATATTTTTCTTTAATTTGGTCGTATATATTTTAAGTTACAGAGGTTTTAAAGTTAAAACTTTTTTTTTCCTAGCGCTTTATTGAAGGCCTTCAGCGTGTGACGTCACAATGCCCCTGTGAGATGAGCTCGCGCTGCCCCCCCTCCTACTGATTTATTCAAGGTTTTCAGTGTGACGCTGCTGTGCGTCTGTGCGTATGACGTCAGCACGCACGCGCGGCCTCTCCTCACTCGCACCGACGACATGGACGCACTTAGCGGAGCCGCCCGCCTGCGATCACCGGCTCCCCTCTCCTCTCTCCCCTTGCTTCTCTCCTCTCTCCCACACCCGGGAGACCCTCTCCCCGCTATCACATGGACCCAGCGCGCCGCCGCCGTATCCGTCTCCGGTAGTCCGGGCTTGGCCACGCCACAGTAACGGCCGCGCTCCGCAGCTCCCTCCTCCTCCCTGCACGATCCATAAGTGCTTTTCGCCGGGACCACAGGGGGGGGGGGGGGCTGGTAGGGAAAGGGGGGTGGGCGAGAGTAACGGTGGGGGCGACGGGGAGGGTGGGAGGAGGAGAGAGTGGGGGTGGGAGGAGGCAGAGTGGGACTGGGGAGGGGGACAGCGGGGGTGGGGGGTTGGTGCTGGGGGCAAGAGAGAGTAGGGGAAAGGGGTGTGCTGGGGAAAGGGGGGGGTGGGGGAGAGTAAGAGTGTGTCTGGGGGAGAGAGAATGGGGGGGGGTCTGAGAATGGGGACTGGGGAGGGGGACAACAGGGGTCGTGCGGAGGGGGCTTGGTGGTGGGGGAAAGAGGGGTACTGGGAAAAGGGAAGGTCCTGGGGAAAAGGGGGGTGTGGGGAGAGTAAGAGTGGGGCTGGGGGAGGAGAGAATGGGGGGTGTGGGAATGGGCCCAACGGGCCCGCTTTGCTAGTATCTTACTGAAACTCTCATCTTGTATTTTTGTATGTTTGTTCATAAATATATTTATACCCGAAGTACAGCCAAAACGGTACACGACAGCACAACAATTTTAGGCCCACCTTACTCACCATTGGTCTGCAGTTCAAATGGTTGTTATATTTTAAAATATATTCACTTTTTTAACTTAGAAAATCACTTTTTAAACTTTAATAAATTCCTTTTCCACTTGCCTTGCCTGTCAGCCGCGCCTGCGCAGTATTACCTCCGTGTTCGACGTCACAATGGGAACCCAACGGGTCCACGCCTGCGCAGTTGGGGCCCGTTGATCTAATACTTACGTAAGATGGCCGCCGGATCCGCTCGTGCGCAGTTGGGGGATGGTTGCCTCTTGGAGGAGGGCAGGACCCGCCCGAGAGATGGCCAGTGAGGGGGGGGGTTGAGAGAGAAAGATTGATCAGCCATGATCGCATGGCGGAGTAGACTTGATGGGCTGAATGGCCTAATTCTGCTACTACTTATGAACATGAACACTTTGTTTTTTGCTGCACCTGCAGTTCCTTGTGGCAAGTGTATTCTCCTGGAGTCAGGATGCTTGCAACAACAAGACCCACGCCATCCAGTGCTATTCATTAGCTGCATGTCTGATTGCGGAGTAAGCAAATCAAGTTCATTCATGGCACTTAGTAGCAATCAATACCTCTTCAAGAGGAACACTTCAAGAAGTGATCCTACAAATCAGGCCCTCAAGTTTTTGATGCTGTTTGAATATCCTGGTTTGGCAATATAGGAGAGAATTCAAAATCCTCCACAAAGTACTAAAAATCCTCCTGTGGAAAGAGGTTGCAAAGGAGCTTAATTTTATGGGACATGACCATAATGTGGAAAAAGTTTAACGATGGTAATAAAGTTGTTCAAGTGAAAATCCTATCTCTTCCTCTCAACGCATACCTCTCCTGACCCTGAAAATATAATTCCTAATTCCATTTTTTCCCGCTCTACATGTTGGACGGTGAGACCAAATAAATTAAAACAGTGAAATAAGACTTGTGCTTGTGCATCGTTAATGTAATAAATGATTAAAACGCCTTGAATTCCTGACTTTGGTTGAAGTCAACGTCATTTAAAACCGTGAATATTGAACTCCACAAAGTAGCATGTATTTGCTCTATTTTAAATGTCACCTTTGTAATTGATTCCTGTGGTAAGACAAGTCATGAATCCCCGCTGTAGACAGCTATAGTGATAAGCATTGACGGTGTAAGTAATGGAGACTGTTCTGTCATGTTACAGCCTTGAAAAGAAAATTTACAATCCTAATATGTTGAATTGCCCCCGAGTAGCTTAATCTCCAATGATTTGCAGAATTTAATCTCCCTGCTTGGCTGATTCTTTAATAATAATGTGTATAACTTGTTCACTGCTGATGTAATATTGAGACGCCGTTCAGCCACAAAAACAGATTGCATCACCATCAAGGTACTGATATATTCTAAAATATATTCTAAACTGCAGCATTTAAGTAGGTGCTTTGTGGTGTCCTATTTAAATGTTGTTTATAAGGATGAATCATCTGATGAATATGGATTCAAGTGGTGGAAGATTCACGGGGGAAGAGTCCAACTGAAAGATTGATTTTTTCTTTACAGAACACTCTTTTTGCCTACATTTTCGAATTCTCTGCTGAAGACATTGATGCGAGCCTTAACCATTTCACAGTACAGTTGCTTCAGTCCAAGCAATGAATATTTGCAGGCAATTCGATCTTCTCGGGCTTCACAGCTGAGCCTCCCTTCACTCAACGTCTAGCTTTGCGGCACGGACCTCCAGATTGCAGAGAACTCTGATTGATTTTCAGCCAGTGGCTCAAGGCTACTAACAGGTGGTTATTTACTCCACCGCTGCAGGAGAATGCACCAGAAGACAAACTGACTGATTTCCATTGCCACGGAACAATGCACAGCAGGTTAGTCAGTGCCTGTGGAGAGAGGAACAAAACTAATGTTTAAGAGGTGGCACAGTGGCAAGAGCTGCTGCCTCACAGAGACCCAGGTTTGATCTGACCTCGGGTTCTGTCTGGGTGTGGAGTTTGCACGTTTCACCAGGTTAATTCCCAGGATGGTGAGACTGATATATGATGAAAGAATGGGGGTCGACTGGGCTTGTATTCACTGGAATTTACAGGGATGAGAGGGGATCTGAAAGAAACATATAAAATTCTTAAAGGATTGGACAGGCTAGATACAGGAAACATGTTCCCAATGTTGGGGGAGTCCAGAACCAGGGGTCACAGTTTATGAATAAGGGGTAGGCCATTTAGCACTGAGATGAGGAAAAACTTCTTCTCCCAGAGAGTTGTGAATCTGTGGAATTCTCTGCCACAGAAGGCAATAGAGGCCAGTTCTCTTTTCAAGAGAGAGTTAGATTTAACTCTTAGGGCTAAAGGAATTAAGGGATATGGGGAAAAAGCAGGAACGGGGTACATTTTAGATGATCAGCCACGATCATATTGAATGGCGGTGTTGGCTCGAAGGGCCAAATGGCCTACTCCTACATCTATTTCTATGTTTCTATCTCTGGATAAAAGGAATAGGTGACATTTCGGATCGAGGCTCTTCATCAAACCTCAGTTTCGTAGGTTCATTGGCATCGGTAAAATTATAAAAATATCCCTGTGGTGTGGAATAGTGCTTGTGTACAGGGTGATTCCTGGTTGGCACTGACTCGATGGGCTGAAGGGCCTGTTTCTATGCTGTATCTGTAAAGTCTAAAGTCTTATTAGCAATATGGGTCAGAGTAGGGTCAAGTCACACAGTTTGCGAATTACTTTCAATATCGACAGCATGTCTGAGAGTGGCAGAGAATCACCCTTTTGGTCCTCATTGTTATCTCTGGTGTTCTGATAAGATCTAATCTCAGTCACTTCAGATGACATGTTGTTCCTGTACATCATCGTTCAACAATATACGTGCACTACAAGCACTCGGTGTACCACCTCCTTTGACACTTTTACTGTTATTAACCTGTCAGATTTCTTGTCTGACATTCAGTACTGGATGAGCAAAATCTTCCCACGAATAAACATAGAAAATAGGTGCAGGAGGAGGCTATTTGGCCCTTCGAGCCAGCACCGCCACTGGGAAGAGTAAGCTCCTGTCCTCATTTCCCACCAGCGAGCACCATATTATGCCACATGCCAGCAACAGATTGAAAATTGTTCACCAGCTTGGTGACACGTTTAATTCCAAGATAAGCTTCGGACTTTCCTAAACTGCCATTTACTGGAGTTGTCGACTCATACAGCTCTGAAGCAGGTCCTTCAGCCCAACACGCAGACCAAGATGTCCCGCCTGTGCTAGTCCCGCCTGCTTGTGTTTGGTCCCTATCTTTCTAAACCTTTCCTTGCTATGCACCTGTTCAATTGTCTTTTAAATGTTGTTATGGTACCTACCTCAAGTACCTCCTCTGGCAGCTCATTCCATACGCCCACCACCCTCTGTGTGTGCAAGCTCTGAAACATTAGCCAACTGTGTCTCTGTTACTGCAAATATCATGCACCCTGCATTATTATACCTACACTTGGCTATCCTAATGCATAAACACATTGCCCTACCTTTCCCTCTTCGTCTTTATGTTCAGGACGTGTCTCTGGATCTGTAACAGGACAAGCAGAGAACTATATTGTACACTCCGTATCTTTTCCTTTGTTTTACTTATTCATAAGTTCATACGTCATAGAAAAATAATTAGACCATTCAGCCCATCAAGTCTACTCCGCCATTCAATCATGGCTGATCTATCTCATCCTCTTAAATCCTTATTCTGCTGCCTTCCCTCTCATCACTATTCTCCTGTCTTCTCCCCATAATCATTGACACCAAATCAAGAATCTGTCAATCGCCACTTTATGAATACCCATTGACTTGGGCCTCCACAGCCATCTGTGGCAATGAATTCCACAGATTCACCACCCTCTGACTAAAGAAATTCCTCCACATCTTTCTAAAGGTATGCCTTTTTATACTGAGGCTGTGCCCTCTGGTCCTAGACTCTCCCACTAGTGGAACCATCCTCCCCACATTCACTCTATCCAGGCCTTTCACTATTCGGTAAGTTACAATGAGGTCCTCTCTCATCCTTCTAAACTCCAGTGAATACAGACCCAGAGTCATCAAACGCTCATCATACATAAACCCAATCATCCCAGGGATCATTCTCATAAACCACCCCTGGACCATCTCCAATGCCAGCACATCCCTTCTCAGATCTGGAGCCAAAAACTGCTCACAAAACTGTATTTGAGTTTAGCTTGATTGTATCTGATTTGATTGGACACCGTGCAAAACAAAGTTTTTCACTAAACTTCGGCACACGTGACAATAATAAACCGAAACCTAAATTTCCTCTGCAGTCTGCATCCAAATTCATACCATACTCCTGGTTAATGCTCCTGTTTAAATAATGCCCTTTATCTTTTCAAATCCCTCCATGACCCTGCCATTTTTCTGCTTTATTATCACCAGAGCCTTACAAGTCATCACCAGTCTCCAAAATACTCATCTTTCTATCATTTTGGTGTTTTGGCCATCCAGACTTTCATGCCACCACTATTCATGGCCATGTTGTCAGATGCCAAGCTTTTAAATTCCTGGAGTTTTAAATAAACCTGAGCAACAATTTCTTCACGCAGGAGGGTGGTGCCAAAGGGAGCCGTAGAGGTGGGTACAATGGAAATGTTAAAAAGACATTTAGAAAGATAAATGGATAGGAAAGGTCGAGAGGAATGTTGGTCAAAGGCAGACGAATGCGGCACGGTAGCGCAGCGGTAGAGTTGCTGCTTTACAGCGAATGCAGCGCCGGAGACTCAGGTTCGATCCTGACTACGGGTGCTGCACTGTAAGGAGTTTGTACGTTCTCCCCGTGACCTGCGTGGGTTTTCTCCGAGATCTTCGGTTTCCTCCCACACTCCAAAGACGTACAGGTATGTAGGTTAATTGGCTGGGTAAATGTAAAAAAAATTGTCCCTAGTGGGTGTAGGATAGTGTTAATGTACGGGGATCGCTGGGCGGCACGGACTTGGTGGGCCGAAAGGCCTGTTTCCGGCTGTATGTGTATGGTATGGTATGGTATGAATGAATCTATCAATACAATACAATACAATACAATACAATATATCTTTATTGTCATTGTACAGGGGTACAACGAGATTGGGAATGCGCCTCCCATATGATGCAATAAATTAATTAGCTAATCAGCCCAATGAAACAAATTAGAAACAGTTTTAAAATAGACTAAAGTGCAAGTAGATCTGTGCCGGTTCACTGTGCGATGTGACCATCCGGCTCAGCAGGACCGATTCATGGCAGCTATGGCCCTGGGGATGAAGCTGTTCCTGAGTCTGGAGGTGCGGGCGTAGAAGGCCTTGTGGCATCTGCCCGATGGTAGAAGTTCGAACAGACTATTGCAGGGGTGTGAGGAGTCTTTGTGGATGCTGGTGGATTTTCTGAGGCATCGTGTGTTGTAGATGCCCTCCAAGGCTGGTAGCTGTGCTCCGATAGTCTTCTGAGCTCTGTGGACTACCCGCTGAAGAGCTTTCCTCTCTGCCTCCGTGCAGCTGAGATACCACGCAGGGATGCCATGTGTTAGGATGGACGAGTTGGGCCAAAGGGCCTGTTTCCTCACTGCTTGACTCTCCAGTTCTATAATCTTGCAGGTTTATGCCATTTCGGTATCCTGCCATGTTGCTGTTACTTTCCTGTGGAGATGTGGACGAGCTGACTTTTAGTGAATAAATGTCTATGTGATTTGCTGTATGCAACTGCCCCACAGAGCTATTTCTTATTATAATAAGAGTGGCTGCCTGGAACGATTCAGTTGTATTCCCCCTTTATATCTTCATTCTATGCTGGCTGTTAATAATTCAGTGTCAATTGTGCCGTGCAAAATTTTTCAAAACCAAGAGACTCCTCTGTTTTTTTCCATGCAAAGAAGCCTTGCACATGACGCTGGTTAGGTTATGTGCAGGACAACATATTGGTTCTGTTTTGTACTAGGCATTCAAAGTAATTAACGTCAAAACATATCATGTCAGCAGGGGAATTAAAATTAAGGGAACTATATGCAAATCTGGAAAATTGCTCATATCAGTCATGATGAAACAACTTGATCATTGCAAATTCAGTTCACTGGTTTCATTCT
Organism: Rhinoraja longicauda; assembly: GCF_053455715.1. Lineage (NCBI taxonomy): Eukaryota > Metazoa > Chordata > Chondrichthyes > Rajiformes > Arhynchobatidae > Rhinoraja > Rhinoraja longicauda. The sequence continues at coordinate 38,545,590 of NC_135967.1, read as the reverse complement.
GGGAAGAAAATCTGTGCTCTGGTGCTGCTCCAGATCCTCAGCAATATCCCCTATAAAAGGTCGGCACAGCTGGTAGAGTTGCTTCCTCACAGCGCCAGAGACCCTGGTTCGATCCTGACCTCGGGTGCTGTCCGTGTGGATTTTGCCATTCTCCCTGTAACTGCATTGATTTCCACCGGGTGCTCCATTTTCCTCCCACATCCCAAAGACGTGTGGGTTTGTAGATTACTTGGCCAATGTAAATTGCCCCTTGTGTGTAGGGAGTGGATGTAAAGGTGGGATAGATAGAACTAGGGCATAGGAGTGATCAATGGGGTGGCGTGGACTGGCTGGGCTGAAGGGCCTATTTCCATGCTGTATCTCTAAGCTAAACTAAACTAAGCTAAAAAATCTAGCAAGCCATTTATTTCAGTAATTGACATCCCAGCCAGCAGCCCCCTTAACTTGCACATTAATTAAAAATGGCAAATTATACAAATCAATCCAGTCACACCAAAAAGAATAGTTGTTGAAACATAGTGGGTAAAGTCCCGAGGCAAACTTCTCGTTTAAATTTCGAATTATATTTAATTGAGTTTCACATGTGGTCTCAAGGCGAATCTTAGGCAGACTTCTTGCAACTGCTGTTGTGAATGTTTTGCAATCATTATGAACCTGATATTTACAGGGACACGGTTTCAGGAAAATTGGGGGTGTTGGGTAGTTAACCATAAGGGTTATGGTTTAAAAAAAATCAAACAAATGATGATGATCATGATGCTTTATTGTCACTTGCACCTAGCTGGGTGCAGTGAAATTCTTTGTTTTTGCATACAAAAGTGCACAAAGGAGTCACTGCAAAGATGCTGACAAAGTTGCAAAAAGCACGGTAGCGCAGCGGTAGAGTTGTTGCTTTACAGCGAATGCAGCGCCAGAGACTCAGGTTCGATCCTGACTACGGGTGCTGCACTGTAAGGAGTTTGTACGTTCTCCCCGTGACCTGCGTGGGTTTTCTCCGAGATCTTCGGTTTCCTCCCACACTCCAAAGACGTACAGGTATGTAGGTTAATTGGCTGGGTAAATGTGAAAATAAAAAAAAATTAAAATAAAAAAAATTGTCCTTAGTGGGTGTAGGATAGTGTTAATGTACGGGGATCGCTGGGCGGCACGGACTTGGTGGGCCGAAAAGGCCTGTTTCCGGCTGTATATATATGATATGATATGATATGATACTCAGCCCTTCTTCGTCCTGCCCATCGGGTCCATCTTAGTTCTCGGTGGCTAGGTACAATACTCAATACCTATAGATGGGAAGTGGAAAAGTGGAAATTTGGTTTCCAGTAGTGGGACAATCAAGGAAACAGAGGGGAGAGCCTCAAAATAAAAGGATGCACCTTTAGAATGGAGAATTAGACAGGTACATGGATAGGAGAGGTTTAGAGGGATATGGGCCAAACGCAGGCAAGTGGGACTAGTATAGATGGGACATGTTGGTTGGTGTGGGCAAGTTGGGCCGAAGGGCCTGTTTCCACACTGTTTCCACTCTATGACTCTATCCATGAACCTGTCTAAATGTTTCCTAAACAACGCAATAGTATATGCCTCAACTACCTCCTCCGGCAGCTCGTTCCACACACCCACCACCCTTTGTGTGAAAAATTTATCCCTCAGGTTCCTATTAAATCTGTCCCCCCCCTCACCTGAACCTATGTCCGTCCTCTGGTTCTCGATTCCCCTACTCTGGGCAAGAGACTCGGTGTGCCTATCCGATCTATTCCTCTTGATTTTATGCACAGAATATTCATGGCACTCGAATATTCTTTACAATGTTCCTGCAGTCACTTTCTCCAAAGGCTAGCAATAGTGACATCCTAAATACAGACTTGCTATCCAAGTGACAACCCATGACAGAATCACATTCAAAGCACTAAATTCATCATCTGGCTTTGTGCTTTAAATAAATTAGATGCATTTTTAAGGATCAACATTTGATGTTAATAAAATTGAAATCTAACCCAAGTTTTAAGCTTCCAGCTGTGTCACTTCACTGATATTTTACAGTGTAAGATTTGGTCTGCATTTTTTCCTTCTTTGTCTTACAAGCTTAATTATATCTTAATACATAATAATCAATTATTCAATAACCTCAGCCTATATTTTAAATAATTAACAAATGTAAAAATTGCCTTTTCTATGCACTCTGTATTGGGCTCACTTCAATACGGCTGGAACTCTAAATTTTAACTGCCGCTGTGGATGGAATTATGTGCAGTAACTGGTCTTGCAAGACATCAAGGACCAGAATCTCAAATGTGATTGTACGAAGAAGACATACAAGAAACTGCAGATGCTGGGATCTTGAGCAAAAAAACATAGTGTTTGGAGGAACTCAGTGGGTCAGGCAGCATCTGTGGAGGGAATAGACAGATGACATTTCAGGTCAGGAGCTTCTTCAGACTCTGTACATTCCTTCCACAGATGCTGCCTGACCAACAGTAAAGGAACTGCAACTACAGAAAGGGCGGCTCAGGGGCACAGCTGGTAGAGCTGTAGCCTCACAGCTCCAGAGACCCTGGTTCGATTCTGACCTTCGGTTCTGTCTGTGTGGAGTTTGCATGTTCTCCCTGTGATCACCTGGGCTTCCTCCAGGTGCTCCGGTTTCCTCCCAATCCCAAAGTCGTGAGGCACCAAAGTTTGTAGGTTAATTGGCCTCTGTAAAACAAATGCCCCACATGTGTAGGGAATGGATAGTGAAATAACATAGAATTAGTGTGAATGGGTGATCGATGGTCAGTGCGGTTTCGATGGGCCAATGGCCCTATATCTCTAAAGTAGATTAAACAAAACTGAATCTACCAATGAAAGGGGGGGGGGGGGAAATAAACATGGGTTTTGTTCAATCATTATAAATCAATGATTGATCCTTATTAATGATTGGCTTCTGTACTGGCATGAAGGCCTTGCAGAAGATGCATTTGTAGTTTACTAAATCCTTCTTCACTCCAAGCGAAACAAGGTCAGCCTTAGCAAACTCTGCATAATTAACGTCCTTCCAATCCTGGCGAATCTCCTCGGCACTGTCTCCAACGCGGACATACCCTGCCTTTAGACGGCGGCTGGAACTCCACACAATTACCGGTCTGCTGTGTATTTCCAGCATTCTCAGTTTTGATCCCAATTCCATCTCTGCTGCCCCCATAGCAAAGAGTAGAGATCAATGGCAAAATGTTAGGGGGTAAAGTGCACAAGATAAGCAGCAGTGGGTGGAATCGAGGGAATGTAAGCTGATCATCCAGGTAATGGAGGAAGGGTCAGACAGATGAATGGGAAAAGATGTGTTGGGCAGATGCTGGCAGGGTTATGTGAACAGGGATGTAGGTAACAGGGCAGGGCAGAAGATGATTGTGAGACCATGGGAGAGACAATCAATAGACAATAGGTGCAGGAGTAGGCCATTTGGCCCTTCGAGCCAGCACCGCCATTCACCATGATCATGTCTGATCATCCGCACTCAGTACCCCGTCCCTGCCTTCTCCCCATACCCTTTGACTTCGCTATCATTAACTCTATCTAACTCTCTCTTGAAAGCATCTAGAGAATTGGCCTCCACTGCTTTCTGAGGGAGAGAATTCCACAGCTTAACAACTCTCTGAGTGAAAAAGTTTTTCCTCATCTCCGTCTTAAATGGCCAACCCCTTATTCTTAAACTGTGGCTCCTGGTTCGGGATTCCTCCAACATCGCGAACATGTTTCCTGCGTCTAGCGTGTCCAATCCCTTAATAATCTTATATGTTTCAATAAGATCCCCTCTCATCCTTCTAAATTCCAGAGTATACAAGCACAGTCGCTCCAGTCTTTCAACGTATGACAATCGGGCAGATGCAGGGTAAGGCAAGTGAATGGGGGCATCAGTTAGGATTGATGTGGAGAGAGGCAATATATTTTCCCTTGTGGTCCGGCGGACAATTGGAGGAATTGGAGGAAAGAGAGCAATCAGTAATGAGGGATAATTGGAGAAGGAGGATGATTGACTTGTTAGTGGCCCAGATCGATTGAAATCTTTTAACTTGTTCTGAAGTAGATCTCAATGCCCGCTGCCCCCACCTACTATGGGTCAGGCCTTTTGTGCCTTTCAGATCATTTGCGAGAGGTGCCCTGGGGCACAAAGGTGGACGGGCGAGGAGAGGGACGTTGGCTCACAGGTCGATCCAGACATCCGAGGAAGGCAATGGTTGGAGGCCCTGCAGTAGTCTGGGGCTCGCCTGGAACGGGCACCGCTCAGAGCAACTGGAGTGCGGAACGGACTTTCAAAATGGCGCCCAAACGTGGCACCTCTTGCATGCGGGACCAGTAGACTATTTCTGTACACTTTGCTAATCAGGGGATTGTGCTCAGTTATGGCAATACTCTACTGGACTGTTTGTAAGAAAATAATTTCACTGCGCATTTGCACATGTGACAATAAAGCCCCACTGAATCCTAAAAATGTAGTGAACGAATGACCAAATAAATTTGCTTTCCTATCATGTTGGGACTGCTGGTGGGTAATTCCACATGTATAACATTCAGTCTTTCATATTAGAAATTATGTTAATCATGACCTGAGGCATCATTAGTGCTTAGACTCAATAACTTTCCTTATATTTGACTTTAGCCCTGGATTTGATAGTAATAATAAAACAACATCACCATAACAACTATTAAAGTTATATTAATATATACCAATACACTACATAAACAAATTGATTTTTCTCTCGCTTTCCTCCCACATTTCAGATATTTCATTGCTCCTCAAATTAATTTTAGTGAAATTAGAGCATCAGCTTGGCCACGATTCATAATCGTTTTTTGAGTATTGGTTTTCTATTCAGCTCCACAACTTGGAATAGATACAGATTTTTCACTTTTGTGTGAAATGGATGATGCCGCATTAATAGCCATTTTATGTCTCTCCCTATTTTTACTTCCATTACCTTGGTTTTTAATAGACTTTGCTGCACACTATGTCCACAGTTGACTACGCAGTGTGAAGACACACACCTCCACATTCAGGGATAGTTGTTCCAATAGACAATAGACAATAGACCATAGGTGCAGGAGGAGGCCATTTGGCCCTTCGAGCCAGCACCGCCATTCAATGTTATCATGGCTGATCATTCTCAATCAGTACCCCGTTCCTGCCTTCTCCCCATACCCCCTGACTCCGCTATCCTTAAGAGCTCTATCTAGCTCTCTCTTGAATGCATTCAGAGAATTGGCCTCCACTGCCTTCTGAGGCAGATAATTCCACAGATTCACAACTCTCTGACTGAAAAAGTTTTTCCTCATCTCAGTTCTAAATGGCCTACTCCTTATTCTTAAACTGTGGCCCCTTGTTCTGGACTCCCCCAACATTGGGAACATGTTTCCTGCCTCTAACGTGTCCAACCCCTTAATAATCTTATATGTTTCGATAAGATCTCCTCTCATCCTTCTACAGTTCCCAGCTGTTAACTGAAACATCCTACCACAACCAGAGAGCAGTGCTGAACTACTATCTACCTCTTCGGTGACCCTCGGACCATCCTTGATCGGACTTTACTGGCTTTACCTTGCACTAAATCATGTATCCCTTATCATGTATCCACACACTGTAAATGGCTCAATTGTAATCATGTATTGTCTTTCTGCTGACTGGATAGCACGCAACAAAAGCTTTTCACGGCACCTCGGTACACGTGACAATAAACTAAACTGATTCCTATAATAGAAACCGTAATACATTATCTCAAAGGAGCTGTTACAAGCTTGCCAAGAAAAATCTTCAAAAATAAAAGAGAAGCCAGCAATGTCGTATTGGTCTCAAGTGCAAACTGCCCTTGCCATAAATGTGCTCAGCAGTTAAGTCTTAAACAAGAGCATCTATGCAGACCAATGTCGCATACATTGTCTGCAGTTGGCGTCAATAAATACTGCCTCCTTCCTCCTAAGCATATCATATCATATATATATACAGCCGGAAACAGGCCTTTTCGGCCCTCCAAGTCCGTGCCGCCCAACGATCCCCGTACATTAACACTATCCTACACCCACTAGGGACAATTTTTACATTTTACCCAGCCAATTAACCTACATACCTGTACGTCTTTGGAGTGTGGGAGGAAACCGAAGATCTCGGAGAAAACCCACGCAGGTCACGGGGAGAACGTACAAACTCCTTACAGTGCAGCACCTGTAGTCAGGATCGAACTTGAGACTCCGGCGCTGCATTCGCTGTAAGGCAGCAACTCTACCGCTGCGCTACCGTGCTGCATGGCTGCAGCTGTTCGGTTCTTATCTCAATTTCTTGCAAAACAACGCAATACTGGACTAATCCAGGCCCGAGCCTTTCCTGCTACTGGCCCAGCTCAACCCTTCTTGCCACATTTCCACAGCATTGGTGTGAAGGAAGGAACTGCAGATGTTGGTTTGAACCGAAGGTAGACACAAAAAGCTGGACAGGCAGCATCTCTGGAGGGAAGGAGTGGGTGATGTTTCAGGACAGACACCTTCTTCAGACTGATGAAGGGTTCCAACCTGAAGTTCCCTCCACAGATGTTGCCTGAGGTTACTCAGCACTTTGTGTATTACTACCGACATCATGTTAAGAGGTCAGTTGTGGACAACAATACAATACATAGAAGTGAATATAAAGGACTTACTGTGCACAGCCTTGATGACGTGAGACCATGGATTCCCACAAATATCTAAACAGTTCCTCCCAGGCTAAATGAAGGTGTTCTGAAAAGTGGTCACTTAATCACAACATTGCTGAGCATGATGCCTAGTCTAACTCTTATCTGCCTGCACATAATCTATATCCCTCCATTCCTTGTAGAAACATAGAAACATAGACAATAGGTGCAGGAGTTACTGGCAGTGCATTCTAGTTACCCATCACTGTCTGTGTAAAAAGCCTTGCCTCTCACTTCTACCTTAAACTTTAACCTCTCTCATGTTTTCGTGTTAAAACTTTGCCCTCGAGTACTGATAATTCCATCCCGGGAAAAGAGTTCCGAATGTCTATTCCATCTATGCCTCTCATAATTTTATTTAGTACCAGGTCTCTTCTCAACCTCTAACTTTAAAGAGAAAATAATCCAAGCCTGTCCAATCTCTCCTTGTAACTAATATGCTGTAATCCAGGCATCATTCTGGTAACACGAGACTCAAGGAACTGCAGATGCTGTTTTACAAAACAATGACACAAAGTAACTCAGCAGGTGAAGCAGCATCTCTAGAGAAGATGGATGGGTTCTGGTAAACCTCCTCTGCACCCTTTCCAAAGCCTCCACATTTTTCCTGTACTGGGGCAACTCAGAGACGCAAATGTTACTCAAAATGTGGCCTAACCAAAGTCCTCTAAAGTTGCAGCATGACTTCCTGACTCATTATACTCACCCTGAATGCTCTTGTAGGAAATGGATTCCATTTGGTAGATGGCACACGTATAGCATGGAAATGTGCACATTGGATTCTCAGGTGACCATTTTACAGTTGACAAATTTCCAGTCGAGCATTTTCACCATTTACCTTCCTTCCAACTCAGCTAATCAAGCCACGAGTGGGAGTTTGAATAATGTTGGCAGGCCACAGTATCAATAATAATGAGTCACTTGGATCCCTTTCTTTGTTCTACACTGCCCAGAGAGACCGAGATTGCTTATACTTGGACTAAGAAATGGGTCTTGACTGGCTCCCATCCTTAACATTTTCCCATACATCCTTATAACAATGATGTTTTGCTATTTAAATATACAAGTAGGAAAGATTGGTTCAGCTTATTTCCAGAATTGGCCATCAAATAATCAGATGTCCTGAAATGCAAGAGAATAATGCCCGGTATTTATCTTTGCATGCATTGCATCGGTTTAAAATGTAACCCAATAGTTACTTAATTAACAAATATCCGTTGTGGGGGAACTATAACTCCATGGAAGCTGGAAGATTGAAAATTAATTTAAAGCATTCGCATAAAGTATGCAAGCCTCAAGGATTCATTTGAGATCATTAAAAATGTTGTTTCTGTCAGTTACTGTGCAGTGCCAGATGAATTTCTGGCAGCCATTGACTCTCAGGGAAAATGCTGAGCTTCAAGAACGTCCCTGGTGAACCGTGATGTTGTCAGCTTGAAGACTAGCTTGTGACAGACAATGTCCTGGCCAACTGAGATACCGGCATCAATCAGATGTAGCCAACCACCTGCAAGTAGAGGTGGGACGTTCTTATTGTTTCTCCCTCATTGCTAAGTGCCCCCCAGGATGGCAAAACAAATAGCAGGAGCAGACCATATTAATTATACGCCCTCCACAGATGGGCGGACATGTGTAGCTTTCTCTTTCAATCCACAAAGCAACTTGTCATTCCCATTCTCTGATGTTAGCCAGAGCATCCAAGTTGTCAAGTGCAAGAACAATGAGATTTCTGTAACTCCCCTTGCATTTCTCCTTTAGTCTGAAAATCAGGTTACAAATCCAACCCCTCAGAATTACAGCACAGCTGCAGGAAATAGGTTTAAGGTGAAGGGGAAAAGATTTAATAGGAATCTAAGGGGTAGCTTTTTCACACAGAGAGTGGTGGGTATATGAAACATGCTGCCAGAGGAGGTGGTAGAGACAGGGACTATCCCAACATTTAAGAGACAGTTAGACAGATACGTGGACAGGATAGGTTTGGAGGGATATGGACCAAACGCTGGCAGGTGCGACAGGTATAGCTGGGACATGTTGGCCAGTGTGGGCAAGTTGGGTCAAAGAGGCTGTTTCCACACGGTAAGACTCTATGACTCTATGACACAGTCTAAAAGGCCAGATTTACAAATTATTTTCTCAGGATATGCACAAATATGTTTATCCCTTTTGATGGGAAAATAAGATTAATTTTGTTTTTGATTTTGTGAAAATGTGTTTTCATAGTTCAGAGTCTAGTCAATCGTTTAATTTAGAGATTCAGCATGGAAACAGGCCCATCGGCCCACCATGCCCACCACCGTGAAACCTACAAATCTGCATGGTTTTTGAATAGAAACATGGAAAATAGGTGCTGGAGTAGGCCATTCGGCCCTTTGAGCCAATACCCGCCATTCAATATGATCATGGCTGATCATCCAGCATCAGTACCCCATTCCTGCTTTCTCCCCATATCCCTTGATTCCGTTAGCCCTAAGAGCTAAATCTAACTCTCTTTTGAATACATCCAGTAAATTGGCCTCCACTGCTTTCTGTGGCAGAGAATTCCACAGATTCACAACTCTCGGGGTGAAAAAGCTTTTCCGCATCTCAGTCTTAAATGGCCTGCCCCCTATTCTTAAACTGTGAATGTTGAAGGAAACTGGAGCACCCGGAGAAAACTCACGCAATCACAGGGAGGACGTACAAACTCCGTACAGACAGCCCCCGTAGTTAGGCTCAAACCAGGCCCTTTAGACTTTAGGGTTGCAGCACGGAAACAGGCCCTTTAGCCAACTGAGTCCATGCTGACCAGAGCACCCTATACACCAACACTATCCTACACAGTAGCGTCAATTTACAATGTTTGCCAGAGCCAATTAACCTACAAACCTGCAGGTCTTTAGAGTGTGGGGGTAAACCAGAGCACCCGGAGAAAACCCATGCGGTCACAGGGAGAACGTACAAATCTACATACAGGCAGCACCAGTAGTCAAGAGAGAACCCGGGTCTCTGGAGCTGTAAGGCAACAACTCTACCACTGCGCCACAACACAGTATTTGATTGTCTTATGTATGCGAATGGAACAATTAAATTGTATTTGCTGCACCTTTATGGGGAGCTTTAAAGGAGATATTTGTGGCCTTGAAGCAACCAGGAGGTAATTGATTTAATGCTTCTGGCCTGCAGACTGTGCAGAAATGATATGAGAAAGTTTTATTCTGTGTAGAAGAATGAAACAGTTTTGTGTACGATTATGCAGAAAGTCCCAGGTAGATCAGAAGTTTGAGTAAGATTTGCAATCACATCGGCTAGTAGCTGCGCCAAAAGGAATAATATTAACACAACAAGGGCTCATCTGAAACTTCCTTGAGAGACTGCCAATGGACCTAATTATCTTGTAGAAACAAGAAACTGCAGATGCCGGTTTACTACAAAGGACACCAATAAAATAAAGGACATGGATGCGCGATGTTTCATGGTCCCATCCTGAAATGTCACCTAACCATGTTCTCCAGGTGCGATGCCTGACCCACTGAGTTACTCCAGCACTTCGTGACCCAGCTATCGTAATAGGGAAAATTTAATGCATCGTGCTTCAGGGAAATTCTAGACCAAAATGTATGAAACCAAACTCATGTAGTTTCTAACCGAAGATAGACACAAAATGTTGGAGTAACTCAGCGGGACAGGCAACATCTCTGGAGAGAAGGAATGGGTGACATTTCGGGTCGAGACCCTTCTTCAGACTGTCCATTTACTTCTATCCAGAGATGCTGCATGTCCCGCTGAGTTACTCTAGCATTTTGTGTCTATCTTCGGTATAAACCAGCATCTTCAGTTCCTGATTGATGGAAATCATCCATTTCAAAGCGGCTTACAATAAATTCAAATGCAAATCGGAAAAGAGTGAATGAACAATATCTGCTCTATCATCGAAACTCTCTTGAAAGTTTTCAAGTCAAGGCAAGTTAAGTCAAATCAATTTTATTGTCAACTGCACGGAAACTGAGGTACCATTACTGTGAAAACCATCCTTGCAGCTGATGTTGTCTCAGTCTGCCATCGCAGAAAAAGCACATAAAACATAAATTATATATAAATAACACATCAAATCCGCGAGGCATCAAAAAAAAGTAGTGCGTAAAAAAACAAGGCATTAGCGGCAAATAGTATTAGAAAAACAAAATAAGTTCATGGTAGTGCAAGAGATGCCACCGGTAGTGTTCAGTGTCTGAGGCAGGATTAGGGTTGTGCGGGGGGCTTCAAGAATCTGAATGTTTTTGGGAAAGTAATTTTTCCCGAACCTGGTGATGTGGGACTTTGAGCTTCCATAACTCCCCACCAGACGGTAACAGCAAGAACAGGGCAAGGCCTGGATGGTGAAGGTCCTCAAAAATAAATGTTGCTCTCTCAACTCAACGTCTGGTGTAGATGGTGGGGTGGACTGTGCCCGTGATGGTCTTTTCCTTATTTCAGTTCATTTGTCCTCAAGCAAGTTCTCACTTCCCATGTAAATGCACAGCTCCAGATTCAGAGACAGTTTCTTTCCAGCTGTTATCAAGCAACTGAATCATCCTACCAACAACTAGAGATTGGTTCTGAGCTACTATCTACCTCATTGAATACCCTCAGACTATCTTCAATCGGACTTTATTGGAGTTTATCCCGCACTAAACAATATTCCATTCATCCTGTATCTGTACACTGTGGACGGCTCAATTGTAATTATGTATTGTCTTTCTGCTGACTGGTTAGCATGCAACAACAGTCACTGTACTTCGGTACACGTGACAATAAACTAAACTATAACTATAACTAACTAGTATTGATACTTTAACTTCTCTTACATTAGTGTGTGCATACTCTGCAAGTTTCAGGTCATGATCTCCAAGGGGCTGTAATCAAGGAAGGAGTTGGTGCATGTTGTGAAGAAAATGCTTTCATCATCTATTAACTATGGTACGATCCTGAATTCGGAACTTCTCCACCACCGGTGAAATATCACAGCAAGCAGTATTAACAACCTATTCCATGTGTATGCAAATAAATAGAAAGTGTTATCAATACTCAGCAGGGCAGGCAGCATCTCTGAAGGGAGAAGCCAATGAAATAAAAATAGAAAATGCACACTTGCTCAGACTGAAGAAGGATACCGACCCAAAATGTTGCCTATCCATGTTCTCCAGAGATGCTGCCCGACTCATTCAGTTACTCCAGCACTGCGTCTTTTTTGGTAAACCAGCATCTGCAGTTTCTTGTGTATACAATGCACACTTCCACAGTATACAGACCATTTTGTATATGGTCTCTTTGAGATTGTCCCAAATCTGGGTCGTACTCTTTTCTTGCAGATGGAGATGAAGTTGGCAGCAGATGGGCATGGAACAGATACTAGTGTGACCAGGTGGATGTGCCTCTCTGCAGTTAAACATTACCTACATTGCCTGTCAGGATGCCGCTGAGCTGAGCCATCTGTTGTATACTGATAATCTGTTGCACATCGAAACATAGAAACATAGAAAATAGACAATGGACGATAGACAATAGACAATACACAATAGGTGCAGGAGTAGGTCATTCGGCCCTTCGAGCCAGCACTGCCATTCACCGTGATCACGGCTGATCATCCACAATCAGTACCCCGTTCCTGCCTTCTTCTCATATCGCTTGACTCCGCTATCTAACTCTCTTTTGAAAGCATCCAGGGAAAATGGTCTCCACTGCCAGCTGAGGCAGAGAGTTCCACAGTTTCACAACTCTCTGAGTGAGAAAGTTTTTCCTCATCTCCGTTCTAAATGGCCTACCCCTTATTCTTAAACTGTTGCCCCTGGTTCTGGACTCCTCCAACATCGGGAACATGTTTCTTGCCTCTAGCGTGTCCAATCCCTTAATAATCTTATATGTTTCAATAAGATCCCCTCTCATCCTTCTAAATTCCAGAGTATACAAGCCCAGTCGCTCCAGTCTTTCAACATATGACAGTCCCGCCATTCCGGGAATTAACCTCGTGAACCTACACTACACTCCCTCAATAGTAAGAATGTCCTTCCTCAAATTTGGAGACCAAAATTGCACACAATACTCCAGGTGTGGTCTCACTAGGGCCCTGTACAACTGCAGAAAATAGGTGCAGGAGTAGGCCATTCGGCCCTTTGAGCCAGCACCGCCATTCAATATGATCATGGCTGATCATCGAGAATCAGTACCTAATTCTAATTCTAACCCTAAGAGTTCTATCTAACTTTCTCTTGAATACATCCAGTGAATTGGCTTCCATTGCCTTCTGTGACAGAGAATTCCACAGATTCACAACTCTCTGGCTGAAAATGTTTTTCCTCATCTCAGTCCTAAATGGCCTACCCCTTATTCTTAACCCTACCCCTTATTCATAACCTCACAACATCCAGTAATATTCTATCACCAACAGGCAATGGAATTTACCAACCCAATCAAAGAAAACATTCTTGAGTGAAAATCTCACAGCAATAGATCCAATTATTTTATTCCCGTGGAAGGAATGTGTTCTTGTTGTTGCTTTTAAACAGGCAAGGCAAAGAGTTCTATGAACAGCCAGGATTGTTTGCTTAACTCCATAACCGAGAAATGTATTTATTTCACACTATGTTCTCATAATTTATTTAGGATTTAGTCAAGCCGCACATTAACTGTAATAAACTGAACAATAAAAATGTGTATTGAGTTATGCACGGTCGGTCATAAGGTCAAAGGCCGTGAAGCACGGAGTCGCTCAAGCGTTCTGTAGGACAAGCAAGCCTGCAGCAAACACTCGTCACACATGCAACATACAGTCAAAATTGTACATTTTTGTGCTGCCTGTCCCGCTGAGATATTCCAGCATTTTGTCTACCTTCGATTTAAACCAGCATCTGCACTTCTTTTCTACACATTTTGTCCGTTCCACTGCAAAATCTCCTCAAGCTATGTCGACTTTGAAGAGGTTCTCCTCCTCTCTCCGATGAGAGTTCAGCAACATCCTCTCTCTACTCCCCCTCTGTGATTCGCTATATTATTTTGTCAGGCCAAACCCTTGGCCACCCTTTTCTCCTTAACTTCATCCAGCCTGGCTACACTCCCCGTCTCCATTGTCCTCCAATTCCAACATTTAAGTGAGCTGATTTAAATCCCTCCTAAATCTATAACCTTAAAGGCTTTGTAGGAATATCTTTTGAAATCTAACCAGAGCCACTGCAATTGGTCTCCTGTGTAACAAAGCAAGAAAAAGCAACTGTAAAATACAAGTAAGCTCTTTTCCATTAAGCCCTAAGGAAAGACACAAAGTGCTGGAGTAGCTCAGCAGATCAGGCAGCAACCCGGGAGAACATGGACAGGTGATGTTTTGAACCGGGACCCTTCTTCAGATCAGTCTGAAGGGTTCCAACCCGAAACGGTGCCTATCCACGTTCTTCAGGGATGCTAACGTGTTTGAATTATTCTGGCATATGTGTCTTTCTCTGGTATAAACCAACATCTGCAGTTCCTTGTTGGTATTACAAGCCACAAGGAACAGTGATTTGTGAGTTCTGCAGCTGGTATCTGGCTTATCATCTGTCATCAAAAGAGCATCTTAAACTTAAATATCATCTTCACCATTGAAAGAGGTCCCAAAGAACGCTACGACAAATGGCACAAAATAACACAAGGCAAATTAGTCCACCCAATTAATGAGTAAGGGTAGGGAGAATGTAGGAAATAAGTTGCTGGGGGTTATGGAGAAAATACCAGAGCTCAGAGCCAGAGCTCAGAACCAGAGCAGAGAGAACCACATTCCATGTCATTTCCAGACAGGTGGAAACAAAATAGAAAAATTGAATTAAAAAAAGTCTGCTTCACAAGGAGAGAAATATTGAGGAATATATCCTGCCTATTTTCAGCTATGAGATGAATTATTTACTTTGATATGAAGAATTAAAACAACAACAGATTTATTTAGAAAAATGTTAGCATTCTGCTAAATATCGCTGTAAAGAGTTGCAAGAGTGCTGATGCATAAAACATAGAAAATTAAAATGCTGGATGTCAAATGATGTTTTGGCCTTTATTTCCAAAAGGAATAAGAAGAAAGGCAGAATTTGAAACAAAAAAATAAAGAATAGTGAGAACACTCAGCAGTCAAGTTCATTTCATAGAATCATAGAGGAATACAGCACCAAATTGGCCCATCATGTCCTGCCGATCATCAACAACCTAGCTATATTAATCTCCTCTACACTACTTCATTTATAGTCGTTTATGCCTTGGCAATTCAAAAGTTCATCCAGCCCTGTCTAATATCTCTCTGACAATGACCAACATTGCATCCTCCATGGGGGTCAGGCCCTGCGGGAAAGTCTCTCCATTAGTTCATTAGTTCTTGCTACCTCTAATTGCAGAAACTTGTCTTCTACAAGAATGAGGAAGTGTTGTGGATATAATAATAATAATAATAATAATAATAATAAACATTTATTTTTTATAGCGCTTTTCCAAATGCTCAAAGACGCTTTACAAAAACAGTCAAGACATAAAAACAAACAGACAAACTATCCTGTCGGAGAAGCGGCGAACAAATAGCGCCAGCGTCCTCTCACGTCAGGGTCCGGCAGTAGACAATAAAGAACACAAGACACACAATTACAATTTTTAACACAAACAGCCATCACAGTGATTGCTCCAGGCACACCCTCACTGTGATGGAAGGCAAGAAAAGTCATTACCTCCTCCTCATTCTTCTCCCGTGGTACCACGAGGCGATCGAGGCTCCCGACTTTTGAAGCCCCCACCGGGCGATGGAAAGTCCCAGGGCCGAGCCGAGCAGGCCGATGAAGGTCCTGAGCCCCCACCGGGCGATGGAAAGTGCCGCGGCCGAGCCACGCAGGGCGATGAAGGGCCTGCGAGCGGGTCGATCAATGATATCCGGGGGTGGTGAGATTGACATGGTTCAGCAGGCAGTGTATGCATGTTGTGGTATGTCTGGTGAGGTCTGCAGCTGTACTAAGTTTATTGCGATGAGGTTAATCAGCCTGATGTGATTAAGCGCTGTGGTGCCATTCATAAAGATTTTTGGTTGGGACTGAGGTGTTGCAAGTTTAGTGGCGATTTTGGCTTCAGAGTCTCTGGCAGAATTCTGGCAAATTTCAGGCAGAATTCTGGCAAAATAATCCGACAATTCAACGGCTGCTGGGACAACTGTACTGGCAGCCATAGTAAGTGCTGGCCTCCAGTACACCGCTTGTCCTCCAGAAAGGCATTGCATGGCAACATTACGGATCAGGGACCATGACCTCGCCTGCCGTGCAAGGGCCCTATTGACTAAGATTGAAAAATTGCAGTCCTCACTTCCTATTCCCAAACTTCAAGCCTGTTGCCCCATCCCCAAGTTCTGATTAGACCCCCTTCCGTCATTTGTCTCATCTTCATCAACAGTCTTGGACCCTGCCTTGGTTCCGGATGTGCATTTTCCTTTATGTTGTCCACACTGTGTGAAGGAAACACCGTCACAGTTGTTCAGCACCATCTGAAGTTTAATGTCATGAACTCTCAACCAAACTGGCCGATGGTGTCGTTACAGCAAAGATTTTGAGGCACGAGGAACTGCACATGCTGGAATCTTGAGTAAAACACAAAGTACTGTAGTAACTCAGCGGCACAGGCAGCATCTCAGGGTGGCACTGGTAGAGTTGCTGCCCCACAGCGCCAGAGATACGGGTTTGATCCTGACTATGGGTGCTGTCTGGATGGAGTTCCCACTGTGACTGCGTGGGTTTTCTCCAGGTGCTCTGATTTCCTCCCACACTCCAAAGACCTACAAGTTTATAGGTTAATTGGCTTTGGTAAAATTGTAAATTATCCCTAGTGTATAAGATAGTGCTAGTGTATCTCTAGGGGGAATCTCTAGTCGGCCTGAACTCAGTGGGCCGAAGGGCCTGTTTCCACACTGTATCTCTTGCCTGAATCTCTGTAAAACATGGGTAGGCAAGGTTTTGGGTCAGGAATCTTCTTGAGACTGATAGTATTAGCGGAGCAGAAAGCTGGAAAAGAGATGGGGGCATCACGAAGTCTGGCAATCGATAGGTGGATACAGGTGAGGGGGGGTTGATTGGCAGATAGGTGGACAAAGGCCAGATGCAAAGGAGACAAAAAGGGTGTTAGACAAAGAGAGAAGAGGGCTAATATGTAAAGCTAGAGGGAGGGCTGTATGTGGAAGTGGAGGGTGGGAGGAAGGAATGAGATAGGAAAGTGGGAGAAATTGTTGCATGCAGGGTGAGGATGGGACACAGGAACAAGTGTAGGAATAGGGCAGGAGGTATTACTTAAGATTGGAGAATTGGGTTGTAAGCTACCGAAGCGGAATACAAGGTGATGTTCCTCCAGTTTGTTTGTGGCCTCATTCTGGCAACGGAGGACAGATAGGTCCCTATGGGAATGAGAAGTGGAGTTAAAATTGTTAGCAACTGGTATTTCCAGCAGGCCTTGTCAAACAGAGCGTAGGTGTTCAACAAAACAGATGATATGTGCCACTTTTTGCAGTGCATTAACATTTCCAGCCAGTAGTCTTTTCTTAGTTTGTGTTCAAGCAAGATGTTAAGTTCTGTGATTGCCTTTTTCGTACATCGAATGAGCTGCTGTGAATTTCTGTTTATATTTCAAATTTTCACCTTTCAGCATTTCTTCTCATGTCTAAAAGTTCCCACTCTGCAGAAGCAGAGGGACGATCTTCACACTGATCAAGAACAGGCACGAACACTCAGAATGAGAGTGAGGAGGTGGTAACATTATGGAACGAAGAACATCATGACCTGGAATTATTATAAACCTGTGTCTCTCCAATTAGCACTTCAACGGCAGGACAGTGAAAGGTGTGATCTTCATCTGTCCCGTGCCTTCACGTCGCAAGTTAAATCAGACGAGCAGATAGGTGAAGACAATTAGCAGAGAAACAGACCAGAGACGTGAAATATGTGAGTGGGTTTGATGTGCAGCAGCCTATAAAATTACTAAAAGGCCAGCAAGTGGGGACCAAAGGCATATTATGGTTGAAAGACTGTCACAATCAACAGACAAACCAAAATAAAAATGCCTGAATATACACAGTATTTGGAGCACACAAGCACTCTACGTTTTAAGATCCATGTTCAATTTTAACTGGAAATACTTTAAATGAAATAGTTAGCTGGGGGGGGGGGGGGGGGGGGGGGGGGTCGATGGGGACTGGGAAACAATATGTTTAAAAGTGAAATAGTGCAAATGCTGGAGACTTGAACTGTCATCTCGGACAGCAACTCTGCCAGACAGCCTGACAGGTTACGCACTTCAGCATTTTGTGCCACTGATTGAATTTTATATAGCGGATTAGCTACAGAAAGCAATATATTTTTTCTCCAAAGAGTCACCGAGTGCACAATTAATAACACAAAAGCATTGATCGTGTATATTTTGTGTCAATAAGATCAAACAGAAGCTAAACACTCTGCAGTGGATGACTCACCTCACGACTCCCCATAGAACCACCTAGACTAACAAACTCAGAGAAGGATTGGGCAACTCAGTCCCTTGCCTTCTCTGCTATTTAATGAGATCACGGTTGTTCTAATTGTAACCTCAGCTCTGCCTACCCTGTTTAGCCCCAGTAATCTTTCACTGCTTATCTACCTACCTTCGCCTTGAATACATTCAATGACTTTGCATGAACTGGGTGGCACGGCGGTAGAGATGCTGCCTTACAGCGTCAGAGGCCCGGGTTTGATCCCAATCCCGGGTGCTGTCTGTATGGAGATTGTACGTTCTCCCCGTGACCTGCATCAGTTTTATCCGGGATATCCGGTTTCCTCCCACACTCAGGTTTGTCGGCCAATTGGCTTGGTGTAAATGTAAATGGTTCCCAGTCTGTGTAGGATATTGTAAGTGTGTGGGGATCGATGGGCAGCGTGGACTCGGTGGGTCAAAGGGCCTGTTTCCGTGCTGTATTTCTAAACTAATCTTAAACTAAACTAAACTGCCCTTTGAGGAAGAAGTTCCCAAAGACTCACGAGTCACGGCCCTCCGAGAAAAAAACAATATCATCTCCTTTCTGTTTAAATTGAGTGTTCCCTTATTGTTACTCGGTGAATTCTCCCTCAAGCCAAAACATCCTCTTTACATCCACCTTGTCATAGAGTCATACAGCATGGAAACAGTCCCTTTGGCCCAACTTGTTCATGCCAACCACGCTTAAGAGCTAAGCTAGTCCCATTTGCCTGCACTTAGTCCATATCCATCTAAACCTTCCCCATCCATGTACCTGTCTAAATCCCCCTTAAATTTTGTTACAGTACCTGCCTTTACAGCTTCCTCTGGCTATTCATTCAATATAGGGCCAGGAAGCGAGCGGGCAAGATCATCTCTGACCCCTCTCACCCTGGCCACAAACTCTTTGAAGCACTTCCCTCTGGAAGGCGACTCCGGACTGTCAAAGCAGCCACAGCCAGACATAAAAACAGCTTTTTTCCACGAGTGGTAGTTCTACTCAATAACCAAAGTCTGTAGTCTCTTTTTTGCTCTGGTTTATTTTCACCCACATGTTTAGACCGTAATGTTGTATCCTTATTGTTTTGATGTGGTTATGCTTTATTCTTAATTGTTAACTGTATGTTTGTGTTGTCATTTGTGAGCGGAGCACCAAGGCACATTCCTTGTATATGCACATACTTGGCCAATAAACGTATTCATTCATTCATTTATTCATTCATTCATTCATTCATTCATTCATTCATTCATTCATTCATTCATTCATTATACACAGCACCCTCTCCATGAAGGAATTGCCCCTCTCATCTCTTTTAAATCCTTCCCCTCTCACCTCAAACTTATGACTTCTAGTTCGGGATTCCCTTACTGTGGGAAAAAGACTGATCTGTATTCACCATTCCCCTTGTCTATGTCAATACTCCTCAGGTTCCTATATGTTTCAATTAATTCATTTCTCTACTGTCGAAATTCCAGCAGGTACAAGCCCAGTCCATCCAATCTCTCCTCAAAAGGCAATCCATTCAATCCAAATAGTGCAGCTCATTTGTAATATATCTATTGTAATATATTTATGCTGGAGATGAATACTCTTCACATGTTTGGATGATGGTAGCACCAGCATCCTGGACTATAGTTTCTTCTAACCTCAATAAATATAAATAGATTGCAATACATGTATTCTGCCCTCTTACCTCTATCCCAACGTTTAAGGGGCAGTTAGACAAGTACATGGGTAGGACATGTTTGGAGGGATATGGACCAAGCGCAGGCAGGTGGGACTAGTGTGGCTGGGACATGTTGGCCGGCGTGGGCAAGTTGGGCCAAAGGGCCTGTTTCCACGCTGTATCACTCTATGACTCCATCTCATCTTTCTCTTATCTCAAAGAGAAATGACAAATTTCAATATTGGCACTGACAACTGGGAAGCTGTTGAGGACCAGTGGATGTGGAGAAAGGACCTCCAGGCGGGTTTGAAGCACCGCAACACCATATGGTTCAAGGCCCTGGAGGCCAGGTACCAACGCCACTAAATGGTCAAGGGCAACAGCAACACACTCCCCAGGGCAACAGCCAGAGACAACTTCACCCGTGGAAGCTGTGGGTGGGTCGGCATGTCAAGGAAAGGCTTCTAGTCAGCCACAACAGGAAATGCAACCATAGATGAAACATTCCCCTCACCACACAGGACATCATCCCCCAGTCAATCATGGGTCTACTTCCATAGCAGCACCACATAGGGTTTTGACAGAGATGGCAGGGTTTATAAATGGATCCTAAGTGCTGTTAAATTCAGCTCATAAGTGAAGAGTTTTACATACGACAAGAGTGCTCTCCAATTTCAAGGCTCATATGTTTATATTTCAAGTGGTGAATTGTGCAGATGGGCTCTCACAATGGGAGTACATAGGACGGAACAGTGGCACGGCGGTAGACTCGCTGCCTTACAGCGCCAGAGACCCGGGTTCGATCCTGACCACGGGTGCTGTCTGTACGGAGTTTGTACGTTCTCCCCGTGACCTGTGTGGGTTTATACCCGGGTGCTCCAGTTTCCTCCCACACTCCAAAGATGTGCAGGCGTGTGGGTTAATTGGCTTTGATAAAGATTGTAAATTGTCCCAAGTGTAGGATAGTGTTAGTGTATTGGGTGATCACTGGTTGGAGTGGACGAGGTGGGCCAATGGGCCTGTTTCCGCACTGTATCTCTAAACTAAACTACCATGTTGACATTTTTACCTGTTATTTAATCACCCACGGTTGTCAGAACATTTCTGTTTGGTAATGTATAAAATGTGGATGTGTCAAACTATTTTGACAATCCTTGCAGTTTGTTGCACGGGGTCATGGTGTATTGAAATCTGGTTAGTTTTTTAAATATTTCACAATCAGGTGGTGGGAATACATTTGATATGTTCACATCTTGGGAGAGAAAGGAGGAAGTGGAGAGGAATAGTAATGTAATATTAGCAATAAAATCGCTCAGGGTGGGTTCGAAAGGAGCCAGAGTGTCACCATAAACTATGTTCATTATCCGAATGACATTGGACAGCTCACTATTCATAGCTGCCCCCTTGTGCATAGGGATAAATTGAAACACCTGCTTGCTTGCTCCTGCCTGCCCATCATTGTATAAAAATATCGACCACAAATGGGGTCTAATTAGTGACGGCTCCATCGAAATAGTAACAGGGAAATGCAACCGTCTACATCATCCTGACAACCCACTTTAGCTCACACTCGGCACCTTTGCACATTTCTCGTAATTAAACAAACAAGCTAACCAGTACAGGAAGCGCAGCAGCCATTTGGTCAGAAAGGTTGTAGTCTTACTATTTTGGGACAGCTTCATTGATGGACTTGGATGTTTGTCCGTCCCAGAAAGCGGAACTATTGGAAAGCAGAAGGCTGTGGAGGACAGGTCAATGGATATTTTTAAGGCAGAGATGGACAGATTCCTGATTAGTACAGGTGTCAGGGGTTAGAGTCGAAGAGTGATACAATGTGGAAACAGGCCCTTTGGCCCAAATTGCCCACACTGGCCAACATGTCCCATCTGCCAGCATTTGGTCCATATCCCTCCAATTCTGTCCTATCCATGTACCTGTCTAACTGCTTCTAAAAAGTTGGGATAGTCCCTGCCTCAACTACCTCCTCTGGCAACTTGTTCCATACATCCACCACCCTCTGTGTGAAAATGTTACTCCTCAGGTTCCTATTATATCTTTTCCCCTTCATCTTAAACCTATCTCCTCTGGTCCTCGATTCACCTACTCTGGGCAAGGGACTGTGCATCTGGGGAGAATGGGGAGAAGGCAGGAGAAAGGGGTTAGGAGGGAGAGATAGATCAACCATGATTGAATGGCGGAGTAGACTTGATGGGCCGAATGGCCTAATTCTGCTCCTTTTACTTATGTGCCCTTGTGAGTAACAGGAATGGCATGATAGGGGCAGGGGACAGACAATGACAGCAATAGCAAAAGCAGCACCCATCAGTTAAAGCAGAAGAGACGAAGAGCTGTTTCCAATTATTATCAACGTATTTCAGAGTTCATCATTAGCTCTTATGTATTTCATCTTAAAGCGGGCTAATGACTTGTTATGTGCGTGCTACTTAAAAGATAATTCACAGTTAGTCTTTCAACATTTTATGGGATCGAGCATATGAAAGATCCATAACACAGAGATTGAAATTGAACACAGTCTGTGGCGCGGACTCAAGTACCATTGTTGTGAGCTGTGGTTTCGGCAAATTATTGATGCAAATGTGGAACAACACTTCAGGAATTTGAGCGTTTTCATCACCTTTTTATGCAGACCCTGCCGTCACTTCTGATCAACACACAAAATGTCAATCCAGGAGCCTCCGGGGATGAGTGTCTGATATTAAATCAGCAATTCGTTGCATATATCATATAGAAACTCATGTGATGCACAATGGACTGCTGCATCCTGCATAGGGTTGCTGTGTGTGTCGTGCTATGCAATTCAGAAAGAAACGCTATAGTTCCTGGCAATTTTAGTTCCTGAAAGCGAAGGGCTTGGGTCAGGGGAAAAGTAAAACAGTAAAAATAACATTAAAATGAACAACATCTTGCCCAGACCATTGCCAGGATAACGGGGCACTGCCATGGATGTTTTAATGAAGTGTGTGCTTCTGGGCTTATCTCTGTTACAGTTGTAATGGCGGGTGGTCTGGTTTCACAAGTCAAGGGAATTGAATCTTGGGAGCAAAAGGCAAGAGGGCAGCACTGAGTACTGCCACAAGGGAGAGTGTTTTTCCAGCAAGGTTTGTGTGCCGAGGAACTGGGGCATGTCCCTGCTGGTGCCATGTCATGCTCCCTATCAATTGCAAGCCACTCAGCACCCACCCCACCATGACCTCCGATCCATCCCAGTTTCCAATCTCCCTCTCGATCTCCAGTTGCTCTCTAACCATTTCATCTCTCCATACCCCCACTCCCTCGCCATCTGCTAACCTTTCTCCAATCTATGCTCTCCCTCTTTACCTCAATTTTTTCCCCAATAGTTTAGTTTAGTGTAGAGACACAGCAAAGAAACAGGCCATTTGGGCCTCCGAGTCCGTGCCGAAAAGTGACCCCACACACTAACACTATCCCACACGCACTAGGGACAATTTAAAATTGTCCGTAGTGCCGAACCAGGCTTCTACGCGGCGTTTCGGGAGGCATCGAGACCGCGGTGCCTCGATATAGGCCTCCGGCCTTAGACCAAGGATCTGCCTAGTATAATATAAGGCACTAACAGGGGTGGCACAGTGGTACATTGTAGAGTGGTGCCTTACAGAACCTAACATGGGGTGCTCTCTGTACGGAGTTTATATATTCTCCCTGTGACCACGTGGGTTTTATCCGGGCGCTCTGGTTTCCTCCCACATTCCAAAGACGTGCAGGTTTGTAGATTAATTGGCTACTGTAAATTGTTCCTCTTATGGAGGATAGAACTAGTGTACGGGTAATCACTGGTCAGCGTGGACTCGATGGGACCAAGGGCCCGTTTCCACACTGTACCTCTAAACTAAACTAATTTTATTTACAAGACCATCATAGAAATTCACAAACATTATCTGAAGTGAACATTAACTTAAGCACTACAATCTAGAGATATTGCTTCTCATTTATCATGAGATATATTCATATCAATTAATTTATTCATTCGATTATAAGGAAGAACTACCAATAACTCCATTTAAATTTTGTTACAACTTGCCAGATTGACAAACGACATTATCCACATCGATTTTTACTATCATGTTTTTAACATTTACAATAGTAGTGATTTAAGGCTGAACTTTGTTTTGAAAAGGTAAATAATCTAAGCTCAGTCCCACAATGGATATCGTTGACGTATCCTGGCACACAATTTAGAATAAATATGCTTCATACTGACATTAGAAGTAACAGTTGCCCTAGCCAGGATTTTCTCAGTGTACATATTAGCATGACCTGCTGCACACCCCTGAGGTAACCATGTCTAGAGAAGCTTGAAGACAATCTCAGACACAACGTCTGGCAGATGACAAGACGGTTGGACAACAGATGGATAGCAACAGGAGGCTGGATCATTTGCTGATGCCGTACAGTTTGCTACAGGTTATTGATGTATGCCAGCATTAGGATTACAATTCCACTCTGTCATAAACCTTTGGAGAACCGATTCATGTCTTCATTATTAACATGCCCTTCCACCACTCAAATATTTTTATTTATGTACTCGTCAGCTGAACTGACAGAAATACTGTTGTGCAGGCTTTTAAGTTAACACCTGACAGAGTCACTGTTGATAAATTAGCCGCTATTTAATGCCATCTTACTTTCTATTGAGTTGAAATCATATCATAGTCATAGAGTCATACAGTGTGGAAATACACCCTTCGACCCAACTTGCCCACACAGACTAACATGTTCCAGCTACACTAGTCCCACCTGTCTACGTTTGGCCCTTATCCCTCTAAACCTGTCCTATCCATGTACCTGTCCAAATGTTTCTCAACATTGTTATCATGTCATAATAGTCGGAATTCACACATTAACTTAAAATTCTCTTGTTGGTTATTGTGGGGACGACGTTATCTAGTTCAACAGTTAAATAGGTTTTTTTGTTACTTACTTTGCAAAAAAAGCGAACATGTATTTTCTGTTTATGCATTAGTTTCTAATATCGCACAGTACAATTTTAAACTATGGGATTAACTAATGAAATGGTGAACGCTGCTTTTCTGGGCCATTAAGTGAATCAGTCATCAATCATTTAAGTTTAAATCTACAACAAATAAATCTACCTAATGCGTTGCAACTTAATGATATTCTAGCTGTGAACAAAGAGCAAAATGCTGTCGGAGCTCAACATTATATTTCTTTTTTTCACAGAGGGTGTGGGTATATGGAACAATGAAGATAGTTGAGGTACTGTAGTTACTGTAAGAGCATTTAAAAGACACTTGAATAGGCACATAGATAAGAAAGGATTAGAGGGATATGGGCCAAACACAGGCAAATGTGACTATTTAGAAGGGCATCTTGGTGGGCACGGACAAGTTGGGCTGAAGGGCCTTTTTCCATGCCGTACGACGCTATGACAATTTCGGTCGGAACCATTCTTCAGACTGGTTTTGTTTTTGCTTAAGATTTGCAGCATTTGCAGTTTCTTCTGTCAACATTGTACATATGTTTGGTTTTTTAAATATTTACAACTGAGTGATTGGGAGAATCCTGCCTGGAGTAACTCAGTGGAGAACTCAGGATTAGCTGGGTGCAGTCCCTCTGAAAAGCCACATGGAGCCCAGACTGAGGCCGGGAGAGTCAGGAAGCAGAATGGGCTCCATTCTCCACTTGGCAAGTGGACATCTGGACATCTAGACCTCATATTTCGCTTGAGCAGCTTACATCCCAGCGGTATGAACATTTACTTCTCTAACTTCAAGTAACCCTTGCTTTCCCTCTCTCTCTATCCTTCCCCCTTCCCAGTTCTCCCACCATTCTTACTGTCTCCGACTACATTATCTCTGTTTGCTTTGTTGTTACCTTCTCTCAGCTAACGATGATCTATTCTACATTTTCCTTGTTCCCCATTCCCTTTGTCTTATTTTCACACCTTTCACTTCCTTATCTATGTATCTCCCTCTCCCCTGAGATCAGTCTGAAACGTCACCCATTCCTTCTCTCCAGAGATGCTGAGTTACTCCACCATTTTGGGTCTATCTTCAGTTTAAACCAGCATCTGCAGTTCCTTCCTACACATTTAGACATTGAGGTAAGGTTTGCTGCTCACACTTTGGGATCCTCATGCAACAAACTACCATGCACGATTGTCTGAATTTATCCAGTCTCCTCTCATCTAACATTGTGTTGGACTGACTTGATGTGTAAAGATTTGAAATATCTTTAATCAGATCATCTTTAATTGGTTAGTAGATACATCAAGTATGTCAATTAAATCAGGGTTAGTGTAGATGTGTCCAATATAGCACAAGGGGCAGCACAGTGGTGCAGCAGTATAGCTGCCTTACAGAACCACAGACCCAGGTTCAACCCAGACTACAGACCCTTCTTCAGACCTGAAACATCACCTATTCCTTTCCTCCAGAGATGTTGTCTGACCTGCTGAGTTACTCCAGCTTTTCTTATCTTTGGTTGAACCAGCATCTGCAGTTCCTTCCTGCAGGTTTGTAGGTTAATTGGGTTCTGTGAATTGTAACTTGTCCCTGGTGTGCAGGATAATGTTAGTATACGGGGTGATCGCCGGTCGGCACGGACTCCTTGGGCCGAAGGGCCTGTTTCCACCCTGTATCTCTAAAGTCTTAAGAAGATTCAATAGTGCTTTATTGCCACGTGTGCACTGCACAGTAAAGATGTTTGCATTGATCACACATCCACAGGTCGCCATATTTTGGCGCCATTTACATAAAGTCCAATGACCAGTCCATGCGCTCGATGTACTGGAGCAGCTTCTGAGCTTTCCCCCTGCAGGCAGCAGGCCGCCGGGTCATTCTCTGTGGCATCGAGCCAGCCCTGCCACCGTGTGTGGCCAAAGGGAGTTCTTCGGCTTCCCCCTACAGTCCGCGGCCCACCACCTCTTGCTTCGTCTAGCCACCGGGCCTCCTGGGCGATTTCCTGCTCCTCGGCGCATCCCAGGAACATAAACGACATTGTGCTATTTTCCGTTGAAAGATTCTGGGTGTATTTCGATAACATATCACGTTGGCTGTGTTTAGAATGATCATTCCCATTAAAGCGAGTTACTGTAGTGTCTCTTTAAAACGTGGTGTCCTATTTCTAATCACGACGATTGGAAAGCACACCCCATGCTACCTCTACGGAATGTGTCACAGCTTATCCTGTATCTCATTATTCTCTGTCTGCCTCTTGTGCTCTATCAGTGTTGGTTCAGTGAAATTAGCTCCCTGGAGATGCTTCGTATTTCTCAAGCCATTCTGTTCAGATTACACTTCACAGTATTTAAAGGTGCTTGTCAAACCAAGGAAAAGTCTGCCAAAAAAATGTCATCATATTTCGATGCAAAATGAAATTAATAAAATACAAGTCTATCTATCAACACAAACAATACACAAGGAGTTTGATGGTCACCAACAATATAAACGCTATAAAGCTGACCTGAACTACATTATCATAGTTGCTCACATCCATTTTGATGAAGGTTCGTCAACCTAAAATGCTAATGCTCTTACTCAATTGATGCTGCATGATCTGCTGAGGACTTCCAGCATTTTCTAGTTCATTACAGTATTTTGTAGAATAATAATTGATTCATATTGATAGGTGACATTAGCCTTCATAAGCAAAATGTAAAAATGGCGGCGCTGCCCTAGCAGCTGCGGCTTACCTGCGGTCCGTTTGTCTTTGTGTTTTGTTGGGGGGGGTTTTATCTTAATTGTAGTTGTGATGTCGTGTTTTTGTGTTTTTGTACTATGTGTGTATGTGGGGGGGAGGGGGGAACTGTAAAATTGTAGATGTGTCCCTTCCGAACGGAGACCCGACCTTTGTTTTCTGGGTCGGGTCTCCGTTCTTGCTGCGGCCTACCATCAGCCCAACTCCTGGAGCTGGCGGCCTCCAGGGCTCTGGTTCGCAGAGCCCGCGGACCGGACTCACCATCAGCAGAGCTGGCCGTCCTCGGAGGCTGCGGGAGCGGCTGCGACTCGCCTTAGGCTCGGGCCGCGTGGATGCCGACATCGGGAGCAGCAGCAGCGTGTTCACCTGCCCCGGGATGCGGGGCTTGGGTCGGCCCGCCGCGGACATTTCACCGTCCGGCATGGCCTGAAATAGGCCGCGGGATTTTTTACTGCTCAGCGGGGGCTTCAGTGTCGGGAGCCACGACCGCCCCGACGTGCAGCAACAGTGGCAGCGACAGCGTGTTCGCCCGCCCTGGATCGCGGGGCTTGGGTCGGCCCGATGCGGACCTTCCACCGTCCGGCGTGGCCTGGAACGTGGCAACGACACCAGCCTGGCCGCGGGAGAAGACGGCAGGGGAAGGGAAAAGACATTCTGGCCTTCCATCACAGTGAGAAGGGGACTGGAGGAGACTCACTGTGATGGATGTTTCTTTTTTTTGTGTGTTGGTTGGGGTTATGTAATTTGCTTGTTTTATTGCTTTTATTATTGGACTGTGGGTGACTAAATTTCGTCCAAAAAACTTGTTTGATGGTCATGTGTGTGAATCAGTTACAGGGAAATAAATAGGAGAACAGTGGCAATGGGATTGCTCTAACAGCCTGCATAGACAC
Source organism: Rhinoraja longicauda (assembly GCF_053455715.1). NCBI lineage: Eukaryota > Metazoa > Chordata > Chondrichthyes > Rajiformes > Arhynchobatidae > Rhinoraja > Rhinoraja longicauda. Next base: position 38,517,162 of record NC_135967.1, on the reverse strand, counting down.
AATGGGCTGATTGGCCTTCTCCAATGTCAAAGGAATAATGTGGAGAAAATGAAATTTCTGAACATCTTCATTCACCTATGACAGATAATATAGGCAATGAGAGCAACACTGGGAGAACAGCCTGTATTTACAAAGGGGAAGTAAACTCAAACAAATGTAGTGAGTTATCCTCGGAGATGCACAGTAAAGTTGGAGCCTTGTTTCCTTCGCCACGATAAACTGAAAGACATTGCTTGAAAACAAATATCTTTCCACTTTGAATCGAACCACGATTGTCCATCAAACAAAATTACCTGCCAGAATTTTCACTTGATGAATAAAACATTGACTCATTATTGGAGCTTCTTATAATTACCCATCTTCACATTTTCAATAAACAATACAAAATGGGAATGATAATGCGAGACAAAATGACACAAGCGAGCTCTGTTATCAGAGACGAAGACTCGAGGCCCACTGTTTACTACAGAATCGTTTTATTGTGGATCATCAGTTCCACTTTACCCGAGGTACTACTCACCAAATGTATGCTACGCTCATAAAATCATCATAAAAAGCCGACTTCGTCCCATTGCAAAGCCTCATTACTTGAACATTGCTGGGGATTAAACCAACTAAAATGAGTTCTGGAACCGGCGACTCTTTTAGACTTGTGCAAGAAGGAACTGCAGATGCTGGTTTAAACCGAAGATAGACACAAAAAGCTGGAGTAACTGCAGGACAGGCAGCATCTCTGGAGAGAAGGAATGGGGGACGTTTTGGGTCGAGACCCTTCTTCAGACTTGGTTGCTGTCCCTTAAAGGGAGTCATTTCAAGTGTCCGCAGTTTTATTTATTTCATTGTGCCCTTGGATTCTGGAGCTACGCTTGCAAATAAAGGCTCTGAATCTTGTAGCAGCTCGTGAAAGCGTTCTGATTCAATGCAGCACTACACACGAAGAGCGGTAAACTATACAGTCCTGTTATAGTGATTTAATGGAACAGTCTGAAATATAATGAAAGGGCAAACATTTTTCTTAGACATCAAGGTTACAGCCCCAGGTTCAGAGTGTGGAACTCAGAGTAATAGAGGACTAACTGATCTAATGAGAAATGATTCAACTGCCACTTATAGGTACTCTAGTGGTAGGTGCTGATTTTTGTAACACTGGATTGAGAATCTTTATAGGAAGCATTTCCTTAACCTATGTCAGATGGTGTACAATTGAACAATTGGCCTAATTCATTCTACTAACTAAAAGCCCTGTCACTCAATTTTGTAGGAGAAGCTGCATAGCCTGTTGAAAAAGCGTGTGTCTAAATCTTAATAAAGTGACTGGGGTAGGAGCTGCTTTACATCCTCGTCGACCACCCTGGGTAGTTCTACGGAACTGGCGAAATTTGCAGCAAAGCGTCAACTACGGTACTCTGAAGCACCAATTGCCACTTTTGACTGTTGTAGTTGACATACGAAAGAAGAAGAATAAAGTGACCCTATTTCATTCAATCTTATGTTACAAAGAAGCCTTAGTTGGAATCAAATGATGACTTTCATATGGCAGGCTCAGGAAAAAAAAAATAGACTCCTTCATTGAAAATAATTTTGTTCTTTTGTAGAGTGCAGATAATTGGAAAAAAATTCAACGATGATTTACATAGTTCACAGCAATAATTGAAGGAAATAGAAAAGGAAACGAATGAACACAATTTTTCTGCATGTTTTTGGGAAAGACGCTAAATATTTGCAATAATTTCACCATGCTATTGGATATAATGGTGAATAAGTTGAGAGAAACACTTATCTATTAGAAATATGGAAGCAGAATTTCCATTAATTTCTGTCAGTAGTAGTCTAAAACCCTGGTGAAACCAGCAAACCTATCGCGAAGCATCAGGGAATTTTAAATGCATGTTACATTAAAATTTAATTCATCTTTGGTGTTCTTCAAAACTGGTTTTTGCCTAAAGCCCACCCAGTCCACAAAATTGGTCATCAACCACATCTCCGTCATAATTGCTAAGACGAAATGTGAAAGGGAATCTAACGAGTAAAATTTCAAATACAGTTTCCATCCAAGATAAGAAACCAAGCCCATCTTTATAAGCGGAAATAAAACATTAATCAGTATGTAACTAAACCAACAGTTTTCAACTTGGCATATGAATGTCATGAATTGACAGAGTTATTTATCTTGTGCGGAATAATTTGTGCCATTATTACTTCCAATAAAATATGAGATGGAATCTGAAGATGAAAATAGTATTATAAATATATTTAATATTTTATAAATATAGTTTGTTTCCTGTCTATCATTTTCCAGTCCTCTGAAAAGAAACATAAAAATAGTCTCTTTCAGAATCCTCTAACATCCTATATGGTTTTCACTGATTCTCTATCTCAAAGCCATATTTCCACACTCTCCTATTAACCTGTGTTATGTATCTAGAAACTAGGCAACACAGTGGCACAGTGGTGGAGTTGCTGCCTTACAGCTCCAGAGACTCGAGTTCCATCCTGACTATAGGTGCCATTTGTACGGGGTTTCTACGTTCATCGGACAAAGTCAGCATGGATTTACAAAAGGCAAATCATGTCTGACGAATCTTATAGAATTTTTCGAGGATGTAACTAGTAGAGTGGATAAGGGAGAACCAGTCGATGTGTTATATCTGGACTTTCAGAAGGCCTTTGACAAGGTCCCACATAGGAGATTGGTGTACAAACTTAAAGCACACGGTATTGAGGGTTCAGTGTTAAGGTGGATAGAAAATTGGTTGGCGGACAGGAAGCAAAGAGTAGGAATAAACGGGTCCTTTTCGGAATGGCAGGCAGTGACTAGTGGGGTACCGCAAGGCTCAGTGCTGGGACCCCAGTTATTTACAGTGTATATTAATGATTTGGACGAGGGAATTGAATGCAACATCTCTAAGTTTGCGGATGACAAGAAGCTGGGTGGTAGTGTTAGCTGCGAGGAGGATGCTAGGAGGCTGCAGAGTGACTTGGATAGATTAGGTGAGTGGGCAAATGCATGGCAGATGCAATATAATGTGGATAAATGTGAGGCTATCCACTTTGGCGGCAAGAACAGGAAAGCAGAGTATTACCTGAATGGTGAACGATTAGGAGAAGGGGAGATGCAACGTGACCTGGGTGTCATGGTGCACCAGTCATTGAAAGCAAGCGTGCAGGTGCAGCAGGCAGTGAAGAAAGCGAATGGTATGTTGGCATTCATAGCAAGAGGATTTGAGTTTAGGAGCAGGGAGGTTCTACTGCAGTTGTACAGGGCCTTGGTGAGACCGCACCTGGAGTATTGTGTGCAGTTTTGGTCTCCTAATCTGAGGAAAGACGTTCTTGCCTTAGAGGGAGTACAGAGAAGGTTCACTAGATTGATCCCTGGGATGACGGGACTTTCATATGAAGAAAGACTGGATAGACTAGGCTTGTACTCGCTGGAATTTAGAAGACTGAGGGGGGATCTTATAGAAACATATAAAATTCTTAAGGGGTTGGAGAGGCTAGATGCGGGAAGATTGTTCCCGATATTGGGGGAGTCCAGAACCAGGGGTCACAGCTTAAGGATAAGGGGGAAGTCTTTTAGGACCGAGATGAGAAAACCTTTCTTCACACAGAGAGTGGTGAGTCTGTGGAATTCTCTGCCACAGAAGGTAGTTGAGGCCAGTTCATTGGCTATATTTAAGAGGGAGTTAGATGTGGCCCTTTTAGCTAAAGGGATCAAGGGGTATGGAGAGAAGGCAGGTACAGGTTACTGAGCTGGATGATCAGCCATGATCATATTGAATGGTGGTGCAGGCTCGAAGGGCCGAATGGCCTACTCCAGCACCTATTTTCTATGTTTCTATGTTTCTATGTTCCTGTGACGATGTGGGTTTTATCCGGGTGCTCCGGTTTCCTCCCACACTCCAAAACCATAGAGGTTTGTAGGTTAATTGGCTTTGGTAAAGTTGTAAATTGTCCCGAGTGTGAAGGATAGTGCTAATGTACAGGGGCTGCTGGTCACTGTGGACTGAGCCGAAGAGCCTGTTTTGGCGAAGTATCTCTAAAGTCTAAACTCTAAATTCGTTGACTTCCTTCTCAAGTACATTTCACAACTTGGCCTCCAAGGTAGAGAATTCCATCCTCAGGATGAAAAAATGTATCATCTTGGTCCTAATTGTCTTATTTGCTTCCTGTCACTTTGACACTCGGTTCTCGACATCCCAGCCAGGTGTATCATTCTCCCAGCAACTTGTGAAACACTATTGCATTCTCATATATTTCAATGAGATCTCCTCCCATTCTTCTAAAACTTTGTCCATACAAACGTTATGGGCGACACGGTGGTGCAACGGTAGAGTTGCTGCCTTACAGCGATTGCAGCGCCAGAGACCCGGATTCGATCCCGACTACAGGTGCTGTCTGTATGGAGTTTGTACGTTCTCCCTGTGACATGCATGGGTTTTCTCCAAGATCTTCGGTTTCCTCCCACACTCCAAAGACATACAGATCTAGGTTAATTGGCTTGGTAAATGTTTAAAAAAATTGTCCTTAGTGGGTATAGGATAGTGGTAGTATGCAGGGATCGCTGGTCGGCACAGACCCAGAGGGCCGAAAGGGCCTGTTTCCGCGCTATATCTCTAAACCCAGTCAAACCTTTCTTTATATACTAACCTTGGCATCCCAGGAATCAGCCATAAAGTCATAGAGTCACACAGCACGGAAACAGGTCCTAAGGCTCAATTTGCCCATGCCAACAAAGACGCCCTATCTACACCAGTCACGCCTGCCCACGTTTGGCCAGGATCCCTCTACACCTTTTCTATCCATGTATCTATCCAAATATCCTTAAAATGCTGGCATAGTACTTGCCTTAACTACCTCCTCTGGCAGCTCATTTCATATACCCACCTGTAGATGGTTATGCATGCAACCTATACTGTAGCTACCTTATCACCACTAACCACGCCCCATCCTATTAGTACAACTGTAGTCTCCTCCCTTTGTTCCACCCTTTTAGGTCCCGGTACGTCTGAAGGCTGGATGCAGTCAGTGCTGGGACGTGTGTGCCATGTGCTATAATAAACTACCAGTAAAGGTTACAGTGTGTCAGAGAACACTCCTTTACATGGTGTCAGAAGTGGGATGCGAGCGTTTCCCGTTTACCGGTTTTCATTTATTTTGTTCCCGTTAGTGCCCAGTTTCGGGTTTCCCTCGATATGGCGTCCTCATGCCGAAAGCCATCTCCCCTTGTCTTCGATGCCGACATTGCGGAACGATGGTCGACTTTTGTGATGGACTACACTCACTACGTCAATATTGCGAACCGGAACGACCCAGCCGCGGTCAAAGCATCACTTTTGCTCAACCTGGCCGGTCCCGACGCAATGAAGAGAGCTCAAGCCTTTGTCTATGCACCAGCGGTCCTGGATGACAACGACCAGCCGGTCGAGCCAGCTGAATCGGCCGACGACCCGGTATGTCTTTTGCGCAAATTCGCGGAGCTATGCGACCTGCCCTCCAACCGTATACTGGAGCGGGCCAGGTTCTTCTCACGCAAGCAACAGCCGGATGAACCTGTTGAATGCTTCATTGCCGACCTGCGACACCTTGCCCAGCGGTGCCGATTCGAAACCATGCGCGACCAGCTCGTCAGAGACATTCTCGTTACCGGTATGGTCGATCAGAAGCTGCGTGCCGACCTGCTGCAACGGCCTGACCTAACCCTGACTCAAGCAATGCATGCGTGCCGCATTGCCGAAGTGGTCCACCATCCTCACGGACAGAGGGGGTCTGACAACCGAGCCGTAAATTTAACTGGAGTTGCTGGACAACGACGGATGAGGGAGAACTTTCGCCCTCCACAGCGGCCCGTTCGCACACCCCGGGACCCAAGATCTAACAAGTGTCCTAACTGCAGCTACGTACACTCCTCAGAATCACAGTGCCCAGCCCTTGGGAAGACATGCAATTTCTGCGGGAGAAGAAACCATTTTGCAGCTGCCTGCCGATCCCGTGGGAAAGTTCCCTCAGCTCCCAGACAACTCCTAGACAATCTTTTGCAGGTTGATAGCGAGATGGACTCTGAGCCCAGCTTTTCCACGGGAGATGTAAGTATTTACACTCTCCTCCACAGCCGATCTCGCCTCCCCGATCCTTCTGTGAACATAACTGTCAACAATAAGTGTTTCTCTGCTAAACTTGACACGGGGGCGAAGGTGAACGTAATGTCAACAAAGCTGTTCCACCGGATAAGGAATAATGAGCTGCTGATTGCCGACCGCTCTGTTTTGCGTGCCTATGGGGGAGAGGAACTAACACCTGTGGGGAGGGCGACCTTCCACTGCGTGCTGCAGGAAGGTTCCCAGGACCTGTCTTTCTTCATTCTGGACAGTGACTGTGTGACGTTGCTTAGCAACCGGGCATGCCAGGATCTTGGGCTGGTGTCGTTTAACCATACGGTCCACAAGGTGCAACCTGTGATGGATCCACTATGTGAGTACCCAGACCTGTTTGACGACAAGCTGGGGAAGCTGCCGGTGGTGTACAAGATCGCGACAGACCCATCTGTGGAGCCCGTGATCCGTCCACCCCACAGGGTGTCTTTTGCCATGAAGGGCAAAGTGGAGAATATGCTCAAGGACATGGTCAACATGGGAGTGCTGGAGGCTGTCAGCGATCCAACCGTATGGGTCTCCACCATGGTCGCCACGTTGAAGAAAGGAAAAAATGAGATACGGGTGTGCATTAACCCCAAGGACTTAAATATGGCAATTAAACGGCCCCACTACCCCATGAGGACTGTCGAAGATGTTGCCGCCCAGGTGGGACAAGCTACTGTGTTCTCCGTCCTCGATGCAAGGAGCTCGTTTTGGCAGATACCCCTGGACAAACGCTCCACGGATCTGACCACGTTCAGCACGCCCTTCGGCAGGTTTAAGTTTTTACGGATGCCGTTCGGCATCAACTCTGCCAGCGAGGTATTTCAGCGTTCTATGGAACAACTATTTGCAGGTCTGCCCTGCGCGATTATTGTGGATGACATTCTGGTCTATGGGAGGGACGTGGCCGAACATGACCACAACCTCCGGCGGATTTTGGACCGTGCCCGGCAGATAAATTTGAAGCTCAATCGGTCAAAGTGCAAGTTCCGGGTGCCTGAGGTCACATACGTCGGACACATCTTCACAGCCCAAGGGTTAAAGCCAGACCCGCAAAAGACCAGCGCCATCTCTGAGCTGCCGGCCCCGACTGACGCTGTCAGTCTGCAGCGCTTCCTGGGCATGGTGAACTACCTGGGGAAGTTTATCCCCGACCTCAGCGAGTTGAGCGCACCCCTGAGACAACTCACAAAGAAGGACATTGCCTGGGCATGGTTTCCACACCACCAGCAGGCGTTCGACCTGCTGAAGACGAGGCTGGTCAGCACACCAACACTAAGGTTTTTTGATCTGCTGCTTCCAATCGTGGTCACCTGCGACGCCTCCCGATTTGGACTGGGTGCTGCCTGCCTGCAACTCCACGCTGACGACTCGCTGCAGCCTATCTCCTATGCCTCTAGGACAATGACGGCCACAGAGCAACGCTATGCTCAGATAGAGAAGGAGCTGCTGGCGGTGGTTTTCGCGTGTTCGAAGTTTAGAGACTTCTTATTCGGCACCAGGTTCACCATTGAAACGGATCACCAGCCACTGGTGACAATACTTAATAAACCGATACACTGCGCTCCTGCCAGACTACAGCGGATGATGCTGCAGCTACAGCGCTTTGACTTTAAGATCGTATATAAGAGGGGCACCGAGATGCATGTGGCTGATGCACTGTCCCGGGCCCCCCGGACCTCCTGCGACCAGCACCCCTTCGAGCAGTCGGACTTACAGGTACTGAACGTCAACTTCGTCCCTTCTCACCAGCTGAAATGCCTGGTTGAACACACCGCAAACGACCCCGACCTGCAGCAGCTTGCTGCTGTCATCAAGCGCGGGTGGCCCACCAAGCGGAATTCGTTGCCTGCCAGCGTCCACCCCTATTTTTTGGTCCGCGATGAGTTAGTCCTCCGGGATGGTATTATTATCAAAGGGCACAAGGTTGTCATCCCGGAATCACTGCGTGGCTTGTATTTTGATGCCGCCCACATGGGACATCCCGGTGCAGATGCCACCATCTCACATGCCCAGGACCAGTACTACTGGCCGGCCATGGCTAAATACATCCAAGCCCGAGTCGATTCCTGTCCGGACTGTCACTCGCTTGCCCCGCATCAGCAAAGACAGCCACTTTTGCAGCAGCCTGCACCTGAAATGCCCTGGACTTCTCTGGCTGCCGACATTTTCGACTGGCGTGGTAAGCAATACCTTGTGCTAGTAGACTCTTACTCGAATTGGTTCGAGGTGGACTTCCTCCCTGCCATCACCTCCGAGATGGTGATCAGCAAGCTTCGCCGCCACTTTGCCACGTTTGGTTCCCCTGTCCGGCTGCAGACAGACAACGGTCGCCAGTTCACCAGCGCTGAGTTTCGAGCGTTTGCCACAAAGTGGAACTTTAATCATTTCACTAGCAGCCCGGAGTACCCTCAAAGCAATGGTCTAGCGGAACGGGCGGTCCGGAGCGCTAAGCACCTGCTTGAACAAACCCGCCTCTCGAACGGGGATTTCTATCAGTGTCTCCTGAACCTTCGCAACATTTCTCGAGACATTTCCATGGGATCCCCTGCCCAGCGACTCATGTCCCGAGTTGTCCGCCCTCCGATGCCTATTGCCCAGCAGTCCCTGATGCCTAAAGTCCTGCAGCCTGCTGATGTCCAGAAACGTATTGCCCAAAAACACGAGATCCAGCGACGGTCGCATGATAAATCCTGCCGCCCTCTTTCTCCACTGATGCCGGGACAGGTCGTCCGTTTGCAGACGTCCACCGGCTATTCCCGACTTGCCACCGTCGTCGGGTTTGACACCGCGCCACGTTCCTACCTCGTGGATTTCGAAGGGACTGTCTACAGACGCAGCCGCCAGCACCTGTTGGCGGTTAACGAGCCCAAACCACCTCCTGCGGTTCCGTATACCCCTCCATCGCGTGTCGAGCCTTCCTCCACTAACGTACCCTCTGCTCCCTGCATGCCACGGTCGGTCCTTTTGCCTCGGGTAGCCCCCCCTGCTCCTCCCGGGCTTGCTCCCCAGGCTCTGTTGTCCCCTGCAAAATCTTCTCTCTCTCCAACTTCAACTCGTTCTACCCCTTCATTTTCGCCTGGCTCTCCTGTGTCTCTCCGTTCCCCCTGCAAGCTGGGTTCTCCACCCAGCTTCTCTCCTCCTGTTTCTGTTCTTGTCCCCCCTCCTACTCTTTCGGGCGGGGAGGGTGAAGGTGCTGTGCGCACTCGCTCGGGTCGGATTGTAAAACCTCCGGCTCGCTACGGAGAATATGTCTAGCTTTGCAGGTACTGTATAATAATCCTGCTACTGTAGTAACTTGTTTGAATTGTAAGGGGAAGGATGTAGATGGTTATGCATGCAACCTATACTGTAGCTACCTTATCACCACTAACCACGCCCCATCCTATTAGTACAACTGTAGTCTCCTCCCTTTGTTCCACCCTTTTAGGTCCCGGTACGTCTGAAGGCTGGATGCAGTCAGTGCTGGGACGTGTGTGCCATGTGCTATAATAAACTACCAGTAAAGGTTACAGTGTGTCAGAGAACACTCCTTTACACCACCAACCTCTGTGTGAAAAAGTTGCCCCTCACATTCCTATTAAATTTCACTCTATTGGTGAAGCTTTATGATGTTAACCCCATGACAAGCCTTTCCTTTCTTAGGTAAGGAGACCAAATTAGAGAATTTAAAATGCAAGTTACATTGAATTTTAATTTATCTTGGGGCAGCAAATGGGGCCGTACGATGGCGCAGCGGTAGAGTTGCTATCTTCCAGCGCCAGAGATCCAGGTTCAATCTCAGCTCCAGGTGCTTGTCTGTACGGAGTTTGTACGTTCTCCCCGTGACCACGTGGGTTTTCTCCGAGATCTTCAGTTTCCTCCCAAACTCCAAAGATGTACAAGTTTGTGGGTTGATTGGCTTGATATAAATGTTTTTTAAAAATTGCCCCCAGTGTGTGTAGGATAGGGATCGCTGGTTAGCGTGGACTCAGTGGGCCAGAAGTCCCCTTTTCTGATTAACTAAACTAAATTAATCTTCGGTATCATCAACCATATCATTGTCATCGACTCTAAAACAAACACTCCAGGCACAAGGAACTGCAGATGCTGGTTGACAGAAGAAAAAAAAGCTAAATGCTGGAATAACTCAGCAGGTCAGGCAGCATCTCTGAAGAACATGGATAGGTGACGTTTAGATCAGGACCCTTCTTCAGACTAATACTCCAAATACCAAATTGCATTCAGAAAGTATTCAGACCCCTTCTCTTTTTCCACATTTTGTTACGTTACAGCCTTATTCTAAAATGGATTAAATTCATTTTTTTATCATCAATCTGCACACAATACCCAAGAATGAAGAAGTGAAAACAGGTGTTTAGAAATTTTGCAAAGTATTTAAAAAGAAATAACTGAAATATCACATTTACATAAGTACTCAGTCCCTTTGCTATGACACTCAAAATTGAGCTTATGTTCATCCTGTTTCCATTGATTATCCTTGAGACGTTTCTACAACTTGATTGGAGACCACCAGTGGTAAATTAAATTGATTGGACATGATTTGGAAAGGCATACACCTGTCTATATAAGGTCCCACAATTGACAGTGCATGTCAGAGCAAAAACCAAGCCATGAAGATGAAGGAATTGTCCGTAGACCTCCGAGACAGGATTGTGTCGAGACACATATCTGGGGAAGGGTATAAAACAATTTCTGCAGCATTGCAGGTCCCGAAGGGCACAGTGGCCTTCATTATTCTTAAATAGAAGAACTTTGGAACCACCAGGACTCTTCATAGAGCTGGCCTCCCGGCCAAACTGAGCAATCGGGGGAGAAGGGCCTTGGTCAAGGAGGTGACCAAGAACCCGATGGTCTCTCTGACAAAACTCCAGAGTATATGCAGCACTCCACCAATCAGGCCTTTACAGTAGAGTGGCCAGACGGAAGCCACTCCTCAGTAAAAGGCACATGACAGCCAGCTTGGAGTTTGCCAAAAGGCACCTAAAGGACTCTCAGATTATGAGAAACAAGATTCTCTGGTCTGATGAAACCAAGATTGAACTCTTTGGCCTGAATGCCAAGCAACACCTCTCATCACCTGGCCAATACCATACCTACGGTGAAGCATGGTGGTGGCAGCATCATGCTGTGGGGATGTTTTTCAGTGGCAGGAACTGGGAGACTAATCAGGATCGGGGGAAAGATGAACGGAGCAAAATACAGAGCGATCCTTGATAAAAACCTGCTGCAGAGTGTTCTGGACCTCAAACTGGGGCGGAGTTTCACCTTCCAACAGGACAACAACCCTAAGCACACAGCCAAGACAAGGCAGGAGTGGCTTCATGACAAGTCTGTGAATGTCCTTGAGTGGCCCAGCCAGAGCCCGGACTTGAACCCGATCGAACATCTCTGGAGGGACCTGAAAATAGCTGTGCATCGACGCTCCCCATCCAACCTGACAGAGCTTGAGAGGATCTGCAGAGAAGAATGGGAGAAATTACCCAAATACAGGTGTGCCAAGCTTGTAGCGTCATACCCAAGAAGACTTGAGACTGTAATCGCTGCCAAAGGTGCCTCAACAAAGCACTGAGTAAAGGGTCTGAATACTTATGTAAATGTGATATTTCAGTTATTTCTTTTTAATTACTTTGCAAAAATTTCTAAACACCTGCTTTCACTTCTTCATTCTGGGATATTGTGTGTAGATTGATGATTAAAAAAAAAGAATTTAATCCATTTTAAAATAAGGCTGTAACGTAACAAAATGTGGAAAAAGTGAAAGGGTCTGAATACTTTCTGAATGCACTGTACTCTAGGTGATGGTCGAAGCAGAATGAGAATGTTGCTCCACACTTGCTCCGCAGATGCTGCCTGGCCTGATGATTATTTCCACCATTTTCTGTGCCTATTTCAACATCTGCAATGTTTTCCTTTTGCATCAGTCCAGCAACGTATGTCCTAATAAACAATTTCATGTCAAAGCACAAAACTACATTGAGAATGATTGAACCGGACAGTAGTAAGAAACAATCAAATGAGAAATTTGAACTGTGATCCATCAAAGGGAAAGGTGCAAATGAAAAAGGAAAGTTCTTTTATGGAAAATGTTATAGTCTACTCTCAAAAAAACTATCCTGTCTTAGATTTGGCAACATCAGAAGCATACACTGGAAGAACAAGCAGATGAGAAACCTTATGTGATGTGGGTATTCCAAACGAAAGGAAGGATTCAATAGATTCAGGAACAGTTCCTGTGGATTGGAGGATAGCTAATGTTATCCCACTTTTCAAGAAAGGAGCGAGAGAGAAAACGGGGAATTACAGACCAGTTAGCCTGACATCGGTGGTGGGGAAGATGCTGGAGTCAATTATTAAAGAGGTAATAACGGTGCAGTAAAAAGATAAGTCCAAGTCAGCATGGATTTATGAAGGGGAAGTCATGCTTGACTAATCTTCTGAAATTTTTGAGGATGTGACAAGTAAAATAGATGAAGGGGAGCCAGTGGATGTAGTGTATCTAGACGTTCAGAAAGCCTTTGATAAGGTCCCACACAGGAGATTGGTGAGCAAAATTAGAGCACAACATTTTTCCTTTTCAGAATGGCAGGAAGTGGCGAGTGGAGTGCCGCGTGAACTGCAAAGAGGATGCAGGAAAATGCCAATGGGTAAATTGTCCTTGATCATTTTATCAAACGGCAGAGGCAGAATGGACCACTCCCATTACCAGCAATTATTTTCTTATACATGGTTGCTACCGAATAAACACACCAATTGTGCTGGATACTCACTCCAATAGCGAAGACTTATTAAATGCAAGAAACTGCAAATGCTGGTTTACAAAAGCAAACACAAAGTGCTGGAGTAACTCACCAGGATAGACAGCATCTTTGGAGAACATGGATAGGTGACGTTTTGCGCTGGAACCCTTCTTCAGAGTTTCTGTTCATCTATTGACTTCACCTATAGCTGCTGTTGAGGGAGTGCAGCGTAGATTCACCTGGTTAATTCCGAGATGGCGGGACTGACATATAATGAAAGAATGGATCGGCCATGATCATATTGAATGGCGGTGCTGGCTCGAAGGGCCGAATGGCCTACTCCTGGACCTATTTTCTATGTTTCTATGTTTCTTGTACCAGTTCTCTGTCATGTCACATTCAACAAACACTTTGAAAGGCAGAGATATATATGCAGGTCAGCTCTGGAGTTCAGCTATTTTGTATCTGTAATGGTTAGGATTCCCATGGTGTTAGGAGCTGATAGTCCTGATGAGCATTTTTGATGACTGAAATGAGGTTGATAGGACAGCAATTGACCTATTTGGATTTGTTCAGCTTCTCATCAGCAGGGAATCTCTGAATACTTTTACATTTTATTGAGAAGTTGGCAATGTTGCAGCAGTATAACAACCAATGACCGCTCGCTCGGGGGGACAAGTCTTCAGCATGCATTATCAAAGTCCATAACTTTCATTGTTTCCAGTGGTTTCCTTATATCATGACCAACCAAGTCAATTTGCTCCACACTGGATTGTACAAACCCTGGGTAGAGGTTCAATTGACATTTTACTGAACATGGTTACAAATCAAGTGGGTCTCCTGATAAAATGAACAAAACAAAAATAAAGAAAATGTAGAAACAAAGAACTGCAAATGCTGGTTAGTGCACAAAAAGACACAGAGTGCCGGAGTAACTCGGCAGGTCAGCCAGCATCTCTGGAGAACATGGATAGGTGGCTTTTTGGGTCGAGACACCACTCTCTAGTTGTTATATAAGAAAATAACTGCAGATGCTGGTACAAATAGAAGGTATTTATTCACAAAATGCTGGAGTAACTCAGCAGGTCTTGGGAGAGAAGGAATGGGCGACGTTTCGGGTCGAGACCCTTCTTCAGACTGATGTCAGGGGGGTGGGACAAAGGAAGGATATAGGTGGAGATAGGAAGATAGAGGGAGATCTGGGAAGGGGGAGGGGAAGAGAGGGACAGAGGAACTATCTAAAGTTGGAGAAGTCGATGTTCATACCACTGGGCTGCAAGCTGCCCAGGCGAAATATGAGGTGCTGTTCCTCCAATTTCCGGTGGGCCTCACTATGGCACTGGAGGAGGCCCATGACAGAAAGGTCAGACTGGGAGTGGGAGGGGGAGTTGAAGTGCTCGGCCACCGGGAGATCAGTTTGTTTAACGCGGACCGAGCGCAGGTGTTGAGCGAAGCGATCGCCGAGCCTGCGTTTGGTTTCGCCGATGTAAATGAGTTGACATCTAGTTGTTGGTAGGGTGGTTCAGTTGGCTGATAACAGCTGGAATGATATTGTCCCTGAATTTAGAGGCATGCATTTTCACACTACTGTACCTTTTGCCTGATGGGAGAGCTATTATCTACCTCATGGAAGACCCTCGGACTATCTTTAATCGAACTTTACTGGACTTTATATTGCACTAAGCATTATTCCCTTTATCATGTATGTGTACACTGTGGACTGCTGGATTGTAATCATGTGTAGTCCTTCCACTGACCGGTTAGCATGCAACACGTGACAATAAACTAAACTAAACTAACTAGTCTTTAGATCTTTTTTTAGATTTTAGAGATACAGCGCGGAAACAGGCCCTTCAGCCCACCGAGTCCGCGCCGCCCAGCGATCCCCGCACATTAACACTATCCTACACACACTAGGGACAATTTTTTTTACATTTTACCCAGTCAATTAACCTACATACCTGTACGTCTTTGGAGTGCGGGAGGAAACCGAAGATCTCGGAGAAAACCCACACAGGTCACGGGGAGAACGTACAAACTCCGTACAGACGGCGCCCATAGTCAGGATCGAACCTGAGTCTCCGGTGCTGCATTCGCTGTAAGGCAGCAACCTTACCGCTGCGCCACCATGCCTCCCAACAATGTTTACATTAAAGGAAGAGTATGTCATGTCAGAAAACACACGTAAGGTACTACATCAAGAATGGGGAGTCACCAGAATTAATATCTGCAAAATAATGGGTAATAAAGAATATGAAAGCCTGCCAATATGACCAATCTTCAGGACCCGAAGTTTTCCCATTCCTGGGTTCTGAAGGGAGTACTCCAGGACATTGTTGATTCCTTAACTGTAATCATTCACTGCCCTCTCAGTTTGGGAACCATTGTTTTAGATTATCAATACACTATTTAAGAAAAGTGAAAAGGTGAAGCCAGGGAATTATAGACCAATTATTCTACCAAATGTTGGTGTGACATTATAATAAAGGGCATTATGAAGGAGCATCTTGGATATTTTTGATTTATTAGGGAGAGCCAGTATGGATTTATATGGATTAAATATGTCTGATAAATCTAATTGAATTTTGGAACCAGTGACTAAAAGGCACCATTGGGAATTCTCAATGGATGTCATCTATAAAGACTGCCAGAAGGCATTTAATATTGTCCCCAGTAAAAGATGGATAGCAAACGTTTAAGCTCATTAATTGATTGAAAGATACAGCACAGAAACAGGCCCTTTGGCTCACCAGGTCCACACCGACCACTGATCACCTGTTCAGACTAGTTCTATGTTATCCCACATTCACAACTGAAGGGTCTCGATTTAAAACGTCTTGAAGAAAGGTCTCGTCCAGAAACATCACCCATTCCTTCTCTCCAGAGATGCTGCCTGGTCGCGATGAGTTACTCAGCTTTTTGTGTCTATCTTCACTCCCTACACACTAAGGGCAAGTTGCAGAGGTCACTTCAACAAAAAAAAACGTGCGTCTTTGGGATATGTTTAGAAAAAATAGCTGGACAGCAGAAAAGAGAGATTAGGCATTATAAGCAACAGTTGAGGTTGTGGAATGAGATCTGTGGTTCATAAGTTCATAAGTTCTTGGAGCAGAATTAAGCCATTTGGCCCATCAAGTCTACTCCGCCATTCAATCATGGCTGATCTATCTTTCCCTCTCAGCCCCATTCTCCTGCCTTCGCCCCATAACCCCTGATATGCCCCATAGACATCTGCCTCGGCAACAGTTCACTGTATTTAGAGATGACAGATGATGATCTAAGAATTTTGCTGATGTTATGAAGATAATTGCACTGTAAGGGGTGTAGATGGATGCATCATACTTAAAAGAGATAGTATTATATGATGCAAATGAATAAAAATGTGGCAAATTAATTTTAACATCGCCAAATATGAGGTCATGCAGTTTGGACCTAAGAAAGATAGAGACTTTTTTAAATGATGACAAGTGAACAGCAATGTAGGATATGGCCAAGTCAAAGGATATTTTTAATGCAGAGATAGATTCTTGATTAGTACGGGTGTCAGGGGTTATGGGGAGAAGACAGGAGAATGGGGTTGAGAGGGAAAGATGGATCAGGCACGATTGAATGGCGAGGTAGACTTGATGGGCTGAATGGCCTCATTTTGCTTCTAGCACTTATGAACATGAACAAGATGGTCAGGAACAGAAAGTAGTCAGGCGAGCAAATGAAATGTCAGCCTTAATATCGAGGGGACTTGAATGTAAAGAAATAGAAGTCAATCCCCTAGTGAGAAATAGCCCTGGCTAGAATTTCACCGTTAGTCTGTTCTGAGCTCTACCTGTTGTACTTGAGTTTGGCTTGATTGTATCTAGGTATCGTATTATCTGATTTGATTGGATAGCATGTAAAACAAAGCATTTCATTGTTCCTTTGTACGTGACAATAATAAAATTAAACCTAAAACCTCAAGCCATTCTAATAGCACTAGGAACATTGGATGTAATTGAGCTCGCTAGCAATTGAGCACAGCAATTCTGCTAGTTACAATGAAAAACAAGGAAAATCTTGGCTCATATTAGTTCTGGCAATATTTGAAATAAATAACATTCTAGTAATATATCTGGACATCTAAATGAATTTTAGCTGCATTTTTCTGGACTCGTCTATTACAGCATGAAGTAAGAATACATTAAAAATAAAATTGCTCTAAGCAACATTGGCAGGATGCCTTGTTGAAGGCAGATTTTCAGAAGCATCCTTAATTTGAACAGATGACTTTGATCTCTTCCCCGTCTGTTTTTAAAGCAAACCTGAATTGAGTGATAGAGTGGGCGGATTGGATGCAGACTTTTAACCTCCTGAATTGGGCACAAATCCAACTTAAACTGATGGGATGAAAATCACTGCAGACTGTTGGTTGAGAGGGCCCATTTAAAATCGACTCGGACATTTTGCAGTCCAGACATGAACGGCAAAGTCAGTTACTTCCACAAATCGGCAATATTAACTCATGGGTACGCAGAGTACGTCTGATATCATAAGTAGAAAAATGTCACTTCACGAGAGGGGCTAAAAGACAATTTTTGCGATGCAGAAAATTTGAGCAAATTTCCATACATGGACTCAAAGTTATAGAAATGTGCAATGGCATTTGGGAAAATCAAAGATGGGATAATATATGGAAATAATCGCTTTTACCCCTTTCAGGCTGCACAGTGGCGCAGTGTTAGAGTTGCTGCCTTACAGCGCCAGAGACTGGAGTTCAATCCTGACTACGGGTGCTGTCTGGACTGAGCTTGTACGTTCTCCGTGTGACCACCTGGGTTTTCTCCGGGTGCTCTGGTTTCTTCCCACACTCCAAAGACGTTCAAGTTTGTAGGTTAATTGGCATTGGTAAAGATTGTAAATTGTCCCTAGTGTGTAGGATAGTGCTAGTGTATGGGGATCGCTGGTCGGCAAGGACTTGGCGGGCCGAAGGGCATGTTCCCGCGTTGTATCTCTAAAACTAAAAACAATGTTCAAAACCCAAAGTGCTGGAGAAACTCAGCTGTTCAGGCAACATCTGTGGAGGAAGTGGACAGGAGACATTTTGGATCAGGACCCTTCAAACCGATTGTAGAAGGGGGAGAAAGCTGAAGAAGTGACATGGAGGTGTGACAAAGACCGGCACTGATAGGTGGATCCGGGTGAGATGAGTTTCACTTATCATTTGCCAAACTATGTCCCACCCCATCTCTCTTTTCCAGCTTTCTGCCCCTTGCTGCAAACAGCCCTGGACCAAAACCGCCTTTCCATTCCCTCCACAGATGCTGCCTGACATTGTAGACATAGGTTGCCTTCAGTTGTCTTAGGTTGTCGCCTGCGTGGTTGTTGGTTGTCGTAGACGCGGTCGTAGGTGGACGTCCTAAGTCGCGACGATTGGGTCACTGGTTGTCGGTAGCTTGCCGTAGCTTGACGTCGACTAGGTAGTACGTTGTTGGAGCTTGTCGTAGACATTGTCGTAGGGGGGGTCCAGTCATCGGTTTTTCGCCGACCTGCTACGACTATGACAGTCACCGGCAGTCGCCTAAAAAATCGCCTACGTGGGACAGGCTCTTTAAGCAATCAATGTTTCAGGTTTACAATGGTTCATTAGAACTGGTAAAGAAAATGATAGAAGTTAATTGGCAGTAGGAGTGAAGGCAGGGGATGGATGTGCAGATCAAAGGGAAAGTGATATCGTAATACAAGTCTGTACCTTCCTTCTTTCTTTTGCTTGCTGTGTACGGTCTAGCCTAGACTCCTCAGGCTACCCTAGACTCTGTAGGCTAGACTAGACTCCGCAGGCTAGACTAGACTCCGCAGGCTAGACTAGACTCCGCAGGCTAGACTAGACTCCGCAGGCTAGACAATACACAAGGAGAAAACGAAAGAAGGATAGTTTAGGCATGCACTACTATACTACCTTCCATTTTGTTTCACATTTTCAGCATCTGCAGTTATGTTTATTCTCTTTCCTCAGCACTGAAACCTCGTAGAGTCACAGAGTGATAGGTTGGTACAGCAAGTAAACAGGCCCTTCAGCCCAAATCTTCCATGCTGACCAAGATGCCTCCCTGAATAGTCCCATTTGCCTGCATATGGCACATATCCCTCAAAACGTTTCCTATCCATAAATCTTTCCAAATGTCTTTTAAACACTGCAATTGTTTCTGTCTCTACCATTCCCTCTGGCAGCTCGTTCCATGTACCCACCGATCTCTGTGTGAGAAATCTGCCCTTCAGTTCCCCTTTTTACCTTCCCCTCTCGCCTTAAACCTGTACATATTTGGAAAAGTATGAAAAGTCATGGAATGTATTTCAAAAGCTTGATTTGTACATCTCAGCACTTTCACTTTTATGCCATTTATTTGAGAGCTGTATTTCTTTTCAGCCAGGATTTAGTACCCATTTTTAATGCCCCCTTAAATTTAAGGAGATTTAAATGGCATAGGCAAAGTTAAGTGGAGTTAAGTTCAGATTGTTTGTTGTCACCTTCCCCTCAGCCAACAGTGAACCATTCTATATTTTCTTGAGCAGCGTCTGCTTTGATCTGTCGTGTTCACACCTTATCCTTCCTTATCTCCAGTTTCCCTCTCCCCTGACTCTCAGTCTGAAGAAGGGTCTCGAACCAAAACGTCACCCATTCCTTTTCTCCAGAGATGCTGCCTGTCCCGCCGAGTTACTTCAGCATTTTGTGTCTATCAGAGCTGGAAAGGCAGATGTCCAACTCCGAAGAGAACTGCTAAACCAGATGGGCTTAAATGATAATAGGATGGTTACAAGGTCACTCTTATTAATTCCAGCTTTTCATCTCAGATCTATTTAATTGAATTTAAGAGGGAAAGCAAGGGTTACTTGAAGTCCGTAAATACAGGAGAGGTGCCGGAAGACTGGAGGGTGACTACAGGGAAAATGCTGGGAACTATAGGCCGGTGAGCTTAACATCTGTAGTTGGTAAGTTACTGGAGAGTATTCTGAGAGATAGGTTATACAAGCATTTGGATGGGCAAGGGCTGATTAGGGATTGTCAGCATGGTTTTGTACGTGGGAGGTCGTGTCTCCCAAATCAGATTGATTTTTTTGAAGACATGACCAAAAAGGTTGATGAGGGCAGAGCTGTAGATGTTGTGTAAGGCGTTCGACAAGGTTCCTCATGGTAGGCTGCTCTGGAAGGTTAGATCGCATGGGATCCAAGGAGAGATAGCTGAATGGATAGCAAATTGGCTCCATGGAAGGAAGCAGAGGGTGATGGTGGAAGGTTGCTTCTCAGACTGGATGCCTGTGACTAGTGGTGTGCCTCAGGGTTCGGTGCTGGGCCCGTTACTGTTTGTCATCTACATCAATGATTTGGATGAGAACATACAGGGCAAGATTAAAGTTTGCTGATGATGCAAAAATTAGCGGTTTTGCAGATAGTGAAGATGGTTGTGAACGATTGCAGCAGGATCTGGATCGATTGGCCAGATGGGCGGAGAAATGGTTGATGGAATTTAATACAGGGAAATGAGGTGTTGCATTTTGGGACGTCGAACAAGGGCAGGACCTGCACAGTAAATGGTAGGTCTCTAGGTAGTGTTGTAGAGCAGAGGGCTCTAGGAGTACAGGTGCATGGCTCCTTGAAGGTCGAGTCACAGGTAGATAAGGTGGTTAAAAAATGCTTTTGCCACTTTGGCCTTCATCAGTCAGAGTATTGAGTATAGAAGTTGGGAAGTCATGTTGCTGTTGCATAAGATGTTGGTGAGATCGCATTTAGAATATTGTGTTCAGTTCTGGGCATTATGTTATAGGAAAGATATAAACAAGCTTGAAAGGGATCAGAAAAGATTTACGAGGATGTTGCCAGGACTAGAGGGTGTGAGCTATAGGGAGAGGTTGAGTAGGCTGAGTCTCTATTCCATGGAGCGCAGGAGGATGAGGGGATATGGGGAGAAGGCAGGAACGGATTGAGAATGATCAGCCATGATCACATTGAATGGTGGTGCTGGCTCGAAGGACCGAATGGCCTCCTCCTGCACCTATTGTCTATTGTCTATTGTCTATATAGAGGTAAACAAGGTCATGAGGAATAGATCGGGTAGAATCACAGTCCTTTGCCCAGAGTAGGGGAGTCGAGGACCAGAGGACATAGGTTAAAGGTGAAGGGGGAAAGATTTAATAGGAATCCAAAGGGTGACTTTTTCACACAAAGGGTGATGGGTTTATGGAACAAGCTGCCAGAGGTGGTAGTTGAGGCTGGGACTATCCCATCATTTAAGAAACAGTTAGACAGGTGCATAGATGGGACAGGTTTGGAGGGATATGGACCAAATACAGGCAAGTGGGACTAGTGTAGCTGGGACATTGTTGGCCGGTGTGGGTGAGTTGGTCCGAAGGGCCTGTTTCCACACTGTATCACTCTATGACTCTATGACTCTATGAGGTGCTGTTCCTCCAATTTGCATTGGGCCTCACTCTGACAATGGAGGAGGCCCAGGACAGAAAGCTCAGTGTGGGAATGGGAGGGGGAGTTAAAGTGTTTAGCAACCGAGAGATCACACATCATGATTCCACCTCACATTTTCCAGCGATGTCCCATTTAGCCACATACTAATGTCTACATTTCATTTCATGTTGTCAGTGCATAATATCCTGGTTAAAAATAGAATAATTAAACTCATTGGTAATATAAAGCAAACATTTTAAGATCATCGTTTCAGAGTGAGAGCGTTAATTTGAAATAGCTGGTGCGAATGCTAGACAGCAGATCAAAATGAGGAAAATCAGTGCCAGAGAGTTGATGAGAGCAGAATCAGAGAGAGTGTTTCAGAGGAGGTAGCTTCCAAACAACTGGGGAAAGAGGTGTAAATACAGACAAATACAGACATTCGGGGATAGCAACTACCTCAGAATTAATTGCGCAGAAGATAAGGGAACAGGCAAGTGCTTTATACATGGTCTACCATATGTAAAGTGCTACAAGAAAGGATTCTCCACTGGATCTTAATCAGACAGGATCCTAACTACTGGAATTAATCAGAATCAATAAAATAAATAAAATCAACAGAAGCATCCAATTAATAGTGGGCATCCAAGTAAATTTGGGCACCATATCTGAGGAAGGATGTGCTGGCTCTGGGGAGGGTCCAGAGGAGGTTTACAAGAATGATCCCAGCAATCAATAGGTTAACCTACGATAAATGTTTGCCGGCACTGGGCCTGTACTCGCAAGAGTTTAGAAGAATGAGGGTGAGACCTCATTGAAACATACAGAATAGTGAAAGGCTTGGATCGAGTGAATGTGGAGAGGATGTTTCCACTAGTGGGAGAGTCTAGGACTAGAGGTCATAACCTCAGAATTAAAGTATGTTCTTTTAGGAAGGAGATGAGAAGAAATTTCTTTAGTCAGAGGATGATGAATCTGTGGAATTCTTTGCCTCAGAAGGCTGTGGCGGCCAAGTCAGTGGATATTTTTAAGGCAGAGATAGATAGATTCTTGATCAGTACAGGTGTCAGAGGTTATGGGGAGAAGGCAGGAGAATGGGGTTAAGAGGGAGAGATAGATCAGCCATGGTTGAATGGCGGAGTAGACTTGATGGGCTGAATGGCCTAATTCTACTCCTATTCCTTATGACCTTAATAGTGACTGCAGTCCAACAAACTTGAAGTTAATTGTTGCAAACAACACAAAATGAAGAAGACCAAGTTACAGATTGGAAAAAGATGATTTTGTGGGTGAAATGTGGTAAATGGGCAAAAATGACAGAACAGCAATAGGGACTATTTAAAACACTATACAGAGTACAAGTGAAATCCTATTTTGTTAAAACAAAGCAAGAAAATGAAAATAAGATACCATTGACAGATACAAAATGCTGGTGTAACTGAATGGATCAGGCATTGTCTCTGGAGAATATGGATAGGCGATGTTTTGGGTCGGGACCCTGAGAGAGGATCCCAAACCGAAATATCACCTATACATGTTCTCCAGACTCATAGTTCAAGATTCAAGATACCATTGTTGAACAAAGACATGATGGGAAAATGAAGTTGAGGAAAGATGCTTACACCAAATATGTGGATAGAAGAGAAATCAGGACCAGGTAAAACACAAGGACATTGGAAAAGTGTAGTTATGATTTATTTACGGTGCATTTATGGTGATGGATAAACACACAAGGGAGAAGTAAATGGCGAAGGAAGGAAAGGTGGAAAGAGCAACGTGGCACCTAAACAAAGACATTGACTGGAAGGGATGCATATTCCTTGTCATTTTATATGGGTTTTACACACATGTAAAAAATGAAAGACGACACATATCATTGATGTGACAATTGCAATGGGCAGTGCATGGCATGGTTAGAAATTCAGCAGTCTATAAAATTTGACATAGTTCTATAATCATAGCCCATTTTTCTTTTTCTTTCACGGTAAGTTTGTTCCCTAGATTGCAGTATCAAGCAAAACACTATTGCAATGTTGGCAACAATTCCCATTAAACACTCCAGGCTTTGTTTTTGAACTAAGAAAGCTCTTGCCTCTCAGGTAACACAGGTTTGTAGGATGGTAGCACAACTTGATAGACTTTACAGAAGGTCGAGCCTCTTGCCAAATGAAAATATATCCAGTTACTAGTGAAAATACAGCAATTCGATGGCACATGTCACAGATAACTGGTGTTATAAGCTCATCGAATGAAAAAAAAACGCTTTAAACTAATTTAAGCAATTTCTGTTTCTAGATGGTGCAAGTCATCTTGTAAGCATTGTCATTAGGCTGACCTATTATTCTATTCCACTTATTCCAGTTGAAATTTTATTCATTTGGCAAACTTTTATGTGGTTGCTTTTCACTTACTATGGCGACTCAAATTTCACTGTACCTTAATTGGTGCATGTGACAATAAACTGACCTTGAAACCTTGATGTTGAAACCTTGAAAATTAAATAAATTTTAGTTCAGCACTATTAACATTTGTTCACATTTTTTTTGATTATTCTTCCTCCATTATGGAATTTCTTTAGCCAGAGGATGGTGAATATGTGGAATTCATTGCGACAGAAGGCTGTGGAGGCCAAGTCATTGGGTATTTTTAAAGCAGAGATTGATAGATTCTTGATAAAGGGTGTTAAAGTTTACAGGGAGAAGGCAGGAGAATGGGGTTGAGAGGGAAAAATAGATCAGCCACGATTGAATGGCGGGCTGGACTCGATGGGCTGAATGACCTAATTCCAAGGGTGGTGCACAAGGGTAGACCTGGCACGGGATACTTTGTAACTTTGTCTGTGCCCTTTGTGTGGCGACTATTGCATACCTAGGGTGTGCAAGCAAAGAATTTCACTATGGCTTATCACATGTGACAACAAAGTATTCAATTCAATTCAATTCAATTCGGAGATGGTCTTGGCATCATGTTCGACACAGAATCTGTGCGAGGGATTGCCTGTTCTTGTGCTGTACCGTTCTATGTTGTATACCTATTAAGATTGATGTGCTGATCAGAGAAGGAGTGGCCACTATTTTCCTGCCGGTGACAGGAAGAGGAACTTTCCACGGCTCCACACTCCAATGTTGTGCCCCCCCCCTCCCCCCTCCCCACAGCCTGCAAATAATCCCTATTGTTCAATCCCCTGCATTCCATGTGCCCATCTAAAGGCCACTTAAATGGTACTATCGAATCTACCTCGGCCACCAACCATAGAATAGAATCTTGTTTTCCATTCACCCACCACTATCTGTGTAGAAAATGTTTCCCACCACATCTCCATTATACTTTGCCCCTCTCACCTTAACACTTTGATTCTTCCAATCACTCCCCTTCCGTTCATGCCTATTCTTGCTACTGCTCAGGATTCAGAGAGTAATATTGGGAAGTTATTATTTTGAGAGGAAGAGGGCTTCATATCAAACTTATTTCCTTCCGTTAACACTACTGAGAAAGACAACTGACACCACTTTATTATTTATGTGATCTTGCTGCACAAAAATATCTCATTGCCAATAAAGCACAATGGAAAATCACGATATCATTAAGGGTACTGCATAAATACAAATTTTCCTTAAGGCCATTTGATATAGTGACACAATTCAAACTCAGGACATTTTTCAAAGGAGCTATGCTTCAGTTATTACAGAATTATACAGTGAGAGAACGTGGACTGAAATTATATTTCAGACCATAAGCACTAAATAACCAGGTTGGCTGAGTAGACTTGAAAAGAAACACTCTGTTTTTTTCTTGTGTAACCTTGGGTGAGAAATGGAACTGGCTCATAAACCAAGAGCCCCACACAATGTTACAGCTTATTCCAAGGCCCTCTAAGACAAGCAGGATGAGCCTCTTCAGGCCATTGCTTCAGTCCAGAAAGCAGTTGCTCAAATGGCCCTGTACTTAGCAACAGGCCCATGTACAGTACAACAACAATAAAGCAGCAGTCAGCGCAACAGCTATGGCTAAATCCATTACACCTCTCTGCCTTCTGAAAAGTAATATAGGTTTCTCCATTGTTTCCCATCCAAGGTTAAAGGGAAAATTAGCAAATAAAAGAACACACACTTAAAACAGGGATATAAACAATATCCCTGCTTTCTTTCTCTTGGAGTATTAAAACTTCATAACATTAAGTTACCTTTCACAGTGAAATAAAACTTTACAGTCTCGTTTAGTTTAGTTTAGCTTAGAAGTACAGGGCAGAAACAGGCCCTTCGGCCCACCGAGTCCGTGCCAACCAGCGATCCCCATGCACTATCCTACACACGCAAGGGACAATTTACAATTTTTTTACCAAAGCCAAAATAACCTACAAACCTGAACGTCTTTGGAGTGTGGGACGTTTTGAGGAAAATAGGGGGTCTGCATCACCCGATGCCACATTTTCAAACTCACAAAGCATTCACCCATTTTAACTCAGAAACAAAATATAACGTGTTCTCAATGGTAAACAGATAAAACACTACTGCACACACTTCGAAATGACTTTCAAACTTCAGACTTTCAAACAAAAGCATGCTGGAAGTCATTGATCATGTGTACACACACATTCAGACAACACAACCTCAGCAACGTCCCAGCTATTTCACTTTTCAGGTTATGATGTATGACAGAACTCACCTTACAAAATTTGTTTATCCTACGATCTCAAGCCAAGAAGTCTGAAGAAGGGTTTTGACCCGAATTGTCACCCATTCCTTCTCTCCAGAGATGCTGCCTGTCCCGCTGTTACCCCAGCATTGTGTGTATACACTGTATCTTCAATGTGAACTATTGCTCCAATGTAAACACGTCCATCCTTTATTTCTGAGCCTCGCTTCCACTTATTTGTGGGACATCTTATAGAGGTGTATAAAACCATGAGAGGAATAGATCGGGTAAACCCACAGAGTCTCTTGCCCAGAGTAGGGGAATCGAGAACCAGAGGACATAAGTTTAGGTGAAGGGGGAAAGATTTAATAGGAATCTGAGGGGTAACTTTTTCACACTAAGGGTGGTTGGTGTATGGAACGAGCTGCCTTAGGTGATAGTTGAGGCAGGGACTATGGCAATGTTTAAGAATCGAATAGACAGGTACATGGATAGGACAGGTTTAAAGGGATACGAGCCAAATGCAGGCAGATGGGACTAGTGTTGATGGGACATGTTGGTCGGTGTGGGCAAGGTGGGCCGAAGCGCCAGTTTCCACACTGTATGACTCTGTGACTCTCTGTGCTAGGCTTCTTCCTTTGTTGACTTCATTTTGTGATAATTATTCCAATGTATACGTGCCAACGATGGATGCTCTTCTAGCCTCTCCTGCCAGACCGTGATCAATCCCCCCAGGTACCCACGCTTCTGTTACGACTGGTCACCCAAATCAAATCCTGATATAGCCGTGTTAGCAATAGGTTGTGAGAGCAATAAGGACACTTAATCATGGATTATTGGTTGCGGTCCAACCCTGCACCTATTTTTCATCCTTAACAGACTCAATTTATTCACAGGAAGGAACTGCAGATGCTGGTTTACACCAAAGATCGACACAAAATGCCAGAGTAACTCAGCAGAACAGGCAGCATCTCTGGATAGAAGGAAAGGGTGACATTTTGGGTCGAGACCTGAAACTCCGAAGAAGGGTCTCGACCTGAAACATCACCCATTCCTTCTATCCAGAGATACTGCTTGTTCCGCTGAGTTACTCTGGCATTTTGTTTCCATCTACAATTTATTCGTAAACGTTTCTGGGAGTTCTTCATTCCACTGCACAGTTTAAACCAATCACTTCTGTATATATAAGATTGCCGAACATTTTTAGGTTTATTATTGTCATGTGCACTGAAGTATAGTGCGAGACTTTGTTTTGCATGCTGAATAGGTGGCTACCAGTTATGTTTGGAAACATCATCTCATGTAGGTCCAGTGATGTTCGTTTTACACGTGCAATCCAACAACTCGATTGAGAGCCTTAAAATTTGAAAAAGAATGCACATCATCTGACCTGCTATCTCCAGTGTTTCACTTGAGTCTGCATATAACACAATGGCGTTGTCAATTAATTATGCTGCCTAACCTTTTGTTGTATGGGTTTCTTCACATGACTAGGCTGCCTGCAACAACATCTCAAAGTAGAACACAAAAACCTGGAGTATCTCAGCGGGTCAGGCAGCATCTCTCGAGCACATGGAGAGGTGATGTTTCAGCTCAGGACCTTTCTTCAAAAGGGTCTGAAGGATCTCAACCCGCAACATCCTCTACCCATGTCCTCCAGAGATGCTGCCGAACCCACTGAGTTACTTCAGCACTATGTGTTCTACACGAGATTCTAACATCTGCAGTTCCTTGTGTTTCCCATCTCTAAGTTTTTGCTATACCCACAACAGGCTGAAATTACTTCCGTTTACCTTTTGAACCACAGCCTGTGGCATAAATGCCATTTAAAGAGCATTTTTTAATGTTCTCACTTAACCCAGTGGTTGTTAGACCCTTATTCTGTGATTGTTCCTTAAATATAATTCCTTACTGTCCTGTTTGTTGTGAACTTTAATTTTTAGTTTTCGTTTTAGAAACACTGTACATTGCAGAAACAGGCCCTTCAGCCCACCGAGACCGTGCCGACCGGTGATCCCCACACATTAACATTATCTATCCTACATACACCAGGGACAATTTACACCTATACCAAGACAATTAACCATCAAACTTGTACGTTATCCACTTTGGTGGCCAGAACAAGGGGGCAGATTATTATCCGAATGGTGTCAGATTAGGAAAAGGGGAGGTGCAAGAGAGAGTTAGATATATCTCTTAGGGCTAACGGAATCAAGGGAAATGGGGAGAACACAAGAACGGGGTACTGATTTTGGATGATCAGCCATGATCGTATTGAATGGCGGTGCTGGTTCGAATGGCCTACTCCTGCACCTATTTTCTATGGTTCTAAGTTTCTATGTTTCTGTGCCTTTGGAGTGTGGGAGGAAACCGGAGCTCCCGGAGAACACCCACACAAGTCACGGGGTGAACGTATAAACTCCATACAGACAGCACCCGTTTTCGGGATTGAATCCGTGTCACTGGCGCTGTAAGCACTGGACGGCAGCAACTCTACTGCTGCGCCACATTGCTGGCCCTAAACGGGTTCCACGGGTCGTTCTATTTCTTTGCAGACCAGCTGTCTGTGTCCTGCTTTGATATCGTAAAAACATGGAGCTATTGTGGATGATAGAATTGAGTTGAATAGGTTTTCCCACCTTTCACGTGCATAATGTTCAAAGTTTTCCCAACAAGATCATCCCTTGCCATCACAGAACTTTCTCTCGTTTGCTAACGCTATTTCCTTGATGGTAGAACTCTTCCATGACAACAAGTGTATTCATTAGCTTAACTTGAGCTTGGCTCCTGCAAGCCTGCAGACATGAAGATCTCTTGATGCGCTGTCTGAAAGGTGATAAAATTGTGCTGTTGCAATAAATTCATTAATTTGACAATATAATTGCTAGTCACTCTTTGGGCTTTTAACAGCAAGTGATAAACATTGCTTTCAAAGATTTCTTAAGGTATTAAAGTAGTTCTACAATATTTCAACAAATTCATTGAATGAGACAAGGATTGTCCTCTAAAGTGCTAATAAAATAATGAGTGTGCGCAGGTATAGAATCGCAATTCCACTATTAGTGCAGCTCTCCAAGTTGTAAATTGCCACATTCTGTTCACTGTCATGTGTCCTGTGAATTTATTAGTGCAGAAAGATATTTCTGTACAGCTCACATGTCATAGAGTCATACAGAGTCATAGTCATACAGCGTGGAAACGGGACCTTCAGCCCAACTTTCCCACGCCGACCAACATGCCCCAACTACACTAGTCCCGCCTGCCCACATTTGGTCCATATCCCACTAAACCTGTCCTATCCATGTAATTGTCCAAATGTTTCTTAATCGTGTTGTAAGAATTGTATATGAGCATTCTCTTCTTATCATCCAATCAGTCTGAAAGTCGTACAGCTCGATACCTCACCCGGCCTCGTAATTGCTGGGGTCACATTCAAGCGTTGACAGGGCGGCACGGCGATAGACTTGCTGCCTAACAGCGCCAGAGACCTGGGTTCAATCCTGACTACAAGTGCTGTTTGTATAGAGTCTGTATGTTCCCCCTCTTTCCAATTGCATGTACCTAGTGGGAATGAGTGATCACTGACGGTCTTTGGGACTGGGGTGGGGGGGTGGGGGGGGTGGAGTGAGGAGGGGATGGGCAATCTCACCTGAGGCAACCAAGCCACAGTAACCTTCACTACAGGACGTTTGGCCATAATCGTATTCTTGTACAGCTTAGAAACAGGTCATTTGCCTCACTGTGTCAATGCCGACCGTCACCATTTTGCGCCGATCTGTATTAATCCTACTAGCCTACCTCATGGTGTCATGGTTACGTAGCATGAAAACTATGAATTCTCAGACCCTGATAATGGATCAAGTTCAAGGGCTAACTGGTTTGGGAACTGCTCCATCCACGACCGGAAGGAATTTCAGAGAGTTGTGGACGTAGCCCAGACCATCACGCAAACCAACCTACCTTCCATTGCCTCCATCTACACTTCACGCTGCCTCGGCAAGGCCACCAGCATCATCAAGGACCAGTCTCACCCCGACCACTCACTCTTCCCTCCTCACCCATCAGGCAAGAGGTACAGAAGTTTGAAAACACCATGCCTCCAGATTCAGGGACAGTTTCTTCCCAGCTGTTATCAAATAACTGAACCATCCTCTCATCAACTCTGGGGAGCTGACCTCCCACCAACCTCATTGGAGACCTTCAAACTATCTTTAATCGGACTTTACTGGACTTTATCTTGCACTGAATGTTCTACCCTTTATCCTGTATCTGTACTGTATAGACTTAAGATTTTAGACTTTTAGACTTCAGAGATACAGCGCACCAAAGGCCCTTCAGCACACCGAGCCCTTCCCCTCCTCACCACCCTAGTCCCAAAGACCATTAGTGTTCACTCATTCTCCACTAGGTACATGCGATTGGAAATAAGGGAGGGTGAGTCCTAGATCATATTACTTGCCCTTTTCCACTGTCCACAGTTTCCTGTCTTGCCTTGAAAGTGGAGCTAGTTCCTGGGAATCAGCCTGAAGATTAAAGGATTGAAGGTGAGGATGATTCGTGCTGTATCTCTTTCTCCTCACCGACCAGCGATCACCCCATGCAATAACCTACATACACATGGAACAAATTTACAACTTACCAAAGCCAAGTAACATACAAAACTACGCCTTTGGAAAGAGGGAGGAAACCGGAGCCCTGGAGAAATCCCTTGCAGCGACGGGGAGAATGTACAAACTATGTACAGACAGCATCCGTAGTCAGGATCGAACCCTGGTCTCTGGCTCTGTAAGGCAGCAACTCTATTGCTGTCCCATTGTGCCGCCCTGTAAACTAAATAAACTAAACTAAACTACTAAGCTACAATTTCTTTAATATAGTACAGATTCCAAACGTGCTGATATGATGCAGGTCCTACATTGTCACTGAATTAATTGGAATGAAGGCAGTTGCAATTGTTTTACTTAATGCCTGCAGTCTGTCACATTGCTGATACAGTCTCTGACAAAGACCATCAGAAAGCTACAATTATATTCTTGTGGCATGAATGGTTCAGCTACCACAAGAGCGTTTAAGCTACTATCATAGACTGCAATACATAATTACTCCTGACAAGGAAATATTGCGGTTTGAACGGCTTCCCGTCCTCACGAGCCACACAGCTGTCTGCTCAAGACTGTATTAATGTCAGTCCAACTCGTTATCTGTAAGCAATATATTTATTAGCAGGGAAACAATAAATCCAGTATCTCCATTCTGACTGTGAAGCCACATTTGACAACGTGTCCAAATTAAATCACTTCTTACCAAGGTCATCGTTGTCTAGAGTGTACATTTCTTGAAATAATATTTATTGTCCTCCATTAACTAATGCCAAGCAGTTGGAAGGGGTGACTTGAATATTCAGGGGTACACAACGTACAGAAAAAACAGGCAGGTGGGGAGAGGGGGCGGGGTAGCTCTGTTGGTAAGGAATGATATTCACTCCCTTGCAAGGAGTGACATAGAATCAGGAGATGTAGAATCAGTATGGATATAGATGAGGAATTGTAAGGGTAAAAAGACCCTAATGGGAGTCATCTACAGGCCCCCAAACAGTAGCCTCGACATAGGGTGCAAGTTGAATCAGGAGCTAAAATTGGCATGTCACAAATGTAATGCTACGGTGGTCATGGGAGATTTCAACATGCAGGTAGACTGGGAAAATCAGGTTGGTAATGGACCCCAGGAAAGAGAGTTTGTGGAGTGCCTCCGAGATGGATTCTTAGAACAGCTTGTACTGGAGCCTACCAGGGAGAAGGCAATTCTGGATTTAGTGTTATGTAATGAACCTGACCTGATAAGGGGACTCGAGGTAAATGAGCCATTAGGAGGCAGTGACCACAATATGATAAGTTTTACTCTACAAATGGAGAGGAAGAAGGGAAAATCGGAGGTGTCAGTATTACAGTATAGCAAAGGGGATTACAGAGGCATGAGGCAGGAGTTGGCCAAAATTGACTGGAAGGAAGGAGGCCCTAGCAGGGAAGACTGTGGAACAGGAATGGCAGGTATTCCTGGGAATAATGCAGAAGTTGCAGGATCAATTTATCCCAAAGAGGAGGAAAGATTTTAAGGGGAGTAAGAGGCACCCATGGCTGACAAGGGAAGTCAAGGACAACATAAAAATAAAAGGGAAGAAGTATAACATAGCAAAGAAGAGTGGGAAGCCAGAGGATTGGGACTCTTTTAAAGAGCAACAGAAGATAACTAAAAAGGCAATACGGGGAGAAATGATGAGGTACGAGGGTAAACTAGCCAATAATATAAAGGAGGATAGTAAAAGCTTTTTTAGGTATGTGAAGAGGAAAAAAATAGTCAAGGTAAATGTGGGTCCCTTGAAGACAGAAGCAGGGGAATTTATTATGGGGAACAAGGAAATGGCAGAAGAGTTGAACCGGTACTTTGGATCTGTCTTCACTGAGGAGGATACAAACAATCTCCCAGATGTTCTAGTAGCCAGAGATCCTAGAGTGACAGAGGAACTGGAGGAAATCCACATTAGGCAGGAAAAAGTTTTGGGTAGACTAATGGGACTCAAGGCTGATAAATCCCCAGGGCCTGATGGTCTGCATCCCAGGGTGCTTAAGGAGGTGGCTCTAGAAATTGTGGACGCATTAGTAATGATTTTCCAATGTTCTATAGATTCCGGGTCAGTTCCTGTGGATTGGAAGGTAGCTAATGTTATCCCACTTTTCAAGAAAGGAGGGAGAGAGAAAATGGGAAATTATAGACCAGTTAGTCTGACATCAGTGGTGGGGAAGATGCTGGAGTCAATTATAAAAGACGAAATTGCGGAGCATTTGGATCGCAGTAACAGGATCGTTCCGAGCCAGCATGGATTTACGAAGGGGAAATCGTGCTTGACTAATCTACTGGAATTTTTTGAGGATGTAACTAGGAAAATTGACAGGGGAGAGCCGGTGGATGTGGTGTACCTCGACTTTCAGAAAGCCTTCGATAAGGTCCCACATAAGAGATTGGTGGGCAAAATTAGAGCACATGGTATTGGAGGTAGGGTACTGACATGGATAGAAAGTTGGTTGACAGACAGAAAGCAAAGAGTGGGGATAAATGGGTCCCTTTCAGAATGGCAGGCAGTGACTAGTGGGGTACCGCAAGGCTCGGTGTTGGGACCGCAGCTATTTACAATATACATCAATGACTTGGATGAAGGGATTAAAAGTACCATTACCAAACTTGCCGATGATACAAAGCTAGGTGGCAATGTGAACTATGAGGAAGATGCTATGAGGTTGCAGGGTGACTTGGACAGGTTGTGTGAGTGGGCGGATGCATGGCAGATGAAGTTTAATGTGGATAAGTGTGAGGTTATCCACTTTGGTGGTAAGAATAGGAAGGCAGATTATTATTTGAATGGTGTCAAGTTAGGAAAAGGGGACGTACAACGTGATCTGGGTGTCTTAGTGCATCACTCACTGAAAGGAAGCATGCAGGTACAGCAGGCAGTGAAGAAAGCCAATGGAATGTTGGCATTCATAACAAGAGGAGTTGAGTATAGGAGCAAAGAGATCCTTCTGCAGTTGTACAGGGCCCTAGTGAGACCGCACCTGGAGTACTGTGTGCAGTTTTGGTCTCCAAATTTGAGGAAGGATATTCTTGCTATTGAGGGCGTGCAGCGTAGGTTTACTAGGTTAATTCCCGGAATGGCGGGACTGTCATATGTTGAAAGACTGGAGCGACTAGGTTTGTATACACTGGAATTTAGAAGGATGAGAGGGGATCTTATCGAAACGTATAAGATTATTAAGGGGTTGGACATGTTAGAGGCAGGAAACATGTTCCCAATGTTGGGGGAGTCTAGAACCAGGGGCCACAGTTTAAGAATAAGGGGTAGGCCATTTAGAACAGAGATGAGGAAAAATGTTTTTAGTCAGAGAGTTTTGAATCTGTGGAATTCTCTGCCTCAGAGGGCAGTGGAGGCCAATTCTCTGAATACATTCAAGAGAGAGCTAGATAGAGCTCTTAAGGATAGCGGAGTCAGGGGGTATGGGGAGAAAGCAGGAACGGGGTACTGATTGAAAATGATCAGCCATGATCACATTGAATGGCGGTGCTGGCTCGAAGGGCCGAATGGCCTACTCCTGCACCAATTGTCTATTGTCTATTGTCTATTGATTATAAAAGCAAATCGTTTTAATACAAGTGGTGAATAGAAACATAGAAACATAGAAACATAGAAAATAGGTGCAGGAGTAGGCCATTCGGCCCTTCGAGCCTGCACCGCCATTCAATATGATCATGGCTGATCATCCAGCTCAGTAGCCTGTACGTGCCTTCTCTCCATACCCCCTGATCCCTTTAGCACAAAGGGCCACATCTAACTCCCTCTTAAATATAGCCAATGAACTGGCCTCAACTACCTTCTGTGGCAGAGAATTCCACAGACTCACCACTCTCTGTGTGAAGAAATGTTTTCTCATCTCGGTCCTAAAAGACTTCCCCCTTATCCTTAAGCTGTGACCCCTGGTTCTGGACTCCCCCAACATCAGGAACAATCTTCCCGCATCTAGCCTCTCCAACCCCTTAAGAATTTTATATGTTTCTATAAGATCCCCCCTCAGTCTTCTAAATTCCAGCGAGTACAAGCCCAGTCTATCCAGTCTTTCCTCATATGAAAGTCCCGCCATCCCAGGGATCAATCCTTCTCTGTACTCCCTCTAAGGCAAGAACGTCTTTCCTCAGGTTAGGAGACCAAAACTGCACACACAATACTCCAGGTGCGGTCTCACCAAGGCCCTGTACAACTGCAGCAGAACCTCCCTGCTCCTAAACTCAAATCCTCTTGCTATGAATGCCAACATACCATTCGCTGCTATGAATGCCAACATACTATTCGCGGGGAGGAGAGGAAGAGAGGCAGGCCAACAAACTTCAACATAAGGTCATAAGTGATCGGAGTAGAATTAGGCCATTCAGCCCATCAAGTCTACTCCGCATTTCAAACATGGCTAATCTATCTAATCCTCTGAACGTCATTCTCCTGCCTTCTCTCCATAACCCTTGACACCCGTACTAATCAAGAATCTATCTATCTCTGCCTTAAAAATATTCACTGACTTGGTCCACAGTCTTCTGTGGCAAAGAATTCCACAGATTCACCACCCTCTGACTAAAGAAATTCCTCTTCTAAACTTCCTAAAGGAACGCCCTTTAATTCTGAAGCTATGACCTCTGGTCCTAGACTCTCCCACTAGTGGAAACATCCTTTCCCCATCCACTCCATCCAAGCCTTTTTCCAGGGAACCCAGGAATCTTTGGAAAACTCCAAACAGTTTCCTCACGTTGTCATTCTGCTCTTCGCACCAGAGAGCATTTTATGGAATTTTGATTTAATCTATCTTTGCAGACAATTCTTCAGCAAACTTGAAGCAATGAGATTAAATGTATTTTTGCATTTTCGATGTGTATTGCTTTTTCTATGAATGAAGATGATAGATGTTTTCGCACTTTTGTTTAGCAAAGTTTCAGTCAGCAGGTCAAATAAACCCATCTGGATGCCAAGTCCTGGAGTAACTCAGTGAGTCAGGCAGCATCTCTGGAGAACATGAATATGTGACATTGCAGGTCCAGACCCTTCTTCAGGGTTCTCCAGAGATGCTGAGTTACTCCAGAACTTTGTGTCCTTTTGTGTATTAATCAGCATCTGCAGTTCCTTGTTTCGACAAATCAACCCATTCATCAGCACCAGTGAATCTAGTTTACCGTCAAATCCAACATTTGCTTCAAGCTAGATCTGATTCTTTTCAGAGGACATTTTTTTCACTGGTGTTATTTCCGGACTCTGCACAGCACTAAAGAAAATCCGAGGTTTAATGGGGACACCGTTACTATTGTCTGCCAATGCTTTGATACCCAACCAGCATTGTGCCAATCAATGCATCGCCAAGGATTAAGAACTGATATGCGTGGAACAGCTTTCAATATAACCTGGCCATTGAATTGCATGCATGACCTTGTGAAAAATTCTTACTTATTTTTCTCTTCCTGGAAGTCTTCCCTTTGGTTTTCTAAGCTTCAGGAAGTTAAAGCAATTAAGCATCTGTGACAAAGATTGTGTTTTGGAAGCTTTTATTTGAACATAGCACAGTACAGCTCAGGAACGAGCCTTATGCCCCACAATGTTTATGCTGAACATGATGCCAAGTAAATACTGATGTCCGCACAAGATCCATATCCCTCTATTCCCTGCATATCCATGTGTCAATCCAAAAGCCTCTTAAACGTACTATTGTATCTGCCTCCATCACCAACCCTGGCAATGTGTTCCAGACCACCACCATTCTTTGTAAAGAACTTGGACCGCACATCTCCATTAAACTTTCCCCCTCTCACCTTATAGTTATGCCCTCTAGAGTTGGACATTTCCGCCCAGGGATTATTCTATGGTAGGAGATTGGATGCATGCTATCACCGGGGCTGTGTCCGAGTTATTCAGAGCCACATTTATGGAGGTGAGGATCAGCAAGGACCATTGGAATACCCAATATCTGGAAGTGCCAAAAACAGGTTGAAGGTTTCACATTCAGACAGAGAAGTAGCAGCGGTAGCAAAACAAAGGTTTTGTAAGGCGAGATTATTAAAGGAGTGAAGACACAGACAAACCTTTTAGTTTAGTTTAGAGTTACAGAGTGGAAACAGGCCCTTCGGCCCACCGAGCGTGCACCGACCAGCGATCCTCGCGCACTAACACTTTCCTACACAGTAGGGACAATTTACAATTATACCAAGCCAATTAACCTACAAACCTGTGACGAAGTCGACCCTCTTATAAGACTCAAGGACTCTTTATGATTAACCATCAGCAGTGATTTTTTCTTGCACAAGGGGAGAAGTGTCTCAGTCAAAGGCTGTGATCACAACTCTAAAGTTTTCACCTGGGCAGTTTGCAGCCCAGTGGTATGAACATCGACTTCTCCAACTTTAGATAGTTCCTCTGTCCCTCTCTTCCCCTCCCCCTTCCCAGATCTCCCTCTATCTTCCTGTCTCCACCTATATCCTTCCTTTGTCCCGCCCCCCCTGACATCAGTCTGAAGAAGGGTCTCGACCCGAAACGTCACCCATTCCTTCTCTCCTGAGATGCTGCCTGACCTGCTGAGTTACTCCATTATTTTGTGAATAAATACCTTCGATTTGTACCAGCATCTGCAGTTATTTTCTTATACAACTCTAAAGTTAGGTCGGTACAGCAGGACATTTATACACCATAAAGATGACAACTGAGGAAGTACAAAGGTGAAGTAGGTGGATGTGTTAATTCCAGGATCTGTACTTTACTCTTACATTATACAAAAATCACAACATCTTGGTTCCACACACAGAGTAAGGATACTTAATATGTTAATAATTTTGACGCTGGATTGTGACTTCTCGGTTCTGCATGAAAGGGGATAGAAAGATAATGCCAGTGAATGTGTTCTTAGCAAATACCGGCTGGTGGCTTCTGAGTGCCGCATGTGTCAAGGTAAGGACAATGTATATGTTGACAATTGATATTAGCTGGTGTCCTCTGAACTTCGCACACGCAGTGGTGTTCACAGGCGGTGACAACAAATGTGGTGATGACAAGTTTGTGTGTATTGGAGGTGTTATGGTAATGACAGTGGGTATATTAAATAGTCAATACTACCTAGTGTCTTCTGAATGCCACATGGAGTGGATTTCAAAGGTAAGGAAAATGAAGACGTTAAATAACAGATACTAACTGGCAGCTTGTTGTAATGTATTAATGAACTGTAGGCCTTCAATAGCGTTTGGGACTTCTACGCCTGTACATCTTTGGAGTGTGGGAGGCAACCAGAGATCCCTAGCAGGTATTGGGGAGAAAGTACAAATTCCATACAGACAGCACCCATAGTCAGGATTGAAACCGGGTCTCTAGCGCTGTAAGGCAGCAACTCTACTGCAGCGCCACCGTGCCACCAAATCTTTTTTTACAAAGAGCCTGAAACAGAGTTTCACCGCCTTGTGACAGCAATGACAAAAGAAGAATGGAATTTGTGATAAGCTTTCAAAGCTTATGCCAGGAGCCAAAAATAATTGAAAGCACTTCAAGCATCCCAGTCTCATCAGTCCAGTGGTTTGATTCAGAAAATCCAAATCCACAATAGAGAACCATGCAGTGTGTCTGTCACTTTGGCAGTTTGTCAATTGGCCAACTTACCCCTTATGCGACATGTGTCAATAAATCAAAACAACTCTATCAGGTCACAATGATAATCTTGATGTTGCAGCAAATCAGGCAACAACAAAAGAAGAGTCTCGACCCGAAATGTCACCCATTTTCCTTCTCTCCAGAGATGCTGCCTGTCCCGTTGAGTTACTCCAGCTTTTTATGTCTAACAAATTAAACCCTGATGTTCTAAAAAAAAATAGAACGTGGAACAGTAAAGCACAAGATCTGGCCCTGCAGCCCACAATGTCTATGCCGAACATAATACCAAGAACAACTGGATGTGCACCAGACCATCACGTAAACCAACCTCCCTTCCATTGACTCCATCTACACTTCACGCTGCCTTGGAAAGGCCACCAGCATAATAAAAGATGAGTCTCACCCCAAACTCTCCCTCTTCTCCCCTCTCCCATTAGGCAAGAGGTACAAAAGTTTGACAACTGGTAGGTGGCCGGTAGCTCAGAACCGCTCTCTAGTTGGTGATAGGATGGTTCAGTTGCCTGATAACAGCTGGGAAGAAACTGACCCAGAATCTGGAGGATGGAATTGATGGCTTTGTGACCAAGTTTGCAGGTGATATGAAGGTAGTTGGAAGGACAGGTAGTGTGATGGAAGTGGGGAGTCTACAGAACGACTAGGGCAGGATGGGAGAGTGGGCAAAAAAATGGCAGAATGAATATAGCCTAGCAAAGTGAGTGGTCGTGCACTTGGGTAGATGGAATTAAGGCATAGGCTGTATTTCTAAATGAGGAGAGGAACCAGAAATTGGAGGTGCAAAGGGACTTGGGATTCCCAAATGTTTCAGTTGCAAGTTGAATCAATGGTGAGGAAGGCAAATGCAATGTTAGCTTTCTTTTAGGGAGGACAAGAATATAAAAGCAGAGATACAACGCTGAGGCTTTATAAGGCACTGGTCACACCGCACCTGGAGTATTGTGAGTAGTTAAGGGCCCAAATCTGAGGAAGGATGTGCTGGCATTGGAGAAGGTCCAGGGAAGATTTATGGGAATGATTCCGGGGATGATTAGGTTAACATACGATGAGCGTCTGATGCCTCTGGCCTGTCGCTGGAGTTTAGACAGATGAGGGGGGAACTCATTGAAACTTACTGAATAATGAAAGGCCTGGACAGAGTGGATGTGGAGAGGATGTTTCCACTAGTGGGAGAGTCTAGGCCCAGAGGGTAGAGCCTCAAAATAATTGGAGTACCTTTATAAAGGAGATGAGGAGGAATTTCTTTAGTCAGAGGGTGGTGAATCTGTGGACTTCATTGCCACAGATGGATGTGGAGGCCAAGTCAATGGGCATTTTTAAAAAGGGAGATTGACAGGTGCTTGATGAGTAAGGTTGCCAAAAGTTATAGGGAGAAGGCAGGATAATGGGGAAAGATAGATCAGCCATGATTGAATGGCGGAGTAGCCTAATTCTACTTCGATGACTTAAGAACTTATGAACACAAGCAAAGGCACTTCCCCAATAACTCCCACCAGTTTTGGAATCCATGCATTTGCCTATGCAGATACATTCCTTTTGTCATCTTTGCCAGCACGAGCACACAATTTCTCATGTTTATTGAAGGATGGTCAGTCACTCCCAGGTTCCTTGCTCATGCATCATGAAAGGACACGCTGGCAATGTATCAGTTCACCTGCAATGTATATATGCCCCCACTGCCTAAGGCAGATGAATGTGAACTTTGGTTAAAAGAGACCATTTGCCCAATAGAACAGATGCACTGAAGGGCATCTTTAATCACTATTTGCCTTAATTTGACAAATAAAAATTTGAACTAAATCAGAATAAAACAATGGCCTCTGAGGTCTATTCTCCCCACAGTCCCAATCTCAGGGCACTCATAAGTTCTCGGAACAGAATTCGGCCATTTTGCCCATCAAGCCTACTCTGTCATTCAATCATGCCTGATCAATCAATCATGCCTGATCTATCTTTCCCTTCAAACCCCATTCTCCTCAAATCCCATAACCCCTGACACCCATATTAATCAAGAATCTGTCAATCTCCGCCTTTAAAATATCCATTGACTTGGCTTCCACAGCTGTTTTTTTCCACACATTCCACAGATTCACCGCCCCTTAACTGAAGAAATTCATTCTTGTCTCCTTCTAAAGGTTAGTCCTCTAAGTTGACAAGAACACTTGCAGAGTTTTCACTTTCCAGGGCTGTAACTGAATGCTGTCACGTGCTTTTCTCAGCTTTTGCTTCACTACTAATTCAGGAGAAAACAGCACAAGTAGGTCACTTTCCCAAATTGGACCAAGAATAAAAATGCTGAGTATGAAAGTGATCTTTCTTTGTCTGCAACAGCATATGCAGCTTTACTGCACAATTAAATTTGGTTTTCTAGTGCACACGTAAAAATAGCTATTGTTATCATATCATTAGGAACATAACATGGCATTAATAAACTAACGCCTCATTGCCCTTTCGTAGCAATTCCATCAGTAAACATAGGATCAAGTTCATGTTGGTAAGCTGATTCCCCAGTTTTTTAACCAATCCACCATTTCTTCTAATTTGTTTTGTTTAGTTTTAGATTAGAGATACAGCACAGAAACAGGTTCTTCAGCCCACTGAGTCTGCACCGACCAGCAATCCTTGCACACTAACACTATCCTACACACGCTGGGGACAATTATACCAGGCCAATTAGCCTACAAACCTGTATGTATTTGGAGTGTGGGAGGCTCAGTTAGTCATGGGCAAGTATGATGTTGTAGGGATCACTGAGACATGGCTACAAGAGGACCAGGGCTGGGAACTGAATATTCAGGGGTACGCAACGTATAGAAAAGACAGGCAGGTGGGCAGAGGGGATGGGGTTGCTCTGCTGGTAAGGAATGATATTCATTCCCTTGCAAGGGGTGACATAGAATCAGGAGATGTTGAATCAGTATGGATAGAAATGAGGAATTGTAAGGGTAAAAAGACCCTAATGGGAGTTATCTATAGCCCCCAAACAGTAGCTTCGACATAGGGTGCAAGTTGAATCAGGAGATAAAATTGGCGTGTCACAAATGTAATGCTACGGTGGTTATGGGAGATTTCAACATGCAGGTAGACTGGGAAAATCAGGTTGGAAATGGACCCCAGGAAAGAGAGTTTGTAGAGTGCCTTCGAGATGGATTCTTAGAACAGCTTGTACTGGAGCCTACCAGGGAGAAGGCAATTCTGGATTTAGTGTTGTGTAATGATCCTGATCTGATAAGGGGACTAGAGGTAAAAGAGCCATTAGGAGGCAGTGATCACAACATGATAAGTTTTACTCTGCAAATGGAAAGGCAGAAGGGAAAATCGGAAGTGTCAGTATTACAGTATAGCAAAGGGGATTACAGAGGCATGAGGCAGGAGCTGGTCAAAATTTACTGGAAGGAGACCCTAGCAGGGAAGACGGTAGAACAGCAATGGCAGGTATTCCTGGGAATAATGCAGAGGTTGCAGGATCAATTTATCCCAAAGAGGCGGAAAGACTCTAAGGGGAGTAAGAGACACCTGTGGCTGACAAGGGAAGTCAAGGACAGCATAAAAATTAAGGAGAGGAAGTATAACATAGCAAAGAAGAGTGGGAAGACAGAGGATTGGGACTCTTTTAAAGAGCAACAAAAGTTAACTAAAAAGGCAATACGGGGAGAAAAGATGAGGTACGAGGGTAAACTAGCCAATAATATAAAGGAGGATAGCAAAGGTTTTTTTAGGTATGTGAAGAGGAAAAAAATAGTCAAGGCAAATGTGGGTCCCTTGAAGACAGAAGCAGGGGAATTTATTATGGGGAACAAAGAAATGGCAGACGAGTTAAACCGTTACTTTGGATCTGTCTTCACAATTAAGACCAAAAAAACAACAAAAACACAAAGACAAACGGACCGCAGGTAAGCCGCAGCTGCTAGGGCAGCGCCGCCATTTTGGGTACATTATTGA
This sequence comes from Rhinoraja longicauda, assembly GCF_053455715.1. Lineage (NCBI taxonomy): Eukaryota > Metazoa > Chordata > Chondrichthyes > Rajiformes > Arhynchobatidae > Rhinoraja > Rhinoraja longicauda. Next base: position 38,475,057 of record NC_135967.1, on the reverse strand, counting down.
GAGCCTCTTTTTATATAAATATAATAGAGCTGCAAATAATGTTGTAGGTACATCTGAACATGAATGTCAAACACACAAATGTCAGTGGCACTCCCATAATGTCATTGTTGCCCGAAGGTAGCCATCATCAAATGCCCCTCTATCCTGATGTCACTGCTGACATGAAGCTTAATTAAGCAACAGCATAAATATTGTCTCTACAGGAGTAGATCAGAGTGTTTTGTTCTCAATATTGAATCTCATCAAAGCTTTTCCACCATCTTTAAAGCACTAGTCACAGGCATAACTGAATAATCTCCACTTGCTGAGATGCATGCCACTCCAATAACATCCAAGAAGCTTAATACCTTCTAGGATGTTGAAATCTGCTTGCATTCTTCCTTATCTATCACTCGAAATATTTGGTCCTATGCCAGAGGTGTACCTGACTGTTCATTCAACAAAAGGTGTGCAATGACTTACAAAGGTCACTTTGATGGAACTTGCTAAGTGTAAAACCGCGGCTGGCTATAAAGATATTGCCGCAATTTTATCATCTCTGGGTCAAAATCCCAAAATATCTTCTGGTGCTGTGGAAATATCTTTGTAACAAGGACTAATACAGTCCCTCGTGTGTTGGATGGTGCTAGTTCAAGGAGCAAGCTCAACATCACAGTTTTAATAAGAAGGGATCTTTATTCATTGCTGCCTCATGATTATAAACACTCCATGGAAGGATTTAAAAAGTGCAGGTAGAAAAAATTGATAACACATCTCATTGTAAATTGAAAAGTTATTTTCTTTTATAAGATGGTGAAATGCACTATTGAATAATTACCAATGAGAATTATTCATCTCAACATATTATTCATGCACCTAAAATGTCCATAAAAATTTCATATCCAGTGAAGATTTTGATATTACTTTGTAAGATCATTTGAAACTGCCTGAGAAAATGTTTATATGAAAACCAATGAGGAACTAATTGCTAATTAGTAACAGCCATAAATCTTTATCATTATGGACCGCGTTTTTCACAACACAATTCCTTGCACAATAGCAAAATACATCCATTGGCCTATTTTTATTTGTCTTGGTCAGAGAAGAAATCTTCTTTTGTTAAAGTACCATGAAAGTCTAATTTTTTACGAGAACCTTTGCATCTGTTAACTGCTGCAACATACTGTGGATGTTAGGAATCTGAAATTGAAATTTTTTAAATGCTGTAAATTTCCACTGGGCATCAAAAGGCAGCATCTGTGGAGAGAAAAATACAGAATCACAGTTAACTTTTCAAGTCAATGGCCTTTCATCAGAATAGATCAACTTACAGGCTAGAAATTCATTTCGGCAATGTCCCCCCTAAATTTATTTCAGCTTAGTTTAGTTTAGTTCAGTGAAAAGCTTGTTGTTGTGTGCTAACCAGCCAGCGGAAAGACAAGTCAAGTCAAGTTAAGTCAATTTTATTCGTATAGCACATTTAAAAACAACCCACGTTGACCAAAGTGCTGTACATCAGTTCAGGTACTAAGAACGAACATACAATGGCACACAAACATAACAGCACATAAATAAACAGTTCACAGTGCCCCCTCAGAGGACTTCAAGGAGTCGATGGAGGGGGCAGTTCTGATGGGGAGAGGGCTGCTGTTCCACAGTTGAGGTTCCACAGCTGCAACCACAAAAGCGCGGTCACCCCTGAGCTTAAGCCTAGACTGCATGATAGTGAGTAGCCCCAAGATGGCCGACCTGAGGGACCTGGAGATAGAGTGGTGGGTTAGAAGATTTTTGATATGGGGGGCAAGCCCGTTTAGGGCTTTGTAGGCAAATAGGAGGAGCTTGAAGTTGAAGACAAAACATTATTACAATCAAGCCATCCACAGTGAACATATCTATAGAGGGGGGTAGAATTTTCTCATTTAAAAAACAGTTTAGCGTAAAGAGGGAAAAAAAAAAAGTTTATTTCATTCTTTCAAAAAAAAAGTCCTTCAATGGCGATCATGTGGGGGGAATGCAGCCAATTTAACAAAAATAACGTCCTTCCATCCAGCCCGATGTCCGATTGGTCTGGGTCACACATGGGGGTGCGCCAACCCATGTGAGCGCAATTGGAAAAAAAAATCCATTTAAAAAAAGTTTTTAAAACCCGTTTGTTTCACAGAGTAGACTTAAAATCAAGCCGTTAAAAAAAGTTTAAAAAACCCGAAAAAAACCAGTGGGGGATGGAGTGGGTGAGTGGGGGAGGGGGAGGGTGGGATTGAGTGGGTAAGTGGGGGAGTTGAGGGAGGGGGGGCTGGAGTGGATGAGTGGGGGGATGGAGTGGGGGAGGGGGGATGGAGTGGGGGAGGGGGATGGAGGGGTGAGGGGGGGAAGGAGTGGGTGAGTGGAGGGAGGGGGGGGTGGAGTGGGCAAGTGGGTGGGGTGGGGAGGGGAATGGAATGGGTGAGGGAGGGGGATGGAGTGGGTGAATGGGGAGGAGGGAAGGGGATGGAGTGGGTGAGGGGGAGGGGGATGGAGTGGGTGAGGGGAGAGGGGGGGATGGAGTGTGCGAGTGGGGGGGAGGTGGGATGGAGTGGGTGAGGGGGGAGGGGGATGGAGTGGGTGTGGGGGAGGGGGGAATGAGTGTGTGAGTGGGGGGAGGGGATGGAGTGGGGGAGTGGGGGGATAGAGTGGGTCAGTGGGGGAGATGGGGGGATGGAGTGTGTGAGTGGGGGGGAGGGGGGATGGAGTGGGTGAGGGGGGAGGGGGATGGAGTGGGTGTGGGGGAGGGGGGAATGAGTGTGTGAGTGGGGGGGGAGGGGATGGATTGGTGGAGTGGGGGGATAGAGTGGGTCAGTGGGGGAGGAGGGGGGATGGAGTGTGTGAGTGGGGGGTAGTGCCAGACCCCCTAAGAATGGAGGGGAGGAGGGGGGGATAAGGGGGTTGAGGGGGGACAGTGGGTTGGGGGGAGGGGGTGAGAAGGGGGGTTGAGGGGGGATGGAGTGGGTGAGTGGGGGGGGGGGAAGAGAAGGGGGGTTGTCGGGGAGGGGAGGGTGCTACAACAATGCAGGAGAGCTTTGGGCCCAAACATAGAAACATAGAAACATAGAAAATAGGTGCAGAAGTAGGCCATTCGGCCCTTCGATCCTGCACCGCCATTCAATATGATCATGGCTGATCATCTAGCTCAGTAACCTGTACCTGCCTTCTCTCCATACCCCCTGATCCCTATAGCCACAAGGGCCACATCTAACTCCCTCTTAAATATAGCCAATGAACTGGCCTCAACTACCTTCTGTGGCAGAGAATTCCACAGACTCACCACTCTCTGTGTGAAGAAATGTTTTCTCATCTCGGTCCTAAAAGACTTCCCCCTTATCCTTAAGCTGTGACCCCTGGTTCTGGACTCCCCCAACATCGGGAACAATCTTCCCGCATCCAGCCTCTCCAACCGTTTAAGAATTTTATATGTTTCTATAAGATCCCCCCTCAGATGGCCGTCAGATCCGCATTTGTGCGCGGTTGGAGGAAGGTTTCCATTTTGTATTCAGCTCCAGCACGTCTGTATTTGGGGGGGGGGTTGCCATGTGGTCTTCAGCTCTGGTGCATGTGCAGTTGGGTGAGGGTTGCCATTTTGAGTTCAGCTCCGGCCACGCGCTCAACGCCCGATTGGTCCGGGTCCGACGTGGGAGGAGCACCAACGCTCCCTGCTCTGATTGGTCGCCGGCGCATCCTGATTTGCTCCTGCCGCTCACCCCCACGTGGGGTCCATTGATTGGATCCGACCTCCCGCTCGACGCCCAATTGGCCCGGGTCCTCACATTAGGTCAAATGATTGGCTCCGACCTCCCGCTCCATGCCCGATTGGTCCACATGGTGGAAGCAGTTTCTTCCCACTCAAAGCAGTTGGCGCTGCTGCTGAATGAGGGCACAGTCTCGAGGATCTCCAAGAGAGGACTTTAACCACAAAAAGCAGAAACATTCCAGATGAGATTCATTTTATTTTAAAGGAAAAAACGCCATTTATTTTAAAGAACAAATACGATTTTCCTATGTCACGATGGGAACCCAACGAGGAATGGGCCCAATGGGTCCACTTGGTCTAGTATTTGATAAAGGGAATAACCCGTGGTCAGGGCAGTTAAATCATCTGCAGTCGGGGCGATCAAAGCCCCCGCTGCCGCGATCAGAGCCCCTGTCGGGGTGATCGAAACTCCCGCGTTGGGGCGGTTGAAACTCTCTCCACAGCATGGAGCTCTAGTCGGCCTCTTCTTACCAGAGCCGCGAGCTTCACGATGTTAATGTCCACAGGCCCCGCGGTTGGAGCTTCGATCCCCGGCAAAGGGATCTCAAGCTCCGCGATGTTAAAGTCCCGCAGACTCCCTCGGCTTGGAGCGCTGGGTCGGTCTCCAGGAAAGGCAGCCAACTCCATGATGTTAGGCCGCAGTGGGGAAGGAGATACGATACGGAAAAAAAATTGCTTCTCCATCGAAGCCCCAACCTGCCTCCCCCACCCCCCACATAAAACAAACCAAGGAACACTAAAACATACTTTTTAACACATACTAAAAATAACAAAAAGGAGAAAGGACAGACAGACTGTTGGCGAGGCAGCCAGTGCTGGTGGCGCCACCTGGTGTAGTGATTTAGGATGACCAGCCATGATCATTTTGAATGGTGATGCTGTCTCGAAGGACCGAATAGCCTACTCCTGCACCTATTTTCTATGTTGCTATGTTTCTATTTTACATCTGTAGGAGCTGGTGACAGTTGTTGGGGATATAACAATCCTTTACTAATCCTATTCTCCAGAAACCATATAATTTGGACTACCCAAAGGTATTCTTCATCCTCAGTAAGATCTGTGACCTCCTATGATGTCAAGTACAACATCTTGGAGATCTAAATTCCGGTCTCTCTCAGCCTTCTAGCCTCAGGGCCATCATCAATCACTTACTGCATTCACAGTTTACCTTTCACGGCTACATTGGTGAGGTCAGCCAAATTGCAAAGGCATGATCTTGCAGGAGCAAGTGGAGCTGGCACCGACGTTTACCTTCACTCCAGCCTCCCCAAAGCACAATCTATCACCGGCTACATCCATGACTTTACAAAAGCCACCCCTGTAAGCTCCTGTCAGGCTTGGCTGTTATCAGCCCTGATAGGTTTCCATGACCTCTGTGCAGAGACCACAAGTCTCCTGCAGGCATGTTTTTGCCAACCTGTTCAGGTGCCAGTGATTTTCTGAAAGCATCCTTTCCTTCATCGCAGAATCTGTTCATTCATTGATAAACCACATTATAGCTAGAAAAGTTTTTTTTTCTCTAATTCATGACATGTCCCTTCAATAGTTGGTTGCAAACACCACATAGTAGCAACTGCAGGAACTTGCCAAACTTCAGGGAAAGAGGGGCGGGATAGAAGTAGAAATAGGTGTGCACTGTGGTGAGGAAGGAGCAAAGGAGTGAGAGAGCGAGAAGGGGGGTTTACTTAGAATTGGAGAATTCAATGTTCAGCCACCCAAGCGGAGTATGAGGTGAAGTTCTTCCATTTTCAGAGTTGCCTCACTCTGGCAATGGAAGAGGCCCAGGACAGAAATGTCAGTATGGGAATTGGAAGGGGAGTTAGAATGGTTAGCAAACAGGAGATCCAGCAGGACTTGGCAGACCGAGTGCAAGAGTTGGGCGAAACAGTCGCCAAGTCTATGCTTGGTTTGGCTGTTGTAAAGGAGGTCACATCGGGAATGCCAGATACAAAGCTCTGCCTCACCTGGAAGCCTGGAAGAGCTGCTGGGGAAGGTACCTGGGGTGGGAGTGGGGAGGGTTTGGATGGGAGGGGATGAGACGTTGCAGAGGGAATGATTGGTTGATCCAGGCTGACAGTGGAATGTCACAGTTGTAACTAAGCATGTATTCCCTGCAAACATAAAAGATCTTCTGGCATTTGAAGAAGAATTTTAATCTAACCCCTTTCAGAAACAAAGGTTTGGAGTGCAATTTTAGTTTTTGCCCCCCATCCAATCTTTCTCTCGAGTATCATCAGTCATTAGGTTAAAATGATCCCATCACTGTCTAGACAGTTAGACAGGGGTTGTGACAGGGGTTTAGGGGGAGAAGGCAGGAGAATGGGGTTAGGAGGAAGAGATAGATCAGCCATGATTGAATGGTGGAGTAGACTTGATGGGCTGAATGGCCTAATTCTGTTCCTATCACTTATGAGACCAATAGACATCGATGAAAAGCACTGGAGACTGGGAGGCAAACACTGGAATGAAGGAGGGTCATCACTAAATGAAGAAAGTGAACGTATGGAGAGAAAGCATATGTTGTAGCGACCATGGAGAATGGTCTAGGTCGTCGAACCCTCGGATTGGCCAGCGAGGTCACGTGGGAACGCGACCATGGGGATTGGTCCAGGGAAGGACATCGCTGATTGGTCAGCGATGTCATGGGTGCGTTTGGCGCCCGATTTAGTTAGTTCGTCTGAGTCTTCAAGGAAGACAGTAAGTTTATATTGGTTGTCCTGCGACTTGTTGTTTTGATTCTGTATTCGTGTATTGCGGTTGCAATAAACTTCATCTACAACTACAAGTCTCGGACTCGCCATATTGGTGACCCCGAACGTGATCTGGACGATCACCGACTGAGAAAAACCCGACGCCTCGTTGACGATGACTGAGCAGGGCACACCGGAGTCAAGCGCGGCGGACGTTCATCTTCCGTTATTTTGGACGTACGCACCGCAAGCTTGGTTTATCCACGCCGAGGCCCAATTCCATATAAAGAAGGTGTCGGATGATTCCACGAAGTACTTCTACCTCGTCAGCGCGCTATCGCCGGACACAACCAAGCGCGTGATGCGGTTCATAATAAATTCACCTGCGGAAGACAAGTATGAAACCATGAAGAAGGTATTACTGCGGACCTTCGGGTTAAAAAAGCATGGTGGTGCGGCAAAACTTCTGCACCTACCGGAGCTTGGAGACAAACTGCCTTCCGTCCTCATGGCCGAAATGATGGTGCTAGCCGGTGAGCATACGGATTGCCCGATGTTTGAGCAGGCATTCCGCGAAAAACTCCCCGAGGATGTCCGATTGCTGCTTACGGATTGTTCTTTTAAGGACCCCGAAGCATATGCAGCGAAAGCGGACGCGCTCATAGCGGGAAAAAACAAGGCAGGGGATTCCATCAACAAAGTCTCGACATCGGTGACCACGCCACAGCGACGGCAAGATGGCGCCACGTCTCCCGCCAATTCTCCGAAAGCCCGCCAAAAAGATCCGCACAAGCGCAGCTGGTGCTATTATCACCTACGATGGGGTAACGAATCCCGCAACTGCCGCTTGCCTTGTACCTTCGCGGGAAATGCCTCGGCCGATCGTACATAGGGGCAGTTACGATTGGCCAGAACCGGCGCCTCTATGTCCATGATCGATTCACGGACACAGAATTTTTGGTAGACACGGGAGCCATCGTCAGCATAGTGCCGCCGACCGACCTCGAAACCAGATCGGGTAAGACAGGTCCCACCCTCATCGCGGTGAACGGCAGCCCAATTCGCACTTTCGGTACACGGAAAATGTCCCTGGGTTTAGGCCTCCGCACGTACGAATGGCCATTCATCATAGCCGACGTCAAACAAGCGATCCTGGGCGCAGATTTTCTCTGGGCTTTTTCACTGGTTCCTGATGTCCGCGGTAACGACCTCCGACCTTCAGCCGAAGACGAGCACGTCGCTCCGACAATCGCCTCCTCGCTCAGCCCTACTGTCCAGGCCGTCGTCGCGGCCCCCGACTCGTATGCTGCGATTCTGGCCGAGTTCCCAGAGCTGCTCGTTCAACGTTTCGACGCACCTTCGGCTAAACACGGTGTGGTCCATCACATCCGCACCGAAGGCCCTCCCGTTTTCGCTCGGGCCAGGAGACTGCCGCCAGACAAACTGGTGGTGGCAAAGGAGGAGTTCAGGAAGATGGAGGAAATGGGAATTGTCCGTCAGTCTGACAGCCCGTGGGCCTCGCCGTTACACATGGTCTCCAAGGCATCTGGGGGGTGGAGGCCATGTGGCGATTATCGGCGTCTCAATGCTGTCACCACGGCTGATCGCTACCCCATACCGCACCTACAGGACTTTTCATCTGGGCTGGAAGGTGCGGTAGTGTTTTCCAAAATCGATTTGGTGCGAGGATATCATCAGATTCCGGTGCGACCGGAGGACATACAAAAAACTGCAACTATAACTCCGTTCGGGTTGTTTGAATGGTTGCGTATGCCTTTCGGTTTAAAGAACGCGGCACAGGCTTTCCAGCGACTGATGGACCGCGTGGGCCGGGGTTTACCCTTTTTGTTTATCTATCTAGACGACATCCTGGTAGCCAGCCCCTCAGTGCAGGAACACCAGGCCCATTTGCGGACCGTGTTCCAGCGGCTCCAAGACCACGGGCTCATTATCCAACCCTCCAAATGTCAATTCGGCCTGCCTGCCCTTGATTTTCTAGGGCACAGAATTACTCCTGCCGGTGCCGCCCCTTTACCCGAGAAGGTGGAAGCTATCCGGGCTTTTCCCAGGCCCACCACTGTAAAAGGGCTGCAGGAGTTCGTCGGTATGGTTAATTTCTACCATAGATTCGTTCCGGCAGCGGCGCGAGTCCTGCGCCCGCTTTTCCAATGCCTTGCAGGGAACCCGGTAGAGTTGTTGTGGTCCCCGGCCGCAGAGTCGGCTTTTACGGCAGCTAAGGCAGCCCTGGCAGACGCCACCATGTTGGTCCATCCGAGCCCCTCCGCCCCCACGGCCCTGACGGTTGACGCCTCTGACGTGGCGGTGGGTGGGGTTCTGGAGCAGCAGGTTGGTGGCCATTGGCAGCCTTTAGCCTTTTTCAGCCGGCAACTAAATTCGGCCGAGCTGAAATATAGTGCATTTGACCGAGAGCTTCTAGCTCTCTATTTAGCTGTCCGTCATTTTAGGTATTTCCTCGAGGGCCGCCCATTTGTGGCATTTACGGACCACAAGCCATTAACATTTGCGTTTTTGAAATTGTCTGACCCATGGTCGGCCCGCCAGCAGCGGCACCTGACTGCTATCTCCGAATTTACAACAGATGTCCGTCATATCGCGGGTAAGCTTAATGCCGTTGCTGACGCCCTGTCTAGACCTGCTTTTCCCCCTATTTCGGCAGTGGACTGCGAGGTGGATCCCCAGGAGCTCGCGGAGGCGCAGCTTCTGGCGGATACCGTTTCGGCTTACCGGTCCACCACTTCGGGATTAAAGTTGGCCCAGGTGGCTTGTGGGTCGGAGGGCACGAAAGTCTGGTGCGATATTTCTCTTCCTCGTCCAAGGCCGGTAGTGCCGCCTTCCCTTCAGCGCCGAGTTTTCGATGCCATTCATGGGTTGGCGCACCCGTCCATCCGCTCCACCTCTGCCTTGGTAGCAGCGAGGTTTGTCTGGCATGGCCTGAGAAAACAGGTAGCGGGGTGGGCACGTTCCTGCGTGCCCTGTCAGACCGCTAAAGTCCAGCGCCACGTCCAGCCCCCCGTACAGGATTTCGAGGTCCCGCCTTTTCGTTTTTTTCACATCCACGTGGATTTGGTCGGACCTTTGCCTTCCTCCCGGGGCTACACCCACCTCCTCACGGTGGTGGATCGGTTCACCCGGTGGCCAGAGGCTTTCCCATTGTTTGATATCTCGTCAGCGTCTTGTGCTAGGACTTTGGCCCTCCATTGGGTAGCTCGTTTTGGGGTCCCGGCAGTTATTACCACTGACAGAGGGCCACAGTTCACTTCGTCCCTCTGGGCCGCGCTGGCGGAACTGTACGGGTCCAAGTTACAACCCACAACTGCATATCACCCCCAGGCAAATGGACTCGTAGAAAGGTTCCACCGCCAACTTAAGGCGTCCCTCAGTGCAAGGCTTGAAGGCCCGGACTGGGTGGACCAACTCCCTTGGGTTCTTTTGGGCATCCGGACTGCTCCTAAGCCAGATCTCGGTGCGTCGTCTGCAGAGCTAGTATATGGCTCGACACTTCGAGTACCCGGAGACCTTTTTTCGGACCCTTCAGCCCTGCTCCCTTCGGTCCCATCAGCGTTAGCATCTCTCCGGGAACGGGTGGGCTCCCTGGCTCCAGTGCCGACTTCACGCCATGGGTGTTCCATGGTGCATGAACCGGCTGCCCTGAAAGACTGTGATTTTGTTTTTCTGCGTAAGGATGCCCATCGCGCCCCGTTGCAGAGGGTCTATCAAGGGCCGTTCCGGGTGTTACGTAAGGGAACGGCTACTTTCACCTTAGACATGGGCGGCAAGAGCGAACTCGTCTCGGTGTCCCGGCTCAAACCTGCCCATTTGGACCCGGATCAACCAGTTTTGGTCGGTCAAACCCCTCGGAGAGGCCGACCTCCGTTAGTTCCGCCCAGTCCAGAAACCCCCGTTCTGACAGTTCCTTCAGGACCTCCCGTTTCGGCAGTTCCTCCAGAGCCCCCCGTGCCGGTAGTTCCTCCAGAACCTCTCGTTCCGGCTGTTCCACCAAGTCCGGAACCTCCGGCTCCTGTGGTTCAGGCTGTCCCTCTCCGTACTCGTTGTGGTCGCGAAATCAGGCTCCCAGCTAGGTTCCGCACCTCGGGTTCTGGGGGGGGTCATGTAGCGACCATGGAGAATGGTCTAGGTCGTCGAACCCTCGGATTGGCCAGCGAGGTCACGTGGGAACGCGACCATGGGGATTGGTCCAGGGAAGGACATCGCTGATTGGTCAGCGATGTCATGGGTGCGTTTGGCGCCCGATTTAGTTAGTTCGTCTGAGTCTTCAAGGAAGACAGTAAGTTTATATTGGTTGTCCTGCGACTTGTTGTTTTGATTCTGTATTCGTGTATTGCGGTTGCAATAAACTTCATCTACAACTACAAGTCTCGGACTCGCCATATTGTCACAATAATTGTTACTGTCCAGGTTGTCTTGTGCTTTCTTCATATTCCCTGATATCATCATTCAGTGTTTTAAATTGTCTGTGGTTGCCTAATTATGACACAGCAAGCATACATTAATCTTAAAAATGCTGGAGTATCAGGCAAACCTTCTCTGGCCCCATCTGGCCAATTTTTCAAGCTTTTAGCTCAATTAAGCTGAAACAAATATTAATACTATAGTAACAAAATACCTCAGATGTCATGTTCACATTTATAATCAAAATTAAGTATAATCTCAAAATAAACTCTTACATAGCTACTTAAATGCAGATTTTTGCTTTAATCATCCTGCTTGCCCATACTTTCCTAATCTTTTATTTTCTTCATCTGTTATTCCTTGTTTTGTTTCTTGTTTTAACATGATTGTGTGGCTTTACACCATCTGCTCTGGCACCATCATGTCCTTTTTCCTACAACATGGCCAAGATCTTACCATGACATTAGAATGTGCATCAATCTACTAATAAAATTAGAGTACTTTTGATTGTGGTCTTGATATCTCAAATAAACTAACACAAAATGCTGGAAGTACTCAGGCAACTCATCGCCAAGTAGTTCTACCGTTGACCGTAATGAAGTGTATCAGAAGATTGGTGATGGCCCACATCTAGACTCCCTGTGGTTTCCAGTGCAGTAACAGGCCCCTCGACCCACAATGTCCACCTCGAACACTATGCCAAATTAAACTAATCTCCTCAGCCTGTGCGTCATCCATTTCTCTCCATTCCCAGCGCATGCATGTGGCCATCCAAGAACCTCTTAAATACCACTATCGCTTCTACCTTCATGACCACCTCTCGCAACACATCCCAGGCAACTACCACTCTGTGTAAGAAAAGTTGCCCTGCACAACTCGTTTACACTTTGCCGCTCCCACCTAAAGGCTATGCGCACTAGTCTTTGACATTACCACCCTAGGATAAAGGTTCTGAATGTCTCCACTCTCTACGCCTCCCATCATTTTTATAAACTTCTACCAGGACACCTCCTCAGCCTCTGATGAAAGAAGGGCTACAGAGGACAACTGAAGAAGTGTATCGACCCGAAACGTGAGTCCGAAGAAGGGCCTCAACCCAAAACGTTACCCATTCTTTCTCTCCAGAGATGCTGCCTGTCTCACTGAGTTACTCCAGCATTTTGTGTCTATCTACAGAGGACCATCCATCTTGCACTACGTTCAGCTCTGGATCATCAATCCACTGAAATTGTTGTAATCAATACATTTACTAAGAGCATTTATTCAAAGCTGCTTTCCAAACATTAATCTTTTAGACACTTTATATATTTGAAGGCTTCTGCACTATTAATGTAGGTCAAAATGGAGTTATGGAGTACATTATTAGGGAGTTTTCTTCATTTCTTCTATGTTCTCACTCTAAACTCCATGAGTCAGATTTCCTGGATGCAGGTGAGAGATGTTAGGCATTCCAAATGGTTTACCAGCTATCTTTATTTCACAAGAGAAAAATCACTATCTTGTGTTACCATAACAACAGAATGAAAGGCTTGGATCTCTCTTCGTTTATCTGTGGAGGTTATCTAAGAGCAAAAGCATTCATTTGACAAAAATAAAATAAGTTCAATCCAATTATCTGTTGCCTGCTTACCATAGAAATCTATCTGGCATCGGAATGGAGGGAAATGGAATTTCTTTGCTTCTCCCCCTGTGCCAGCCCTGCTGCACACCAAGGGGTAATGGAACGATGCATAGAATGATTGAATGGCAGGGTGGCGATAGCGGCCATTTGGCCCATCTTTCCCAATGCTCATTCCTTGCTATATCCTTGATCAATATAACCTTGATAGGGTTATATTCCTTCCCACAGCCTTGGGAAAGATTGGCCTATCTTTCCCAATGCCCATTCCGCCATGCCCATTCCTTGAGTTCCTTGACTCAAGGAATCAAGTTCCTTGATTAACTTATTAATTAAAGTTAATTCCTTTAATTAACATAGATATAATTAAAATTCCAATTCCCAGGTTGGGAATTACAAATATAAACAGTGCGCTTTGTAAAATTTATTTTCCTCTTGCCTCCTCTGGTTCTTTTGCACCGGCCATGAATCTGGTCAATTGTTATTAAGCCATTGGAAATTCGTGCATGCCCTTTGTTCAATCAGAGGTCCATATGTTTTAAAACGTCCCTTTAACTTTCCCTACTTTAAGAATATTAAGGACATTTATGCAAAAGTATCAACTTGTTTTAGAAAGGAATGCCATCAGGAAGTAGATACAGGAGCCTGAAAACTGTAACGTCCAGGTTCAGGAACAGCTTTTTCCCCACAGCCATCAGGCTATTAAACACTACAGCCTCCAAATAACCTCCGAACTACATAGACTTGGGGGCATTGGTTTTGTCTTTTTGCTCTATTATTGTTTGTTTGGTTTTATGTGTATGCATGTGTGTGTGTGTGTGTATAGATATATATATATATATATATATATATATATTTATTTATGCAAAAATATCTAATAAACCAGAAAAATAGTTCAATGTGTATATATATATTAGATTTTTTTGCAGACCCTTATGTTTACATATTCTGTTGTGCTGCTGCAAGTAAGAATTTCATTGTTCCATTTCAGGGCAGATGACTATAAAACATTCCTGACTCTTGACTCTTGACTCTTGACTCTCGAATGGCCACAGAGGATTCCTGCCTCTCTATCTACTCCCTTTCTCAGTGGTCACCCATCCACGCTCTGCCTGTTTCTCCAACGGAGCCACACTTTGGAAGTATTATATATAACTTGCAGTCATTGCAATATTGCACTTGCAAAGCTATCAACAAAGGACATATTGTTTAGGCCTATGAACCTATTCAGTTCACAACTTGCTTCAGCCACCCTGTGTTCATCAGATGGAGAAAGTTGCTGCGTTCTCCCGCTTGGGTGTCAACGTATTATTACAGGCAGCATGTACATGTGTACAAAACACCCCTTCAAGTTTTGGGCAAATGTACTTGCCACCTATTGAGTGAAGCAGGAACAGTCTGATCCTTGCGACCTTGGCGCAGGTTTGGTGTCTGTTCAATTGACTGTACAGATACCTGGTTTCAGCCAGCTGAATCGTGTTAGCTGCCTCCGAGTGCTACTTCCCTCATTATTATCAGCAGGGTGGTGTTGGCACTGGATTGTTGCTGTGTGTGCCTCTGTACAAGTATCACAGAAGTACCTCGGCAGTCACTTTATAAAAAGAAGAGCTCAATATAAAAGCGAGCAGTTCTTCTCAAATTCTTCATGCTGAGTGTGTAGGATAAAACTGCAGATGCTGGTTTAAATCGAAGATAGACACAAAATGCTGGAGTAACTCAGTGGGACAGGCAGCATCTCTGGAGAGAAGGAATGGGTGATGTTTTGGGGTCGAGTGAAGAATGGTCTCGACCTTCACTGTCTGTGCTGCACTCATCTCTCAGCCTGCATGTCACAAGGCCGTACGTTCATAACTCATACAAGAAGAATTAGGCCATTCGCCCCATCGAGTCTACTCCACCATTCAATCATGGCTGATCTGTCTTTCCCTCTCAACACTATTCTCTTGCATTTGACACCCTTACTAATCAACTATCTGTCAAACTCCCCTTTAAAAGGTATCTATTGACCTGGCCTCCACAGCCATCTGTGGCAATGAATTCCACAGATTCACCATCCTCTGACTAAAGAAATTCCCCCTCATCTCATTTTTTAAAAGGCATATTATGCTGTTAATTTAAAATAATGCTTCACATATTTCCAATATATATTTCGTTTTCGTCTCAGGTTTTCGATGTCACTCACTAATTTTCTCCACCGTCTAGTCATGAAAAACTGGTGGTGTATCTTCCATTTGAATTACAAGTGGTCTGAGTCAAATGAATGCCTTGCCTGAGCACTTCCCAGCACAATTAAGAGGCAAATACATAAGTGTGTGACTCAGCACAAAGAAAGGCAAGAGAAGTAAAAGAAGCTTGGTTCTTTCACCAAGAGATTAATGGTCTATTTGAATGTTTTCTATGCTCAAGGGCCTTTGCTTCTCATTTCTTTTATTTAAACTGTGCTAAATTGCCATGGAAGGACAGGAACTCAAGTGCCTGAAAAGTAGGCCTTTTGATTATCAGTTCAACTCACGACCACATCCGAAGATTAAAGGCTTGGATTCAGAAATGCGCGCAAAACCAGAATCAGGAATAGCTTCTTCCCTTCTGTTATCAGATGTCTGAACAGTCAAGGTTTCAAGGTTTCAAGGTCAGTTTATTGTCACGTAAGCTTGGGTAACTGGGCGATTCCCCTCTACCCCATTGCGGACATTGGACTTTTTCTCCAGAACTAATGCGCTACGAAGCTGGGAATGACATTCTACACTCTGTATCTTTCACTTTGCTCTAGCTATTGTACGAGATTATATTAATGTATATTATTATCTGACTTATACACAAAAAGCTGGAATAACTCAGCGGGTCAGGCAGTATCTCTGAATAAAAGGAATAGGTCTTCAGACCTGAATGGATAGCACGCAAAACAAGCGTTTTCTGTCCAACCTCAGTCCAATGTCGATAATAAACCTAAACCTACCTGGGTCTCCTGAGCTCTACGCGTACTTTAGTTTAGTTTAGAGATACAGGATAGAAACAGGCCCTTCGGCCCAGTGAGTCTGCACGGCCCAATGATCAGCCATACACTACTAGTTCTATCCTACAGAATAGGGGCAACTTACAGAAGCCAACTTACAGCAAACCCACACGTCTTTGGAATGTGAGAGGAATCTGGGTGGCAGTGTGAACTGTGAGGAGGATGCTATGAGGATGCAGGGTGACTTGGACAGGTTGTGTGAGTGGGAAGATGCATGGCAGATGCAGTTTAATGTGGGTAAATGTGAGGTTATCCAGTTTGGTGGTAAGAATAGGAAGGCAGATTATTATCTGAATGGTGTCAAGTTAGGAAAAGGGGAAGTATAACGAGATCTGGGTGTCCTAGTTCATCAGTCACTGAAAGAAAGCATGCAGGTACAGCAGGCAGTGAAGAAAGCTAATGGAATGTTGGTCTTCATAACAAGAGGAGTTGAGTATAGGAGCAAAGAGGTCCTTCTGCAGTTGTACAGGGCCCTAGTGAGGCCACACCTGGAGTATTATGCGCAGTTTTGGTCTCCAAATTTGAGGAAGGACATTCTTGCTATTGAGGGAGTGCAGCGTAGGTTCACGAGGTTAATTCCCGGAATGGCGGGACTGTTGTATGTTGAAAGATTGGAGCGACTGGGCTTGTATACTCTGGAATTTAGAAGGATGAGAGGGGACCTTATTGAAACATATAAGATTATGAAGGGATTGGACACGCTAGAGGCAGGAAACATGTTCCCGATGTTAGGGGAGTCCCGAACCAGGGGCCACAGTTTAAGAATAAGGGGTAGGCCATTTAGAACGGAGATGAGGAAAAACTTTTTCACTCAGAGCGTTGTGAAGCTGTGGAACTCTCTGCCTCACAAGGCAGTGAAGGTCAATTACCTGGATGCTTTCAAGAGAGAGTTAGACAGAACTCTTAATGATAGCGGAGTCAAGGGATATGGGGAGAAGGCAGGAACGGGATACTGATTGTGGATGATCAGCCATGATCATGGTGAATGGCGGTACTGGCACGAAGGACTGAATGGCCTACTCCTGCACCTATTGTCTATTGAAGCCAGAGCACCCAAAGAAAACAGACCCGGTGACAGGGAGAACGTGCAACCTCCACACAGAGAGCACCGAGGTCAGGATCGAACCCCGGTCTCTGGTGCTATCATAAGATCATAAGGTCATAAGGAATAGGAGTAGAATTAGGCCATTCAAGTCTACTCTGCCATTCAATCGTGGCTGATCTATCTCTCCCTCCTAACCCCATTCTCCTGCCCTCTCCCCATAACCTCTGACACCTGTACTAATCAAGAATCTATCTATCTCTGCCTTAAAAATATCCACTGACTTGGCCTCCATAGCCTTCAGTGGCAAAGAATTCCACAGATTCACCACCCTCTGACTAAAGAAATTTCCCCTCATCTCCTTCCTAAAAGAACGTCCTTTAATTCTGAGGCTATGACCTCTTGTCTTAGACTCTCCCACTAGTGGAAACATCCTCTCCAAATCCACTCCTTCCAAGCCTTTCACTAATCTGTATGTTTCAATTAGGTCCCCCCTCATTCATCTAAACTCCAGCGAGTACAGGCCCAGTGCCGACAAACGCTCATCTCAGGTTAACCTCGTCCTTCCTGGGATCATTCTTGTAAACCTCGTCTGGACCCTCTGCAGAGCCAGCATATCCTTCCTCAGATATGGTGCCCAAAATGGCGGCCTTACCAGCGCCTTATGGAGCCTCACCCATGAGGCAGCAACTCTAATGCTGTGCCACTGTGCCGCCATGTACCTGTCAAAGACTGTCTGGTTGCCTTCCCAAGTTTCATGTTGCAACTTGTGGCTGTTCAAATTCTCAACATCTGTTGTATTTTGATGGAGATGCTTCATGTCCAATTATTCTACATGCATTGGTACAGTATCCTCTGCGTAGAGAAATGTCCCAGAAGTGTACACAGATAGGAGTGGGCCCTGAACTGAATAAAAATACCCGCAGTCATTACGATATTGCAATTTAATGCTATCAACAAAGGACATAAAGGAGTTTAATCAATCTGAAAGGAAAAGAAGTGAGTGATGCTCCTATTTTACTTACCATAGTGCAGCTCCTCGCATTAATCTATGTTAAGATTAAATTGGCCCACTCTGAAAATTTTCTGATTAGTTTTTGGATCATTTTCCATTCGTTTTCAGTGCTAGTTCTACACTTCCAATTTAGTATTAACTGAAAAAATAATGTCTTGGTATAATGTTCTAATGATAAAAGTCAACATTGAAAGTAATGCAGGATTCTGCTTTCTAAGCATCTTCATTATAATCCTTCTTTATTTTCTGACCAGTTTTTATCTCCTTGTAGCTGTGTGTTTCCTGCAGGTCAAGCAGCATTTTTTTTTTTACACACAGACAGAAATAGAAAGCAGTTAACACTTTGGGACGATGACACTCGGTCTGAACTGGGAAAGTGAGAGACGCACGCTTATTTTTGAACATATTCTAAATGAACATTTGGCAGGTCAGGCAGGCAGCATCTCTGGAGAACATGGATAGGAAATATTTCAGGACCCTTCTTCGGACTGATTATAGGAAGGAGAAAAAAAGCTGGAAGAGAAGAGGGGCACGACAAAACCTGGCATGAAAATAGGTTGATACAGATGAGGAGAGGGGGTTGATAGGCAGATGACGGACAGAGGCCAGAGATGAAAAGACAGAAAGTGTGAGACAATAGGGTTGCAGAGTTGTGCATTGTGAAACCACAAGGAATGTAGGTGGAAAGGGAGGGGTAGTGAGAAATAGGTTTGAGTCTAGGTAGGGCACAGGGGTAGGGGGAGGGAGAGGAGGGATTGTTTGGGTGTTAAGGGGGAAGGAGGGAGAGGGATTGAACTTTTGAATTTGCAATTATCGCTGTCAGCGGCGTTGCGTTAATATTCTCGCTGGAATTTAGAAGACTGAGGGGGGATCTTATTGAAACATATAAAATTCTTAAGGGGTTGGACAGGCTAGGTGCGGGAAGATTGTTCCCGATGTTGGGGGAGTCCAGAACCAGGGCTCACAGCTTAAGGATAAGGGGGAAGTCTTTTAGGACCGAGATGAGAAAACATTTCTTCACACAGAGAGTGGTGAGTCTGTGGAATTCTCTGCCACAGAAGGTAGTTGAGGCCAGTTCATTGGCTATATTTAAGAGGGAGTTAGATGTGGCCCTTGTGGCTATAGGGATCAGGGGGTATGGAGAGAAGGCAGGTACAGGTTACTGAGCTGGATGATCAGCCATGATCATATTGAATGGCGGTGCAGGCTCGAAGGGCCGAATGGCCTACTCCTGCACCTATTTTCTAAGTTTCTATGTTTCTATGAGAGGGTTTTCTAAAACTGGACAATTCAATGTGCATGCCATTGGGTTGTATAGGCCTATGGGATCTCCCAGTTGCTAACTATGTTGTCCTCTTCACATTCCCATTCTGACCTTTCTGTCCTAGACCTCCTCCATTGCCAGAATGAGAACACACACAAAATGGAGGAACAGCACAGCACCTCATGTTCCATTTGGGTAGCTCACACCCTAATGGTATGAATAGTGAACTCTCCAGTTTTAGGTAACTACAAAACCATGCCCCCTCTCCCTTCTTCCCCTCTAACCCCCTCTCTCTCCCCCACCCCCCACACTCCCCTCGTGCCCCAGATGGACACCATGTATTTCCCAAGTCACAACTCTTCAATCCTTTTACAATCAGTCTGAAGAAGGGTCCTGAGCCCTACCCATGTTCTCCAGGGAGGCTGCCTGACCCGTTGAGTTAGTCCAGCACTTTGTGTCTTTTTTTGTAAATCAGCATCTGCAGTTGCTTGAATCCACATTCTAAATTAACATTTTATTTTTCCGCTCATTTTGGAGTGGACTATTTATTTAATTATCTTATTGAATTATCCCCTAAGATGATGCAGGGGCAGGAAATGTGGGAGAAGAATATCGAGCACCATGGGAATGTTTGTGATAGGATGAATCAAAATGGTTTAATGAGGTCAGTTACATCTCTTTAAGTTGCATGGTCTGTGAAATGTGCTCTTGATGGTTTGTAGTTTAGTTCAGAGATACAGTGCAGAAAGAAACCCTTCAGCCCAGCAAGTCCTCACCGACCAGCAATCCCCGCACATTAACACAAGCCTACACACACACAGGACAATTTTACACTTATGCCAAGTAAACAAACCCAAGCCAATTAACCTACAAACCACTACGTTTTTGGCGTCTGGGACGAAACCGAAGATATCATTGAAAACCCACGCAGGTCACGGGGAGAACGTGCAAACTCGGTACAGACAGAGGATGCACCCATAGCCCGGATCGAACCCGGGTCTCATGCACTGCAAGCTCTGTAAGGCAGCAACTCTACTGCTGTGCCACCATGCCACCCATTCCTGTTCAGCAGGCCAGACGTACACAAATGGGAATAACAAAATCTGAGTCAATATAATTTTAAAAAATGAAAATGAAAAATGCTGGATATTTATGATTTCTACTATTTTAATCTTGTCCATTCCATCAGCTACATCTATAAATAATTCATTCACAGTACCAAAGCACAACTTATTCTTCGGGATTTATTTTATTCTCGCTTTCATGATGTGCTCAGAAGTCGACTCAGAAGTATTGTCTTGGTAGACGTATATTATCAATCAATTCCACTGGTTCCTCACGGTCCCCCTCCCGGAATTACAATAGATTTCCCCTTATCTTCATCTTACATTCTGCTAGGTTACACTTTCAATAGATCATTCTCTGTCAACTTCAGCACCTTTGGCATGCTGCCAACATCAAACACATTTCATTCACCTCTGCTTTCAGTACTTAAAGAGAAAGAAAGGGACAGGCTTTGTACAGGACAAACTGCAGACATAGATTATAGAGCAGCAAAGCACAGGCCATTCAGCCCATGATGTCCATGCCAACCATGATGCCAAGTTAAACCAATATCCTCTACCTGCACAGTGGGGCGTCACGGTGGCACAGCGGTAGAGTTGCTATCATACAGCGCCAGGTACCTGAGTTCGATCCTGACTACGGGTGATGTTTGTATGGAGTTTGTACATTCTCCCCATGATCGCCTTGGTTTTCCCCGGGTGCTCTGATTTCATCCCACATGTCAAAGACGTAAAAGTTTGTAGGTTAATTAGCTTTGGTAAAGATTGTAAATTGTCACTAGTGTGTAGGATAGTGATGGTGTATGGGGATTGCTGGTCGGTGCGGACATGGTGGGCCGAAGGGCCTGTTTCCACGCTGTATCTTTGAAGCTAAAACATGAACCATATCCCTCCATTTCCTGCATATCCACAAGACTATCTAGAAGCCTCTGCAGGTATCATACCTGCCTCTACCACCACACCTGACAACGCATTCAAAGTACCCACCACTCTCTGTGTAAAAAACTTGTCTCTTTTAAACTTTGCCCCTCTCACCACAAAGCTATGCCCTCTAGTCTTTGACATTTCCACCCTGAGGAACAGATTCTGATTATTGAACCTATCACTGCCCTCATAATTTGATACATTTCTATCAGGACTCCCCAATGAAAAATAGCTCTACAAAGGACATTGTTTCTCTTGCATTACTTTCAGCTCTGGATCACCAATCCATTGAAACATTTGTAATCAAGAAAATAACGGAAAACATGTTTTAAAACAAGTCTTTCTGAACACTAGTGCCTTAGGCACTGTATATATTTGAGGGGGTTTGAATCCTATCATTGCATGTCAAATTGGAGCTATAGAGCACCAGATTTGTCAGGTTTCTGATAATTTTATATACCTCTATCAGGCCTCCCCTCAGCCTCTAACAGACCAGAGAAAACAATCCAAGTTTGTCCAACCTCTCCTTATAGTTAACATCTTGTAATCCAAGCAGCATGTTGGCAAACCTCTTCTTGTGAACCCTCTCCAAACCTCCAAATCATTCCTGTAATGTGGTGACTGGAAGTGCACACATGAATGCATGCAGTCTAATAAAGTCCAATAAAGCTGCAACAAGACTATTCGTACAAGGACAGTCCCCCTTCTCCTCACCTTCCACCCCATCAGCCATTGTATACAACATATCATCCTCCAACATTTTCGCCACCTCCAACGGGATCCTACTATCGGCCACATCTTCCCATCTCCACCCCTTTCTGCTTTGCGCAGCGGCCATTCCCTCCAAAACTCCCTGATCTACTCGTTCCTTCCCGCCCAAATCACTCCCTCCCCAGGTATTTTCCCCAGCAACCGCAGGAGATGCATAGAAACATAGAAACATAGAAAATAGGTGCAGGAGTAGGCAATTCGGCCCTTCGAGCCTGCACCGCCATTCAATATGATCATGGCTGATCATCCAACTCAGTATCCTGTACCTGCCTTCTCTCCATACCCCCTAATCCCTTTAGCCACAAGGGCCACATCTAACTCCCTCTTAAATATAGCCAATGAACTGGCCTCAACTACCTTCTGTGGCAGAGAATTCCACAGATTCACCACTCTCTGTGTGAAAAAAAACTTTCTCATCTCGATCCTAAAAGACTTCCCTCTTATCCTTAAACTGTGACCCCTTGTTCTGGACTTCCCCAACATTCGGAACAATCTTCCTGCATCTAGCCTGTCCAACCCCTTAAGAATTTTGTAAGTTTCTATAAGATCCCTCCTCAATCTTCTAAATTCCAGCGAGTACAAGCCGAGTCTATCCAGTCTATCTATGCAACACCTGTCCCTTTACCTCCCCCCTCGACTCCATCCAAGAACCCAAACAGTCTTTCCAGGTGAGGCAGAGGTTCACCTGCACCTCCTCCAACCTCATCTGCAGCATCCGCTGTTCCAGGGGTCAACCTCTCTACATCGGCGAGACCAAGCGCAGGCGCGGCGATCGTTTCATTCAACACCTCAGTTCAGTCTGCCTTAACCTACCTGATCTCCCGGTGGCTAAGCACTTCAACTCCCCCTCCCATTCCCAATCTGACCTTTCTGTCCTGGGCTTCCTCCATTGTCAGAATGAGGCCCAGCGCAAATTGGAGGAACAGCACCTCATATTTCGCTTGGGTAGTTTGCTCCCCAGCGGTATGAACATTGACTTCTCTAACTTCAGATAGTCCCTGCTTTCCCTCTCTATCCCCTCCCCTTCCCAGTTCTCCCACTAGTCTTTCTGTCTTTTTCCCGCCCCCTCCCCTGACTTCAGTCTGACGATGGGTCTCGACCTGAAACGTCACACTTTCCTTCTCTCCCGAGATGCAGCCTAACCTGCTGAGTTACTCCAGCATCTTGTGTCTACCTTCGATTTAAACCAGCATCTGCAGTTTTTCTCCTAAGTAATTTTACAGAACTTTCTTATTTTTTCTGTCTCTTTGTTTCTCATGATTTGCCCCAAGGTTCCCATTTTAAGTTTCATTCTCAAGTTCTTATAATTTTCCAACCTTTTTCAAAGCCTTTTTCATACTTTTGTCACCTTGAGTCCTACCTGCATTGGTGAAAGATAAGAACTGCAGCTTGCTGGGATTACTGTACACAGCCTGTCCCTTTATTCTTTAAATACTGAAAGCAAAAGGGAAAGGGAAATGGTTTGATGGTGGCAGCATGCCAAAGATGCTGGAGTTGCCAGAGAATGATCTATTGAAACAGTAACGTAGCAGGATGGAAGATAGAAATATAGAAACATAGAAACAAAGAAAATTAGGTGTAGGAGTAGGCCATCCACCCTCCGAGCCAGCACCACCATTCAATATGATCATGGCAGATCATCTAAAATCACTACCCCGTTCCTGCTTTTTCCCCATATCCCTTGATTCCTTTTGCCCTCAAAGCTAAATCTAACTATCTGTTCAAAACTTCCAGTGAATTGGCCACCACTGCCTTCTGTGGCAGAGAATTCCACAGATTCACAACTCTCTGGGTGAAAAAGTTATTCCTTATCTCAGTACGAAAAGGCATACCCCTTATTCTTAAACTGTGACTCCTGGTTCTGGATTCCCCCAACATCAGGAACATTTTCCCTGCACCTAGCCTGTCCAATCCTTTAAGAATTTAATGTTTCTATAAGATCCCCTCTCATCCTAAATTCCAGTGAATACAAGCCCAGTCGACCCATTCTTTCATCATATGTCTGTCCCGCCATCTCGGGAATTAACCTGGTGAATCTATGCTGCACTCCCTCAATAGCAATAATGTCCTTCCTCAAATTAGGAGACCAAAATTGCACACAATACTCCAAGTGCGGTCTCACCAGGGCCCTGTACAACTGCAGAAGGACCTTCTTGCTCCTAAACTCAAATCCTCTTGCAATGAAGGCCAACATGCCATTGGCTTTCTTCATTGCCTGCTGTACCTGCATGCTTACTTTCAGTGACTGATGTACAAGCATCTCCCCTTTTCCTAATCTGACACCATTCAGATAATAATCTGCCTTCTTGTTCTTGCCACCAAAGTGGATAACCTCACATTTGTCCACATTATACTAAATCTACCAGGCATCTGCCCACTCACCTAACCTATCCAAGTCAACCTCATAGCATCCTCCTCGCAGCTCACACTGGCACCCAGCTTCATGTCATCCACAAACTTGGAGATGTTACTTTTAAATGTGCTATACAAATAAAATTGACTTGACTTGACTTGACATTTAATTCCCTCATCCCAATCGTTAATATACATTGTAAATAACTATGGACCCATCACCGAGCCGTGCGGCACCCCACTAGTCACTGCCTGCCATTCTGAAAAGGACCCGTTAATTCCTACTCTTTGTTTCCTGTCTGCCAACCAGTTCTCTATCCATATCAATACCTTCCCCTATTGCCATGTGCTCTAATTTTGCACACTAATGTCTTGTGTGGAAGATGAAAGGAAGGGGAAACCTTTTGTGATTCTGGGAGGGAGAACATGGGTGGCACAGTAGCAAAGTTGGAGAGCTGCTGCCTTACAGTGCTTGCAGTGCCAGAAACCCGGGTTCAATCCCAACTATGGGTGCTGTCTGTACGGAGTTTGTACGTTCTCCCAGTGACCTGCGTGGGTTTTCGCCGAGATCTTCGGTTTCCTCCCACACTCCAAAGATGTACAGGTATGTAGGTAAATTGGTTTGGTAAATGTAAAAATGCTCCCTAGTGTGTGTAGGATAGTGTTAATGTGCGGGGATCGCTGGTCGGAACGGACCTGGTGGGCCGAAGGGCCTGTTTCCACACTGTATCTCTAAACTAAGCTAGTCTAAACTAAACTAAACACAAGGAAAGAGAGAAATTGTCTGAGAATATACATCCCCAAATACAACACTTTTGTGTCTTCTTCAGGGCGAATTGTGAAAACCAGAACTAAACAAATACAAACATTTTTATACTTTTCGTTAGTCCAACAAGAACCAACAGAAAACAATCCAACTTTCTCCATTCTTTCGGGGAATAAATAAGGTAAGCGCACAGTGTCTTTTACCCAGAGTAGCAGCATCAAGAAACAGAGGACATCGTTTTAAGGGGAGAGAAGCAAGATTTAATAAGATTTAATAATTTACATCGGCGAAACCAAGCGCAGGCTCGGCGATCGCTTCGCTGAACACCTGCGCTCGGTCCGCATTAACCAAACTGATCTCCCGGTGGCCGAGCACTTCAACTCCCCCTCCCATTCCCAGTCTGACCTTTCTGTCATGGGCCTTCTCCAGTGCCATAGTGAGGCCCACCGGAAATTGGAGGAACAGCACCTCATATTTCGCCTGGGCAGTTTGCAGCCCAGTGGTATGAACATCGACTTCTCCAACTTTAGATAGTCCCTCTGTCCCTCCCTTCCCCTCCTCCTTCCCAGATCTCCCTCTATCTTCCTGTCTCCACCTATATCCTTCCTTTGTCCCGCCTCCCCTGACATCAGTCTGAAGAAGGGTCTCGACCCGAAACGTCACCCATTCCTTCTCTCCCGAGATGCTGCCCGACCTGCTGAGTTACTCCAGCACTTTGTGAATAAATACCTTCGATTTGTACCAGCATCTGCAGTTATTTTCTTATATTATATATATATATATAAGATTTAATAAGAATCTGAGGGGCAACTTTCTCAGTCAGATGGTGGTGGATGTAGGGAACAAGCTGCCAAAGGGAAATAGTTGAGGCAACATTTAAAAGACATTTGGATATATACATGGATAGGAAAGGTTTAGATGGATATGGCCAGATGGGACTAGTGCAGATGGAGTATCTTGGTCGGCGTGGGCAAATTGGGCTAAAGGACCTGTTTCCATGCTGTATGACTTTATGACTATCTTCTGTGTGGTCTTGGTTTGTCCCACCTGTGACTGCAGCCATGCTGCTAGAGGTGCTACACAGAGCCACTCATACTTCCCCGGGCCATGGCTTCTGTTGATGTAGCTGTGTGCTGGAGATTAGATCACCAAAGTGCCGTGACGTCCTCAAACTCCATGTCATCTGTGAATCCCAGTGACATGAAGGTTGTGGGAGGGGGGAAGGGTGTGTGGGGGTTGGTTTCATGCCAGTCCGAGCATCCAGTAAGCACACATGCATCGCCTGTCTTGTGCAGGAGCCTATGTCAGTGTTCAGATGCTAGATTTTTAATGTATACCCGTCATTCCTTCCACACTGCAGGGTCCTAGCAAACATCTACTTGCAAAGTTGAAGTTGTATATCTAGTCCAGGCTTTCAGGAGGCTGTATGCTGCCCCGACATCTCCATTTGGAGGCTCCCCGGAGAGGGGTCGGCGGTCAAGGATGAGGATGGCGCCGGCTGTCGAGGACGAGGTCGAGGGCAGGCGATGGCGGTCGAGGACGGGCCACGTGGGTGCCGGAGGTCGGATGCGCCGCCGAGAACAAAGGAGGACCCGGCACGGGGGGACCGCCGAGAACTAAAGGGGGGACTAGAAATAGAATGGGTTAAAAATGGTTTGTGTAAAATGGAATACTTTGTAACTTTGTCGGCGCCCTTTAGGTGGCGACTCTTTGCATACCTTGGGTATGCAAAACAAAGAATATCACTGTGACTTGTCACATGTGACAATAAAGTACCATTCAATCATTCATTAAAATTTTGCCAATAGGCTGCTGGTCATAGACCTCCATGGCAAAAGTATTACATCCTCTAGATGTCCACCTATCCCTCCCTGGAAATTCATCATGTGTAGATCCCACTTGCAAACATCTCCCTAGTGTTTGAGAAGGCCCTAGATCTGAGATGATGGATACAGGTTATCTAACCACAGTGACTGGAAGGGTTTGGCCAACTGGTATCTTGGGTATCTAACATGAAAACTGCAGAATGGTACAGACATGCTTATTGGAAAGGGCAGGTAAGAACGAGGTGATTGAACCATCTGAATATTATAAAGTGGCAGAAATTTGGAAATGAGAGGGAGGGAGGTTGACGAGAAGGATTATTACTTATGAGAATTATGAGCGGAACAATCTTTGACCTATATGAGCATAAGGGCATCGAAGGTTACGGGGAGAAGGCAGGAGAATGAGATTGAGAGGGAAAAATAGATCAGCCATGAATGAATGACGGAGTAGGCTCAATGGGCCGAATGGCCTAATTCTGCTCCTATGACTTATATGGACATTGTAGCAGTTCCTACAGACTTGCTATTAAAGTCTTTGATTATGTGCAACCATCCCCAGCTGGAGAAAATAACAGTGTCTTCACTGAACTTGATGCCAAGACCAACTCTTATCTGCCTGCACATAATCCATTTCCCTCCTTTCACTTACATAGAGCCGCTTATACATCTGTTGTGGTGCTGCAAGTAAGAATGTCCATCTTCCATAACAGAGATGCTGCCTGCCCCGCTGGGTTAGTCCAGCATCTTGTGTCTATCTTTGATAGTAAGAATGTCATTGTTCCACTCTTGACTTGACTCTTGAGCCATTAAGTTCGATAAGGCTGAGTGAACCAAAGAGCTCGGACATTTTTGTTTCCAGAGGACATGGGTTTATGGTGAGAGAGAAAAGATTTATTAGGAACCTGAGGGAACAACTTTTTCACATAAATATTGATGGGCTTATGGAACAAGCTGCTAGAGGAGGTGGTTGAGGAGGTACTATCGCAACCTTTAAAAGACATTTGGACAGCTACACAGAGAGGAAAAGTTGAAAGGGTTATGGGCCAAACACAGCAGGTAGGACTAGCGTAGATGGGACATCTTGGTCAGCATAGGCAAGTTGGGCCAAAGGGCTTATTTCCATTCTGTAGGCCTATGACCTTCCTAATTTTTTCTCAATATTTACCATGGTTAGCTTCAACCCTGAATTACAAGTTGAATGTAACTGCATTGGATTTAGTCACAGCTCCTCAGTGCCCTGAGGGTTGCTGTTGGTCTAAAAGTCATATCCAGCTCCAGTTATCCTCCCCCTTAGCAGCAGGGACATGTTGACAAAACAAGAAGCGAACACAAAAATAAGTGAGTTGTCTCAGGAAATACCACAGGGAGTTACAATTTGTCCAGATTACTGCTATGCAGTCTAAGGTCTAATTCAAAGAGTAGCAATTTCTGGTTCGGGAGCATGTGTGGATGCCAATTGTTTTGCACACAAGAGCGTATCATAACCTATCATATCTGAAGTTTAGATATGAGGGTATAGCCCAGTGGTAAAGTAGTAAAGCATTTGACTGCAGATCAAGAGGTCTTTGGTTCAAAGCCAAGTGGCCCCTCTTTAGGGGCAGCACAGTGGGGCAGTGGTAGAGCTACTGCCTTACAACGCCAGAGACCCGGGTTAGATCCTGAAAGTTGGTGCTTGTCTGTACGTAGTTTGTACGTTCTCCCCGTGACCGCGCGGGTTTTCCCCGAGATCTTCGGTTTCCTCCCACACTCCAAAGACGTACAGGCTTGAAGGTTAATTGTCTTGGTATAAATGTTTAAAAAATTGTCTCTAGTGTGTGTAGCATAGTGTTAATGTGCGGGGATCGCTGGCTGGTGCGCAATCGGTGGGCCGAAGTGTCTGTTTCCACGCTGTATCTCTAAACTACAATAAATAACCGATCATTAAAGCACATACTCACCTGAATCTTCGGAATATTAAAAAAATCGCAACTACTGCGACCATGCATTGCTGCAAGGTATAGAATCCTCTCTGTACTTCATCCCGTAAATAAAGGCACATCAGCCCACATTTCACCGTGTGCCTGGTCTCCCATTTATTAGCGTTGTTATGGAAAGCACATTTTTGAAATCCACGTTAATTAAAACGCTGGCCTGCGAGGGGCGAATTTGAGCAGGTTTATCTTGTTTGCCTTGACTGAAATTAGGCCAAGTCTCAAG
This sequence comes from Rhinoraja longicauda, assembly GCF_053455715.1. Lineage (NCBI taxonomy): Eukaryota > Metazoa > Chordata > Chondrichthyes > Rajiformes > Arhynchobatidae > Rhinoraja > Rhinoraja longicauda. The sequence goes on along the minus strand of NC_135967.1, from coordinate 38,446,322 downwards.
GCGGCTGAAAACCTTCCAGTTTCCAAATGGCATAAATGCCTGCAGCAAGATTGGCCAATTGTATCCATGGTTATTTTGTGTAACAGCTGATTTCCCATCTGTTGCGGGAGGCTTGTTATTTGGCACTGACTAGCACTTGCTTTAATTCTAACATAAATACAGTAGTTCGTCTAATTTTAACGCTCTTCGATCACTGTTTATGGAAGCTTAGTTTTAGCAAACAACACACACACACATTTGTTTTTAATTGTGTCATATAAGCCTCGAACTGACTCTGCGTGATGCTAGGTGTGAATACTTAATGTGTGTTTAATGTCTTTGTCAAATAACAGTCTTAATTTTACAAGTGCATTAACCATTCTTATGTTGTTATATATATTGTGGCATCGGTTAAAATGCCAGGTCGACTATGACTACACTGACACGCTCGTTGTAGGGCGAGCTAACATGATAAGGTTTATTTATAGTGAAGGGCGATAGTGGCTGGTAGGTCCAAGTCCACAAGGGGGTTTCAAGGTTTCAAGGTTTGTTTATTGTCACATATACCAATTAAGGTACAGTTTAATTCAGATTGCTATACAGTCATACCAATAAAGAGCAACAAGACACCCAAATAAAATTTTAACATGAACATCCACCATAGTGACTCCCCCACATTCCTCACTGTGATGGAAGGCAAAAAAAAGTTCAATTTTCTTCCCATCTTTGTTCTCCTGCGGTCGGGGCACTCGAACCATCCGTTGTCGGGGCGATCTTGGCAGCCGCAGCCGGCGGTCAAACCCTCTGCATCGGGGCGATCAAGCTCCTTCATCGGGGGTATCTCAGCTCCCCGAGCCAGGCGATCGGACTCCCGTGTCGGGGCTGGTCGAACCTCCTGCGGCTTGGAGCTTCCCGACGTCAGTCTCTACACAAGACTGCGAGCTCCTCGATGTTGAAATCCACAGGCCGCGGTTGGAAAGTCGATCCCAGGCAAGGGATCGCAGGCTCCGATGGTAAGTCCAAGTCCATGGCCCCCACGGTGGGGCTCAAAGTCAGTCTCGAGCAAGGCCGCCAGCTCCATGCTGTTAGGCCGCAGGGCGACCGGAGATACGATCCAGAAAAAAAGTCTCATCTCCAGCAAGGTAAGAGATTGAAAAAAAGTTTCACCCAACCCCTCCCACCTCACCACCCCCCCCCCCCCCCCCCACATAAAACAAACCAAAGAACATTAACACATACTTTTTAAAACACACTAAAAATAACAAAAAAAACGAAAAGACAGACAGGCTGTAGGCGAGGCTGCCATCACTGACGGCGCCACTTGTCATCTGTGGGCAAATGAGGTGATGCTGGTCATCTCCGTCTTGTCTCGGCAGCTCAATCTCGACCTTGAGAGGAGGCACTGGCGGTCTCGGGCTTGAGCTGGCGGCTGAGTCTTAGAAACATAGAAACATAGAAAATAGATTCAGGAGTAGGCCATTCGGCCCTTCTATCCAGCACTGCCATTCAATATGATCATGGCTGATCATCCTAAATCAGTACCCCATTCCTGCTTTCTCTCTATATCCCTTGATTCCGTTAGGCCGAAGAGCTATAATCTAACTCTCTCTTGAAAACAGTCTGTGAATTGGCCTCCACTGCCTTCTGTGGCAGAGAATTCCACAGATTCACAACTCTCTCTGGGTGAAAATGTTTTTCCTCATCTCAGTCCTCAAAGGCCTACCCCTTATTCTTAAAGATCACAACTAGGTGCAGGGATTTCATTCTGGTGCACTGCATAATGCAACCAAAGATCCTAACCCTGACTCTAATTCAGCTGATGCTGGAGGAAGAGCTGCAGGAACTCTGGAAGCTAAGCTCCACGAGGCAAATCCTGAACTGCAGCAGGATCAAGAAGAGTAGGAGGATGCCTAACCCGTTGGGTTAATCCAGCACTTTGTCTCTTTTTTTTTTTAAACCAGCATCTGCAGTTCCCTGTATCCACATTCTAAATTAACATATTATTTTTATGCTCATTTTGTAGTGGATTATTTATTTAATTATCTTATTTAATTAAAAGCTCTGTCTACGGATTAGTGGGAGGCCTGGATAGAATGGATGTGGAGAGAGTGTTTCCACTAGAGGGAGAGTCTAGGACCAGAGAGCATAGCCTCAGAATAAAAGGACGAACCTTTAGAAAGAAGAGGAGGAATTTCTTTAGTTAGATGGTGCTGAATCTGTGGATTTTGTTACCACAGAAGGCTGTGGAGGCCAAGTCAATGGCTATTTTTAAAGCAGAGATTAACAAATTCTTGATTAGTAAGGGTGTCAAAGGTTATGGGGAGAAAGCCAGAGAATGAGGTTGGAAGGGAAAGATGATCACCCATGATTAAATGGCGTAGACTTGATGGGCCTGATTCTGCTCCTATAACTTATGAACCTATGAACTTAAGAGGACTTATGAACCACCAGAGTTATGACTGGTGCTCAGGAAATTGTCAAAAGCTGAATGTTGTTCCATTCAGGGTTATTTTTAAGCACATATTTTGTGGTAAGCTACCCAAAAACCATTTCAAACATTTTTGGGATTTACCTTGGTGCACATTGAATATTAAACCTAAACTTAAATATAACCCTAAACATTGTGGAGGACCCAATCGGGCTGTGCGCGGCAGAAGGACTACTGTGCGCGGTGCTACCATACCCTAGTTGTAGGCCTGGCTCGCCCGCCACAGAACAGTAAACTCTGCCTGGAGTGGCTCGTCTCCTGCCCGTCCCCCAAGACTGGGAACCGGAGAGGTGGTGGAGGGAGGCGGCGATGGCGGTGGACGCTAGATAAAGGTTCGGTGAGGCGAACTGGGGGTCTTACCTTTCCGCGGCCTCAGGATTAGCTGTGGGAAGCACCCCCGGAGCACGAAGTGTGCAGGTGACCACGAACACGAAGTGTGAGGAGAGGGATGAGAGTTCATGGGACGATCCGGATGGAGGTGACGGCTGTAACCGGCCTTTGTGGCCAACTGCAACTGGGACTTTGGAAATGGCAGCAATACCTGGTGACTCTTGCATATGGACTCAGTTGGCTGTTTCTATGCATTCTGTACTTAATCTGGGACTGAGTGTACTTTTGAATGGAAATAATCTTAATGACCTGTATGCAAATAAAGAATGTCATTGTACCTTGGTGCACATGATAATAAAGAACCATTGAACCATTGAAAGCAGAGACGCCTACTTGATTAGTACGGGTGCCAGGGGTTATGGGGAGAAGAATGGGGTTGAGAGGGAAAGATCGATAGATCAGCAATGATTGAATGGCGGAGTAGACTTGATGGGTCAAATGGTCTAATTCTGCTCCTATAACTTATGAACTTATGAACGCCATTAATACATTGTTTGTAAGTGAGAAACAATTTAGTCATTGAATAAATGGAAGGTAGGCTTTTGAAAAGTGGGGCTAGTTTAAAGCAGGGAGCATGAAGACTGTGTGAGCAGGTACCTGCAAAAATCCAGCAAGCTCTCCATGTCAGCCTCCATGCCAAAGGTCATGAACTGCTCACAAATACCGAATCAGTGATCTGCCAGAACTACGGCACACTGAACTATATGCATACTAAACTGAGTCTGGCTTCCAGAAGCAGTTTAGATAGAGCCTGACACATGAAGGTTATACCACAGCGACCTTCATTCCCAATGGCCGCAATGAAATCACCTTACTACTTGAGCAGTTTTCACTGCTTTACCTTCTGCGTGCCTCAGCAGTAGATGACTCCTGCTACACAGCAGAAGACAATTGGCAAGGAATCACAAACAATAAGAGCAGGTATTTATTTCACGAAATGCTGGAGTAACTCGGCGGGTCAGGCAGCATCTCAGGAGAGAAGGAATGGGTGACTTTTCGGGTCGAGACCCTTCATCAGTCTGAAGAAGGGTCTCGACCCGAAACGTCACCCATTCCTTCTCTCCTGAGATGCTGCCTGACCTGCTGAGTTACTCCAGCATTTCGTGAAATAAATACCTTCGATTTGTACTAGCATCTGCAGTTATTTTCTTACACAGACAATAAGAGAGTGGTTTAACTTTATGGAAAGATGGGACCTAACTTATTGACACATCTACTGACCTTTACTTCCATTGATTTCAATTAAAGTAAAATGGGGAGAAATGTAAACCAAGATGCTGGCTTGCTACTGCTCGTTTTATGTTAGAGATCATCAAAAGTGGGAAATGCCAGCAGGGTGGACCAGGCAAGTTTCAAACTGCATGTGACAATCTGTACTGCAAACAATTATCACACACAAAATAATACTTACTGCAAAATGCTGGAGTAACTCAGCGGGACAAGCAGCATCTCAGGAGAGAAGGAATGGGTGATGTTTCGGGTCTTCAGTCTCAAGAAGGATCTCGACCCGAAACGTCACCCATTCCTTCTCTCCAGAGATGCTGCCTGTCCCGCTGAGTTACTCAAGCATTTTGGGCCTATCTTCGGTTTAAAGCAGCATCTGCAATTCCTTCCTATACATAATACTTACCATATTTATTGGAAAATCGGCAGCAAAGGGATCAAATGATGCAGAGCTGCTGAACAAATACACATTGCATTATAAATCTAATAGCACATGTGGAAATAAAAATCTATATTTTCTGACCCACACTGGTGAGGTGTTAATGAATAGTTGACACTTCATTAATGCCTTGAGAAGTTTGATACTCACTAAATAATAGAACAGAGAACAGTAAAGCACAGGAACAGGCCCTTTGGCCCAATATGTCTGTACCGAACATGATGCCAAGACAAACTATTACCTGCCTGCATATCATTCATACCCTCCATTCCCTGTGTTTACATATGCTTATCTAAAAACATCTTAAATGCCACTATTATATCTGCCTCCACCACCAAGCCTGGCTGTACATTCCAGGCAGATTTCCTTTAAACTTTGCCCTACTCAGCTTAAAGCTATGCCCCCTAGTACTTGATATATCCATCCTGGGGAAAAGGTGCTCACTTTTTATGCCTATCTATGCTTCTCATAATTTTATATATTTCTCTCAGATCTCCCCCCATCTTCCAGCAGTCCAGAGAAAATAATCCAAGTCTGTCCGACTTCTCCTTGTAGCTAATACCCTCTAATCCAGACAGAATTCTGGTAAACTTCCTCTACCACTCCCAGTCTCATTTGTTATCTTCACTTACGGAATTAAATTGTAATTCTTCATAGTCACTAGCGGTCAACTAATTTAAAGCTACCTTGTCCCAAACCATGTTGTTGTTTTATCAGTACTGGATACAACCACTGGTGAATCTGTCTTAATCCAGGGCTATTTGTTAGGATATTATTTCATATACAAAATCTTCATACTTGCCTACGCACGAATGTGACTGCTAAATTGAGATAGAATTGCCTTATTATTAAAATCAGAAATTGAAATTGAAATAGTTAACCAGCTCAGATAGTGCAGTTATGTAACAGGTACACGTTATGGTTTCAAGTTTACTTTGTTTCACAATTAGATGAGGCAAGAAAGAAATAATCACCTCGGTTTTGTTCCTTAAAACTAAATTAAAAGCTAAAGTGCAGATAACATCCAACCACAATGACATCTTCAAAACAAGGCTGTGTACTTCGCCACATCAATTCACCTTTACACGTGATGAGCTCATTACATTCTGTTAACTCATTCATTATTTACATATTATACATAAGTACATTTCACTGATTTCCTTCTTTGAAAACAGATGCTAAAACATTCTACACATATAGGCACAGTCATTATAAATTCAGTGTATTGACTGGATTCCTTTGTTGATTTAACCTTCTCAATTGTGTGCTCATCTTTGACATTAGTTCCTTGAACTGATGCACTTGCAAACTCTTGGCATTACTCATTGCTGTTATGTAATTCAACAGTAGTTGAGTGCATGTCAACATCAGCAATAGATTCATCATCACACACCACTTCAGTATTTTCATGCTGAATATGTGTTGATAGTGAGACGATATTTATCTCTCCCCGCGTGCCCATCTGTGCAGAGGCAAATGACAAATCATATTTTGTAAAGAACTTCAATCTCACCGAAGATAGACACCAAATGCTGGAGTAACTCAGCGGGACAGGCAGCATCTCTAGGTAGAAAAAATGGGTGACGTTTCGGGTCGAGACCCTTCTTCAGACTGTGGGTGACGTTTTGGGTGGAGACCTTTCTTCAGACTAGATCTCACTAACTCTGCAATGGGATCCTGGGAAGTTTAATTTTAGTTTTGTTTAGAGACACAGCACTGAAACAGGCCTCGGCCCACCCAATCCGTGCTGACCAGCAATCCCGTCACACTAACACTATCCTTACACACACTAGAGACAATTTACAATTTTACCAAGCCAATTAGCCTGCAAACCTGTACGTCTTTGTTGTGTGAGAGGAAACCGGAGATCCCGGAGAAAATCCACGCAGTTCACAGGGAGAATGTACAAATTTCATACAGACTGCACCCGTAGTCAGAATCAAACCCGGGTCTCTGGTGCTGTAAGGCAGCAAATCTACCGCTGTGCCAACCGTGCCACCCTTAAGTTTATAAAGGAAGTTGTTCATGGCCAACTAGTTTAGTCTTCCCTTTTCCCAACAACTTTGTTCTTTTACCAGCCTTGGATACAACCACTGTCAGAGTTGTTAAAACTCAATTTCTTTCCATTTTCTGGAGTTATTTTTCTATCTAGATATTGAAGGTGTAAGGAACTAACCCTGCTCTGCATGAACTGGTCTAATCCATATATGCGCCATGAATCAGTGATCCATGTGTAGACATGTTTGAAGATGTCATTATATTTAAGTAACAGTTTCTGCAAGTGAAATATTGACATATTCATGGATGCTTTTATGCATCCTTTCAACGGAATTGCAATTTTGAAAGCTCATCCTTCCCCAATGGAGTTAGACATTGACTATAGTCTGCCAATACTATTGGCAAATTGAAACTCTGGCCATTGAAGCATGCAATGTCTTCCTCTTCATGGATTTTTTTTAATGATTTGTCCTGAAACTCTCCTGTAATGGTGTAAAATTTGATTATATTCCTCACTGACAATAGCTGAATCAATTGCTTCTCAGCAGTCATAGAGCCGTACAACAGAGAAACAGGCCCTTTGGTGCAATATGCCCATGTCGACTAACATGGCCCATCTGTGCTAGAACCACCTGCCCGCATTTGGCCCATATCTTTCTTTGATATACATGAATGAGTATTTTTACCCACAGGGACAATTTGCAGCCACGTCGATCTATGTCGCTAATGACTTGTTGTCAATTAGGACTGTGACCTTCATGCCTTGTGATTCACATTACAATTAGTTTGGTTTAGTTTAGTTTAGAGATACAGCGCAGAAACAGGCCCTTCGGCCCACCGAGTCTGTGATTACCAACAACTCCCACAGGTTAACACTATCCTACGCACACTAGGGACAATTTACATTTATACAAGGTCAATTAACCTGCAAACCTGTACTTCTTTGGAGTGTGGAGGAAACCGGAAATCCCGGTGAAAACCCACGCAGGTCACGGGGAGAACGTACAAACTCCGTACAGACAGCATCCGTAGTCAGGATCGAACCTGGGTCTCTGCAAGGCAGCAACTCTACCGCTGCGCCACTGTGCCACTGTTGTAGAACAGGTGCTGTGCAGGGCAAATTCTATGCCATTTGCTGCTATTGTAATATCGTGCAAATTCCTTCTCTCTGACCCCTCTATCTGAACCCAGTTCAGTACACTTGACAATAAACTAAGCTAACCATTCTTACACTACTGATCAATATGTTTATGTGTTCTTCCCGTCTTAGAAAAAAAGGATATGTTGCTACAGCTTGTAAATTGAAATGCAAGGCAACTGAAACTTCAGTTGAGTTGCAGCAGCTATTGCAGCTAATCCATGTTAGAATTGAAGGCTCATCAGCAATGGTTATAGAGCTTGGATGCGACCTGGATTCCAAAAAGAATGCTGGTAACCTCAATGTTTAGTGATATCTTTTATAACAAATGTGTGTACTTTATGTGTGTACATTAGCAAGGCATCCAAAAATACATTGTGCTTACATCGTGTATACATGGTAATGTCATTATATTCTATGTTTACTTCATTTACCCAAATCATTCTTTCAGTGGCAAACCTTTACAAATGGTTTATTATTTTAATTTTCATAAATAAAGGAATAGGAGAGGCCCAGCACAGTTCCTTGTGGGACCATTCCCCAAGTCAAATTTATTATAAGTTCAAGGGGCAGAATAAGGCCATTCGGTCCATCAAGTCTACTCCGCCATTCAATTGTGGCTGATTTATCTTTCCCGCTCAACCCCATTCTCCTGCCTTCACCCCATAACCCCTGACACCCTTACTTATCAAGAATTTGTCAATCTCCGCCTTAAAAATTATCTTTACTCCGTGTCACCCATTGCAGGTCAATAATATTTAAGGGGCTGGACATGTTAGAGGCAGGAAACATGTTCCCAATGTTGGGGGAGTCCAGGACAAGGGGCCACAGTTTAAGAATAAGGGGTAGGCCATTTAGAAGTGAGATGAGGAAAAACATTTTCAGTCAGAGAGTTGTGAATCATTGGAATTCTCTGCCTCAGAAGGCAGTGGAGGCCAATTCTCTGAATGCATTCAAGAGAGAGCTGGATAGAGCTCTTAAGGATAGCAGAGTCAGGGGGTATGGGGAGAAGGCAGGAACGGGGTACTGATTGAGAATGATCAGCCATGATCACATTGAATGGCGGTGCTGGCTCGAAGGGCCGAATGGCCTCCTCCTGCACCTATTGTCTATTGTCTAATATACCTTCAGTTCTATGAACCTTAATTTTAGGTAGGAGTCTGGATAGTTGCACTTCTCTGCACAAAAGTAATCTGGATGCAATACCTGTAATTAAAATTGCCCGGTAGTCTGACTAAACAATGTGATAATCAATACTGAAAGAACTATACACAGAACCCTGTTTCTGTAATAATATAAATTTGGAGGCGATCCAGTTTAAAATTGTTTTCTATTCTCCTTGACATTAACTTTAGCTCAATTTTATGAATATGTGTTTAATAATCACAGTAATAATCACCTTATAATCACTTACAAAGGCTCCATTTGTAATAGATACAGTTTTATTTCAGTTTTATTACAATATTTATTCTCACTCTTATGTAGAATAGTGCTTTAGATTTAGATTTTTTAGATTTAGAGATACAGCGCGGAAATCTTAAGTCAAGGGGCGCAGCAGTAGATTTGCTGCCTTACGGCGGTTGCAGTGCCGGAGACCCAGGTTCGACCCCGACTAGCGATGCTGCCTGTACGGAGTTTGTACGTTCTCCTCGTGACCATGTGGATTTTCTCCAAGGTCTTCGGTTTCATCCCACACTCCAAAGACGTACAGGTTTGTAGATTAATTGGTTTTGTGAAAATTGTCCCTAGTGTACGTCGGACAGTGTTAAAATGCGGGGATCGCTGGTCGGCGCGGACCTGGTGGGCCAAAAGTCCTATTTCCGCGCTGTATCTTAAAACTAAACTACACTAAACTAAGTTCACAAATTACATGAGAGAATGCTGCAATAGAACATTGTGTAGAGGAAGAAGGGTCTCGACCCGAAATGTCACCCATTCCTTCTCGCCTGAGATGCTGCCTGACCTGCTGAGTTACTCCAGCATTTTATGAAATAAATACCTTTGATTTGTACCAGCATCTGCAGTTATTTTCTTACACATTGTGTAGAGGAAGATCATTTCACTGGCAGCAGCTCTGGATTCCTGCCTCTAAACACACTCAGGAATACTACAGAAGGCGCCTTCAGGTAACAATGGTAAATTGCAGACCTCTACCTATTTATCCTCCATAAGACACTGAAAATTGAGTTATGCATACATAATGAAAATCTTAGATAGCCACAAAAACCTGCAGTAACTCAGCGGGACAGGCAGCATCTCTGGAGAGAGGGAATGGGTGACGTTTCGGACCGAGAATCTTCTTCAGACTTGGTAAGAAGAAAATCTTACCCTTTTTACTTTCAAGACTGGAATAGAAGTGCCGCAATGTAAAATCCTGAGCTCGGGTGTTATCTATGTGGAGTTTGCACGTTCTCCCTGTGACTATATGGTTTTCTTCTCCCATGATGTGCAGGTTAATAGATTAATTGGTCATAATAAATTGCCCCTAGTGTGTAGGTGAGTTTAGTTTCGTTTATTATCGTCACATGTACTGCGGTGCAGTCAAAAGCTTTTTTGTTGCGTTCTATCCAGTCAGCAAAAAGACTACATGTGATTATAAACAAGCTGTCCACAGAGTAAAGGTACAGGATAAAGGGAATCTGCTGTTGAAATAAAGATTTAACCGAGTGCAGAGATTGTAATGAATGATAGCAGTTCCACCTCTGGCACCAACAGGCAAAGAGTTGCTGGAATCTCGGGGAATGGATGAAAGTAGGAGGAGAATAAAATGAGTGGTCCGAACGTAGGAATGATGGGTTAGTGTGGATTCAATGGGCCGAAGGGCCTGTTTCCATAATGTGTGTCCCTCTCTCTGACACGAAGATGACATGTCAGTATTTGTGTTTGTTCTTATTCCACTCAACTGCCAACTTCGCCGGGGATGTGCACACATTCTCGGTGTCCGAGCATGAGGTGAGGTGGGCTCTGACGCGTGTGAACACGAGGAAAGCTGGAGGCCCAGATGGTATATCTGGGTGAGTACTAAAGTCTTGTGCTACTCAGCTTGCTCCAGTGCTCACCACAATATTCAACCTCTCCTTGGCAAAGTCCGTGGTCCCTGCATGCTTCAAAAGATCCATCATTGTACCGGTGCCAAAGAATGCCTCTCCAGCGTGTTTAAATGACTACCGACCGGTGGCCCTCACCTCGGTTGTCATGAAATGCTTGGAGAGGCTAGTCAAGAAGCACAACTGCGCCCTCCTTCCTCGCAACATGGACCCACTACAGTTCGCATACCGTCCGAACAGGTCCACGGATGATGCGGTCTCCCAGGTTCTACACACTGCTCTCTCTCTCATCTGGACAGCCAGGGGGGCTATGTGAGGATGCTGTTCATTGACTTTAGTTCAGCATTCAACACAATAGTCCCCAGCAGACTGGTTGAAAAGCTGCTGGAACTGGGGCTTAGCACCCCTCTGTGTGCCTGGGTCCTGGACTTTCTCACTGCCAGGCCCCAAGTGGTCAGGATGGGGGAACACACATCTAGCTCCCTCACCCTGAACATAGGATCCCCCCAGGGCTGCGTCCTTAGCCTCCTACTGTACTCCCTGTACACACATGACTGTAGGGCCAGGTTCAGCTCAAACTCCATCATCAAGTTTGCTGATGACACTGTGGTGGTGGGCCGGATCTCCAACAACGATGAGAAGGCCTACCGGGAGGAGGTGGCTGATCTGGCACTCTGGTGTCAGGACAATAGCCTCCTCTTGAATGTCACTAAAACAAAGGAGCTGATTGTGGACTTCAGAAGGGCTAAACATCCAAGGACGTACACGCCACTGGAGATAAATGGGTCTATTGTGGATAGGGTGAGCAGTTTCAAATACTTGGGAGTCCGCATCGCAGAGGATCTGACGTGGGCAACGCACATTGCCGCACTGGTGGGTAAGGCTAAGCAGCGCCTTTACCACCTTAGACAACTGAGGAAATTCAGAGTGTCGCTGAGGATCCTTCATTGCTTCTACTCCGGGGCTGTAGAGAGCATCCTGTCCGGCAACATTACAGTCTGGTTTGGGAACAGCTCTGCCCAGGACAGGATGGCCCTGCAGAGAGTAGTGCGTTCGGCAGAACGCACCATGGGAACTACACTCGTCCCCCTGCAGGACCTATACATCAGGAGGTGCAGATCCAGAGCAAGCAAGATCATGAGGGACCCCTGCCACCCCAGTAACGGACTGTTCCAGATGCTACGGTCAGGCAAACGCCTCCGCTGTCACGCTGTGAAAACGGAGAGGATGAGACGGAGCTTCTTCCCACAGGCCATCAGGACTGTCAACTTTGATAACCCCAGAGACTAAATTTTTGTCGACACTTTTTGTGCTATGTTAGTAACTTATTAACTTTATTTATATGCTGTAACTGTAATTCTTTTTGTGCACAACCCGCAGGCATTGCCACTTTCATTTCACTGCACATCGAGTATGTGTATGTGACAAATAAATTTGACTTGACTTGACTTGACTTGACTTCATTGTAACTTAAAAAGCATACACTAACTTCCAAAAGTCAACTATCTGCATCCATTAAACATGTGATTCAATTTGAAGTCAGGCATCCTATGTTTATTTAATGTAACGTAGTTTACTGAAGCGGATTACTGTCTTATCTGCATAATCTTACCATTTTAATTCCATTGTATTTCCATTCAGAATTTTCCCAATGCTTTGAGAAGGACTTCATGTCAGATGAAATTACATCAGCGTTGATGCAGATCTCAGCGGTTTGAAGTCATCCAGCTTAGCATCATTAGTAGCGTAATTGCTTCAGCCACTTTAAGCATTCGTGATTCATTCCAAGGTCAAGTGGGGGGGGGGGGCAAAAAACGATGACATTACAAATTGAACTCCCTATTTCCGAATGGTTCACATTGATAAAGAATCTTGTGCAGGGCACCAGGCAGGTAACAATCAACCAGGAATAGACACAAAATGCTGGAGTAACTCAGCGGGTTAGGCAGCACCTCCGGAGAAAAGAAATAGGTGATGTTTGGGGTCGAAACATGATCCATAACCCAGCTTCTGCAGTTCCTTCTTATACATTTTGTCTGCTCCACCGCACCTTTTCTCCAGAGATGCTGCCTGACCCGCTGAGTTTCTCCTGCGTTTTGTGTCTTTCTACGGTGTAAACCAGCTTCTGCAGTTCCTTGTCACACAATCAAGCTGGAATGTCTAGACTCTCAAGTAGTGAGCTTGGTTAAGCCAGCAGTTCTGATTGTCTTTTTGCAGTTTCTCCTGTTCTGATTATCAGGTTTACTAAAGGGTAGTCTAAACAAATAATTATCTTTCTTATTGGAAAGCTTTATCATGTGCCAACCATGGGATAGCAACAATGCTCTGAGAATTGCACGGTGGCGCAGCGGTAGAGTTGCTGTCTTGCAGTGCCCAGTGTCCCGGGTTCAATCCCGACTACGGGCGCTGTCTGTACGGAGTTTGTACGTTCTCCCCGTGACCTGCGTGGGTTTTGTCCGGGATCTCCAGTTTCCTCCCACACTCCAAAGACATACAGGTTTGTAAGTTAATTGGCTTGGTATAATTATAAATTATCCCTAGTGTGTGCAGGATAGTGTTAGTGTGCAGGGATCACTGGTCGGCATGGACTCAGTGGGCCAAAGGGCCTGTTTCTGCGCTGTATCTCTAAACTAAACTAAACTAAATTATATTAATGAAACAGATGATATCTGAGGTATTTATTCACAAAATGCTGGTTAACTCAGCAGGTCAGGCAGCATCTCAGGAGAGAAGGAATGGGTGACGTTTCGGGTCGAGACCCTTCTTCAGACGATGATATCTGAGGATCTGGTTGTATTGTAAATTGCTTTTATTATTTTAAAAGGAGCTAACTAAATAATCTTTTCATTGTCCGTCGGTTTCGTGAACTCTGGTACTTCATCCAGTTGGCCATGGTTCATGGAACTCTTAGCAGACTATTTAAATGCATGGCACAAAAGGCTGGAGTAACTCAGCGGGACAGGCAGCATCTCTGGAGAGAAAGAATGGGTGACGTTTCGGGTTGAGACCCTTCTTCAGACTGGTTAGGGATAAGGGAAACGAGAGATATAGACGATGATGTAGAGAGATAAAGAACAATGAATGAAAGATATGCAAAAAAGGAATGATGATAAAGGAAACAGGCCATTGTTAGCTGTTTGTTGAATGAAAACGAGAATCTAGTGCGACTTGGATGGGGGAGGGATAGAGGGAGAGGGAATGTCGGGGCTACCTGAAGTGAGAGAAATCAATATTCATACCACTGGGCTGTAAGCTGCCCAAGCGAAATATGAGATGTTGTTCCTCCAATTTGCATTTAGCCTCACTCTGACAATGGAGGAGACCGAGGACAGAAAGGTCTGTGTGGGAATGGGAAGGATAATTAAAGTGTTTAGCAACCAGGAGATCAGGTAGGTTGAGGCGGCCTGAGCAAAGGTGTTCAGCGAAACGATTGCCCAGTCTGCGTTTTGTCTCACCGATGTATAAGAGTCCACATCATGGAACAACTTAAGGGGCATGAATATCTTCTCAATCAACTTACCTGCAAATGCCCTTCCAGCAAGGTTGCGGTCAGCTGTAGGGTCGCTGGCTGATGTATGCTGAGGCCAAATACAATGTCATTACCACTAAATGGGCAGCACTGTGGCGCAATGGTAGAGTTGCTGCATTACAGCGCTTGCAGCTCCGGAGACCTGGGTTCCATCCTGACCACGGGTGCTGTCTGTATGGCGTTTGTATGTTATCCTCTTGACCTGCATGGGTTTCCTCCAAAGTCTTCGGTTTCCTTCCACACTCCAAAGACGTATTGGTTTGTAAGTTAATCGGCTTGGGATAAGTGTAAATTGTTTCTAGTGTGTGTAGGAGAGTGAAAGTGAGTGGGGATCGCTGGTCGTTGCGGACTCGGTGGGCCGAAGGGCCTATTTCCACGCTGCACCTCTAAACTAAACTAAACTAAATGAGATTTTCTGAGCCTTAGATTCTCGGCCACTCAATGAATAAACTTGCTGAATCATTCGCAGCTCAAACACGTATATACAATCAATATTTCTTTATTAGCACAATAGTATTCATCCTATGTATTTACCTTTGGATGCTGTTTTATCTCTGAAGATTTGATATAAATGCAAGGCACTGTAAATATTGTAATTGATTGCATTCGGTAAATTGACTTGATTAAATGCTTCATTTCAATGATCTCTTTCACTAATTACACCTCTATTACAAACGTATGAGCATCACAGAGAGCATGAACTTATCCTTCCTCGATCTACTTGCAAAAGCTGGATTTGCGGAATGACTCAAAGACTCTGACACCAAATGATAAATGGGGTTATGACAAGAACATGCCTAATGTGTTTATGTAAATGAGACTATTGCTCAAGGAGCCGAGGCTTCTCTCGAATGAGTAATGGGGTGTCTCATCCATTGTACGTACTGAGAATTGTGGTGGTGACCTCTGCTTCCTATAAAATAATTGTATCCCTCAGCTTCCAACAGCAACCAGCCAAGGACTGATTTTCCAAGGACAGCCAAGAAGAGTATTAACCTTCGCAGTGAAATTCATTTGGAGTGTCCAAAGGTGACCTTCTGCAGTCCTTTGTAGGTTAAATTTATTTCTTCATGGCATTCAATGAGTTGAAGAGGAAGGTCGTACAACTGTAGCCTTGTATGATGGTGAAGCATTTGTCAAACTGAAGTAGCCTTTCAAGTGCTAGCCATTTCCTGATTGAATCCTTGCTTGCTGACAAAGCCAACGTGCAAAAAATGAATCATAAACTCTATTAAGGCTTTTTAAGTTGTAAAAAACAAGTGACAGTTTTTTGATACCATTTCCAGAATACCCATAAAATTAATTTACAGTCCTGCATGCGTCTTAAAACATTCTGACGTCTTGCTGTGTCAAATTGGCGGAAGTAGTGATTTGAGACACAAGCTTGCTTTTTTTAGTTTTTATCTGTCTGTTTTTTTAATGTCTTTCCTTTTTAAAGGAGCAGACTAAAGTTCTAATTAACTGCAGGATTAGCTTGCCAAGGCAAGAATACTACAGAGATTGATAGACTACTTAACCATACAAGGAATCCTGGAGAAAGGTAATCATGTTGTAGAAACTGCCATTACACATATAGTACATGTCCAATTCCAGGTCTGACCAATTCTAGTTATCACCAATTCCTGTTGCTCTAGAAATTCAGCAAGGCATATCCTCAGTGTTAGATCTGTTTAGTTTAGTTTAGTTTAGTTTAGTTTAGTTTAGTTTAGTTTAGTTTAGTTTAGTTTAGTTTAGTTTAGTTTAGTTTAGTTTAGTTTAGTTTAGATTAGTTTAGTTTAGTTTAGTTTAGTTTAGTTTAGTTTAGTTTAGTTTAGTTTAGTTTAGAGATACTGTGTGGAAACAGATCTTTCAGCGCTGACCAACGATCACCCACACACTAGTTCTATCCTACACACAATTTACAGAAGTCACTTATTCAGACTCCTCTACCTTGTTCCTGATGGCAAGAGTAAAATGAGAGTGTGAGAGCCAGGTTGGTGTGGGTCATTCCAGAGATACCACAGCCATGTGGCTAAGTTAGCAGACTAGACATTAGATATCTGCAGCAATGATTCCAAGACTTGTGTTTGAATTACACCATGGCAGGTAAAATTAAAATATTAGACTCAGTAACAGTAACCACTAAAATACCAGACTGTCATAAAACTTCAATTGGTTCATTATTGCTCTTTAAAGAGAGAAATGTGCCATCTTTAGCCAGTCTGGCCGACTTGTGACTCCAAACCCATCATTCAGGTTGACCCTCAGAGTTCAAAGACATTGAGGAATGCACATGTTATCTGTGAATATATAAATACCAGCAGGGAATGTTGAATGTGTCCTCTCAGTAACTATGCAAGAGGTGTAGTTTTAAGCAGCTAATCTCTGCCTATCTTTTGATGTCATGTTATGATCATGTTGGATGGGAGATTCACAGAGAACATTTGCTTTGTTGCATTCTCACGGACATTCAGTGCACCAGCTTAAAGTCTCAATTAACGCTGCCTTGCACACAAACCACTCCCTCTCTGGTTATATATATGCAGCCTCTTAATAGACATGACAAATTGCTTACAAAGATAGTGTTCTCTTTGAGATTGTCACAAAGCACTGATGTCTGGGTTAGTAATACCAAATCTGGTATTTTTGCACTGTGTTTACCTATGTCAAGAGTAAATAGCTCAGCAAACCACAGAGGCAATAAGCAATGGTCTTGACTAATCACTGGACACTGGTCAGACATGCCATTTAAAACACAACCACCTAGCTGCTCAGACAGACCATATTACAAGCATCAGCATGCGTGACTAAGTTCCCATATCATAATGGTTGAAGGAAAAGATGATAATGCAAGGCCCGATAAAGGTGAGATTTGTGCAAATTAAATACACTATTCATAAATGGCAGACAAAGGCCTAAAAACAAATGTTATGCTTACAAGCCTTGCACCATGCAAAGATGTCTCATCTAAAGATATTGTGCTGAAACTATAAACTATTTTAATCCAAAGCCATTAGAATTGGCTGAAAACTAAATACAAGACAAGGAGGCAGAGTAAGGTGGGACAATTATCAAGTGCATGGTTTTGTCAAATAATTTATCCATGCACTTCAATTTTGGTGCCTTTTTAGATATGTCTTTCAGAGTAGGTCGGTATATGGATTGGTAGATGGATATATTCAGCCACAACAACTGAGCATGCAACATTCACGTGTAAAATTGCAGTGTTAATGGAAATGGTATCCAAGATGGCTGAAGAAAATGTGTTCACTTTAAGTGAGTGTAGCACAAGGTCCAAGGTTATGAAACCAAGTCTGGAGCATACATGTGAAACTATTTCAGTCAGTTACTATTATCGCAAAGCCCATCACACCACAGTTGTGTTACGTGGCGGCGCCTAACGGCAGCGGCTGACTAGCAGTCTGTCCGTCTTTTTTTTGTTGTGTGTCGGTGTTGGGATGGTTTTTATATATTTTTTTTGGTTGTGTATGTGTGGGAGGGGGTGGTGGTGTGGGTGGGTGTGGGGGGGGGGGAACTTTTCTCTTCCTCACGGCGCGGGGTGCGGCTCGGCTGCGGGGCCTAACATCGCCCGCTGCGGCTCGGCCGCTGGACTTTACATCACCCGGTGCGGCTTGGCCGCTGGACTTTACATCACCCGGTGCGGCTTGGCCGCTGGACTTTACATCCCGGTGCGGCTTGGCCGCTGGACTTTACATCCCGGTGCGGCTTGGCCGCTGGACTTTACATCACCCGGTGCGGCTTGGCCGCTGGACTTTACATCCTGGTGCGGCTTGGCCGCTGGACTTAACAGTGCCCGGTGCAGCTCGGCTGCGGGGCTTAACATCGCTCGGTGCAGCTCGGCTGCGGGGCTTAACATCGCCCGGTGCAGCTCGACTGCGGGGCTTTTCATCGCTGGTGCGGCTCGACTGCGGACTTGACATCGCCCGGTGCGGCTCGACCACGGGACTTAGCTGCGCAAGGCTTGGTCGCGGGCCTTTCATCGCCCGGTTCGGCCGCGGGACGTTTCAGCGCCCGGTGCGGGGACTGTGCGGGTCGGTCGGGGACGAGCTGTCTGTCCGTGGGCGTGGGGAAGAGAGTGGAAGTTTTGTTGCCTCCATCACAGTGAGGGGGTGTTTGGAGTCACTGTGATGGACGTTTGTGTTGGGGTTATGTGTCTTGTGTTCTTTTTTTTTTCTATGACTGCTATGTAGTTTCGTTCGGTACTTCGGTACCGAACGACAAATAAAGCTCTGTTATACCTGTTATACTGTTAGGACAGACAGTCGCCAAAAGAATAATCATATTTTGACTGTCTGCACATTCAAGGCTCGGAAAAGCAACAAAAGCAATTTCAGTGGCAATTCACGAGTCAAGTCAAGAGAGTTTAGTTGTCATGTGTAAGAAGGAACTGCAGATGCTGGTTTAAACCGAGGATAGACACAAAAAAACTGGAGTAACTCAGCGGCCCAGGCAGCATCTCTGGAGAGAAGGAATGGGTGACGTTTCGGGTTGAGGCCCTTCTTCAGTCAAACATCCCACTGTGAAATTGGTATGCCGTGCCGATATTTTATGGCCCAAAAAGCAATCCACGTTGCAAACTACATTGTGCTTCGTGAACTTTATGTGCCATTTATTTGTTTTTTTTTTAGCTGAAGTTTACTTCTGGAGTCTACTGATCCAGTGTGATTCTGCACCCAAAATAATATCTTTGAACTGATCTAATCCACCTTAGCCAACCATGCAGAGCCACCCACTTATTAACATCCTAATGGAGATTTTGCAAACATGCTAACAAAGAATCACTCAGGTGAATAAGATTTGAATGGCTATCACTTTAAAATGTTTTAGAGCATGCAGAACAAGGTTTTCAATCTCTCAGGACACTTAATAATACTCTCATAGCTATGTTCTGCATGCTTCAGTCAGAACGTTGACTAATTTCTTAACCATCGAAGGCACCACGGTGGCTTAGTGATAGAGCTCTGTCCTTAGAGTGCCCGAGATCCAAGTTCGATCCCGATTATGGGGGCTGCCCGTATGGAATGTGAAAGTTTTCCCTGCAACCACATGGGTTTTCTCCGGGTGCTCCAGTTTCCTCCCACACTCCAAAGACGCACAGGCTTGTAAGTTAATTTTCTTTTGTAAATTGTTCCGAGCATGTAGGATAGAAGTAGTGTATGGGTGATCATTGGTCGGCATGGATTTGGTGAGGCAAAGGACCTGTTTCTACCTTAGACTTTAAAGGTCGTAAATCTCATCCCCAACCTGTTCCCAAATGCCCTAGGACCATGAATCCAAAGCTGCCAAAGATAGAATAGAAATAGGTGACTTCTTCAGTCTGATGAAGGGTCTCAACCTGAGACGTCACCTATTTCTTTCCTCCAGAGATGCTGTCTGACCCGCTGAGTTACTCCAGTCTTTTGTGTCTTTCTTTGGTTTAAACCAGCATCTGCAGTTCCTTCCTACACCAATCCAAAGCTCCCAATCCCTCAAACCAGCCCAACTCTCAATCACCCCCGATCCCAGCCCTCTCGTCACCATCATTTTCACATCCATTGATTCCAACACCTAATATGGATCTCTCCTGCTGGCTAAGGTGTTTATGCTAACATTCCCGAAGAGGGAGGGGAAGAACAAAGGAGTGGGGGCACCACTGTGAGGGGTGGGGGGACCACTGTGAGGGGGGTGGGGGGTGGGGGAGAGGAACAAAGTAGGACCCAGCATAGGATACTTTGTAACTTTGTCGGCACCCTTTATGTGGGGACTCTTTGTATACCTTGGGTATGGAAAACAAAGAATTCCACTGTGGCTTGTCACATGTGACAATAAAGTATTCATTCATTCATTCATTCATTCTTTGCAAGAATCCTACATGTTCGTTCTCAGTTAAGACATGGACCCACAGAACAAAATTTAGCAGTCATTCAATACCAAACAACAAAAAGAACAACAAAAGCTTTGGCTTCCAAACATGCTTCACAGAAGCATTATTGTACAAAATTTGACATGTTGCCACGAGATAATATGGCAGATACTAATATCTCGATCAAAGAGATAGATTTTAAGAACTGTCTTACTGAAGGTAAAAGTTATAGTTGTGAAGAAATTCCTGAGCTCAGGGCCTAGTTTAGTTTAGTTTAGTTTAGTTTAGTTTAGTTTAGTTTAGTTTAGTTTAGATTAGTTTAGTTTAGAGATACAATGGGGAAATGGGCCCTTCGACCCACCGATTGGAGAAGGAAGGCCCATTGTTTAAATTTTTTTAATTCTCCCATTTAAGAAGTTTAAATTGAAAAAAAATGCATCTCATTCATCACTGGATGGAAAACAAATGGAAAATTTTGAAATAGGAGCACAATCTTTTCTCTTGAACAAGATGTTAGTTCATAGAACTCACTTCCTTAAAGGGTGGTGCAAGCAATCTTGGAATATTTTTTAAGGAAGTGATAGATAAGTAACTTGACAAGAAGGACCACCTCGGTTAGGATGGAAGGGCCTGTTTTCATGCTGTATCTCTAAACTAAACTCTGCTGGATCAATCTTGGAGAACTTGAAATAAAAACAGAAGTACTCAACATAATTATGTGTGGGAAGGAACTGCAAATGCTGGTTTACACCAGAGATAGATACAAAATGCTTGAATAACTCAGCAGGACAGGCATCATCACTGGATAGAATGTATGAGTGACGTTTCAGGTCGAGACCCTTCTTCAGACTCTTCTTCGGGGTCACGACCCGAAACATCCCAATTCCTGCTATCCAGAGATGCTGCCTGACCCGCTGAGTTACTCTAGCATTTTGTGTCTATACTCAACATATTAGACACCATGTGCAGTGAGAGAATGGGAGTTGATGTTTTTCATAAGATTCAGATGAAAGATCATCTACCTGAAATATTAAATCCGCGTCTCTCTTCAAAAACACTGCCTGATCTGCAGAATATTTCCAGCATTGCCAATTTTTACTTCAGATTTTCATCACCTGCTCAAATATTGAAATTGGGATATTTTAATTACCCAGTATTAATATCATTCATTAAATGCATTAAAACAATTTTAGCATAATATATAAATTATCTCAGACACAATTGTATAATTCGTCTGTAAACGGTATAAATGCAGAACAGAAAGACAAATGACAATGAGAGATTTCATTCCTTTAAAAAAATGTACCTGATAATTTAAAGACAAAATTACAAGGATTTCAATAATCTATAGACTCTTCTCCTATCATAAAAGTGCAACCAATGAAACTTCTAAATTATATTCTTCAATAAAATTGCCTGCAGCAGCACATTAGTGGAACTCATTATTGCATCAAAACTTGATAAAATCACTGCAAGTTCTCAATTCCAAACTAAAACTTTTACTAGAATTCTGCCTGGATCAACACATTCGCAACAGGGCTGATAAGAAAACGTCTCCATTGTCTTGCTTCATTCACTATTCATTCATGTTTCATCCTATTGAAGCAACACTAGCACTATTAATCTTTGGTCAAGATTTCTCTATAGTGACCAAGGCTTCAACTACTTGGTAACAGGATTGAACTAGTGTAGTGGTTGAATCATTGGTAACCTTAGAGAAATCAGTGTGAAAGGTTAATAGTGCAAGTGTTAACCTTTCACTACTTTTTTCTTGAGATGTGATATCCTCCAATATCCATTAATCTTTCCTGGCATTTTCCATATATTTCTTTATTACTTTCCCCCCTCACTGTCTTACTCTTTGCAACGTTTAAGAGATATTTTGATTAGTACATGGGTAGGATTGATTGAATGAATGAATGATTGAATGAATGAATGAATGAATGAATGAATGAATGAATGAATGAATGAATGAATGAATGAATGAATGAATGAATGAATGAATGCTTTATTGTCACATGTAACAAGTCACAGTGAAATCCTTTGCTTGCATTCCCAAGGTATGCAAATAGTCGCCACATAAAGGGCGCTGACAAAGGTACATAGTATCCGCGTCTCCTTGTGTTCTCCCCCTCCCCTACCTCCCCTCCCACATGGTGGTCCCGCCATGCCAGGTTCTCCATTGTTCTTCCCCCTCCCTCACGGTGGTCCCCCTTGCTGGGTCCTCCATTGTTTGAGGGATATGGGCCAGACACAGGCAGGTGGGAATAGTGTAGATGGGACATGTTGGTCGGTGTGGGCAAGTTGAGCCAAAGGGCCTGTTTCCATGCTGTATCTTTCTATAAGAAATTGGCATACAATACCAATGACAATCTTCTATAATCTAAATTATAGAAAAGAGCACAAGAACAGGCTCTTCAGCCCACTATGTCTGGGCTGCACATGATGCCAAGACAATTTCTTATCTACTGGTGCATAATCCATCTCCCTTTGTTCCCTGCATATCCATATGTCTATCCAAAAGCCTCTTAAATACCCTGGTTTCATTTAGAAAGCATGTCACCACCTCATGAAGTTGTAAAGATGGTACCTAGTACTTAATTTTATCATAATTTTATTGGTTTTGTCATTCTAATCTTGCCCTTCTCGTAAGTGAAATAATGAACATACATTTTTTTTTTAAAGCACACCTAGAATGAGTCTTTATGGCAATCTCTCAATTAACATTCATCGTTAAATTTCCTTTAAGGTCACGTTGCTGCCAGTCCATTTTGATTTACCAGGTTCTGACAAATGAATCTGTTTTGCACAAAGTGGTCATGCTTTTACACCCCCTCCAGGAGAAATATTCATGGATCAGCTCTACTCAATTAATCCTTCCTTGCACCAGCTTTTGGTTCTGTTTGCGTTTGCTGTTGCTTAAAAATAAAACATGTTCTTCAAATTAGTGCCATGGGATCTAATAAACTCGGCTGAGAATGGAGACAGCCCCTCAGTGTAATCTTCATTGAAAAGATAATACTTCCAGCGCTGAGATACTGCCCCGCTGCTTACTGTGTCAGGATATTAGCCAAGGTATGTGTGTTCCAGCATCTTAAGTGGCACTTGATCCCAAAACCTTTTGACTCAGTGAAAATTCCTGCCAGCTGCATTGCACCCAACATGGGAGATTCAGAGAAGCAAAAAAGCTATTAGTCACTGAAATATCTATTGAAAAAGTAAGGGCAGCACGGTGGTACAGCGGTAGAGTTGCTGCCTTACAGCACCAGAGACCCGGGTTCGATCCTGACTATGGGTGCTGTCCGTACAGAGTTTGTACGTTCTCCCCGTGACCCGCGTGGGTTTTCATCAGGTGCTCCGGGTTTCCTCTCACACTCCAAAGACGTGCAGGTTTGTAGGTTAATTGGCTTGGTATAATTATAAATTGCCCCTAATATGTGTAGGATAGTGTAAGTGTGCAGGGATCGTTGGTCGACACGAACTCGGTGGGCCGAAGGACCTGTTTCTGCGCTGTATCCCTAAACTAAGTTAAACTAAAAAATAAATCTGAATATTTAGATACATTAAAAGGCAATCTATCCTTTATATCATTTTCCAAGACACTACACACATGATTTAATTAACTTCCTGTCTTGCTTCATACAATTTCAATTTGTGAATAGTGAAATGATCATTTTTGTTCACCTCTGTACCCACACAGGGGAAAAGGGCTGAATAGTGATTGATCAGCCCATGCCTCAAACTTCCCCACCTCACACATTAGACCCGTGACTGCACTTACCTGTTGCTACAACATCGAGATTCATACACTAGTACTGCAGACCTCATGATTCCAGGATTGAGTAGGTTAACCTATGATGAGCGTCTGACAGCACTGGGACTCCATTCGCTGGAGTTGAGAAGGTTGCGGGGGACCTCATTGAAACTTACTGAATAATGAAAGGCATAGGTAGAGTGGATGTGGAGAGGATGTTTCCACTAGTGGGGGAGTCTAGGACCAGAGGTCATAGCCTCAGAATTAAAAGGTGCTCTTTTAGAAAGGAGGTGAGGAGGAACTTCTTTAGTCAGAGGGTAGTTAATCTGTGGAACTCATTGCCACAGTGGGCTGTGGAGGCCATCAGTGGATATTTTTAAGGCAGAGATAGACAAATTCTTGATTAGAACGGATGTCACGGGTTATGGGGAGAAGGCAGGAAAATGGAATTAGGATTGAATAACGGAGTGGACTCGATGGGCCGAATGGCCTAATTATGCTCCTATAACTTGTGAACGTATGAGGAGGAGTAGGAATTGACTGCCAACTCATCCATGCAGACCAAGATGTCCCGTCTAATCTAGTCCCATGTTAAGATAACTAGCCTGCAGTCCCTGCTTTCTCTCTTACTGCTTTTCTGAATAATGGTGTTATATTTCCAGTTTTCCAATCCATTAAATCTTTTCCAGAATCTAGAAAACTTTGAAGATTACAATCACTTCCTTTAGAATCATAGGCAATCTGGTCCAGAAGACGTGCCAAAATTTGGTCTCATTAATTTACCTAATCGTTTTTCTCCAGTGATAGAGCTATCTTTAGATTCCTCTCTCCCTTTTGTCCCCTTCATTTTCTATTATTTTGGCTGCTTTTGTGTGAACTGCCATGAAAGTAAATATATGATATACTGTATATTGAGGAGAAAACTTTATTGAAAGAAAAATGATCTTCAACATCCTATTCTTCCCTGATGGGCTGTTTGCCCAGTACTTTTCTGCCTGCTGCTTGCCTTTCAAGAACAGCCAAGCAAATACTCTTTAAAAAAAAATCTAGTATCTAAACTACTGGCTTAATATCAATAACTGTAAATAGCTTCCATTATTCATACTCCCACTGAACACAAAATTTCAGCTTCATCCTTTATAAGGGACCAGCAGGATTACACAGTTATCTTTATTATCAAAGAGTCACACCTGGATAGTTCTGCCTTCCTTTGATAATCATTTTATCAGAGTAGTTTTTGGTTAGTTTAGTTTAGTTTAGAGATACAGCGTGGAAGCAGGCCCTTCGGCCCACTGAGTCCATTCCGACCAGCGATCCTCATTAACGCTATCCTAGCACATTAACGCTATCCTACACACTAGGGTCAATCTTGGTTCATATCCTGACACAGCAAGCAGCTGAGCAGAAAAATCAAACTGTTGAGAATAACATACATCAGTGAGCAGTATCTCCCGCATCACACCTTAAATCCTTTGCCATCAGATGTCCTTGTTACAGAATTTTTTTTGCAGGTAATGAGATATATTAATATGTAATGTACTGCCAGGGCCAGTATTAATAGACAGAGAGGTGGAAAATGTTCAAGTTAAACTCAGTTCATCCAAGTACGTTCTCCTAAACTGACTATAAAATCTAATTAAGAGAAATCCAAATTTCAAATTCCTACCCCCTGACTGCAGGTCCAGGGATAATGTGCACATTTTCAGCAAGCATTTCTGACACAGATAATTATAGATTTCATTTCCTATATTATTTTAGTTTAGCGATACAGCGTGTTTGTATATTCTCCCTGTGACCACATTCTCCATGTGCTCCGGTTTCCTCCCATATCCCAAAGACATGCAAGCTTATAGGTTCATTGGCTTTGGTAAAATTGTAAATTGTCCCTAGTGTGCAGGATAGTGCTATGTGGGATAGTGGGATAGTGTTGATAGTGTAATGGGATCGCTGGTCAGCACAGACTCAGTGGGCCAAAGGGCCTGTTTCCATGGCTGTATCTTTAAACTAAAACTAAAGAGGAGAAGCAATTAAGACTGAGATGAGAAGGGTTTCTTTGCTCATATTGTTGGTGATCTTTGGAATTCACACACCAGAGTGCAACAGCTGCTGGGTAGTTTAGTATGTTCGAGATTTAGATCAATAGATTATTGGAAACCTGGTAAACGAGGGAAATGCAGATGTTCGAAAAGGCCGAGGATTAGACATGATTTTATTGAATGAAGTGCAAAGCTTATTCTGCTCCATTCATGTTCTTACATCCCAGCACGGAAAACCTATACCTGAGCTGAACAGTAAAGATGCAATGGAGACACAAGAGCATTGCAGGTGCTGGAACCTTGAGCAAAATCTTGAGCAATCTTGAGCATCTTGTGCTGGAAGAACTCAGCAGGTCAGACAGCATCTGTGGAGGTAAAAGTACAGATGTCATTTCGGGTCGAGCCCTCCAAAGATGTAATAGTTAGCAGGAATCACATTATACCTCTCCATCTTTTTTCATCACAGAACCGAGAAAAGGAAAGGTAGTAGACACGGATTTAGACCTTAATTTAAATGCAGTTTTGCTTCTTCATGGTATAGCACTGGTTGTCTTCCTCAATGATGTTAGAAAGTAGAACATTTAGCATCCAAAATATCAATGAGTGCTTGTGCTTATTATGAATGATCGGAGGGACCATGGACTGCTGCCGTACGAGTATTTCATGCCAGGTTAATATAAATTGTGCCTGTGCTTGCAAACTAATTTGATGAATATGGTGCATTTCCTTCAGTGCTTTCCCAGCGGCAGTCCCTGGCAAGATGGTGCACTACATTTCTCTTCATTTTTCAATATTGCTGACAAGACCAGCTCCTTGAATGCTGCTGGACTGTACCCATCTAGGCAACTGGAGAGTAGTCCATTACACTCTTTGGGCGGCCTGGTGGCGCAGCGGTAGAGTTGCTGCCTTACAGCGCCAGAGACCCGGGTTCGATCTTCACTACAGGTGCTTGTCTGTACGGAGTTTGTACATTCTCCCCGTGACCCGCTTGGGTTTTCTCCAGCATCTCCGGTTTCCTCCCACACTCTAAAGACTTACAAGTTTGTAGGTTAATTGGCTTGGTAAAATTGTAAATGGTCCCTAGTGTGTGTAGGATAGTGTTAGTGGGCGGTTTAGGCATTGTATCTCTAAACTAAATTAAACTAAACTTTTGATTGTGCTACGTAAGAGGAAGAAATGATGTGGAGTTGAGGCTGCCTCACTGCTGGATGCCAGCTTTTGACCTTCTCTCAAGGCCTGCTGAGTGTGCAATGAAAATGCTATTGAATGCTAGGTTAGAGTGTTCTCAGCTATGTTGTATATTATCCATAGATTCTGCGAGAACCACAAAACCCTGGTCAAAGTTACAACGAAGGTGAGAATGATTGGCTTTACCTTGCACTAAATGTTATTCCCTTATCATGTATTATCTTATACACTGTAAATGGCTCAATCCATGAATGGCTGTTAATGGATAGCATGCACCAAAAGCTTTTCACTGTTCCTCGGTACATGTGGCAATAAACTAAACTGAACTGAAACGAACTGACCTGATTGATCTTGACTTCAAGGAACTTTACTTCAGTAAACTTTGGAAATACAAACTTTGGGAAAAACAGGTCCTTCGGCCCACCGAGTATTTTGAGTTTACTCACCAGATTGGTGCCTCACTCATCATCCGATGGCATTCACCCCTCTATTAACACCAGAAGATGATTCCACCCTCATGACAGATGTGAGAAATCACCAGAGATTCTTAAACAGCAAATATAAATGGGAAGCGTAAGAAAGGCGGATGCATGGGAATGCCTCACCCTGCACGTTCTCCTCAAAGCCACACTTATCCCACACATTGAAATCCGTTGACACTTTTTCCTTCTTCTCAGGGCAGCACAGTGGAGCAGTGGTAGAGTTGTTACCTTACAATGCCAGAGAGATGAGTTCAATCCTGATCACGGGAGCTGTCTGTACAGAGGTGGTACGTTCTCCCTGCGACAGCGTGGGTTTTTTCCCGGTGCTCCGGTTTCCTCACACATTCCAAAGACGTACAGGTTTGTCGGTTAATTGGCTTCTGTATATTGTCTCTAGTGTGCAGGGTCGAATTAGTCAGCGTGGACTTGGTGGGCTGAAGAGCCTGTTCCACGCTGTATCTCAAAAATGTTGAGGTGTTGTAAGGATACCTTCTTCTCACATGCTGCAGCAGTTCAGCAATGCAGAGCAGTCCCTGAATTTTAGGAGGATTGAGGGGTGAGTAATACATGATGGATTACACTCATGGTGATCATTTCCCTTGAATTAATTTTTTTTTTAACTTTTATGATCATAACTTTGAAGTTCCACCATCAATGTTCCACAGCTGTTCCAAAGAGCCTAGGTTTTATAGTACCATAATCTAGCTGGGCAGTTTTTATGATGGAAATGGCAAAATTGATATCATGGCTCTTCCATCATACCTACTATTTGCTCTTCTTCCACTGAAGCCTTCACAGAGAGGTAACAGCTGCCCATTGACCTCTTTTACTCACTGTCCAGGGCGTGTAAAATATCACTGGGTTAAATGACTTTTTGCATCAACCCTCTGCAACTGGCTGCTCTCTAGATGATTAAATGCTTTGTTTAGTTTAGAGATGCAGAACGGAAACAGGCCCTTTGGCCCCTCGAGTTTGCACCGACCAGCGATCCCCGCACATTAACACTATCCTACGCACGCTAGGGACAATTATTTTACATTTATACTAAGTCAATTAACCTACAAACCTGTACGTCTTTGGCGTGTGGGAGGAAACCGAAGATCTCGGAGAAAACCCACGCACATCACGGGGAGAACTGTACAGACAAGCACAGGTAGTCACGATCAAATCCAGGTCTCTGACGCTGTAAGGCAGTGGCTCTACTGCCACGCCACCATGCCGCCCAGCTCTATAAATTATTTTCAGCTGTGTTAATTCTGTGCTTCTGTGTGATTGAGAGGTCGATAACAATAGATAATGTATATTAATACCAGATATGGAAGGACATTTGTTTAACAATATTCAGCATTACTACTTTTTCACTCTCACACTCTGTCATTCTTTGCCATTTTGCCTCTGGGTTCACAGAACATAGAACATAGAAGATTACAGCCCTTTGGCCCACAATGTCTGTGCCAAACATAATGCCCAGCTAAACAAAATCCATCAGCCTACACATGATCCATACCTCTCTATTCTCAGTATATCCATGTGGATTCATAGCAGTTTTACTGTATTTATAATGTTAATGCGAGACACAAATCTCCAATATTTTTAAATTTATATAATTTACCCAGAAATAATGACCTACATGACTGCAATCAAAGCAGAAAGTACAAGACGCAAAGCAACACAGGGCCCCATAGTTCTGCGACTAATTTGCATATTTTACATTTTAATATATTTTGTCAATTTTAAAAGTTACCCGCTGCCTAACCTATTAAATGCTCTCAATATTTTCTGTTTTGCTTCATGTTTCCAGCAATTGCAGTGTTTAAGTTTTGACTGCTTATCCTTCTGTAATTTTGCTTTTGATAATGTCCATCGTTCAGGAGGCTGATTTTGAAAGTTTTGCATTTTGCCCAAAGGTGACAAATTTGGTCACAAATCCATAAGGCTTTGTAAAAACTCCATGGCTGAATATCCAGTGCACAAAAGGACATTGGTATTAGTGCAACACATGATAGAGTCAGAGAGTTAATCATGGAAAACATGCCCTCCATGTTTGGCCCATATCCCTCTAAACCTATCCTATCCTTGTACCTGTTTAAATGTTTCTTAAACATTGTGATAGTACCTGCCTCAGGGTATCTCCTTCAGCAGCTCATCCAAACACCTACCACCGTTACCCCTCAGATTCCTATTTGATCTTTCCTCCCCTCACCTTAAACCTACAGTATGTCATATGGTTCTTAATTCCCCTACTCTGCTCGAGATGTTTATCTGATCTATTCCTCTCATGATTTTTGTACACTCTCATGATTTTGCACATTATGTCGTTGCAATATCTCTTAAGCTTCACATGCAATGGATTTGTTGAAGTTCCCTGTCAATTATGAATGAGGTTTTCAAGGACATCAAGCAATGGTCAGAGAATGTTGGCCTTGCCATTAATGTTCAAACCATGAAAATAAATTTAAGAAACAAAGAAGAAAATGACAAGCATTATCCATCAAAACAGTCTCTTGCAAGCAATAATGTAATGGTCAACAGTCTACTTTTGAAATTATTAACTCAGGGTGGACTGCTGGATACAGAATTGAGCACATGGTATTGGAGGTAGGGTACTGACATGGATAGAAAATTGGTTGACAGACAGAAAGCAAAGAGTGGGGATAAATGGGTCCCTTTCAGAATGGCAGGCAGTAATTAGTGGGGTGCCGCAAGGCTCGGTGCTGGGACCGCAGCTATTTACAATATACATTAATGACTTGGATGAAGGGATTAAAAGTACCATTAGCAAATTTGCAGATGATACAAAGCTGGGTGGTAGTGTGAACTGTGAGGAAGATGCAATGAGGTTGCAGGATGACTTGGACAGGTTGTGTGAGTGGGCGGATGCATGGCAGATGCAGTTTAATGTGGATAAGTGTGAGGTTATCCACTTTGATGGTAAGAATAGGAAGGCAGAGTATTATCTGAATGGTGTCAAGTTAGGAACAGGGGACGTACAACGAGATCTGGGTGTCATATCATATCATATATATATACAGCCGGAAACAGGCCTTTTCGGCCCACCAAGTCCGTGCCGCCCAGCGATCCCCGTACATTAACACTATCCTACACCCACTAGGGACAATTTTTACATTTACCCAGCCAATTAACCTACATACCTGTACGTCTTTGGAGTGTGGGAGGAAACCGAAGATCTCGGAGAAAACCCACGCAGGTCACGGGGAGGACGTACAAACTCCTTACAGTGCAGCACCCGTAGTCAGGATCGAACCTGAGTCTCTGGCGCTGCATTCGCTGTAAAGCAGCAACTCTACCGCTGCGCTACCATGCATCAGTCACTGGAAGGAAGCATGCAGGTACAGCAGGCAGTGAAGAAAGCCAATGGAATGTTGGCCTTCATAACAAGAGGCGTTGAGTATAGGAGCAAAGAGGTCCTTCTGCAGTTGTACAGGGCCCTAGTGAGACCGCACCTGGAGTACTGTGTGCAGTTTTGGTCTCCAAATTTGAGGAAGGGTATTCTTGCTATTGAGGGCATGCAGCGTAGGTTTACTAGGTTAATTCCCGGAATGGCGGGACTGTCATATGTTGAAAGACTGGAGCGACTAGGCTTGTATACACTGGAATTTAGACGGATGAGAGGAGATCTTATCGAAACGTATAAGATTAC
The DNA here is from genome assembly GCF_053455715.1 of Rhinoraja longicauda. Lineage (NCBI taxonomy): Eukaryota > Metazoa > Chordata > Chondrichthyes > Rajiformes > Arhynchobatidae > Rhinoraja > Rhinoraja longicauda. Next base: position 38,415,127 of record NC_135967.1, on the reverse strand, counting down.
TAAGGGGTTGGACACTTTAGAGGCAGGAAACATGTTCCAGAAGGACCTCTTTGCTCCTATACTCAACTCCTCTTGTTGGGGGAGTCCAGAACAAGGGGCCACAGTTTAAGAATAAGGGGTAGGCCATTTAGAACTGAGATGAGGAAAAACATTTTCAGTCAGAGAGTTGTGAATCTGTGGAATTCTCTGCCTCAGAAGGCAGTGGAGGCCAATTCTCTGAATGCATTCAAGAGAGAGCTAGATAGAGCTCTTAAGGATAGCGGAGTCAGGGGGTATGGGGAGAAGGCAGGAATGGGGTACTGATTGAGAATGATCAGCCATGATCACATTGAATGGTGGTGCTGGCTCGAAGGGCCGAATGGCCTCCTCCTGCACCTATTGTCTATTGTCTATTGAAAATGCTCCCTGTGTTGGCCTCTGATGTCTACAGGTAAATGGCTTATTTTCACAGTGTTTCCTCTACAGAACAAGAACTCTGAGAACAAAGTACCCCAGAAGAATTTAATTAATGTCTCATCTTCGATTATGGATTGTTGTTTGACTCTGGGACAAACCAATAATTTTTTTAATCAGTCAACAGAATCATGCAGATTCTTGGCCAAGTAAGGTTTGTTGAAACATAGAACTGCAGATGCTGTTTAATACACAAAAGGACAAATTGTTGGAGTAACTCAGCGGATCAGGCAGCATCCCTGGAGAACGTGAATAGATGACATTTTGACTTGAGACTCTTCTTCACTCTGAGTCATTACAGAAAAAATAGTTTTGAAAATCCTGAAGCCATTTTTTAAGAAAAGAAGTATATGAAATTACTTAGGAAGGAACTGCAGATGCTGGTTTAAACCAAAGATACAGTGCATTCAGAAAGTATTCAGACCCCATCACTTTTTCCACATTTTGCTACGATACAGCCTTATTTTAAATGGATTCAATTCTTTTTTTTATCATTAATCTACACAAAATACCCCATAATAAAAAAAGCAAAAACAGGTGTTTAGAAATTTTTGCAAAGTTTTTAATAAAATAACTGAAATATCACATTTACATAAGTATTCAGACCTTTTGCTATGACAGTCAAAATTGAGCTTATGTTCATCCTGTTTCCATTGATTATCCTTGAGATGTTTCTACAACTTGATTGGAGTCCACCAGTGGTAAATTAAATTGATTGGACATGATTTGGAAAGGCACACACCTGTCTATATAAGGTCCCACAGTTGACAGTGCATGTCAGAGCAAAAACCAAGCCATGAAGGAGAAGGAATTGTCTGTAATAATAATAATAATAATAATAATAATAATAATAATAATAATAATAATGCATTACATTTATATAGCGCTTTTCATATACTCAAAGACGCTTTACAGAGATTTAGAGAACATAGGGAAATGAATAAATAGATAAATAAGTAAATAAGTAAACGAACAGAGAAAGGTGAGGTGACCTTCAGAGGTTGAAGGCAGTACTGAACAGGTGAGACTTCAGCGATGTTTTGAATGTGGTGAGTGTGGAGGAGTCTCTAACGGTTTGGGGTAGTGAGCTCCATAGGGTGGGAGCAGCGATGGAGAAAGCCCTGTCCCCCCAGGATCTGAGTTTGGTCCGGATGTGGGGGGATAGGAGATTGGCAGCAGCAGAGCGGAGGGTGCAGGTGGGAGTGTGCCTGTGGAGGAGGTCGGTCAGGTAGGATGGGGCCAGGTTATGGAGGGCTTTGTAGGTTATGAGGAGGATTTTGTACTGGATTCTCTGGGGGATGGGGAGCCAGTGGAGTTTGTAAAGGACGGGACCTCCTTTCTGTCCGTAGACCTCCGAGACAGGATTGTGTCGAGACACAGATCTGGGGAAGGGTATAAAACAATTTCTGCAGCATTGCAGGTCCCAAAGAGCACAGTGACCTCCGTCATTCTTAAATGGAAAAACATTGGAACCACCAGGGCTCTTCATAGAGCTGGCCGCCCGGCCAAACTGAGCAATCGGGTCAGGGAAATGACCAAGAACCCGATGGTCACTCTGACAGAGCTCCAGAGTTCCTCTGTGAAGATGGGAGAACCTTCCAGAAGGACAACTATATCTTCAGCACTCCACCAATCAGGCCTTTATGGTAGAGTGGCCAGACGGAAGCCATTCCTCAGTAAAAGGCACATGACAGCCTGCTTGGAGTTTGTCAAAAGGCACCTAAAGGACTCTCAGACCATGAGAAACAAGATTCTCTGGTCTGATGAAACCAAGATTGAACACTTTGGCCTGAATGCCAAGTGTCACCGCTCATCACCTGGCCAATAACATACCTACGGTGAAGCATGTTGGTGGCAGCATCGTGCTGTGGGGATGTTTTTCAGCGGCAGGAACTGAGCGACTAGTCAGGATTGAGGGAAAGATGAATGGAGCAATGTACAGAGAGATCCTTGATGAAAACCTGCTCCAGAGTGTTCTGGACCTCAGACTGGGGCGGAGGTTCATCTTCCAACAGGACAATGACCCCAAGCACACAGCCAAGACAACACAGGAATGGCTTCATGACAAGTCTGTGAATGTCCTTGAGTTGCCCAGCCAGAGCCCAGACTTGAACCCGATCGAACATCTCTGGAGGGACCTAAAAATAGCTGTGCATCGATGCTCCCCATCCAACCTGACAGAGCTTGAGAGGATCTGCAGAATGGGAGAAATTACCCAAATACAGGTGTGCCAAGCTTGTAGCGTCATACCCAAGAAGACTTGAGACTGTAATCGCTGCCAAAGGTGTCTCAACAAAGTACTGAGTAAAGTGTCTGAATACTTATGTAAAGGTGAAATTTCAGTTATTTCTTTTTAATTACTTTGCAAAAATTTCTAAACACCTGTTTTTGCTTTTATGTTATGGGGTATTGTGTGTAGATTGATGATTAAAAAAAAGAATTTGATCCATTTTTAAATAAGGCTGTAACGTAACAAAATGTGGAAAAAGTGAAGGGGTCTGAAAACTTTCTGAATGTACTGTAGACACAAGATGCTGGAGTAACTCAGCAGGACAGGCAGCATCTCTGGAGAGAAGGAATGGGTAACGTTTCAGGTCGTGACCTTTCTTTAGACCCAAGAGTCTCGACCCAAAATGTCACCCATTCCTTTTCTCCAGAGATGCTGCCTGTCCTGCTGAGTTACTCCAGCAGTTTGTGTCGAAATGAAATTACTACTTGGTTCTTAGAAGTGGTTAATACATGATCCAGTTATAGGATGTGGCCTGAAATGCTGAGAGTTTGTGATGTACACATTGCATTTTCAATATGTAGGCAGCGTGGGAAAATCATTACCAGCAATTATCATAAAGTATTTAATACCCACAAAGATCAACTTGCCAAGTTTCCTTTTCAATGATGTGCAAACAATTATCTAATGTTTTTTAATTGAAATGTACAATGTTGACATCACTCAACATTCCAGCTTCCCTTCACATATTTCAATATCAGCCTCACACTAATACTCCTTCTTTCCAGAGATGCTGCCTGACCCACTGAGTTACCACAACACTTTGTGTCTATCTTCACACTAAAACTCATTCAATCCCACTTTCAAAATTTACGACAAACACAAAGTCACCACCTGAGCTCCAACTTGTTCCACGGTCACTGTACCTAGTAGAGAAGGAAAACCTCTTACTTCTAATTTAGTGCCATGCTTACGTAGTATAAAAGTAACTCGGATATTGTTGGAAGTATTATACTGGTCAGATGCAATGGTGTTGAGAAAGTTCGAGTTTAAGTTTGAAGTCAATAACATTTCATCAGTCATGTTAAAAGTTAAATATAAAAAAGTTTAACATTGTATGGAAAGGGCTCAAGATAGTAAAAAAAGTGTGTAGTAAGGTAGAATGCAGGAAAGCACCACTATCCCATTGAAGATATTGAACTTTGTCTAAGGAACTGATGCACTACAATGCTGAGAACTACATTTTGAATGCATTCTGTATCACCTTTCTTCTATCCATTATACTTGAGTTTAAACGTATTGATCAGCCATGATCACATTGAATGGCGGTGCTGGCTCGAAGGACCGAATGGCCTACTCCTGCACCTATTGTCTATTGACTCCCACCCCATGCAGCACACTGTCACTGCACTGAGTAGCTCCTTCAGTGACAGACTCCTTCATCACATGTGTGTGAAGGAGAGATATCGGAGGTCCTTCCTTCCCGCTGCTGTGAGATTACCAGTGCTACTCCCAGCAGACCAGTCAACAGACCAGTTAACAGTAACAGTAAAAAAAAACACATTAAATGATGACAATTATCCTTATCTTTATTTTTATTTGTAATGAATGTCTCTTGCTATTCACTTTGCTGCTGTAACACTGCAAATTTCCCCGGTGTGGGACAAATAAAGGAATATAATATAATATTATTATTATTATTATTATTGTCTATTGTATTGTATCGAGGTATATCTGATCTGTTTGGATAGCATGCAAAACAAAGCTTTTCACTTTACCTCAGTATATGTGATAATAATAAACCTAAACCTAAGAGATTAAATGTCAAAAGGTTGTCCAAGAAAATATCAGTGGTAAGTTAAGGGGTTGAGGAAGTGAATATTATAATATAAGAAACAGAACCAGGAATAGGTGAAAGGACACAGCCTGCCTTCTCCACCATTCGGTGACAATTTCCTGCACTAAACCATATCCCTTGACTCCTGTAATATCTAAATATCTATTAATACTGTTCTTGAGTTTATTCAGCATTGGCTTCCCTCATTGAAGCAGGGTTGATCTTCTAGCTTAATACAAATGATGGATTGAAGGCCAGGCCAGGTCATGAGGTTATAGGTTACCAACTGAATCTGCATGTTAACATTCAGTGATTCACATATTAAGATACCTAGGTCCTTTTGAGTATCAATAGTTCTCAATTTCATAATATTTTAAAAAAGAACCCGGCCCTTTTTTTCCACTAAATGGATGAGCTCATATTATTCATCATTATATTCCATCTGCTACATCCTATCTGCTTGAAGCTTCTGTCCATCCTTCTCTTAGCCTACGCTGCCATCTAGTTTTGTATCATCACCAAACTTGGATATAATGCACTTGATGCTCTTTCCAAATATGGATTGTGAACAGCTGGGCTCTCAGCACAAATTACTGTCGTACGCCACCAGTTACAGCCTTCCAACCCAAAAAAGGCCATTATTCTTTGTTTCTGGTTCTTATCTATTGTACAATCCTCAATCCATGCTAGTTATAGTAATCATCCTCCCCAACCCCACTCCATGCCATCTGTGTGTGGTTGGTACCTTAATAAAGACTTTCCAGAAGTCCAAACACATCAGATAAACTCGTTTACCCTTACCCATTCTGCTAGTTAAAGTCTCATAAAAAACCAACAGATTTGGTGGACAACAATAGCCTTTCACAAATGCAAATTGACTAAGCCTATTCCTTTCCAAGTGCCCAGAAACCACTCCTTTACTAATAGATTTCAGCATTTCCCAAATACTAAATATAAGTGAAAGCAGAACAATCAATATCTGAATCTGAATCTGAAAAATCAATGTCTGAAGAAGGGTCCCGACCCGAAACGTCGACCATTCCTTCTCTCCAGGGAGGCTGTCTGACCCGCTGAGTTACTCGAGCACTTTGTGTCTATCTTCAGTATAAAGCAGAATCTGCGGTTCCTCTCTGCATAATCAATATCTGAAATTTATTTCTCGGTATGTTATCATATCATATCATATCATATATCATATCATATATATACAGCGCGGAAACAGGCCTTTTCGGCCCACCAAGTCCGCGCCGCCCAGCGATCCCCGCACACTAACACTATTAACACTATCCTACACACACTAGGGACAATTTTTTTTTAAACATTTACCCAGCCAATTAACCTACATACCTGTACGTCTTTGGAGTGTGGGAGGAAACCGAAGATCTCGGAGAAAACCCACGCAGGTCACGGGGAGAACGTACAAACTCCTTACAGTACAGCACCCGTAGTCAGGATCGAACCTGAGTCTCCGGCGCTGCATTCGCTGTAAAGCAGCAACTCTACCGCTGCGCTATAAAGAGAGGATGTGTAACACCTGCACTCCTGTCCCACTTTGTCCTTTATGTGATAATTGGAATTTAATTGTGAAGGTGTGAGGTGCTGCATTTTGGTAGGACAAATCAAAATAGGACGTACAGGGTAAATGGTAGGAAATTGAGGAATGCAGTGGAACAGAGGGATCTGGGAATAACTGTGCATTGTTCCCTGAAGGTGGAATCTCATGTGGATAGGGTGGTGAAGAAGGCGTTTGGTATGCTTGCCTTTATAAATCAGAGCATCGAATATAGAAGTTGGGATGTAATGTTAAAATTGTACAGGGCATTGGTGAGGCCAAATCTGGAGTATGGTGTGCAGTTCTGGTCGCCAAATTATAGGAAGGATGTCGACAAAATGGATAGGGTACAGAGGAGATTTACTAGAATGTTGCCAGGGTTTCAGCACTTAAGCTACAGAGAGAGGTTGAACAGGTTGGGTCTTTATTCTTTGGAGCGTAGAAGGTTGAGGGGGGACTTGATAGAGGTTTTTAAAATTTTAAGAGGGACGGACAGAGTTGACGTGGGTAGGCTTTTCCCTTTGAGAGTGGGGAAGATTCCAACAAGGGGACATAGTTTCAGAATTGAGGGACAAAAGTTTAGGGGTAACATGAGGGGTAACTTCTTTACTCAGAGGGTGGTGGCTGTATGGAATGGGCTTCCGGTGGAAGTGGTGGAGGCAGGCTCGATTTTATTATTTAAGAGTAAATTGGATAGGTATAGGGATAAGAGGGGATTAGAGGGTTATGGTCTGAGAGCAGGTAGATGAGACTAGGTCAGAGAGAGTGGTCGGCGTGGACTGGTAGGGCTGAACGGGCCTGTTTCCGTGCTGTAGTTGTTATATGGTTATATGGTTATATGGTTATTCATCCAACCATGAAAGATACTGCAAAACAGGTGCAACCCATGCCCCTGCTTTAATCATGTGTAGGAAGGAACTGCCGATGCTGATTTAAAACCAAAGATAGACACAAAATGCTTGAGTAACTCAGTGGGACAGGGAGCATCTATGAAGAGGAGGAATGGGTGACGTTTCAGCTCGTGTCGGGTCTGAAGAAGGGTCTCAACCCGAAACGCCATCCATTCTTTCTCTCCAGAGATGTTGCCTGTCCTGCTGAGTTACTCCAGCATTTTGTATCTTTCTCCTGCTTTAATCATGTTTGACCATATTAAAATAATCTCTACCTGACGGAAACAAGAAAAATGGGTTAATTTTAATCGGCTTTCACTTGTCTCAAAAATATGCATTTGCTCTCTTGCAACCCATGCCCTAGAATAATTTTGTGACGTTCCCAGAAATAGACTAATTTCCAGTAACGGAAAACTGTAACATTTTATTTAAATAAAGACTGATGGAATTATCAAGCAATATCGTGAGTGGAAGATGATTAAATACAAATTACAAGCATAAAATCATTTCCCAGTCATTTAAATCTCTGCATGGTTAATTGGGAAATCTGCAATCAATTCCATTTTGAAATGTAAAAATGTCCATTTCTCATCATGCCCCAGTCATATAGTGGGCAGTGTAGAAAATTGGGCCTACTTTTGAAATGTGCAAAATGCACATATCATTCAATGCTGTCCCAACATGAAAATATGCCACATAACAAGACATTCATGTAAAGAGAAAATCTCCCTCTCTAGGTAGGTACAGACTGTTCTCCATGTAGATTCTAGTGTGCATTTCTAAATAACAAGTTGTACTTTAGTTAAGTGCTCCTCATGAAGCAGTGATTGGCATTTACGAGAATAGAATATGTGCATAATTTGAGTAATTTCTCACTGTGCCTTCTCCTTATACAAGGACAATGTAATTTAAATCTTTGCATGAGGAATTCAGCTTGGATGCTTATTTAGTAATCCTGGGAAAACTGAAAAAGCTGTTCATCAGAATTTTCTCCGTTATGCATCAAGGTAAACCATAAAGTTAGTACTCACTCATGTGTTTTATTGTGCCACTGATATAAGCTACGTTTTGCCAAGTTCCTTGCACAGTTCCTGCCTGCAACGGTGACACGTCTTCTTGGTGTTGAAAATTAAGCTTTGCCTCTGACTATCACTCTGTAAATTTAACAAAAATATCATGAATAGGGTCCACTCAAGTAAGTTCATCAGTTCATAAGTTGTTGGATCAGAATTGGGCAATGTGGCCCATCAATTCTATCTGCCATTCAATCATGGCTGCTCCATCTTTCCCTCTCAACCCCATTCTACTGCCTTCTGCCTCTGAACTTTGACACCCTTTAATCAAGAACCTGTCATTCTACACTTTAAAAATACCCTAAAGATACCACAGGCATCTGTGGCAATGAATTACACTCTGGCTGAAGAAATTCCTCCTCATCTCCTTCCTAAAGGTGTGTCCTTTTATTCTGAGGCTGTGCACTCTGGTCCTAGACTCTCCCACGAGTGGTAACGTCCTCTACACATCCACTCTATCCAGGCCTTTCTTTATTCGGTAAGTTTCAATGAGTACCAAGAAACTTGGACCTGGTAAACATCATGAAAACTGAGAGTCTGGAGCCAGTGTGTTAAATCTGACATCCTAAAAATGCTAAAGCACATTGAAATAGTACATTAAATCAGTTCATAAGTTTGGTTAAGGCAGCAGAGTGGCGCAGCGGTACAGTTTACTTTACCGTGCCAGAGACCCGAATTCGATCCTGACTATGGGTGCTGTTGTACGGAGTTTGTACGTTCTCCCTGTGACTACGTGAGTTTCCTCCAGTTGCGCATGTTTCCTCCCACACTCCAAAGACATGTAGGTTTGTAGGTTAATTGGCTTCGGTAAAATTGTAAATTGACCCTAGTGAGTAGAATAGAGTTCATGTATGGGGTGATCGCTGGTTCGTGTGGACTCATTGGGCTGAAGGGCCTGTTTCCTCACTGTTTCTCAGGTCTAAAGTCTAAATTGCCTGTTTCAATTGGGCCATGGAACTACAATCTCTTGCACATGTCTAAGCACGATGAGGCCTAAGTTCTCAGAATTGATATTCCTGACATTTTAAGTCCCATAAGAATCATGATCTCAGAAGGAAGAGCTTAGATAGGACATCTTGGTCGGCATTGGGTGAAGTTGGGCCGAAGGGACTGTGTCCATCCAGTATGACAACACCTCAAACAATGCTATAAATTGCTGTGGGATTTTCCAATAAGTTGTAAGAAAATATGTTAATCAAATCCTCTTTCCTTCAGCTTTGAAGCTGATAAACAGTGTATTTAGAGGAAAGTACTATTTACTGTTGGTTCGATTTCTGGTCCACCAACTAGTTCCACCAAACCAAAGATCATTATATATTCACCTACATATGAACAGCACCTCATCTCCCTCCTCCATTCTGGAAGATAGTCTATTCAGGCAAAGCAACGACCTAATCAACTGGTCAGGCAAAGGTATGAATATTGATTTCTCTAACTTCAGGTAGCCCCGGCATTCCCTCTCTCTCTATCCCCCCCCCCCCCCCCACCCAAGTCGCACTAGCTTCTCGATTTCACCCAACAAACCGTTAACAATGGCCTGTTTCCTTTGTCATCGTTACTTTTTTGCTTATTGTTTCACTCATTGTTCTTTATCTCTCTACATCATCGCCTATATCTCTCGTTTCCCTTACCTCTAACCGGTCTGAAGAAGGGTCTCGACCCGAAGCGTCGCCTATTCCTTCTCTCCAGAGATGCTGCCTGCCCGCTGAGTTATTCCACCTTTTTGTGTCGATCTAAGGCAAATGTTAAATTGTAATTATGTTCTTATCATTAATGAGTCGGTCAATGTCCTGCTGAGCACAATATTCATGGAAAGCTTTGGGCAAACGAATGTGCTTTGATGATCTCATTCTAATATTTACCTTGTCTCATAAGGCTCGTAACAGACGAGTGAATTATTGAAAGTATTGCTGCAAGAGGTCGGTTTAATTTTTCAACCTGATTGTCTCTCCTTTCCTGATGAGGGAAAGTGTCGAGCTGGGAGTCAGTTCCATAGATGCTGGGCTAATATCCAACACATTACTGAAGCATCCATTGGCATCACAGAGGTGTGTAAACACATTATTCTACCACTGAAGTCCATCACCTGCAACTCAACACTACCCTCAATTGACATCCACACACAGTTTTCTACAGGGAGAGGAAAAGGATTTGCAATTCTTCCCAGGGAATTACTTTTTACTGGAGAGGGATTCGAGTGTGAAGCAGTCAGGCTTCACACGGCAAAGTTTCACAAGGTGGTGCAGAGGTAGAGTTACTGCCTTACAGCGCCAGTGATCCTGACAACGGGTGCTGTCTGTCCGGAGTTTGTACGTTCTCCCCGTGACCTGCGTGAGTTTTCTCCAGGTGCTCCGGTTTCCTCCCACATTCCAAAGAATTCCAAAGGATATAAATTGTGTAAAGGTGATCGTGGTCGGCATGGACCCGGTGGGCCGAAGGGTCCGTTTCCAGACTGTATCTCTAAACTGAACTATAAACAGAGAAATGAGTGGCCAGATGATTTGTTTACAGAAAGGTTGGTTGAGAGAAGGCTGATGAATATGTCGTGATGCTGTCAATCAGATAGCACCAGGGGAATTATAGTGTCCATCGGAACAGGCTGACAAGGCCTCATTTTAAAGTCAAAATAAGATCCTAGTTTAACAGCTTGTGTGACAGGCGTGCAGGATTCCCCCAGGTACTGCACCACAATGTCAATCTAGATTGCATGCTCAAGGCAGCAAAAAGATTTAATCCCACAAAGTCTGACTCATAGGCAGAGTGCTACTGACCAGGTCAAGGAGATATCACTAATTGGAAGTGTGGCACCAGCCTATCTCAGTGCCACTATTGTTCTTACAGGTACTTGTAGGTACAGATACAGATACTTGTACTAAAACAGTGCTATAAATTGCTGTGGGATTTTCCAATAAGTTGTAAGAAAATATGTTAATCAAATCAAATCCTCTTTCCTTCAGCTTTGAAGCTGATAAACAGGGTGTACTGTTGGTTCTGCTGATAAACAGGAAAGTACTGTTGGTTCGATATCTGGTCCATGAGACTAGTTCCACCAAACCAAAGATCATTATATATTCACCTACATATGGGCAGCACCTCACCTCTCTCCTCAATTCTGGAAGAGAGTCTATTGAAGCCAAGCAAATGAACTGTATACAAAAATTAATTTCACTGTAACTCGGTACGTGTGACAAATAAAGTTCCATGCCAAGTACAAAAAAAAAGTTGAGATCGGAGATTCAGTATAGCCCAGGTGTCCAAACCAAAACTGTCTGAGACGCATGTCCAAGGTGAAGAAGGTTTTTGACCCGAAACATCCATTTCCTCTGCTGGCACTGCCTGACCCGTTGAGTTCCTCCAGCACTTTATGCTTCACTCAAGATCCCAACATCTGCAGTTCCTTGTGCCTCTCTTACCTACTATTATCTTAATTGGTATGAAGCATCCAAAATAAAGAAAGTTTAACAAATTAATCCTTCGGTCAAAGAGAGGGCAATGCAGAGGTTAAGCTTGGGGGGACAGTGGATACTGTGCAAAATGGAGATTAAGGTTGCAGTTGGATATGGAGATGGCCACTCTCGATGGTCTGATAGCACGTGTGCTGACTCACACTGATGAGATGTGCTCTTCATTGATCTTGTAAACTGTAGTGTTGGAGGCTGCATTTCCTGTGGAAACAACGGCTCAAATCATACCTTTATCCAATAATTCAGGCATCTAGGTGCTTCCTGAAGGTCAGCCCATTCTGGACTTGCACATTGCAACTCGGAAGTCAGGAAGGCAGGTGTCCACAGGTCTTTTCATATCGTCATGACCTGCAGACAGAGGAAGTGAGTTGAACTTGGCATCATACTCAATGCAGACATCGTGGGCCGAAGGGCCTGTTCCCATGGTGTACTGTTCTATGTTTTATGTTTTATGATATCAAGCCTTTGCCAACCTTGGATTCAGCTTCAATTCCACTACCTGAGACCTGGTCACCACTTTTATTCCTCTCCATTTAGCGTGCTAGTGAGGCCTCAATGTAATGGTGGCTACAGTACATAGTTGCAGCAACAAAACCAGTATAAAGGCAATTTTTATGGCAATTGTTATGTTTAAAGTAGGATTCAAGCCTTTGAGATTGAGTGTGAGAAATGTTTGGGCCAAATACAAATGCATAAACTATTGCTACAGACAGTGGGCAGTTAATTATATTTAGTCTCCTCTTCCACTCCTCATAAGATTGTAAACCTATCTTATCCTGTCTGGATACTGTGCATTTACAATATTATATAGTTTGTGTGCAAGATGTCCAGGACATGCACTTATTCTTTATTTCTATAGCATCAGCTAACCCATTAAATGTAAGTGTATTAGTCTATTTAATGTTATGTGGATCATGTGGGAGAGCTGTTTTGCTTCATGTTAATCCAGAATTACATAGAAGGAACGAGATTTTTAATGCACTTTTGGTTCTCTTGCGTTTCGCGTACTTTTAATTGTATTTGGGTGCTACAATATCTTCATTTATTGAATTAAATCAACTTGTGCAGTTCTGCAGTTGTACAGGGCCCTAGTGAGACCGCACCTGGAGTACTGTGTGCAGTTTTGGTCTCCAAATTTGAGGAAGGATATTCTTGCTATTGAGGGCGTGCAGCGTAGGTTTACTAGGTTAATTCCTGGAATGGCGGGACTGTCATATGTTGAAAGACTGGAGCGACTAGGCTTGTATAAACTGGAATTTAGGAGGATGAGAGGAGATCTTATCGAAACGTATAAGATTATTAAGGGGTTGGACACGTTAGAGGCAGGAAACATGTTGCCAATGTTGGGGGAGTCCAGAACAAGGGGCCACATTTTAAGAATAAGGGGTAGGCCATTTAGAACTGAGATGAGGAAAAACGTTTTCAGTCAGAGAGTTGTGAATCTGTGGAATTCTCTGCCTCAGAAGGCAGTGGAGGTCAATTCTCTGAATGCATTCAAGAGAGAGCTAGATAGAGCTCTTAAGGATAGTAGGGTCAGGGGGTATGGGGAGAAGGCAGGAACGGGGTACTGATTGAGAATGATCAACCATGATCACATTGAATGGTGGTGCTGGCTCGAAGGGCCTAATGGCCTCCTCCTGCACCTATTGTCTATTGTTATAATGTCTCATACAGCATGGAAACAGGCCCTTCAGCCCAATTTGTCCATGCCGACCAAGATGCCCCATCTACACTCGTCCCGCCTGCCCGCATTTGGCCATATTCCTCTAAACCTTTCCTATCCATGTACCTTTTCAAATATCTTTTAAATATTTTTATAGTATCTGCCTTAACTACAGTATTTCCTCTGGCAGTTCGTTCTACAAACCCGCCATCCTCTGTGTGAAAAGGTAGCCCCTCGGGTCTCTCACTAAATCTTTTCCATCTCATCTTAAATCTATGTCCTCTGGTTCTTCATTCCACTATTCAGGGTAAAATAATCTGTCCATTCACCTTATCTATTTCCTTCAACTTGTGCTACAAAAAAAAATGGGTGATGGACACAAAAAGCTGGAGTAACTCAGCGGGTCAGACAGCATCTCTGGAGAAAAGGTTTAGGTGATGTTTCAGGTCGAGTCCCTTCTTCACACTGAGAGTCAGGGAAAGGGAAATGAGAGATATAGAGGTGATGTGGAGAGATATGGAACAAATGAATGAAAATATGCAAATGATCGCTCAGTCCGCCTGAACTTACCTGATCTCTCGATTGCCAAACACTTTAATTCCACTTCCCATTCCCACCCAGACTTTTCTGTCCTTGGATTCCTCCGTTGTCAGAATGAGGCCAAACAGAAATTGGAGGAACAGCATCCCATATTTCACTTGGGCAGCTTACAACCCAGTGGTATGAATATTGATTTCTCTAACTTCAAGTAACCCCTGCTTTGCCTCTCTTTCCATTCCTCCTCATCCAAGTCGAACCAGCTTCAATGTCATCTTATTGAGTCTCATTGTCTGTACTTGTTCTCACCTATGCCACAGCTAATAATGGCCTGTTTCCTTTATCATTGTTACTTTTTTACATATCTTTCATTCATTTGTTCCATATCTCTCTACATCGCCGTCTATATCTCTCGTTTCCCTTTCCCTGGGCTCTCAGTCTGAAGAAGGGTTTCGACCAAAGATACTAGAGGGGCAAGATGGACCACTCCGTCGAAATCGCCTACACTGAAGTGCAGTACACAATGGAGCGCAACGTCCGCCATTTTAGTAAGCAAAACCCGCCGTTCGCTATGCCTCCCGCAGTGTAATCACTGTTTTGGGGGAACAGTATGTGTGATGATACCATAAAAATGCAGAATATATCTCCTCTATCAATTCACAGATTTTTGTTATTTTTCTTTTAAATGGCTCTGCAAGTTTCTGCCTACTAAAATGGCGCCATTGGCATACTAAGATTTTTAGGGTCGAGTGGTCTATCTTGCTCTGCTCTATCATCTTTGGTCTTGATGGGAAACATCACCTATTCCTTTTTACTCCAGCTTTGTGTGCCTTTCTTCGGTTTAAACCAGCATCTGCAGTTCCTTCCTACACAAATACAAATGGGTGCTGTGGTGTGAACATATAGGAATGCAATGCATGAAGTCTGAACAGATTATTGTAAATTGTTTCATCTGTGATCAGGGCACTCACTTTGCCTTAATCATGAGGCTTGATTTTGGGACTGATTTAAGTGTGTGTGGATACCAGATGGTTATGTCCCCAAACCCTGGCTGATATTAAAAAGGCTGCAGATGAAACGTTTAATAAGCCACAATATTCAGCTCGCAATATTAAAGAAAATACTTTTGGCACTTCTGGTGCCCCAGCTGAGCTGGGAGTGTGATAAAGCTGCAATTCCCAGAAGCTGTTTCCTCCCAAACATCGCCACTTGGCAAGACATCATGATCAGGTTTCCAGACTAGATTTGTTTTACTCTCAAAAGTACTCTGCTGAGCAGAATATGTTTGGGGAAGATAGACACAAAGGGTTTGAAGTAGCGTCTCAACACGAAACGTCACCCATTCCTTCTCTCCAGAGATGCTGCCTGTCCCGCTGAGTTACTCCGTCTTTTTGTGTCTATCTTTGGTTTAAACCAGCATTGCAGTTCCTTCCTGCACATGTTTGGGGAAGTTGTTGCAACAAGAGTTTTCTGGAGAAACGAAGGCTTACCTTATTGACCATTCCTGGGTTTGGGAGAGATTGGAAAATCCCAAGTTTGTGTCAAGTTCGCTGGTAGCGCTAGGCATGACTCTAATGAGTGGTCTGTCCATCCCCCCTGTTGTCTAAGGTCCTGAAGAAGGCAAGTGTAACCAGAAACGCTTAACACCGAACCACTATTCAGAAGCTTCGGCTGCCCAGCTGTACATCAGTTGGATATTCCAGGCACCCACCACTGTGTGTAAACAATTTGCCCCGCACATCTCTATTAAACTTCCCCCTCTCATTTTATAGCTATGCCCTCTAATGTTGGGCATTTCCACCGTGGCAAAAAAGGCGTGATTGTCTACCCTATCTACACATCTCATAATTTTATATTCTTCCATAAAGTCTCCCCTCAAACTCCTGTGTTTCAGAGAAAAACACCCAAGTTTATCCAGCTTCCCGTTGTGGCTGAAGCTCTCTAATCCAGGCAGCATTATGGTAAACCTGGGTAGCAAAATGACTGCAGATGCTGGTACAAGTCGAATGTATCACAAAATGCTGGAGTAACTCAGCGGGTCAGGCAGTATCTCAGGAGAGAAGGAATGGGTGATGATTCGGGTCGAGAGCCTTCTTCAGACTGATGTCAGGGGAGGGGGCGGGACAAAGATAGGATGTGGTTGGAGACAGGAAGACAGTGGGAGAACTGGGAAGGCAGAGGGGAAAGAGAAGGACAGAGGAGCTATCTGAAGTAAACCTCCTCTGCCCCCTCTCCAAAGCCTCCACATCTATCCTATATGGGGTGACCAGAAGCCTTACAGTCTTATAGTTCTTTTAGATCCAAAGTCTTAAGTCTCATGACTTTGGATAGTCATGACCTCCTAACTCTTATACTCAATGTCCCTAGCAATGAAGCTCAGCATACCATATGCCTTCTTTACCACCCTAGTGAGCTAGGAACTTGGACTCCAAGAGCCCTCTGCACATCAATGCTGTTAAGGGTCTTCCCATTAATTGTATACTCTCTCCTTACATTCAACCTCCCAAAGTGCAACGCCTCGCACTTGCTCAGATTTT
The DNA here is from genome assembly GCF_053455715.1 of Rhinoraja longicauda. Lineage (NCBI taxonomy): Eukaryota > Metazoa > Chordata > Chondrichthyes > Rajiformes > Arhynchobatidae > Rhinoraja > Rhinoraja longicauda. The sequence goes on along the minus strand of NC_135967.1, from coordinate 38,398,894 downwards.
ACAGAATGAAGACATCAGTCACTTCCGGACAAGGATGACGTGACAGAAGGCCCTTTTCACATTGATCAGGACAATGGAAGTAATCCATGTCACAGGGGATGTGAGGGCTGGTGGGAGATAGAGGAGGAAGGGAAAGGACATTTATCAAACTCCCATCCCACAATGGCAAGTGTTGTTTCTGCCACGTGGTTTAAACATACAGTCACGTCTCTTTCCTATCGTTAACTCCTGCTGCCTTTAATTCTGCACCACCTGACCCTGTGTTTTCAAGATCTGAAGCTTTGCCATGTGTATGTGGCTGACGTCAAACACCTACTGTAGTTAGTAGTTGAGTGATGGGTGCAATAAGGATGAGATCAGTTGTGTCGCTGGGAGGACACAGTATTTGAAGATGAACTTGTGGGTTGTAACTGCTCATGTGAGATCATTGTTCTTGCAGCTGCATTATTGTTATTGACCTCCTCCACTGTTTCTCCTCCCTGCTTGCTAATGGAACAGAACAACTCGCTTTCCCACCACTTCAACCAAAACCTTTTCTTTGCACAACCCTGTTTTTTTCCACATAGTCAACTATTGTTAATTAGCGATAGACGCAAAGTGCTGGAGTAACTCAGGGATCAGGCAGCATCTCTGGAGAAAAAGGATGGGTGAAAGACGTACAGGTATGTAGGTTAATTGGCTGGGTAAAATGTAAAAATTGTCCCTAGTGGGTGTAGGATAGTGTTAATGTACGGGGATCGCTGGGCGGCACGGACTTGGTGGGCCGAAAAGGCCTGTTTCCGGCTGTATATATATGATATGATATGATATGATGTTTCGGTACATCACCCGTCCTTTTTCTCCAGAGACGCTGCCTAACCCGCTGAGATACTCCAGCATTTTGTGTCTATGTTTGGCATAAACCAGTATCTGAAGTTCTTTGTTTCTACATATTGTTAATTAGATACAGAACAAACTACTTGTAGCAATCGCAGAATCTCCAGCATCGTATTAGTGGTGCAGGCAAGATTTAAGTAATGCAAACTATCCTTAAGTACAGGAACTAATCTACCAGGGATTTTTGTCAAAATATTTTGCCTTGTAAACAGTGCAAGGAGCATTGGCTGTACGCAGTGATTGTGGTCATACATAGAAGTGTAAAGTTGGCATCCTGACTTCTTGATAATCAGAGGTCACTGATTAATTAGAGTATAAAATACAAAGTGCTGGAGTAACTCAGCGGGTCAGGCAGCATCTCTGGAGGACATGGATAGATGATGTTACGGATCGGGACCCTTCTTCATTTTGAGTCAAGTCCTGTCGTCACTTATCCATGTCCTCCATGGATGCTTCCTGACCCACTGATTTACTCCAGCACTTTGTGTTCTGCACAAGATTCCAGCATCTGCAGTTCATTGTGCCTCCGTTAATGAGACCATAGCCATGCCGCACAGAAATAGACCCATGCTCCAATTTGTCCATGCCGACCAAATTGTGCGTATCAATCCTTAAGTTATTTTAGGGAGTTGTCCAAGTTAGCTCCTACTGTCTTTTGCAAAAAATCTAACAGCTCTTTAACTGATGGGTGTATAAGAATTGTGTTTGTCTAAAATGTGTTATATTTTCTGAATGTAGTTTAATTTAAAAGCTAAATGGCGCCCCTTAGTGTTGAAATAATGACATTACAAAGATATGAGAAATTACTCTGGGGATCACCAACATTCCTTATTTTTTAGATTTAGAGATACAGTGCGGAAATAGGCCCTTCGGCCCACCGAGTCTGCGCCGCCCAGCGATCCCCGCACATTAACACTATCCTACACACACTAGGGACAATTTTTACATATTACCCAGTCAATTAACCTACATACCTGTACGTCTTTGGAGTGTGGGAGGAAACCGAAGATCTCGGAGAAAACCCACGGAGGTCACGGGGAGAACGTACAAACTCCGTACAGACGGCGCCCGTAGTCAGGATCGAACCTGAGTCTCCGGCGCTGCATTCGATGTAAGGCAGCAACTCTACCGCTGCGCCACCGTGCCGCCTTAATAGTTATAAGACCGGAAATCTTAACACATCGAAATTGAATTAATTTTTGAAGTGCAGTTGGGGAGAAATTAGATCACTTTGATTCTTTGAGCAAGAATGTACAAGCAACACCAACCAGTTTAGCCTGGTGTTAAGTTGCATCAGAGAGTCAGGTGCATGCATTATGTGATTGCAATACCAACTGCACTGTTTATCGCATTAGCGCATATTGAAGTTGTGCAGTTTTAGCAAACTAGCACTGGCTGAGGTTAACTGGCATGAAGTGAAACCAAGCGTGCAATTCCTAAAGGGTGGAGCTCCTTGCTCCCCAACACCGCTAGAAGTTGTTTCATACTCTTTGGACCTTTAGAAGCAGAGTGGAAATTAATTAAGAGTAGATGCACTATTTTCAGAAGCAGGATTGGACATATTAGTTAGAGAGGACGGGAGATGCCCTCTCTCCCAGGACCCCAGTAACTTCTCCAGATCCAAGATGAAGAATAAAAAAAGACACAAAGTGCTGGAGTAACTCAGCGGGTCAAACAGCATCTCTGGACAACATGGATAGGCGACATTTCAGTTCGAGACCCTTTTTCAAGGTCCCGTCTCAAAATATCACCTCAACATATTTTCCAGAGATGCTACCTAATCTGCTGAGTAACTGCAGCACAGAAAAAGGGTCCCGACCCAAAATGCCACCTATTTGTGTTCTCCAGAGAGAAGCTGTCTGATCCACTGAGTTCCTCCAGCATTTTGTGCCTTTTTTCTTGTACAGTAGCGTCTGCAGTTCCTGGTGTCTCTATGATGAATCATTAGCCAGTGGCAGCTACTGATCTTAACACCAGCTATAGAGCTGACTGCAGCAGCTGGGAACGATTAATGACTTCACTTTCATGATTAAGATTAGAGACCTTCAAATCCCACTTCCAAGCAGCTGTACAACTAAATTCCCCGCTTCTTGAGCCTGCACACCAGCCACGTATCTAACAATCCCCCATCAATCATAGTTCATGTTCAAGATTCATATGCTCCGTTACACCCTCAGGCATTTACCGTCACTCCAGCGCTCACCCATGCACAAGTGCGGCACGGTGGCGCAGCAGTAGAGTTGCTGCCTTACAACGCCAGATTCGATCAGGTTCGATTCTGACTGCGGCTGCTGTCTGTACGGAGTTTGTACGTTCTCCCCGTGACCGCATGGGTTTTCTCAGGGAGCTCTGGTTTCCTCCCACAAAGAGGAAAGACATACAGGTCTGTAGGTTAATTGGCTTCGGTAAAATTTTTAATTGCCCCCTGTCATAATGCTAGTGTATGTGGATCGCTGGTCGGCACGGACTCAGTGGGCCGAAGTGCTGCATCTCTAAACTAAACTAAACTAAACATTCCCAGCTGTACAAGTTTGACAGGCACATTGCACCGATACAGCAGAGCATTCAGTAGCACCCATCCATCTCACTTGATGGACAATCTATCAGCAATAATAGACTGGCATTGATCAATACCATGTCCATCAGCTCAGTGGCCCACCGCAGAGAATAGGGACCATTGTAGGAATGGTTGCCAGAGTCGATAAACCACAAGAGATGCATATTTTTAAATGGGAAAGGTAATATTAATGAAGAAAGAAGCAGAGTTGGGATTTCAAGTTGAACGCCATTCATTTATGAAGAATCAATAACCTGGAACCCCAACTCTATTACAGTTCAATAGTTGCACTCTTGTACATATGTACAATTGTACTTGTGTGTAATGTGAATTTACTGGATTGTACACAAAACAAAGAATTTCACAATACCTAAGAACATGTGACGAGATTGCCGACTTTGTCTTTCTGTCTCCGTAAATGTTAACCTCCCAAATATTTCCAGTTTTATATTTTTTCTAGACTTCCAGTAGAAGTATAACACAATACAGTAAACCCTCGTTTTAATGGACCTCTTTATAACAGATTTCAGTTATAGCGGACCTTTACCACCAGGCCTAGGCCTGGCTGCCGACATCACACATGGCTCACACTGCTTCCTGTCCACTTCCAGCCTGGGCTGATGATGCCACCCTGGCCCACACACCTTCCTCGGCCACTTCCAGGCCGTGCCTGACACCGCCACCAACCGTTTACCTGGAATTTGGCCGCCGATCCTCGCCTCTCTCCCCTCCGCCAGCAGGTAAGGGCTGTCAACTCACTTGGATTCCAGGCCTGAAATACTGGCCAACATGGCTATGATGGGCCAAAAGGCCTCTTTCCATGCTGCATGACCCAAAAAAAAGATTGTACGTGGCAGTTCCTACTTCTATTCTTGTCGTGGATGGAAGGTAATTGAAGACACATCTAGGAACCTTGGCATTGTGTTTTGGGCATTATCTAATTCATCAGCAGTGGGTGGCTTCTTTGTTTAGCTTGAGGTATGGAATTGTTTCCAAGGCTTGGAAAAAAGGTATGTGGTGTGTTTACAAAAATGCTGTGATATAAATTATTATCCTAGGTAGATAATTTTAGAATTGACCAAGTTAGATTCCAATCTGTATTTTTCTTGTGAAAGGGGTACAATAAACCATAGCATGGTTTAAAAAGCAATGAACTAATTCCATTGTAATTGAATCTTCTGGTTTTATTTAATGAAAAAAAAATTATTATGAACCACAAAATATTTACAAATGAGGTTGGAGAATAGAATGCAGGTAACTGCCTTCAAAATGCAGACATTAATGTTTCTCTGTAATAAAAAGGCACATAGCAATTACAAACATGGAATAATTTATTTAATCATCTGAATAGTCCAACTCAATCTATTTGGTTTCTCTTATTTACCTAGAAATTATGGTGTGTAGTATAACTACAATGCAGCGTAATCATAGTACCTTGTCCTACTGCTGTGTAAAATATGAATCAAGAAAATATTAAATGAAGGACTTTCATTTGCTCAGGCTATCTCAAAATGTTTCACTGAAAATAAAACTCCTTCAAATTGCCTGGTATGGAAGGTATTGTGGAAAAGCTGGACAGACTTGGAATGTTTTCTCTGGAACACCGGGGGTTGAGGAGAGATGTGATAAGAGTACAAAATTATGAGAGGCATAAATCGGGTAGACAGTCAGAACCTTTTTCTCCAGGGTGGAAATGTCAAAGAATAGAGGGCACAGGGGAAAGAGGCAAAGTTTGAGAAGTGTAGAAAGTTGTTTTTTTAAATCATTTACGTACTTACAGAGGGTGGTGGGTGCCAGGAATGCAGCGCCAGGAATGATGACGAAAGGCAGATATGATAGTGGCATTGATGAGGCTTTTAAACATGCGCGTGGATATGCAGGGAATGGAGGGATATGAATCATGTGTAGGCAGATTACGTTAGCTTACTTGGCATCATATTCGGCACAGACATTGCGGGCCGAAGGGCCTTCTCCTGTGCTGTTCTGTACTATGTTCCAAGAATAGCCACTGTTCTAACCTATGAAATTGCAACAGCAAATTTTTCATTGCAGGTGGCCACACAAAACAAAACAATGGAATAAGTGACCTTTAGGGAGGCTGAAGAAATGATGACCCTTTTTAGGGTTTATTTGCATTACCTTGTCTCTACATGTCAACTTTAAGATGAAACCATTCACTCTGCATGAAAAATATGCTCAAGTATCTGGATTGGATTAGACCCACAGTGTACTGACAGAACTGACTGGTTAATCTCCAAGACAGATTAGTTTTACACTAATAGGTAAAGTAGTCATCTGGTAAATATGACATTAGATAATTTCTAAGTTTTACACCATGAAACAAAATAGTGGGCTTGACAAGTGTGGTCAGATTTGTACAGCATAGTCAGTATGTGCTAGTTCCTGGTTATTATACAGAGCATGAAGTCGCAGTAGGTGAACATGGGGTGACATTTCCTGCTGTACACTTTCTTCCTGTTAAGTGTTTCATGGCCATAAACATTAAGGATGGTGCATCTACAAATTGAAAATGTCCTCGGTTTGATTCCCACCTGTGGGAAGTTCTCTCACCTCAGAGACCTCATCATTCCAGGGAAAGGAATGGAAAAGGCTCTCTTGGCCCTGCATTCAGCAAGTCCATTTGGAAACTATTCACTCGAATAGAATCAAGTTCACCTATAACCATGTCACCATCAAATAGTCTGTGAGATCTACCAGTTCATTTGGCAAGAGGCAGCACCCACAATCATGGAGCTGCAGCTCAGAGGAATCAACGACAAAGTAGCTTTTGATTTGTAGATCGTAACATATGTTTTCTTTTTCCAAAAAGAGATATAAACGATACAGCTACCATCATGACTAACTTAGTTGACTTTCTCAAATGACACAACCATTTAGTCTTGGTAATAATTAAAATCTACAACTTCATCAAGGCTAGGTGTACCATTATTCTAACATTTCAGTTCAACTAATTCACCATACACCACTTTTAGTACTTTTCTTTCTGTCAATTAAATACCTATGCATTTATATTTAAACAACCTGACGTTCTACCCAACACTACCTGAAGTACATTTCATGGATACGTTGCACTGGCATAAGATTCATTTCTCTAAAAATCAAGATACAGCTTGTGCTTACAACACATGAAAATATAAAATAGCTACATAATGACACTTCAGTTTGCACGAGTAACATTGCCACATTTAAACTTTAATTAATTTGTGCACATTTCTGTCGGGTTTTCATTCATCTTGCTTTCGCTTAGGTTTCTTCGGATTACGAGATCTGCTTTTTGCTTTGCAAAGAGGACAGATAGGAGCATTCCGATGGATTTGTTGGTGACAAGACAAACATGCCTAAGGATAGATATAGAACAGTTAGTAACTTCCCTTGGATCAACGCAGATATTACTGTCGAAGAATCACTATTACTATTTTGCCGGGCCATGATTATGCACATGGCATAGAAAATGCTCTTTATCACACATGTAATAGAGGCAGGCACAAGGAACTACAGATGTTGGTTTACAAAACAAAAGGCACAAAATACTAAGTCTCTTGACCAGAATAGGGGAATCGAGAACCAGAGGACATAGGTTTAAGGTGAGGGGGGAAAGATTTTCTAAGAATCTGAGGGGTAACATTTTCAAGCAAAGGGTGGTGGGTGTATGGAACGAGCTGTCAGAGGAGGTAGTTGAGGCAGGTACTATCGCAACGACAGGTACGTGGATTGGACAGGTTTGGAGCGATATGGGCCAAATGCAGGTAGGTGGGACTAGTGTAGATGGGACATGTTGGCCTGTGTGGACAGGTTGGACCGAAGACCTGTTTCCATGCTGTGTGACCTATGCCTATACTGGAGAAACTCAGTGAGTCAGGAAACATCTCTGGAAGACATGGATAGGCATCTTTTCAGCTCAAGGACATTAGGTCAGGGAAGTGCAAGGTAGATTTCTGAAGTAGGGTCTCTACCCGAAACGCACCTATCCATGTTCTGCAGTGATGCTGCCTAACCTGCTGAGTTAAGCCAGCAATTTGTGTCCATTTCCGTTTTCCCTCCCTGCCTTCAGTGTCCACCGCAGACCCACCAAATCCAGAGGTACATCCAGTTTTTCTCATTTTAAAAGTTAACAGGGCTGACGTCGTGTGAGGCAGCATTTGATCAATGGTCTGAGATTGTTTATTAACCCTTCATAGAGAGGTTCTGATTGCCGTTACCTTCATGGGAGGGGGTTGTTGTCGGAACGTGGCTGTTTGTCGGGCGTCCTGTTTCCTGGCCACCTGTAGTTGTTGAGCAGCTGCAGCGGCAGCCGCCAGCGACTCTGGTATAGGTGGTTCCTGAGGCTCTGTCTGCCATTCTGCTTTCTGCTTCTCAAAGTAACTAATAGCAAAAACATTGGAGTTGTTATTGACTGGCACAAATACAGACGCTCCCCGCCTTACATAAAGGTTACGCCCCGCGGACCCTTGCGCACCACCCTTGAGCGGTCACGGTGGCACAGCGTTAGAGCTGCCGCCTTACACCGAATGCAGCGCCGGAGACCCAGGTTCGATCCTGACTCCGGATGCTGTCTGTACGCAGTTTGTACGTTCTCCCCGTGATCTGCGTGGGTTTTTCTCCGAGATCTTTGGTTTCCTCCCACACTCCAAGGACATACAGGTTTGTAGGTTCAATGGCTTGGTATAAATGTACAATTGTCACTAGTCTGTGTATGATAGTGTGATTGTGCGGGGATCACTGTTCGGCGCGGACCCGTTGGGCCGAAGGGCCTGTTTCCGCACTCTATCTCTAAACTAAAAACTAAACTAAACTAAAAAAGTCAGGTGTGACCCAAGTCGGAAACGGAAATGAGAACATTATGGAGATTCGGCACATCAGAGAGGATTCTCTTGAACCTCCACAGGTGTACAGCAGAGAGCATATGGACTGGTTGCATCACCGCCTGGTTCAGCAACTGGAACGCACAGGAGTGGAGAAGACTGCACAAAGTGGTGAACACTGCCCAGTCTATCATAGGTACTGACCTTCCCACCATCGAAGGGGTTTACAGGAGTCGCTGCCTCAAAAAGGCAGCCAGCATCACCAGAGATGCACACCACCCTGGCCACACACTCATTTCACTCCTGCGATTGGGATGAAGATATAGGAGCCTGAAAACTGTAACACCCAGGTTCAGGGAGCAGCTTCTTCCCCACACCCATCAGGCTATTAAACACTACAACCTCCAAATAAGCTCTGAACTACGTAGACTTGTGGGCATTGGTTTTGTCTTGCTGCATATGTGTATAATATATACACACACAACCAGAACTACGTTTTTGTTTATTCTATTCTGTACGAAGTACTGCTTTTACATATTCTGTTGTGCTGCTGCATGCAAGAATTTAATCATTCTGTCTAGGGCATCTGACAATAAACACTCTTGACCACAGTGCGCACCTAAGTTTACTATTCCTCGGGGAGCCCCGACATGTATAACTCGTGGGGGGGTCAGTGGGCTTAAAGAGGTGCTTATACAAGTGCGAGTTTATGCCTGTCGCATATTATGCAAGTGGGGGTGTACCTGTACACTGCGTCCAGGTAATATCAAAATTAATAATCACCTCAATAGCCAGATTGAATACAAACAACAGTTTGAGTATGGCTCCCCTCCATGCATTTATACATTGCAAGCTCAATGCAACATGCCTGATAACCTCAGTTTTGGATGCACTGTATGTTTGATCCTCGTGCCCCAAAGATGGCAATTGGGTCAACATTACATTAACACTTCCGAGCTGCCCACTTTATAAGCGAGAGTTGTTCCTCAACAGTTGCTCATTGTTTGCACTTCATCTTGCAATAGGATTGTGAAAGCATTGAGCAAGTTACTTTTCAAAGCTCAAACCTTCAAACCTTCTTCTTCAGGCACTAATTTTCACTACAACATATTTCAACAATTGCCAGCAATTCCCCAGCTCATTACACAACTCTTCAGAGGGCCCAGATACTTTTCTTGTATCCATCAACCACTCTCCCGTCTTCTAGCACCTCACCTGTAGTTATCGATGGTGCAAATATCACTGTATGCCCTGTAATTTCCTTCCTAGCTCCCCACTAGGTTGAGTGAGGATGCACTTGATCAGATACCAGGAATGTGGCCATTGCCTCATGAGCTGCCATGTTGAGCATTGAGGCAGTTTAGAGTCAAGAATGTTTAATTGATACAAATACCAGAAGAGAACAATGAAGTTCTCACACAGCAGCACAACAGGCTTGTAAACACAGTACTCAATGGATAACAAAATAAGGCGTAAAGAAATTCAATAAATATAAAAACCCCAGTGTAGTGCAAAGCAAAATATAAACCATTAAGTTCCTAATGCAAGCAAGACAGTTGGTAGTTTAGATGGTATTTGTAGTGTTCAATGGCCTGATGGTTGTTGAGAAGTTCTTGATTAGTATGGGTGTCAGAGGTTATGGGGAGAAGGCAGGAGAATGGGGTTGAGAGGAAAAGATAGATCAGGCATGATTGAATAGCGGAGTAGATTTGACAGGGCCGAATATAACTTCTGAACTTATGAAGAAGCGGTTCCTGAACCGGGAGGTCACAGTTTTTAGACATTCTTCTTGGGAGATTCCAGATCAGCTATTTCCCCTCCGACTCACAGGACATTTGTCAGTGTTCCTAATACCCATGGCAAACCCACTGTCAAGTCTGCATGCAATCCCTGCCACAACTCCTCATAGTGGGCACAGCAGCAGCAATGGCTGCCTGCATTGTCAGAAGGAAGCTCCGACACAGATTTCATGTGTCCCACTGCAACATGAACTTGCAGGGAATGTCTGGTGTTCTGCTGCTGTGATGCCATCTGAACAATAAAGATTAGTAACCTAGTCAGAAAGCATCACAGCTGGGCCTACGCACTTCCTTGTCCATAATCCACTTTCCAGTATTAACATCAGAAGGAAAAACTATGTATCCTCTACCAAATGTGTTGGGTCGAATTAGAATGCTCCAACTGTTTCTCTGGCTGAAAATAGCTAAATCAGCAAAGACATTATAGCTGAACTCTGCTGGTTCTTGTCTGAGCAAGTTAATATCATATTCAGCAACATCTCTCCATACCAAACCACTCAGGAGCATTTGAGGACTTTGCAAGCTATACTTCAAATCCTAGTGTGGGAAAAAAACTGCAGATGCTGATTTAATCCGAAGATAAACACAAAAAGTTGGAATAACTCAGCAGGATCCCTGGAGAACATGAATAAGTGATATTTCAGATTGAGACCCTTCTTCAGTCTGAAAGAGCATCCCAACCCGAAACATCATCCATCCATGTTCTCCAGAGAAGCTGCCTGTCCCACTAATTACTCCAGCATTTTGGTGCCTTTTTCTTGTCAAATAGGTGTCTTTTGGAAGTGTCATGAAACAAGCCCCGGGTGTTTGAAAATGTTGTACCAAATGCAGAATAAGCAAGGGTGCCCTACACTGATGCAGAAGATCAGAAGGTTTGTTATGGAAGACTTTTAAGGAGACACAGGTCTGTCGTAGGCAAAGAGATAGGGAAAGGCAAAGCCGTGAAGAACCAGGGATTACAGGACTTGGAGTGTGTATAAATCAGTAAACAGCTGCAAATAAGTCAACAGGATTTGGTGCAACATAGACGACAGATTATGTGGAATTAAAAAAAAACATTGCTCTATTTAATAGAGATGTTAAAAGCAGAAATAGGGATTTCAACAGCAGGTGAGCTGGTCTGGCAAAATAAATGATATTGTGGAAGGAAAGTAAATCAAAATGTGCCTGGACTCTTTGGTTTCGAAGGTCTCCAAGTTCTGTGATAAAAGGTGTGGAATTTGTGACAGAAGACATCTGTGGTCTTCTGGTTACCCATTTGGCCATTCCCAAGTGGACTATTGGTCATAATGTTTGCCAACACAAAGGCAGCAGGGGGATCCAGCCAAACTGAAAAATTTGACTTGGGGATAAAAAATTATTTTTCATCGCTTGTACTAAATGGATGGTATATTACGCTTGACTTCCTCTATTTTCTTCACTAAAGCCCACAAATGGATAAACAACTTGATACCCGAAAGTTGTACTCCATCAAATCAAAGATGCTTACTCAAGGGAAAGCTTTTCTTCTTCCTCACACAAGTCTGGTAATCGTTGCAAGCCCAGAGTCATTCGCAAAGCATCAACATGTTCTTTAAGAGGCTTGTATTCGTCATGCAAACGTCTTGTAGACTCAAGCAGTTTGTTCAAGTCATTTTCAGATTGCTTTATCGTATTCTCCATCTGCATAAAGGAGAAAAAGCCCTTAGCAGAAGCAGTGCATGAGAAATAGAATCATAAAAAACAATAGAAAATAGGTGCAAGAGTAGGCCATTCGGCCCTTCGAGCCAACACCGCCATTCAATATAAATATGATCATGGCTGATCATCCAAAACCATACCATGTTCCTGCTTTCTCCCCATATCCTTTGATTCCGATAGCCCCAAGTGTTATATCTAACTCTTTCTTGAATACATCCAGTGAATTGGCCTCCACTGCCTTCTGTGGCACATAATTCCACAGATTCACAACTCTGAGTGAAAAGGTTTTTCCTCATTTCAGTCCTAAATGGTCTACCCCTTATTCTTAAACTGTGACCCCTGGTTCTGGACCCCCCCCAACATCGGGAACATGTTCCCTGCATCTAGCATCTGGAAATGAAGGACACGATTAATGGAAGAAAACTAAGAATTATATTTCCCTCGCTTCCATTTTCTTCATTGAGTCACTTGCGAGTGGGTATGAAGATATCATTCCAAATGAGTTGGGAGCACATCAATAACATACCTAGAAACAAAAACTCGGTGTGAACAATGAATTTTGACAATGTCTTTGCACAAGGTGTCTCTGATCCAGCCCGCCGCTACCCAGGATGCTATTGAGGTTAATTTTTTCTCTGCAGATGCTACAGAAAGATTTGCAACTTTGAACCAAAACAGCGGAGAAGTTTGTAGTAAGGAACTGCAGGTGCAGGTTTACTCCGCAGATAGACACAAAATGCTGGAGTAACTCAGCGGGACAGGCAGCATCTCTGGAGAGAAGGAATGGGTGACGTTTCGGGTCGAGACCCTTCAGTTTGAAGAAGCGTCTCGACCCATTCCTTCTCTCCAGAGATGCTGCCTATCCCGCTGAGTTACTCCAGCATTTTGTGTCTGTCTACAGTGGAGAAGTTGACAGGAAGCAGACACTACTTCCTGCTTGATGAGAGGTCCATATTAGCTCTTTATCTCACCACAAAAAAAGAGCAAGGACTTACTGTTGTTGTTTAAATAAGATTTTCTGTTTTTGGATCGAGCTGCCAGGGGAGAAAGTTGAGGTAGGTACAGACACTTGGACAGATATTTGGACTGAAAAGGTTTAGAGGGATATGGGCCAAATGCAGGCTAATGAGACTAGCTTAAATGGGGCAGCTTGGTCAGCATGGATGAGTTGGGCCGAAGGGCCTGTTTCCGTTCTGTATGGCTCTATGAGAAGCTACAGCAATTTGCTTTTTTTAATTTTAAACAAGTTAACTGCCTACTAAATTTAAAAATAAACTACCAAATGGAAATTTAAGCTATTTAGCATCTGGCTAGAACTCATTGTTGCAACTAGATTTTAATAAACGGGGACACATTCAATTTGCTTTAATCCAGTATGGTCGATAGTTAGTCATCATTGATGCACCAAATCAATGCCCATTTTTAATATGGTCTTGGTTTTACACCTAATGATTTACAATTAAATCAACTTGTTGCAAAAAAAAACGCAACGCAATGTTAAGGTGCCTTCAACATACCACATTGATATCAGCATGGATCAGTCTCAGTTCTTCTACATGAGCCATCTTCTCCTGCAGCAAGAGGTCCATTTCATGCTTGTAGTCCTTCAAGTGTCTTTCTTCAGATTCCAGTGCATCAAATTCAGTCTTCAACCGAGCTTTAATTTTTTCCATTTGCACCGTCTTAGTCCTGCAATTTCACATGAACCATATAACCATATAACAATTACAGCACGGAAACAGGCCCGTTTGGCCCTACCAGTCCACGCCGACCACTTTCTCTGACCTAGTCTCATCTACCTGCTCTCAGACCATAACCCTCCAATCCCCTCCCATCCATATACGTATCCAATTTACTCTTAAATAATAAAATCGAGCCTGCCTCCACCACTTCCACCTTAAGCTCATTCCACATAGCCACTACCCTCTGAGTAAAGAAGTTACCCCTCATGTAACCCCTAAACTTTTGTCCCTTAATTCTGAAGTTATGTCCCCTTGTTGGAATCTTCCCCACTCTCAAAGGGAAAAGCCTACCCACGTCAACTCTGTCCGTCCCTCTTAAAATTTTAAAAACCTCTATCAAGTCCCCCCTCAACCTTCTACGCTCCAAAGAATAAAGACCCAACCTGTTCAACCTCTCTCTGTAGCTTAAGTGCTGAAACCCAGGCAACATTCTAGTAAATCTCCTCTGTACCCTCTCCATTTTGTCGACATCCTTCCTATAATTTGGCGTTTCAGGTTCCTGAAATCTAAAGACTTTCATCATTTTGTTTCGCATCACTGTGAACAACTTGCCGTAGTATACCAAAGCTTTAAATAATAAATCAGTTTTCATCCATCTGGAAAGCAGTAGCATTAGACAGATACCTGACCCAGAAGGAATCTATTTTATTGGAGCCAGTGTGTTTGTGGTCACCTCAAGGTCTGGTGCAACCCAGCACTTAATTTTATCATCCGAACCAAATCTGTTGATTTCACAACAGCCAGCAAGGTACAATTACCTCTCAAATAGGTGAAGGAAGTGCAGTTGAGTGGAGCAGCCATGTTGACACACTGACTGGACAAGTCCGATTTTTACATATTAAATCAGTAACTGAGGTTGAATTTTAATTGTCTCACACAGTTGAATAACACAAAAAGGGTCCAAGAACACCTTTAGGGCGGCAAGTGGCACAGTGGTTGAGTTGTTCCCTTACAGCGCAATTGACCCAGGTTCGATCCGGACTACAGGTGCTGTCTCAATAGCCTTTGTACGTTCTCACTGTGACCGCGTGGGTTTTCTCTGAATGCTCCAGTTTCCTCACACACTCCAAAGACGTGCAGGTTAGTAGGTTAATTGGCTTCTGTAAATTGTCTCTAATGTTTCAAGGTTCAAGATGTCAAGGTTATTTTATTGTCACCTGTACCAATTAAGGTACAGTGGAATTTGAATTATGTGTAGGATAGAACTAGTGCAAGGGTCATCGCTGGTCAGCGCGGACACTTTGGGCCGAAGGGCCTGTTTCCACGCTGTATCTCCAAAACCGAAAACTAAACATTTGTAGAGTTCCTGCATCAACATTTACAGGAGACAATTTAGGCCATCGATTGTTATTAAAATCTTCTTGGAGTAACTGTAGGGTTAATCGGTATAATATCTTATTAAACGAGCAGTATCTCCCACACTGTAGTAGCCTCACATCAGACAAGATTCAAGCTTAAATCTTGGTGTGGCTCTTGAATCTGCAATTTAAAATTTGGTTCTAACAGAGGTACCAACTGTCCTCCCACAACATTCGCCCCCAGATTTTAGCTCCACTGATAAAATGGCAGCCAAACTACAGAAAATGTATATTTATAAATTGAAAACTCTAATTAAGTAGTACACTGCAAAACTGACAGGCAGGGTTTGGTGCATTGCACCGAATCTGGGTTCGAGTCTAGTTCAAGTCAAAGCAAAGACTGTTTATTCACAGGAATCTAAACAACAGCTTGCTGAATATATGCAGCCTGAAAATCCAATTGAAGAATCCCTATTCACTGCTGCTTTTCTAACACATGCTTCATTCTCTCTCAATTTCAGCTGTTTGAATGTTGTGGCTACTGGACTTTGAGTTATGAGCTGTTCACCAATGAAGCAAAACCACAGCCTGAGTTGCAAACAAAACACTGAACATATTCCTCCAAGGCTTCTAGAATTCTGTGATAAAGCATCTGTGGAAACCCAATGACAAAGCTACAATGACAAATTCCCTGGCTGGAGTAGACGGAGTGCTTCTGTTTCCTCCCACACTCCAAAGACGTACAGGTGTGTAGGTTAATTGGGTTTGGTAAGAATTGTAAATTGTCCCTCATGTGTAGGGCAGTGCTAGGTCAGCGCAGACTCGGTGGGCCAAAGGGCCTGTTTCCGCACTGTATCTCTAAACTAAACTAATACCCATGATCTTTGAGTGAGAGATGCACGATTTTCCTTATTTTTAATTTCATATAGAATTATCATAGCAACCCAATCTATAACTGAGGTCTTCTGCTAATTAATGAAGTTAAACTAATGTAAAAGAATAATTTAATCAATGCTTCATCCACTGACTAAGTTTAGAAAAAATCCTGTTTACTAATCGTTTGGTCAAGCATGTTTTCAGCATGGCTTTCAATGCCACACAATACAAGCTTGAATGAAAAGTTAAAGACCTGAACATCATTGCTGTTGACACAGGGAAGTGCAGATGCTGGAATCGTGAGCAAAACACAAAGTGCTGGAGCAACGCAGCGAGTCAGGCAGCATCTGTGGAGCAA
This sequence comes from Rhinoraja longicauda, assembly GCF_053455715.1. NCBI lineage: Eukaryota > Metazoa > Chordata > Chondrichthyes > Rajiformes > Arhynchobatidae > Rhinoraja > Rhinoraja longicauda. The sequence continues at coordinate 38,382,885 of NC_135967.1, read as the reverse complement.
CACTTCGGAACAGGATCCTTCTTCAAACTCAAGAAGGGTCTGAAGAAGGGTGCCTATCCATTCTCTCCACATATGACTTCTTTAGTCAGAAGGTGGTGAATCTGTGGAATCCAAGTCAGTGGATATTTTTAAGGCAGAGATAGATAGATTCTTGATGAGTACATGTGTCAGAGTTTATGGGGAGAAGGCAGGGGAATGGGATTAGGAGGGGGAGTTAGATCAGCCATGATTGAATGGCGGAGTAGACTTTGGGCCGAATGGCCCAATTCTACTCCTATTCCTTATGACCTTTAATGCTGCTTGTCCCTCTGAATTACCCCAGTACCTTTGTGCTTTGCTCGGTATCTCTGTTCCTCTCTCCATGGATGCAGCCTGACTTGTTGAGTATTTCTAGCAGTCTATTTATGTTTATATTACTTACTTAAATTACTTCAAATTTAGCTCCTTTGGGTTACCCACAGAAAAAAAATCAAATACATTTAACTTGAGAATTTTCATTACAAAATAAAAGTTTTACAAAGCAATGAAAAATATTAAAACACTATTTTCTGCCATCAATATCTCACTTTGCCATTTATAAATTCTTCTGCATCATTTTCATGGTAGAATAGGTGTAAAGTGATAAAGCCTTGACGAGATGCTTGCCTTTCACCAAACTGTATTTGACAAAATTAGCTAAAAGTACATAAAGACCAAAGCTCAAGCAAACATTTTGACACATCTCAGAACCCAGAGAGATAAGCAACCAGTACAGATATTAAATAATTCTACCGGCATTATTTCTTTTTTATTTCCCCTGGTACTAAATAAATGTAATTTCTGGCTGGACACAGAGCATTAAGAAAGTATTCAGACCCCTTCACCTTTTCCACATTTTGTTACGTTACAGCCTTATTTTTAAATGGATTAAATTCATTTTTTTAAATCATCAATCTACAAACAATACCCCATAATAAAAAAGTGAAAACAGGTGTTTAGAAATTTTTGCAAAGTAATTAAAAAGAAAATATCACCTTTACATAAGTATTCAGACCCATTACTCAGTACTTTGTTGAGGCACCTTTGGCAGCGATTACAGCCTCAAGTCCTCTTGGGTACAACGCTACAAGCTTGGCACACCTGTACTTGGGTAATTTCTCCTATTCTTCTCTGCAGATCCTCTCAAGCTGTCAGGTTGGATGGGGAGCATCGATGCACAGCTATTTTCAGGTCCCTCCAGAGATGTTCAATTGGGCTGGGCCACTCAAGGACATTCACAGACTTGTCACAAAGCCACTCCTGCATTGTCTTGGCTGTGTGCTTAGGGCTGTTGTCCTGTTGGAAGGTGAACCTCCACCCCAGTCTGAGGTCCAGAACGCTCTGGAGCAGGTTTTCATTAAGGATCTCTCTGTACTTAGCACCGTTCATCTTTCCCTCGATCCTGACTAGTCTCCCAGTTCCTGCCATGGAAAAACATTCCCACAGCACGATGCTGCCACCACCATGCTTCATCGTAGGTATGGTATTGGCCAGGTGATGAGCGGTGCCTGGCTTCCTCCAGACGTGACGCTTGGCATTCAGGCCGAAGAGTTCAATCTTGGTTTCATCAGACCAGAGAATCCTGATTCTCATGGTCTGAGAGTCCTTTAGGTACCTTTTGGCAAACTCCAAGCGGGCTGTCATGTGCCTTTTACTGAGGAGTGGCTTCCGTCTGGCCACTACCATAAAGGCCTGATTGGCAAAGTGCTGCAGATATAGTTGTCCTTCTAGAAGGTTCTCCCGTCTTCACAGAGGAACTCTGGAGCTCTGTCAGAGTGACTATCGGGTTCTTGGTCACCTCCCTGACCAAGGCTCTTCTCCACCGATTGCCCAGTTTGGCCGGGCAGCCAGCTCTATGAATAGTCCTGGTGGTTCCAAAGTTCTTCCATTTAAGAATGACGGAGGCCACTGTGCTCTTTGGTACCTGCAATGCTGCAGAAATTGTTTTATACCCTTCCCCAGATCTGTGTCTCAACACAATCCTGTCTCAGAGGGCTACAGCCAATTCTTTCATCTTCATGGCTTGGTTTTTACTCTGACGTGCACTGTCAACTGTGGGACCTTATATAGACAGGTGTATGCCTTTCCAAATCATGTCCAATCAATTTAATTTACCACTTCTGGACTTCAATCAAGTTGTAGAAATATCTCAAGGATAATCAATGGAAACAGGATGAACATAAGCTCAATTTTGAGTGTCACAGCAAAGGGCCTGAATACTTATGTAAATTTGATATTTCAGTTATTTCTTTTTACTTACTTTGCAAAAATTTCTAAACACCTGTTTTCACTTCTTCATTCTGGGGTATTGTGTCTATGCAGACTACAGGCATAGATTGATGATTCAAAAAAATTTTTTTAATCTATTTTAAAATAAGGCTGTAACGTAACAAAATGTGGAAATTTTCTGAATGCATTGTAAAGTGGGGATGTGTTAGCTGAAGAAAAGCCCTAAGAGCATGGTTTATTGATTTTATCAAGACACTCAGTTTGTGATGGTGGGTAGAAAAACTTCATATTCAGAAAACACTGTAGAAGAAATAAAATTTGAAATATGGGACATTTAAAGCAATTAATAACATTAAATATCCAGCCAAATATATATTTTTAGAAAGTAATTTACAGCAGCTAGCAGAGCAGCTGCCTCAGAGCACCAGAGACCCGGGTTTGATCCTGACCATGGGTGCTGTCTGTGTGGAGTTTGCATGCTCTCCTGTATAAGTTTCATCTGAATGTTCCGGTTTTCTGCCACAGTGCAAAGACACGTGGGCTTGTAGGTTAATCAGCTTCTGTAAAGTTGCCCCTTGTGTTGAAAGAGTAGTTGAAGTACCAGTCTGAATGGGGGATCGATGGTCGGCATGGACTCGGTGGGCCAAAGGGCCTGTTTCCATGCTGCATCTCTAAACTAAAGTAAAAGTTCCTATTTCGCTCCCATTTCCATAGAACTCCAATCCCCATTACCAGGGTCTCGGCCAAGTGTCTGCTTTGGCCTGGCACAAGATCCAGAAGGGGATTATACCATTGTAAATTTGGGCAAGTTGCAGGAAGATTGAACTTCATCACTGATCACCATGGAGACTCCAGTAGTGAGGTGAGCCATTCATTCACCCTTCACACACGTCAACATGCACCACAGTTCCACCTTTCATACTTCACCTGTGGACGTTTAGACTAGGGCTTACAACCACGTAAAATTCTGAATGCCTGGTCTCGATCTGAATTGCCAGTGAAACACAGCACAGTCCAGCTCAGTATCAGCAGACTACAGGCATTAACAGGAGGGCTGATAGTGTTGGGTTTGAGGGAAGAAGCTTGAGCATTCACAGAACAATGAACGAGCACTGTGAACAATACCAGTATTGTAAGCAGAACAATTCCAAATGCTTATTCTCATTCCATGCATACGAGGTCCCATTTTCCAGGAATTTATTTTAAAAGTGTTTCTGGCAATAGACCAGAACAGATGCAAATAATCTACACCATTCTTCATTATATTTTTATTACAGTTGTTCCATGTTCAACCTGGCACTCAGTTCCCTGATGGACTTATTTTCTGTTTGATGTGCCTAACGATCTGTGGAGTATTTTCTGTTTTCAATTTACCGCAATTCCATTGCATAATATGACAAACAGTCCCTCAATAACCTGGTAGTTACATCAGGATTCTGCTTTTATAGATCAACATCCACCAAACTTTAGAGACTTTCTCATGGGTTGCGTGAAACCTGTATTAAATTTATCATGAAACAGGCAGTAATTAAGAAGAATATTGTTCATTTAAGGAAGCAGCCGCTTGCAGAAGGTAATGAAGCAAAATTACATTTAGTACAAAGAAATTTGCTTAATGAGTTGGGGTAAATAGCTCACTCACTCATCTGTTAGCTCCTATGCCCTGCTTCCATTTCCTTCATTTCTCTCTGGAAGCCTGGCAAAGTTTCATTGAGGCAGTAGAATGAAGTTGGATAATTTTCAATACACCATTAAAGCTGCCAAAGTTTCATGATCAAATGACAGATTTGGCAGATTTCCTTTCTCTAGCACAGGGGTATCACGGCCAATTGCTTCTATAGCTAGCATCTATCTAAAGCATCACAATTTAACTTCAAACAAGTAGTAAACTGAACAGATCAAAGTGTAGAAACAAGGAACTGCTGGTTCATGAAAGGAGACACAAAAGTGCTGGAGTAACTCAGCGGGTCAGGCAGAGCATCTCAGGAGAACATAGATAAGGGAGGTTTCAGGTCGGGAGTCTGAAGAAGGGTCTCGACCCGAAATGTCACCCTTTCCTTCTCTCCAGAGATGCTGTCTGTCTCATTGAGTTTTCCAGCATTTTGTGTCTATTTTCAGGTCGGGATCCTTCTTCAGTCTAAAGTTACTCCACCACTTCATGTCTTCTTCACAGATGAAAGTGTGTTTTTAAAAAAAATAGGATCCCTACTAATTGGGCAATCTCTGTGGCTCTATTCCTCATACAATTGAATGCATTTTTAACTTTCTTTTCCTCTCTTATCTACAATTCAAAACTGTGAGAAAACAACAGATGATAGGATAAAATAGTCATTATTATTGGTTGCATCAATCACCATCATTTTTCATGTAGATTAGTTTAGAAATTTTAAACTTGCTTTTTGGTACGTTTTTGAATGTTGACATAAATCATTTGGCCACTTAATGTCAGAAATGCTTTTAACATGTTTCCTTCCATTTAACTACCCTACTGTCTGGGGCTCTGGGGAGTTGTGCCTTTCATCTGACTCCTGGAGATCTACAGGGGGTGCTGACAACTTGGCAAGGAATTTGTGTGGAACAAATGAAAAAGGTGGAAAAAAAACATTGTTTATTGTAGCAACCTTGAATTCATTCTTTCTCTATGTTTTTAGATTTAGCAATTAAATAGAAATGCTGAGCCATTGCCTTTGTTTAATTTGTGGATTATTTTGCATTGCTGAGAGGTGCTTTTTGCATCTAAAACAAACATTTAAAAGATAATTTGAGGCATTTGCACAGATCCTTATCCCATCTATCTGGATCATGACCTCTCATACAATGAAGGACATCATTAAAAATTATAGAAGGGAAAGTCTCCATTATCATTCAGGGCAGCCTAATGGCACAGCTGGTAGAGCCACTGCCTTTAAGTGCACAAGACCTGGGCACAATCAGGACTTCTGCTGCCGTATGTGTGCAGTTTGCACATTCTCCCTGTGACCACGTCTTTCTGCCAGGTTCTCCAGTTCCCTCCTACATCCCAAAGACATGTAAGTTGATCGGTTTGGTAGCAACGCAAATCAACATGGTGTGCATGAGTGGTAGAATAGATGAGAATGAAAAATGGCACTAACATACATGCATAATATTATATTAATTAATGATTTAAATATAATGTTAATATATTAGTATTTAACTAGTAAACTAGGATTTAAATATTAATATTTTAAAGTATGAATATTTTATATCAAATATATCAGATTTGATGGTCGCTGCTGACTTGGTGGGCTGAAGGACCCATTTTAATGCTGCATTGGTACACCAGAGACAGTTTCAGATCTGCAAATCCACAATGGTATTATCCATGTTTTTAATGTATAATCTAAAATAGAGCAAGGCTTTGGCAAAGGATTTTAAAAATTCAAGCTTTCATGTATATTCTGCCAACAAGGGGGTCAGGCAGCATCTGTGGAGGGAAATGGACAGACAATGTTTTAGGTGGGGATCCTTCTTCAGACTGAAGGGTAGATTAGTCTGAAGAAGGCTGCTGACCCAACATGTCATCTGCCCATTTCCCTCCACGAGTTAGGAGCAGGAGAAAGCCTTCTGGTCCCCCAAACCTGCCGCACCATTCGATATGATGATGGCCTCAATACCTTTTCTGAGCCAGTGTCCCATCGACCTCAACTCCACAATCTTTCTAAAATGTATCTAATTTTTTCTAAAATGTCCTCTTTAAATACCTCCAAAGTTAAAGCCGCCTCACAACACTGAGAGGTCATAAGGTCATGTGATAGGAACAGAATTGGGCCATTCGGCTCATCAAGTCTCCTCTGCCATTCAATCATGGCTGATCAATCTCTCCCTCCTAACCCCATTCTCCTGCCTTCTCCCCATAACCCCTGACACCCGTACTAATCAAGAATCTATCTATCTCTGCCTTAAATATATCCATTGACCACCGCCTTCTGAGGTAAAGAATTCCACAGATTCACCACCCTCCTCATCTCCTTCCTAAAGGAATGTCCTTTTATTCTGAGGCTATGACCTCTAGTCCTAGATTCCCCCACTAGTGGAAACATCCTCTCCACATCCACTCTATCCAAGCCTTTCACTATTCTGTACGTATCAATGAGGTCCTCCCCCTTATTCTTCTAAAGTCCAGCGAGTACAGGCCCAGTGCTGTCAAATGCTCATCATATGTTAGTTAACCCACTCATTCCTGGGATCATTCTTGTAAATATCCTCTGGATGCTCCCCAGAGCGAGCACATCCTTTTTTAGATATGGTGTCCAAAATTGCTCACAATACTCCAAATGCAGCCTGACCAGCGCCTCATAGAACCTCGGCATTACATCCCTGTCATCTGGAGGTAGAGTATTCCAGAGATTTGCCACCCTCGGAGAAGTTAGAATTATGAACAAATGTTATGGGTCTACTGAACATGGTGGGAGTTAGCAAGAGGCAGCAGGGCTTTGAATGATCACATGTTCGCAGGAGGTTGAAGCGGGGTGGGGTGGGGAGAGAGGATGAGCATGTTTTAATAGTCAAATCTAGGTAACAAAAGCATTGACAAGTGTTTCAACAATAAGGGCAGTGCAGTGGCACAGCGGTAGAGTTGCTGCCTTACAGTGCTAAAGACCCGGGTTCGATCCAGACTATGGGTGCTGTCTGTACGTTGCTTGTACATTCACCCTGTGCCTTCTTTAGTCAGAGGGTGGTGAATCTGTGGAATTCTTTACCACAGAAGACGGTAGAGGCCAAGTCAGTGGATATTTTTATGGTATAGATAGATTCTTGATTAGTACGGGTGTCAGAGTTTAGGGGGAGAAGGCAGGAGAATGGGGTTAGGAGGGAGAGATAGATCAGCCATGATTGAATGGCGGAGTAGACTTGATGGGCCGAATGGCCTAATTCTACTCCAATTCCTTATGACTGCATGGGTTTTCTATGGGTGCTCCGGTTTCCTCCCCACACTCCAAAAATGTACAGGTTTGTAGGTTAATTGGCTTACGGAAATTTGTAAATTGGCCCTAGCATTTAGGATAGTGCTAGTGTATAGGGTGATCGCTGGTCTGCGCGGAATTGGTGGTTCGAAGGGTCTGTTTCCACGCTGTATCTTTAAATAGGTGATTGGAGAAATACTGTAGAGATTCTCCAGAGATGCTGTCTGACCCGCTGAGTTACTCCAACTTTTATGTCTATCTTCGAATGGAGTAGGAGATGGATTCAGGAGATGTTAGGGAGATAGCTGCAGGCTACGCCGATGACAACTTGGAAAAGTTGTTGGTAAAATTTGACACTAGGGTTATAAACTTTCTGGTTCAGTTTCAAATCCAGTTCAATTTGCCAGAGAGAAGATTGGAATTTGCCAATGGGGAACAAAGCTTGTGATGAGATTCAAATAAAACAACATTAGCCTTCTCAATATTTAGTGGGAGTAAATTTATGATCCTCCAGCACAGATGCTGCCTAATCTGCTGAGTATTTCCACTATTTTTCTAACATTTTATAACATTTGCTAGTATTGATTTGTCATGTTAAAAAGATACGCAGACAATTTAGGGATGCCGGGGGAATCATAAAGAGGGGCTTTTGAGGAAAACTAACATATCACGTCAGTATATTTCGAAACTGGCTGCTTTTTCAAATGGTATCTGAAAGTGAAAACACTAAAGCAAAAAGGATTGATCCCAGAAGACATTAGAAGTGCAGGAATGGGAAGGGAAGCCATAACTAGTCATAATTATAAAGGATGTAATAAGTGATAAGAACTATTATAATACCAGGGCTGAAATGCAATGACTGTTTGGGACACAGATTGGGGGAGGGTGGTGGATACAATTATGGAAAGGGTGAACATGTATTTTGGAGACTATTACTAAAAAATTATTACAATTACAATTGAAAATTGACAAGCCAAATACACTCATTTCTGAGCATTTTTACTTCACTTGGGAAATTCAACCAAATATTTCCCAGAATCATTGCGCAATGGATATGATTTCTGTTTCAGCCACACAGGAACTGATGCCATTTTATATAAAATACATCTTCACAATAATTGGTGATGAAATTGGCTCATGACAGCCCAGGAGATAGACACAAAATGCTGGAGTAACTCAGTGGGACAGGAAGCATCTCTGGAGAGAAGGAATGGGCGATGTTTCGGATCGAGATCCTTCTTCAGACTGATGTCAAGGGAGTGGGAGGTACATAGCTGCCCAAGCGAAATATGAGGTGCTGTTCCTCCAATTTGCGCTGGGCCTCACTCTGACAATGGAGGAGGCCCAGAACAGAAAGGTCAGTGTGGCAATGGGAGGGGGAGTTAAAAGTGTTGAGCAACCAGGAGATCAGGTAGGTTTGGGCGGACTGCACTTGGACTCGGCGATATACAGGAGTCCTCACCTGGAACAGCAGATACAGTAGATGAGGTTGGAGGAGGTGCAAGTGAACCTCTGCCTCATCTGAAAGGACTGTCAGGGTCCTAGGATGGAGTCGAGGGGAAAGGTATAGGGACAGGTGTTGCATCTCCTGTGGTTGCAGGGGAAAGTACCTGGGAAGAGGGTGGTTTGGGTGAGAAGGGACAAGTTGACCTGGAAGTTGCGGAGGGAACAGTCTCTGCGGAAAGGGGTGGAGATGGGAAGATGTGGCTAGTGGTGGGATCCCGTTGGAGGTGGCAAAAATGTCGGAGGATTATGTGCTGTATGTGATGGTAAACCAGCATCTGCAGTTCCTTCCCACACCAGGAGCAATCTATATTGGGTTATTATTTATCTGATCATATTAACAACAACATACTTCTGGGACAATTTGGTTTTAATACCACAGCCCTGGACTAGGAATCCTACAAGTCTAGTCACATCCTTACCTTTGGTCCTTGTGCCCATGACCCAAATTTATATCAAATACCCACATGCCAGAAAATAATTTTCCAGCCTTATCTCACTTTCCAACTCCTGATTTATAGCACTGAAGGTTATGGTACACGATTCAAGCGCTTTTCTAAAAAAATATGAGGAGGTTTTTCCTTCCACTACCCGATCATTTAAGTTTTCAGATATTCTCTATCTGCTGAAGTGAAAAAAAAAACCTACAACATCTTAAATTTGATAGGCAATTACCCACAAATCTTCATCCCAAAGTTATTGCCTACTCTGTTATGGGAAATTACAGGCAAGGCAGGCCAACTAAGGCCTTCAATTTTATATTCCAATTAACTCTTCCCTCACTTACATACAAATTAACCAACCATGTCTGAATAGAAATGTTCACACCAACATGGTTTCCTTTCCCACCTCAGCACCAGCTGAAGAAAGCGTGCATTTAGATCAAGGCCAAGCAGCAGACGGATGCTGGAAATTAGTAACTTGGACGGTGAAGGGGGAGGAGATCTGTACCTCCATTGTGAGTCTGCACAATAACAATAAATCCTGAACAATTGAATGTGCGTAACATGACTGGACTCTCCATCTAGTGCAGCACAATGACCAATTACCATTGCTCCTGGGATAAAGTGTGCATCCAAATTCTGCTCTAAATTTATTTATGTTTGCAGATGGTACCGCCTTAATGGGCTGGATCTCAAACAATGACAAGATGGAGTACAGGAAGGAGATAGAGGGCTAAAGATAGACAAGTCTGAAGAAGGGTCTTGATCCGAAACGTCACCCATTCCTTCTATCCAGAGATAGTGCCTGTCCCACTGAGTTACTCCAGTATTTTGTGTCTATCTTCGATAGAGGGTTTATTAACATGGTGGCATGTCAGCAGATTGAAGGAGCTGATCGTTGACTTCACCAAACTGGCTAGAGTGCATGCCCCAATCTGTATCAATGATGCTGAATTGGAAGCGGTCAAAAGCTTCAGGTTTCTGACTGTAAAAATCACCAACAATTTGTCTGTTCCAACGAAATGGATGCTTTCGCCAAGGAATAACAACACCTCTACTTCCTCATAAGGCAGGTTAGTAGGTTAATTGGCTTCTGTAAACTGTCTCTATTGTCTAGGATAGAACTAGTGCATGGGTCATTGCTGGTCAGCTTGGACTTGTTGGGCCAAAAGGCCTGTTTCCACGCTGTATCTCTAAAACCGAAAACTAAACATTTGTAGAATTCCTGCATCAACATTTACAGGAGACAACATAGGTAAAAAATTCAACATGTCTCCAATGACTTCTTGCAATGTCTACAGAAGCACTGTAGAAAGCATTCTGTCTGGATGCATGTGTGGGAAAGAACTGCAGAAGCTGGTTTACACTGAAAATAGACACAAAGTGCTGGAGCACCTCAGCAGGTCAAGTAGCATCTCTGGAGAAAAGGTAGGTGACTACCTTTTGTTCATTTTATCCAGAGATGCTGCCTGACCCACAGAGGCATTCCAGCACTTTGTGTCTACCTGAATGGATGCATCACAGCTTGGTTTGGCAACTGCTCTGTCCAAGACGGCAAGAAACTGCAGTTATGGACGCAGCCCAGTCCATTATACAAACCAGCCTTCCTCTACCCCACCCACCTTGCTTTGACATCATCTCTACTTCACATTGCCTCAGGAAAACAGCCAACATAAATCAAGGACCACTCGTACCCTCTTCTCCCCTCACCACTCAGCCAGAAGATACAAAAGCCAAAAAGCACTTTCCACCACCTTCAAGAACAGGTTCTTCCTCACTGTTTATCAAACTGATGAACAGACCACACATACACACAGAGGTAGACACAAAATGTTGGAGTAACTCAGCGGGTCAGGCAGCATCTCGGGAGAGAAGGAATGGGTGACGTTTCGGGTTGAGACCTTTAAAACAACATTAGCCTTCTCAATATTTAGTTGGAGTGAATTTATGATCCTCCAGCACAGATGCTGCCTTAGCTATTGAGTATTTCCGCTATTTTTCTAACATTTTATAACATTTGCAAGTATTGATTTTCATGTTAAAAAGATACACAGACAATTTAGGGATTGTGGGGCAATCATATAGAGGAAAACTACCATATCATGTCAGTATATGTGGAAACTGGTCTCGATAAAGCTCTTAAGGATAGCGGAGTCAGGGGGTATGGGGAGAAGGCAGGAACGGGGTACTGATTGAGAATGATCAGCCATGATCACATTGAATGGCGGTGCTGGCTCGAAGGGCCGAATGGCCTCCTCCTGCACCTATTGTCTATTGTCTATTGACCCGAAACATCACCCATTCCTTCTCTACCGAGATGCAGCCTGACCCGCTGAGTTACTCCAGCATTTTGTGTCTACCTTCGATTTAAACCAGCATCTGCAGATTTTTCCTACACACATACACACAGGATGAATTTCCCAATCTTCCAATCTACTTTATTGCAACACATACTTTTTTTTACATCTGCATTTATTTTCAAAATCCTTGTATGTATACGATGTTCTGCATTCTGTTTATTCTTTTTCTCTTTTGTATTACCTGATGTTTCTTGATAACAGGCAAAACAAAGTTTTCACTGTAACTCGGTACACGTGACAATAACAAACCAATACTAATTCTATTACCGTTCACTCTTAAAACGTTGTGCCTTATGGAACAGACAAATGACGAAAGGTTCAAATAGTAAATATGACAATTCGCTGACTGTTGTTAATGTGATCAAATAAATCATTGTCTTTCGGTTAAAATCAGCTCAAATGCTACACACGGAATTGTCAATATTGTTGAAGTGTTTGGAAATTAAATTTAGGAGATCGGAGGCTTACTTGAAACAAATTAGGTTCAGTTTAAGAGTCAACGTTTTGCAAAATATGTTACGTGTTGAATTGCATTTTGACAGGTCTGCGCCTTATTTTCTTTTACGTTAAATGGGCATGTACTGAATGAGGTGCACAGCCTTCTTAAGTCTGGTCAGGCTACCACCATTGTAAATAGGCACGATGCATCTGCCGCACACATATTGTTTGGACCACACTCGAGATGCGAAAGCAATGAATTAACAGAATACGTTTATCTTCACCTTATTTCCTTAATGCTTTCCAGTTTGCACATGATCTCCTGCTCTTCGGTCATGTTGCTTGCAGTGGACGCGCAGCAAGAAGCTGAATGAATGCTAAACAAAAGAAATCACCCTGTAGAGCCTTCACACATCTAACAGCGAGCGTGTGAAGCGAGTGAGGGAGCACGCACGCAGCACAAGACCTCGGGAGTTGCAGTCCTTCCCACCCAAAACAGAAAGAAAAGTCCCAAGTTCGAACTACTACTCCCGTCAAGCACTATTAAACCCCCCTCACTTCCTGTTCTCCACTGGGAAAGTAGGGAAAGGAAGCTTTTGTTACATCTCGTTCTCTGCGAAATGCCACCCAGTTAGAGTGAAACTTCACAAGCTGCGATTACACGCATTCAACAAAAAAAATCAAATGTTTTCTCAACTTAATGCTCATGTTTAAATTAACAAAAATTAAGTAAAAATGCAAAGTTGTATACAAAACGTCTTCGAAATATAAAGAGAAAAATAACTTTTAGATGTAGCCTTTTCAAATTCTATGTCTAAAACAATAACTTGCATGTTTTTCGAAGTAGGTCTGGTAATTTTTCCCTCAAAATGATTTTGTCATTTTGTCATTCATTTTGGTTCTTAATAACCGTTCAGTAATAATTAGGTAATAATTAGTGTTACAAGGAGGAGAATTACTGGCACTGAGCCATCTTCACTATCTGCAAAACTATCCACTTTTGTATCATCTGCAAACTTGCTAATCTTGCCGTGTATGTTCTCATCCTAATCATTGATATAGATGACAAACGGTAATGGGCCCAGCACCGAACCCTGAGGCACACCACTAGTCACAGGCCTCCAGTGCGAGAAGAAACCTTCCACCTTCAACGCAAATTGGAGGAACGGCATCTCATATTTCGCTTGGGCTGCTTACAGCCCAATGATATGAATATGGATTTCTCTAACTTCAAGCAACCTCAGAATTCCCTCTCGCTACATCCCTCCCCCACGCAAGTCACACCAGCTTCTCGTTTTCATACCCAACAAACAGCCTGTTTCCTTTATCGTTGTTACTTTTTTACATATCTTTCATTCATTGTTCATGGGAACAGGGCATTTCATTGCCCCCTGGTGTATACGACCATAAAGTAATCTAATCTGAGCATTGAACACACACACATTCTAATTTGGAATTTAAAATATAAACCTTTATAAAACTTGGAGCTTTGCTTTCATCTCCACACCATTCCTAATTAAAAAGCTGCACACTTACATGGACCATTTTGCCATCCTGATCCTCAGTTGGTGCAGGTGTCAATATGAACAAGGCCAGTCTGAAGAATGCTGAAATATTCACAGAATTCACAGAATCTATTTCAAATCACGGCAGCCTTTCATTTCCCTGATGAAGGAGATTTTGATGTTAGAAACTATATTCTGCACTCTGTATTGTCCCCTTTGCTCTTTCTATTGTACTTGAGTTTGACTTGACTGCATTTACGTATGATATATCCAAACTGTTTGGATAGCATGCAAAGCTAAGCTTTTCACTGTACCTTGGTACGCGTGACAATAATAAACCTAAACCTAAACCTCCGTTGAGTCACCTGGTTGCACCTGGTTGAGTCCTTCAGTCTGACTCTACTTACCACTGGACCCACTCACAAGCTAGGCCATACACTCGACCTAGTGTTATCGTCCGGTTTCCCAATCTGCAATATTGAAATTATTGAGGCTTGTCTGTCGGATCTTAGCGCTATTATATTTGATGCATCGCTGCCTTTCTCGCCCACCAAATCTCATCTCCCTGTTCGTTACTCCCGCTACATAAACTCATTGACTGCCAGTAAGTTTTCCGAGGCTCTCATAGCTGCCCCCAACATCTGCATTATTGAGGCTCCCCCCCCCATCTCAGCACTGAGGATCTCATCTCTTTATTTAATACCACTTGCTCTTCCATCCTGGATTCTGTTGCTCCTCTTAAAATGAAAAAGCCTAAGCCCAAAGGTCGGCCTTGGCTCAATGACACCACCAGAGCCCAAAGAAGGGAGTGCAGAAAATCAGAACGGAGGTGGAAATGTGTGAAAAGCTTCAAATTTCCTTCGAAATTCTGAGAAACAATCTTCTCAAATACCAGGAAGCAGTAAAGTCTGCGAGAGCACAATACTTTTCCAACCTTATCTGCAAAAACTCTCATAATTCCAAGGTCCTATTTAGCACTATTACCTCTGTCATATGTCCCGCCCCCAGTATCAGCTTAGTTGGGTCCCCTGCTAAGTGCGAAGAATTCCCTACATTTTTCACTAGCAAAGTTGAGAACATTAGAACGAATATTTCCCCTCCCACCCGTGACCTATCTGTCTCACTGGTCTGTTCATCTAAATTGGACTGTTTCCAACCGGTCACTCTATCCCCCCTTTCAAAGCTTGTCTCCACTATGAAACCTGCAACCTGCCCCCTTGACGCTGTCCCCACTGCCCTTCTGAAGGATGTCATTGCAATAGCCGGTCCCTGCATTCACTCTATCATCAACAGTTCTCTGGCCACTGGCACCATTCCAACCTGTTTCAAGCACGCGGTGGTCCAGCCCCCCCTGAAAAAACCTAACCTAGACCCCACCTTGCCTAGCAACTACAGACCTATTTCCAAACGGCCATTCCTGTCAAAAGTCTTTGAAAAAGGTAATTCTAAGTCAACTACTGCCTTACCTACACCAAAATACCATCCTGGAAAGTTTCCAGTCAGGTTTCAGGGCCCACCACAGCACAGAGTCTGCCTTGTTGAAGGTACACAACGACCTGCTTCTCGCCATCGACACCAGCGACTGTGCAATCTTGCTCCTTTTCGACTCAGCGCAGCGTTCGATACAGTGGACCACACCATCCTAATTGACCATCTCCGGTACGGGGTTGGCATTGATGGCACTGCCCTGAGCTGGTTCGTTTCCTACCTCAAAAATAGGAGTTTCTCCATCAACATAGGCAATTATTCCTCTTCCCCAGTTAGCCTCTCCTGCGGGGTTCCACAAGGCTCCATCCTAGGCCCCATTCTCTTTTCTCTGTACATGCTCCCCCTCGGCCAAATCATTCAAAGACATGGCATTTCTTCCCACTGCTATGCGGATGACACACAGCTTTATCTCCCCCTGAAACCCAACAACTGGTCAAATTTAATCAGCCTCATGCACTGCCTTGAGGACATAAAATGTTGGATGGCACAGAACTTCTACTAAACGAGAGCAAGTCTGAGGTCATCCTATTCGCGCATGTGTGTGTGTGTGTGTGTGTGTGTGTGTGTGTGTGTGTGTGTGTGTGTGTGTGTGTGTGTGTGTGTGTGTGTGTCCCCGACTCCATCAAAATGATAATAAGGCAGCCTTGGAAGCCTATCCTCCCTAGTCAAACCTCATGTCAAAAACCTTGGCGTGATATTTGACTCTGCATTAAAGTTTGACAAGCAAGTCAACGCTGTGGTAAAAGCCAGCTTCTTCCAGCTTCGTACCATAGCTAAAATCAAACCATTCCTCCAATTTGACGACCTTGAAAAAATCATCCTCGCATTCATTTTTTCCCGCCTAGACTACTGCAACTCCCTATACACTGGGATCAGCCAATCATCCCTATCCCACCTGCAATTGGTTCAAAATGCCGCAGCGAGATTCCTGACGGGTACCCTTAAAAGGGACCACATCACCCTGATTCTGGCCTCTCTCCACTGGCTCCCAGTACAGTACAGAATCAACTTCAAGCTCCTCCTATTCACATACAAAGCCCTAAACGGGCTTGCCCCCCCCCCCCCCCCCCCCCCCCCCCCCCCCCATATCAAAAATCTTCTAACCCACCACTCTATCTCCGGGCCCCTCAGGTCGGCCAATTCGGGGCTACTGACTATCCCGCGGTCTAGGCTTAAGCTCAGGGGTGACCGCGCTTTTGCAGTTGCAGCTCCTAGACTGTGGAACAGCATCTCTCTCCCCATCAGAACTGCCCCCCCCATCGACTCTTTTAAGTCCAGGCTCAAAACCTATTTCTACTCCCTAGCGTTTGAGGCCCTCTGAGGGGGCGCTGTGAACTGTTTATGTATGTGTTGCTATGTTTGTGTGCCATTGTATGTTCTTTTTGATGTACAGCATTTTGGTCAACGTGGGTTGTTTTTAAATGTGCTATACAAATAAAATTGATTTGACTTGACTTGACTTAACTCCAGCTGTACGCTATAGAATGAGACAGAACACAAACTTTCAGGAAGCATTGAAGTGCGATTGTTCGTGGCCTAAAGAGAAGGTAGCAAAGCATTAAATGTGGACATCAGATGAAAGAGGAACCAGGGTCAGATCAATGCAAGCAACCTAACCTTCATAAGTTCATAAGTTCATACATTCTTGGAGCAGGTTTGGGCATTTGACCCATCACGTCTACTGTGCAATTCAATCATGGCTGATCTATCTTTCCCTCTCAACCCCATTCTCCTGCCTTCTCCCCATAACCCCTGACACCCTTACTAATCAAGAATATGTTAATCTCCACCTTAAAAATATCTATTGACGGCCTCCACAGCCGTCTGTTGCAATAAATTCCACAGATTCACCACCATCTGAGTAAATAAATTCCTCCTCATCTCCTTTCTAAAGATATGTCCTTTTATTCTGAGGCTATGGCCTTCGTCTGACACTCTTCCACTAGTGGAAACATCCTCTCCACATTCACTCTATCAAGGCCTTGGTAAGTTAAGTACCGTAACTTTATGTACCATAATGAAGTTTACCTTCTCATATTGAAAACCTGATGAATGACTACATAGGTGAGAATTTGCATTAGAGCACTATGTATTTTGCAATCTCATTAAAAAGATGAGTGTGGGCAAAGGATGTGGCATACAGGTGGTGAATAAACCATGGTTTTCGTTCTCAAATTAAATGTTAACGTAATCTAAATTTGGTAGGTAGAAAAATGATGTGTGGGTTCTGTGTGGGAGCATCTAAATTGTTTATAACATTCTTTATGGATGGGTTGTGCAAAAGACAGTGAAATTTATGGGCATTGATTATATTTAGAGCAGATAAAAGCTTATAAATTGAAAATGGCAAGCAGTTGAATATGGAATTTAAGTCTCTTTCTTTGCCTTATTTTGAAAAGTCAGTTTGTGATCAGTCCATTCAGGTGAAGAAAGTTACAGGTTTGATCTCAGCCTCCAGTGGTCTACTAATTTCGCTATGAGTAGGTGTAAGGGCTTAAAAATAATTAAATATGTAACGTTGTTCCTGTGCTAGAAATGTGGCAAATCGTCCACGTTTCCCTGAAGAAGGGTCTTGACCCGAAACGTCACCCATTCCTTCTCTCCTAGATGCTGCCTGACCTGCTGAGTTACTCCAGCATTTTGTGATACCTTCGATTTGTACCAGCATCTGCAGTTATTTTCCTACATGTTTCCCTGGAGATACAAAACACTGCAGATGCTGGAATCTTGAGTAAAGCACAAAATGCTGGAGTAACTCAATGGGTCAGGCAATGAATCTGAGGAGGGACTGGATAGGCAATATTTTCAGAATGGGGACACTTCATCAGGCTCAATGTCTGCCTGACCCACTGAGCTCCTCCAGAACTTTGTGCTTACGCCATCGCTCCCTCCCTGGATGGTATTTATCAATTCCTGCCAAAAAAGAGAGAGAACAAGGGAGCAGTCAGATGGAAAGTGAATTGACTCAATTACAGTTCTTTCAATGACAGACTTTATCAGCTGTTGGTGTTTGAAACTCCACTCTTGGTTTCTGTTCTTGATGTTTTCTGTTGCATTTGTTAAATATTAATTTTCTAATCTCCAGATAATTACTTAAATGGATTGTTACAAGTTTTTAATGGTAACAATCAATCCATGCATACCTGGAGAATATGGATGGAAGCATGTAAATTCTAGTTTAGTCTTCCGTTAGTACATTTAACTGGAAAAGATGCATTTTAGAAGGAACATAAACTGTCATGAAAATCCATGTAAAACAATTTTTCAGTGTAAAATTGTTGAGAAGCAAATGTACAACTCTTCCCTTACATCAAAATATCTTTGATACATTTTTTTCTAGATGTGGGCATCATTGATAAGACCAATTTTTATTGTCCATTCATAATTGCTTTCAAAGTGGTGGGGAGCCACCTTCTTAAACTGTTGCAATCGTTCTGGTAAGAGTATTCTAGTAAAGCAGAGAGTTCCATGATATTAACACAGTTGCAATGAAGTAATAGGGATTAATTTATAATTCAGTAATAATGTAGCTTGGAGAGGAACCAGCAGATTGATGGTGCTGCAATGTACCTTATCATATCATATCATATCAAATATATACAGCCGGAAACAGGCCTTTTCGGCCCTCCAAGTCCGTGCCGCCCAGCGATCCCCGTACATTAACACTATCCTACACCCACTAGGGACAATTTTTACATTAACCCAGCCAATTAACCTACAAACCTGTACGTCTTTGGAGTGTGGGAGGAAACCGAAGATCTCGGAGAAAACCCACGCAGGTCACGGGGAGAACGTACAAACTCCTTACAGTGCAGCACCCGTAGTCAGGATCGAACCTGAGTCTCCGGCGCTGCATTCGCTGTAAAACAGCAACTCTACCGCTGCGCTACCTGGTGGTAGAGATTGTATATTTGTGAGATGTTGGCCAAGCAAGTATTTGCGGTACATGTCCAAGGAGCCAACTAAACCTCAATAAAAATTAATTTTTCAAGTCCACCACCAATTTTTCGGCATCCTTGGTTCCAGTGCCATTCTGGATTATCCTTTTTTCAGACCTCCAAGAGGAGTCCAATGGCCTCCAAGAGGAGTCCAATGGCCTCCATGAGGAGTCCAAAGGCCTCCAAGAGGAGTCCAATAGTACTGGAATGGTCCACCTCGGACTGCCAAGAAGCCGAGATACTGGCCCACAAAGTCAACCTCGGACGTCGGCCTCGGAACAAAGTCGGACTTCGGAACAAATCTGCCCACTCCGGACAGGCAGGAGTTCCAGAGCCTCAGCTACAGGGGGGGGAATTCGACCTACGGATTGGCGCGGAATTCCCGATGAGATCAAGATCAGCCACCCCATCTAACCTAGGTGCGCCATTTTTGCTAGGACTTCCGTGGGGGATTTCAAGTGCACTCTCATGATTTTGTCCAGATTTAAGGAAGTGCTGCACCACCAGTTGCGAGATGTAAGAAAATAACTGCAGATGCTGGTACAAATCGAAGGTATTTAGTCACAAAATGCTGGGGTAACTCAGCAGGTCAGGCAGCATCTCAGGAGAGAAGGAATGGGTGACGTTTTGGGCTGAGACCCTTCTTCAGACTGATATCAGGGGGGCGGGACAAAGGAAGGATATAGGTGGAGACAGGTAGAGGGAGAACTGGGAAGGGGGAGGGGAAGAGAGGGACAGAGGAACTATCTAAAGTTGGAGAAGTCAATGTTCATACCGCTGGGCTGCAAGCTGCCCAAGCGAAATATGAGGTGCTGTTCCTCCAATTTCCGGTGGGCCTCACTATGGCACTGGAGGAGGCCCATGACAGAAAGGTCAGACTGGGAGTGGGACGGGGAGTTGAAGTGCTCGGCCCCCGGGAGATCAGGTTGGTTAAGGCGGACTGAGCGAAGGTGTTGAGCGAAACGATCGCCGAGCCTGCGTTTGGTTTCGCCAATGTAAAGAAGTTGACATCGAGAGCAGCGGATGCAATAGATGAGGTTGGAGGAGGTGCAGGTGAACTCGGTTGAGAACCTGTACAATTATATCAGTCCAGGTTTTAGTGCCAAGTATTTGCATGGTATGAAATGGAATAAAACAAAATTATAATTTAGATTCTTGGAATGCCGGAAACATGCTTTCGACATCCACCATATCCAAGGATAGGCCTTTCATCATCCGGTAGGTTTCAATGATATGCCCCCCTCATTTGTCTAGTGGGACGGCACAATGGTGCAGCATTAGAGTTGCTGCCTTACAGCGCCAGAATCCCGGGTTCGATCCTGACTGTGGGTGGTGTCTGTGTGGAGAAACATATAAAAATCTTAGCATTTTAAAAATTCTTAAAATTCTTAAAGGATTGGACAGGCTACATGCAGGAAAAATGTTTCTGATGTGGGGGGAGTCCAGAACCAAGGGTCATAGTTTAAGAATAAAGGGTAGGCCATTTAGGACTGAGATGAGGAAAAAACTTCTTCACCCAGAGAGTTGTGAATCTGTGGAATTCTCTGCCACAGAGGGCAGTGGAAGCCACTTCACTGGATGTTTTCAAAAGAGAGTTAGATTTAGCTCTTAGGGCTAAAGGAATCAATGGGTATGGGGAAAAAGCAGGAATGGCATACTGATTTTGGATGATCAGCCATGATCATATTGAATGGCGGTGCTGGCTCGAAGGGCCGAATGACCTACTCCTGCACCTATTTTTCTGTTTCTATGTTTCTATATACATTCGCCCTGTGACTGTGTGGGTTTTTCTCCAGATGCTCCAGTTTCCTCCCACACTCCAAAGACATACAGGTTTGTAGATTAATTGGCTTCTGTAAATTGTAAATTGTCCTTAGTGTGTAGGATAGTGCTAGTGTACGCGGATCGCTGGTCAGCGTGGATTCAGTGTGCCGAAGGGCTTGTTTTCACGCTGTATTTCTAAAGTATAAAGTAAACAAAATTCCAGCGAATACAGGATCAGAGGCTTCAAATACTCCTCATACGTTAACCCAATCATCCCCAGGATTATTCTCGTAAAATTGCTTTTATATATTAAAAAAAACATGACAGATAATCTGTTTAGCAAAGTTAATTAAGGGAGTAGGAGCAGTCACTGCGGGGTGCTAAGTGCTTTCAGCTGCCAAACTGAATCTGCCCTTGTTAAGTATGTGCTGACCTCAAAAATCCCACTCTTCTTTCTGGACCATATCGAGCAAGACGGAGTCCAGCAATATTTGCTTGATGTTCAAAGACATTATTATCATCTGTTCGAAGGCTCTGGTTTCTTTTCTGAGGAGATGGAAAAATTACATTCTTTTATTTGAAAAGAATGGAGGTGATTGGAGGTGCAGGTGATTTTACGGTTAATATTTGTCCCTTAACCAACTTTGCTAAACAGTTGATCTGGTCATTTAAAAAAAATAAAATCAGCTAATTTACTTTATTAAATAAGATCATGAGGGACCCCTGCCACCCCAGCAATGGACTGTTCCAGATGCTACGATCAGGCAAACGCCTCCGCTGTCACGCTGTGAAAACGGAGAGGATGAGACGGAGTTTCTTCCCACAGGCCATCAGGAATGTCAACTTTTATAACCCCCAGAGACTAAATTTTTGTCTACACTATAGTAACTTATTAACCTTATTTATATGCTGTAACTGTAATTCTTTTTTTGTGCACAATCCGCAGGCATTGCCACTTTCATTTCACTGCACATCGTGTATGTGTATGTGACAAATAAATTTGACTTGACTTGACTTGACCTCTTACTGATTCTGTTGGAAGTGATTGGTACCAGGGACTCAGCAGGGATTAGCAGGTATAGGACATTCCAAAAATATGGGAGATCACTGGTTACATTATTGAATTGGCATCCACTATTGTTCCAGATATATGCTTGAAACCCATTACAGCAACTGGGCAATATAAGTTCAAAAAATAAAATAAATGATTTTTTTTTCAAAAAGGAAGACAGATACTAATGGAGTGGCTGTGTTGGGTGAGACTGTGTGGAAATGAAGTGCGAGCCTTTCACTCGAGAAGCTTCAATGTAGAGGGTGATGGCGAGATATGGTACAGTCTGTGTTTTTTTTAAATTTTGTAAACCTTCCTTGGTCTAGTGCAGTAAAGATGACAATTAGGGCAGCAATATGCTTCTCCTGTAGGATGAGGGAAGTCAGGGAGACTTCCAGTTTCCCTGAGCACACTACACATGTGAGAGGTACATCAAGTTGCAGCTCCTTACAGACTGTGTAAGGTAATGTAAACTCTGTGTTAGAGTAATATAGTCATGCCTTGGGTATGAGCAGAAAGTAGATGGGTGGCCATCAGGAAAAAGAGTACAGAAATCCTCTCGACAACTGGTTATTGCCCTTTGGATACTGTTGTGGGGATGAGCGGTCAGGGGAAATTAGGAGCAGCAGTGAGTTCTGTGATGTTGGGCCTGCTTCTGAGGCACAGTGGGAAAGGTGAAGACAGCCAGAGCCTTAGTGAGAGGAGACTCGTTATTTAGGGGGATAGATAAGAAATTCTTATTCACTTATACAGTGCTTGAGCCCCAACTATCCAGTCTATATTAACGATCTAGCTGAGAAGAATGAATGTAATATTTCCAGATTTGTTAACAGCACAAAATGAAATGGAAATATTGATAATGATGAGAACACAAGGAGGCTGCAAAGCATGGAGTTAAGTTGAATGAATATCAACAATATGGCAAAAGAAGTGTAATATGGAAAAAAGTGAAGTTCTCAACTTTGGTAGGGGAAACAGAAATGTGAGTTTTTTTAAATTTGGTGAGAGGTTGGTCGATGTTGTTGTTCCAGACTAAGGGTCTGGAACCTGACTGTTATTCAGGTCTAACACAACCATTGAGTACCAGTTTTATGTTCATTGGTGAACATAGAACAGTACAGCACAGGCATAAGGCCCTATGGCCCACAATGTCTGTGCTGAAGATGATACCTATTTGAATGAATGCCCTCTGCCTGCCCATGCTTCATATCCCACCATTCCCGACTTATTCATGTGCCTATTTAAAAACCACTATGCATCTGCTTCCGCCACCATCCCTGGCAGCACATTCCATGCACCTATCACTTTTAAGACAAATTGGGGATTCAGAATGTGATGGGAAGAATGCTGTTTAAATGCATGTCATTTGCTTATAATTTGAGAGGAGTCTCCTGGGGGGAGTTGCTGGTTGAATTGAATTTGTCATTGCTTCTGTGGAGAGAGGACAGACTTGAGCAATTTTTCACTTTGTCAGAAAGATACCAGTGTTCTCAGTGTACAGTAAACAGCTTGACTCAAGGGTCAGCTTTATCTGGAGCATAAATTCTCGCTGGCACAGTTGAGATGAAGTTGGACTCATAGACCGATATACTTAGCCATTTCTTTATATCATGGGCAGCAAATTAAATTGGCAGAATATTAGCTTCTATGACGATGCAGAATTTTCCTCTCATGAGAGAAATAGATCGGGTAGATACAGAGTCTCTTGCCCAGAGTGGGTGAATCAAGGACTAGAGGACATAGGTTTAAGGTGAAGGAAAAAAGATTTAATAGGAATCTGAGGGGTAACTTTTTCACACAAAGGGTGGTGGGTGTTTGGAACAAGCTGCTAGAGGAGGTAATTGAGGCTGCGACTATCCAAACATTTAAGAAATAGTTAGACAGGTACATGGATAGGACAGGTTTGGAGGGATATGGACCAAACACCGGCAGGTGAGACTAGTGTAGCTGGGACATGTTGGCTGTTGTGGGCAAGTTGGGCCAAAGGGCCTGTTTCCACACTATATTGCTCCATTATTATACAAATGGTGGCCACATTTGATAATTACTACAGCTATCACTGAATTTCAAACTAATTATTTCATTCCGAAGCCCTTTGATACATTTCTGAGACACACAAGATCTGTATCTTACATCAGTGGTGGGGAAGATGCTGGAGTCAATTATAAAAGACGAAATTGCTGAGCATTTGGATAGCAGTAACAGGATCATTCCGAGTCAGCATGGATTTACGAAGGGGAAATCATGCTTGACAAATCTACTGGAATTTTTTGAGGATGTAACTAGGAAAATTGACAGGGGAGAGTCAGTGGATGTGGTGTACCTCGACTTTCAGAAAGCCTTCGACAAGGTCCCACATAGGAGATTAGTGGGCAAAATTAGAGCACATGGTATTGGGGGTAGGGTACTGACATGGATAGAAAATTGGTTGACAGACAGAAAGCAAAGAGTGGGGATAAATGGGTCCCTTTCGGAATGGCAGGCAGTGACCAGTGGGGTACCGCAAGGTTCGGTGCTGGGGCCCCAGCTATTTACGATATACATTAATGACTTAGATGAAAGGATTAAAAGTACCATTAGCAAATTTGCAGATGATACTAAGCTGGGGGGTAGTGTGAATTGTGAGGAAGATGCAATAAGGCTGCAGGGTGACTTGGACAGGTTGTGTGAGTGGGCAGATACATGGCAGATGCAGTTTAATGTAGATAAGCGTGAGGTTATTCACTTTGGAAGTAAGAATAGAAAGGCAGATTATTATCTGAATGGTGTCAAGTTAGGAAGAGAGGATGTTCAACGAGATCTGGGTGTCCTAGTGCATCAGTCACTGAAAGGAAGCATGCAGGTACAGCAGGCAGTGAAGAAAGCCAATGGAATGTTGGCCTTCATAACAAGAGGAGTTGAGTATAGGAGCAAAGAGGTCCTTCTACAGTTGTACCGGGCCCTGGTGAGACTGCACCTGGAGTACTGTGTGCAGTTTTGGTCTCCAAATTTGAGGAAGGATATTCTTGCTATTGAGGGCGTGCAGCGTAGGTTCACTAGGTTAATTCCCGGAATGGCGGGACTGTCGTATGTTGAAAGGCTGGAGCAATTAGGCTTGTATACACTGGAATTTAGAAGGATGAGGGGGGATCTTATTGAAACATATAAGATAATTAGGGGATTGGACACATTAGAGGCAGGAAACATGTTCCCAATGTTGGGGGAGTCCAGAACAAGGGGCCACAGTTTAAGAATAAGGGGTAGGCCATTTAGAACGGCGATGAGGAAGAACTTTTTCAGTCAGAGAGTGGTGAAGGTGTGGAATTCTCTGCCTCAGAAGGCAGTGGAGGCCAGTTCGTTGGATGCTTTCAAGAGAGAGCTGGATAGAGCTCTTAAGGATAGCGGAGTGAGGGGGTATGGGGAGAAGGCAGGAACGGGGTACTGATTGAGAGTGATCAGCCATGATCGCATTGAATGGCGGTGCTGGCTCGAAGGGCTGAATGGCCTACTCCTGCACCTATTGTCTATTGTCTATTAATCTGTAAATTATTAATCATCCTAATTAAATCATGCTATTTCAGTATTAAAATATCAACGTCAATAAATCATCAATATCATTTTGATTATTTTGCTAATTTAGGTACTGAAATTGTGAATTAATGGAACTTATAAAATAAATCACTGACCACAATAATGTAAAACAATAACATGACATACAAGTGGACACATATAATCATGTTTTGCCTGTGTTAACCACTTGATTCTCAATGTATTTTATTACCAAAATCAGTTCTGGAGTGTATTGATAGAGGTTTAAATCAAATGCTAGCTGGCCAATAGCCAAGCAAAATGGGCAAGTCAAGGCATGGGGTTGTAAACAAATAGGCAGATTTTGAGCCTGTAGAGGGAAGTGTCGAGTATTGAAGTCAAAACGAGGGAAAAAAAACAGAGAGAAAGAACCGCAGGATCATGAAGGAACGAGGTAACATCGAGGGGAAGAGGAGGAGGCAGAAGCAGAGCATCAGCCGTTTCCTGCTGTAGCTGTAACAGGGCAAAGAGAGAACGAGGAGGAGGTTTGAAGCCGGCTCGGTGGGGTTTTATTTTTTTGAGCTGTCACCTAGAGAACGAAATTAAAAGCCCCTCCGGTTTGCACGATCGAGGCGTGGAGAGGATAATGCTGGATTTCGTGATCCCGTTGAGTAGCAGCGCCAGGCTGGAGAAGCTCATCCCTCACATCGAGAGGCTGTTCAGGGTGAGAGTGAACGTCGGGCCTGCGGCGGAGAGCAGCAGATGGGTCCACATCGAGCAGGCAGCAGAGGCACAGGAGGGGCCCAGGAAAGCAAAGGTGAGTCTGCCACCACAACCACCGCCCCCCCCCCCAGGTCATCATCTTACCCTCTCGGTCCATTGTGCATTGAGATTGCCCAGTGGGGCCGGATAGATGGGGAAACTGCACTTGTTGCTATGAGACGGCTGGGCCTTGTGTGCTCCATGCATGGTTCAGCCAGGCCCCTGGCTGGTGGCTTTTGCTGGATCTCTGGCTTTGTAGTGGAGCTGGAGGCAAGGACAGTGCATTTGGTACAAGGGGAGCCTTTTAAAGATCGAGATAAACAAAACATTAACTTGGAAATGGTTGATTTCCCCATCTCTTTACATTACTTACAACCTTGTTTGAAATGGATCAAAATCAATGTTCGAAAAATCTAGTGTTACTGTTATATTTCTGACTGATGATCTCACCTTTCAAAGGCACGATCAATTGTGAATCAATCTGCAGATAATGTTATGTTAACATATATTTAGTCACCCTGCATGAATAATTAAGTCGTTTTAAAAAAAAAAAAGTGATCTGTAAACGTGGACTGTTATTTTTGTATTTACTACAATGTAAAAAACTGTTATATCAGGAGCAAGTTTGTCAAAATTGTAAGAAGTGGAAGTAGACGATGACTGTTTTCAACTTTATATCTTAGAGAGACAGAAAGATGTTCTAGGAAGACAATGAATGCTACCAACGAATAATGGGAGTTTTACACACTGAAAGGTTCTGTCCTTATTTTGTTTCAGGCTTCTAGATAAAGTGCTTTGTGGCCTGACATGTTAAACATTGTTCCGGTCCTTCAGTTGTAAAACAAATCATGACAGTTTTTATTGACTTGGATAACAGATAACAAAAGTTGTAATTGCACTTCCCATAATTTGTATTTTTGATTACAAAATGGCATTTTAAAAAAAGATTGGAGTATTTAGCAGTGAAGCGAAACTCCATATTTTAGCTTCCATTGTTATCTTTAACATATTGTGCATTTTCTGTTGATATCTTTGAAGGGTGTCTTTAACTGTTTAACACTCGAGTATAATAATTTACCAATAGCAAAAAAAGTTTTTTTTAAAATTGTGAGTAATTAATGGCCTTTGTAGTTTGTGCAGTCTGCGGTTTTTTAATAGTGTTCTCCTCGTCCTTAGATTTTAAAAGTATGTTTGAAAAAAGTAGATGTGCTTATTTAAGAGTCAAATAGATGATTGTATACAGTCTGAAGAAAAGTCCCGATCCAAAACGTCACCTATCCTTTATCTCCAGAGATGCTGCCTGACCCGCTGAGTTACCCCTGCACTTTGTGCCTATCTTTGGTATAAACGACCAGTGAGGGATGGTGGAAGAACAAATGGGGACCCTGACCAGGGGATAAGCCTGCACTTGTTTGTTTGTTCCGGTTTGGGTGCTGTACACACGGCAGCCAGCCAACAGTCGCTTACCCTTTTTTTTCACTTTTAATTTCAAGGTTTTGTGTACCTTGTGTGTTGTGACTGTTGGCAGAACAATTTCCCTCCGGGGATGAATAAACTTTATCGTATCGTATTTTTAATGTTGGTTGTGTGCAGTATGAGTAACTTTCCATCTTATTTGTCGCACGGTCCACTTTGTAAGCATTGGCACTTTTTATGTCCTTCATTCATTTGCTTGAATTCAGCAGAACTGAGGGGTCTATTCTCAAATGTTTCTCATGATTGATCAATATGTTCTCAACTCTTTTTGTATTAGCTTTTTGTGACTTGGCTTTTTCACTCTGCATATTCACAGTGATGAATTTGCCACATTCACTTTAGTTTCCCACAGCAATGCAGTTCAGTTCCAGACTTGGAAGACCACCTATGAATATAATATTTATTTTTCATTAACTTTAGTGGATTTTGAAAATAATCCTATTTTCCTGTTAATTAAAGGCAGTTTTATGTTTTGGCCTCAATCCTCTAGAATTAGTTGTAGAGTCATACAGTGTGGAAATAGGCCCTTCGGCTCAACACTGCCCACACTGGCCAACATGTCCCAGCTACACTAGTCTAGTCTGCGTTTGGCCCATATCCCTCTAAACCTGTACTCTCCATGTACCTGTCTAATTGTTTGTTAAATGTTGCGATAATACCTGCTTCAACTACCTCCTCAGTCAGCTCATTCCCTACACCCACAACCCTTTGTGTGAAAAAGTTACCCCTCAGATTCCTATTCAATCTTTTCCACCACCTTAAACTTTCCACCACCTTAAACTTATGTCCTCTGGTCCTCAATTCCCCTCCTCTGGGCAAGAGACTGTGCATCTACCCAATCTATTCCTCTCATGATTTCATACACCTCTATAAGATCACCCCTCATCCTCCTGCGCTCCAAGGAATAGTCCCAGCCTCCTCAACCTCTCCCTATAGCTCAGACCCTAGAGTCCTGGCAACATTGGATCGACACAATACCTCATGTGCTTTATTTAGAACACTTACAGGTCACCAGGCTGAAGAGACTTATCAAAAGACTGGGGTGGATTTAAAAGCAGATAAACAACTGCAGTAGCAAATTTCCCTACATACTTAATTATAGGGCTGTCATCAAGGCATACGCATATTCTTTAAGACAGAGGTGTGTATTCCTCTTGTAGGCGTCTTGCAGATTCAAACAGTTTATTTAAGTTATTGTCAGACCCCTTTAGCTGTCTCGATTTCTATACCCACAGCCAAGCTGTTATCCCCATGATGACAATTTTGTTTATTCTTTCAAAAATGGGGTTTGAAAACTCTGCAATGTTCGAGATTTGGCCATCAACTTCTACAATTTTAGCAATATTTTATTTTAGAATGTAGAAACAAGAAACTGCAGATGCTGGTTTACAGAAAAAGGAAACAAAGTGCTGGAGTAACACAGCGGGCCAGCCAACATCTCTGGAGAAAATATAGGATACGATAGAACTTTATTTATCCCAGGAGGGAAATTAATCTGCCAACAGTCATAAAAACACAAAATAAATTAAACATGAAATTAAAGTGATGAGTGGAAAGGATTGGGGATGTGCAAAGATTGGGGGGAGGGGGTCAGTCTACCTCACGACAGAAGGAGGAGGAGTTGTACAGTTTGATAGCCCCATGGAAGATGGATCTCCTGTGGTGTTCTCTCCTGCATCTTGGTGGAACCAGTCTTTTGCTGAAGGTACTCCACTGGTTGACCAGTGTGTCATGGAGGGGGTGAGCTGTATTGTCCAGGATGCTCCGCAGTTTGAGGAGCATCCTCCCCTCCAAGTGGATAGGTGAAATTTTGTTTAGGGTTGGGACCCTTCTTCAAATATTTTTTTTATACTTCTTGCCCCTCGTGAAATCAGGAATTGTGTCATAGTTTTCTATCTGCACTCATGGCACCTATTATTGGATGCAATGGACACTGAAGTAGTTGGCACGTGATACTGCATTGATATTAGGTGGTCTGGCTGAAGTCCTCTTTTAATCTTGCACATTAGTCAGGACCAGGAAGACCCCTTACACCGTCATTATTTGGAAGGATCATCAATAATTTGCAGCTTGATATGGATGCATTAGCAGGCATTCAGTTTGAAAAGCAGGAAGAATGAGCATGATGCAGATATGGTACAACAAAATGCTAGAAGAAGATATTTAAGAAATGAATGAATAACTGGAAGTTATGTAATATGGTTGATAAATTTGTTAGGTGTAGGTTTATTATTATTGTCATGTCTCCCAAGATCCAGTGGAAAGCTTTTGTTTGCATGCTATCCAATCAAATCAGATAATACCACACATGAATACAATCAAGTGAAACATGGGTAATAAATGTAGAGCAAAGATAAAGATACCAGAATACAGGTCTAAAGAAGGGTCTCGACCCAAAACGTCACCCATTCCTTCTCTCCAGAGATGCTGCCTGAGTTACACCAGCATTTTGTGTCTACCCCAGAATACAGAATATTGTTCTCGGCATTGCAGCATAACAGTTCCACAGGAAAAAGTCCAATGTCCACAATGAGGTAGGTTGAAGAAGTGGGACTCTGCCTTAGCTTATAGCAGGACTGTTCGGGGAAGTCTGATAACAGAAAAGAAGAAGCTGTTATTTGCTGTAGAGCTATGTTTTTGATGTGGCCACAGTATGTGAGATTATTGAATTTATTGTGATACTTTATTCAGGATGTGAACTTGATAATTCACATCAATTATCAAGTGGTGATTGATTTTCACCACTATCTTCTCCCACTGACTTCAGAAGGTCTTCATAGAGGACCTTGTGGTCCCTTGTGGAAATAGGACATCTCTTCCTTCGAACCTCTGGTACATAGACTCCATTGGAACACTGTCAGAATTTTCAGTTTCAGAATGAAAGCCAGTTACAGCCTGGCTTTTACTTGGTACAGGCTAACTTTAACTGGTGATAGTGACTCTCAGATGTCGGCGCACTGCTGAGATGACAAGACTGTGAACAGCATGATTAGCAATGACTGAATATTGAAATCAGCAGCAATTATTTGATGTGCTGCCTCCACGGAATGAAGTGGCACAGGTTAACCCATTTAGCCCTCTTGATATTTATGCATTTCCAAGTGGACTGGTTTAATCTGTTTCAGCATTAACTATCTGCCATTGTGTGACTGCAGTTTCATCCAGTTTTTCAATGCTCATTTCTTTGGGTGTTGTCTGCATATTTTGATTTTATTCTTTTAGTGTCTCTCGGTCTTGGTGCAGATATCTAACATGCCATTACTCATTGTCCTTTCTGCTTTTCCTTACAAGGACTTTGCATTGCACCTTATCAGCCATTTTCTGCACATACCACAAGATTTCCCTTAATTAGGCACTGGGATTTTCAAATAATAATAATTTTTTTCTAATTATCACATTTGGTCCATACCTTTTTATAATGGTCGGCTTAATGCATTTCATGCAGTAAAACTTTCACCCATAACTGAGCAAGTTCAAACAGCCTTTAATTTCCACATTTATTCCTTACCTGTACAATTTTATTGTACATGCTACGCTCATTCTGTAGAACCACTTTTCTCCACATATTTTGGAAAATTAATTTAATCTTAATTGTTATGTACTTGCCTTATTATTAGGGAATGCATAAATTGTTAATTCTTCTGAATGTAGTCAAGTTAATTTGTAATACTATTTTCCTTTTGAATTTTCTTCAGCTTTCACGATACAATAGAATTTTCCATTCCTCTGTAAAATTGAGTCAAAGTGCATGCCATCTGTTATGCCCTCACAAGAGTGCCTGATACCCTCTTTTTTCTAATTAGTTCCATGTTTCATTGGATTTTAATTTACTGGTTATGGAATGGTTTACCAGTTCTGTCTATTTTAATTGGCAATCTTTCTACTTTCAGTTTTGTTTTCCTAATCTGTTTCTGCTTTTACTAAACATCATGGATTATTTTATCCCCCACTTTGCTTAAACTTCCAATTATCATTTGAACTCAAACTTTGATGCATTTCCATCCTTACAGTTGAAATTTTAGACTTAAATCTACATTTTTCTTATGTGGCAGGTAGTTCATTTAGAAAATTGTGTGGAATCTCATAAACAGGCAGTTGGTCTGTATGGACTGTGATCACATGGTGAGCTCAACAACCAAATGGTCATCTTTTGTGTGGTAATGATTGTGTGATAAGATATTGAGAGACACAACAGAAATATCTCCCACTGCTGGTTGGCTTTTTGATTTAGACTTTAGACCTTGGAGATATGGCGTAGAAATAGGCCCTTTGGCCCACTGACCGGCGATCTCACCATACACAAGCACTATCCTACACACTGGGGCCAATTTACAATTTTACAAAAGCCAATTAATCTACAAACCTGTACATCTTTGGAGTGTGGGAGGAAACCGGAGCAGCTGGAGAAAACCCACGCAGTCGTATGGAGATTGTACAAACTCCATACAAATGGCACCCGTTGTCAGGATTGAACTGGGGTCTCTGGCGCTGAAATGCAGCAGCACTACCTCTGCGCCACTGTGCCGCCCTACTGTGTCGATGTATTTTTTTTTTCATTCAATGAATCTGGGTTCTCTTGTCTTTCAATTCTCTGAAATTGGATCATTGACAATATCCCAGGCTGGAGTTTCTAGAACAGAAGCTATTTTCAGGATAAGGGGTCGGCCACTTGAACTGAAATGTAGAGAGATTTCTTTCGTCAGAGGTTTGTAGTAGCTTGCAATTTTCTGTCCTCGGAAGGCTGTGGATAGTCAGCTAATGAATATTTTCAAGTCTGAGTGCCTTCACTTTTAAAATAGAAAAGCAGTCTATGTTTATGTGGATCAAATAGCAGAATGAGCTTAAGGTATAGGGTCAGAAATGGTAACATTGCAATGGTAGAATAGGTACAAGAGCCTGATTGGTTCACTTCTCCAGTTACCTGCCATGCTTTGTCCTGGGTCTCCCCTTTTCCAGCTTTCTTTTCCACTCCCCCACTCCCTACTATCTGTCTGAGGAAGGGTCTCGACCTGGAACGTCACCTATCCATGTTGTCCAGAGATGCTGCCTGACCTGCTGAGTTATTCCAGCACATAATGTCCTTTTGTGTATTAACCAGCATTGATAGGTCTTTGTTTCTACTTCTTATTTTCTCACGTTTGCTGTTGGCTCCCTTTTTGTTTTAACTATGAGCCCAATTTTTAAGCGAGATTATTTCCCGTATTCTCCAAGCTTGGGCCCCCACATTTTAAATAAAAACATATCGACTGAATAATAATAGTTTTGAATTTTGTTCCTGGTATTTATTGATGCAGTTATTCTTACTTGTTCTTCACCTACAGCCACAATCTTTCTGCTTTTCAAAATACAACAGCTCTCAAAAACTACATCGGCCTAGCTCCAAGTAATGGACACTCTGAAACCTTCTATACCTTTCTAAAGTTGTTTATAAAGCCCCTCTATACCTTTCTAAAGTTGTTTCGTTGTTCTAAGTGTTCATTGTCCATATGTCTTGGAATACAATGCATCTCTTGTCGGACTTCCTACTTAATCAGCATCTCGACCCACCTGGCTACTATGAGAAATTATAACTTCTGAGTGGAATTAGTATACTACCTATTCTTCATTATTTTTTACTACTCCAGTGTACAATACAGAAAGATGGTATCGTTGCTTTCCGTCGGTATCCTTCCAGTTTTATCTAATTTCCCTTTACTTTTAGCCTGGCACTAATACCCTTAGAGGTATTAGGGGTTCTTCGCCCCAATCTTTTTGCTGCCCCTTGTTGCCTTATTTGCAGGCTCTATGGGTGTGAGATAGTTTTTGACTACAAAAAGATGGGTGTGGTTGTTGTTAATGATTCTATGGTCAGTGATACTAACATAATTTCTATAGTCCCAGATGGTATATTACCTCCCAGGGTGAAATACCTCAATAAAGGATGGAATAGCTTTTGGAGGTGAAGGTTACCAGTCAAAACCTATAGGCTTCAGTAGAACTCATGATATAATGAGAGGTGCATTTGAGTTCATGCAGTATGTATTAACTGAATACCCCAGGTTAAAAATAAAATGTTGCAGATGGTAATCTGAATTGTTTCTTGTTTCTTTTGCTGGGTTGTTTAAGGACGTTCCAACTAGTAAGGACAACGTGTACCCTTGTGGTTGGTGCAGTGTAATGTTCTTGGACTAGACTGATTCCAGGAACAAGGAGAACGATCAAAGTATATTTAGAGAGAATGCAAATTGAATGGATAAGCAGCATTTAACTGAATGTAACAGGGACCTGGAAAATACAGGACTGAGACCAGAGAGGAAAAGCAGCAATAAATGGAAATTCAAATGTTTTGCCGAAAAGTAAATGAGAAATACTATGATACTCCTCGTCTCCATCTCAATTTTCTGATAATCTTACCATCTGACTATCCAAATAACTCCTTGCGTGACTTTGTGTTAAATTTATTTTGTAAAGTTTCAGAGAAGAGCCAAGAAGTATTGGACATCCTTAAAACACTACGTATAGTGGTCGGCACAGTGGTGCAGCGGTAGAGGTGCTGCCCTACAGTGTCAGAGACTCTGGTTCAATCCTGACTACAGGTACTGTCTGCAGGGTGCTTGTATGTTCTCCCTGTGACTGCGTGGGTTTTGTCCGGGTGCTCCGGTTTCCACCCACATTCTAAAGATGTACAGGACTGTAGGTTAATTGTCTTCAGTCAAACTGTAAATTGTCCCGAGAGTGTAGGATAGCGTTAGTGTACGGGATGATCGCTGGAAGACGTGGACTCAGTGCCCTGAAGAGCCTGTTTCCAGATTGTATCGGTAAAGTCTAAAAATCTGAGTTGTTATTGATATTTGAGGGAGAGAAAAAGAATTATGAGATATTGAAAGGTTTAAGTACGTGTTGATAGAGAAGGTGATATCTAATCTAGGAAAAACATTCAAAAAAAATTAAAGGCGGGATTAACTGCTATGTGAAAGCATTGAAGTTTACATTTTGAAGCTTCAGTAACCAAGGAAGGTCAATGTTTAATAATAACTAAGTCAAAGAGAAGGAGGAAATGATGGAGAAGTGGTGGTTATATTACTAAACTAATAATCTTGTCTAATTCCGAGATCCATGAACCTGTCTTCGTCAACGGGATGGCAATGGAAAGATAGCTTCAAGTTCCTAAGCGTGGATAACTCTGAAGATCTATTCTGGGCCCAACACATTAATGTAATCACTAATGAAGCTCATCAACACCTCTACCTCGAACGTCTGCTGGTGTATGGTAGAGAACGTGGCTGACCGTTTTCATCATGAACTGGTTCAGTAGCTCAAACCAATGTAGGCTGCAGAAAGTGGTGAATATTGTCTGATCC
Organism: Rhinoraja longicauda; assembly: GCF_053455715.1. NCBI lineage: Eukaryota > Metazoa > Chordata > Chondrichthyes > Rajiformes > Arhynchobatidae > Rhinoraja > Rhinoraja longicauda. Next base: position 38,348,138 of record NC_135967.1, on the reverse strand, counting down.
ATCACGGGTATTGGTCTGCCCATTATTGAAGGGATCTACAGGAAACGCTACCTCAAAAAGGCAGCTAATATTATCAAAAACCCATTAACCTGGCCATGTTTTCATCTCACTGCTATCATTGAAAGAAGGTGCAGGAACCTGAAAAATGTGACCTCTCGGTTTGAGAACGGCTTCTTTCCATTGACCATTAGGTTCTAGAACCATCCTTCACAACCCTGCCTCAGCAATGATCTATTATGGTCTTTGTTTAAGTTGTACTACATACTCCGATTTGCACTATATGTTAATATAAAGCTGCAGCAAGTAAAATTGTAATTGTTCGGTTCCTGGTGCATATGACAATTAAATGCTCTTGATTCTGGTCTTGACTTGATATTTGATCCAGACACCCTGGATCCAATCCCATGGCAGTTACGGAATTGAAATTTAAGATTCAAACAGGCTTGTTGTTAGTATCTTTGATTATAGAATTACTGCTTTGTCATGAAAAATACATCTGGTTGACAAGTGACCTTCAAGGGAAGTAATCTGACATCCTTACTTGATCTGACCTATATGTGATTGCAGATCCACCAATATGGTTAACTATCAAATGGCCCATTAAACTACTAGGTTACACCATGTATGCTACATTGAACGAATAAACCTTGATGTACCACCTGATACTGATTTAAGCATTAAATTTGGACATAGAAAATTCTCCTTGCAATGAACTGGAGACTGCTGTCTAAATCTGGGAGGGAGGTCCTACTAGTTGAGCAACACCCTGACATATCACACTCAGAACACCATACCTGATGGACTGCGCAGCAAACTTTTCCATCACAATGCCTGGGGACATTTTGTCCCACTGACTATAAGAGCACAGTGGTATGTATAAAAGCAAGAGAGGATAATCTTGTCATCCTCAATATTGACATCTCGTCCCATGAAATAGACAATAGGTGCAGGAGTAGGCCATTCGGCCCTTCGATCCAGCACCACCATTCAATGTGATCATGGCTGATCATTCTCAATCAATACCCCGTTCCTGCCTTCTCCCCATACCCCCCGACTCCGCTATCCTTAAGAGCTCTATCAAGCTCTCTCTTGAATGCATTCTGAGAATTGGCCTCCACGTGGAGAATTCTGCAGATTTACAACTCTCTGACTGAAAAGGTTTTTCCTCATTTCCGTTCTAAATGGCCTACCCCTTATTCTTAAACTGTGGCCCTTGGTTCTGGACTCCCCCAACATTGGGAACATGTTTCCTGCCTCTAACGTGTCCAACCCCTTAATAATCTTATATGTTTCAATAAGATCCCCTCTCATCTTTCTAAATTCCAGTGTATACAAGCCTAGTCGCTCCAGTCTTTCAACATATGACAGTCCCGCTATTCCGGGATCTAACTAAGTAAACCTGCGCTGCACGCCCTCAATAACAAGAATATCCTTCCTCAAATTTGGAGACCAAAACTGCACACAGTACTCCAGGTACGGACTCACTAGGGCCCTGTACAACTGCAGAAGGACCTCTTTGCTCCTATAATCAACTCCTCTTGTTATGAAGGCCAACATTCCATTGGCTTTCTTCACTGCCTGCTGTACCTGCATGCTTCCTTTCAGTGACTGATGCACTAGGACACCCAGATCTCGTTGTACGTCCCCTTTTCCTAACTTGACACCATTCAGATAATAATCTGCCTTCCTATTCTTACCACCAAAGTGGATAACCTCACACTTATCCACATTAAACTGCATCTGCCATGCATCCGCCCACTCACACAACCTGTCCAAGTCACCCTGCAACCTCATAGCATCTTCCTCACAGTTCACACTGCCACCCAGCTTTGTGTCATCTGCAAATTTGCTAATGGTACTTTTAATAACATAACATAACATAACATAACAACACTTTATTGTCACTCGGCTTTTTACACCGAACGAAATTTCAGCAGTCACACAAAACACAGCAAAAAAGAAAAGAACACAGGACACCCGACCCCAACACAAACATCCATCACAGTGACTCCAAACACCCCCTCACTGTGATGGAGGCAACAAAACTTCCCCTCTCTTCCCCCCGCACCCACGGACAGGCAGCTCGACCCCTACCGAGGCAAACGACACGCACAGCCCCCGCAAGGGGATGGAAGGCCCCGCGGCCGAGCCGCCCTGGGCACCGAAACGTCCCGCGGCCGCACCGGGCGATGTTAAGTCCAGCGGTCGAGCCGCACCGGGCACTGAAACGTCCCGCGGCCGAGCCGCACCGGGCACTGAAATGTCCCGCGGCCGAGCCGCACCGGGCACTGAAACGTCCCGCGGCCGAGCCGCACCGGGCGATGTTAAGTCCAGCGGCCAAGCCGCGCCGGGCACTGAAACGTCCCGTGGCCGAGCCGCACCGGGCACTGAAACGTCCCGCGGCCGAGCCGCACCGGGCGATGTTAAGTCCAGCGGCCGAGCCGCACCGGGCACTGAAACGTCCCGCGGCTGAGCCGCGCTGGCGATGTTAAATCCAGCGGCCGAGCCGCACCGGGCACCGAAACGTCCCGTGGCCGAGCCGCGCTGGCGATGTTAAGTCCAGCGGCCGAGCCGCACCGGGCACTGAAACGTCCCGCGGCCGAGCCGCGCTGGTGATGTTAAGTCCCGCAGCCGAGCCGCGCCGGCGATGGAAGGCCCCGCGGGCGAGCTGCGCCCCGGGGAAGAGACCTAATAAAAGAAAGGGTTTCCCCCGCCCCACCCCACCCCCACACCCCACACCCCACCCCCCCACCACACATACACAGCCAAAAACAGAAACAAAAACCATCCCAACACCGACACAAACAAAAAAAAAGAAAAAAAGACAAACAGACTGCCAGAGAGCCGCAGCCAACTCCTCCCTTCATCCAAATTATTAATGTATATTGTAAATAGCTGCGGTCCCAGCACCGAGCCTTGCGGTACCCCACTAGTCACTGCCTGGCATTCTGAAAGGGACCCATTTATCCCCACTCTTTGCTTTCTGTCTGCTAACCAATTTTCTATCCATGTCAGTACCCTACCCCCTTTTGGCATCTTGGGGTATGAGTGCAGATGAAGGCTAGGAAAGCTCCTTCAGATTATTATCCACCATCCTCCCTCAAGCTGTTGAATCCATACATATCCATGATAAGTAATACCTGGCAATAGCAATGGAAGCGAGAGGGGTCAACATGTACTCTGGCTATGGTAACTTTAAGGTCCCTCACCAAGTGTGACTTGGAGACATCACCACAGACCAAGCTGGTTGTGTCCTAAAGAAGATATCAACCAGATTGGCTCTGCAGCAGATCACAGGCTAATCAACATGATCAATAAGCATCACCACATCCTCACCAACCGACCTGCAGAGATGTATCTGTCTATGATAGCAGTGAAAGATGTGTGTATCGCACAGTCCTTATGGGGACAAAGAACTGTCCTGGCACTGAAGACATCATCCATCATAGATACAAAGTGCTGGAGTAACTCAGCGGCTGCATCTCTGGCGAAAAAGGATGGGTGACCTTTCGGGTCGGAGCCTTTCTTCAGACTCAAAAGAAGGGTTTGGATGAAGGGCTCAGACCTGACATGTCACCCATTCTTTTCCTCCAGAGATACTGCCTGACCTGCTAAGTTATTCCAGCACTTTGTGTCTATCTTGAGTATAAACCAGAATCTGCAGTTCCTTTCTACACATGTTCCATCATGTTGTGCTAAGTGGGATAGACTTGAAAAGATCTGGCAGCTGTAAACGGGGCATCGATAAGGTGTTATGAATCATCAGCAACACCACTACACTCTGCAACTTCATGACTCAGCATATCCCTCACTCTACCATTATTATCGCGCCAAGAGATTAATACTGTTTCAATGAAGATGGACACAAAATGCTTGAGTAACCCAGCAGGACAGACAACATCTATGGAGAGAAGGAATGTGTGAGGTTTTGGATCGAGACCCTAAACATCACCCATTCCCTCTCTCCAGAGATGCTGCCTGTTACTCCAGCATTTTGTGTCTACGGTGTAAACCAGCACCAGCAGTGCCTTCCTACTTTTTCAATGAAGCATGCACAGGAGTGAGCAGCACCACACATGCCCTAAAAATTAGATGCTAACCTACTAAAGCTCCAACACTGGATGGCACACTTGCTAAATAGCAAGGAATGGACAGTTAAACAAACTCAGATCATAGGGATGCTGACCCACCGTTCCTATTCATGAATGGTGGGAGACAAATAAACGAATAACAGGCAGAAGATGCCCCATGAACACCTCAAGCCTCAATGATGGCCTGTCCAGCAAGTGAATACTAATGGTAAGGCTGAAGCATCTGCAATTGTTGGTAAGCCAAAAGTGTCATGATGATGATAGGCACAAAAAGCTGGAGTAACTCAGCGGGACAGGCAACATCTCTGGAGAGAAGGAATGGGCGACGTTTTGGGGTGAGACCCTTCTTCAGACTGGAGAAGGGTCTCGACCTGAAACGTCACCCATTCCTTCTCTCCAGAGATGCTGCCTGTCCCGTTGAGTTACTCCAGCTTTTAGTGTCCATCTTCGGTTTAAACCAGCATCTGCAGTTCCTTCCTACATACAGTGTCATATGATGATCCATCCCAACTTTCTCCAGAGTCCACACAATCACTGAAGCCAGTCTTCACACAATTTGATTCACTCTTCAAAGTATAAAAAAAGGCTGAGAGCAGATGCTGGTGAATTATCAAGGCAGACATTGTCATTTGCTCTTATCCAGTGTAGATAGACTTATTCACTATTAATTTTATGATCTTGTTTCATAATTATTTTCTAATTGAGACCACTTCAGAGCATTAAGAGTCTACCATATGTTATGTTTCTCATTTTTATAGGACAGTTTTAATGTGGAGATAAAGAAATAACATTTTGTGTTGTAGATTAACATTTTCAAGTGTCAAGGATATGTCTGTTTACAATGGTATGTTTTAAATTAGCTGTCAAGTTTAATTACACCCCATTAATCAGATTTGTCATGAAGCACACACAGGGGTGTTGGAATTTAGGCCTTTTAGAACAGGTGGGAAACCTATTCAATTTTAAGAAGCCAAATGACTCAGACAAATGCATTCTTTAGTTTCATTTCAATCACCCAAGAAACAAGTGATCTAATTATAAAGGGCACAGAATGCTGGCGTATCTCAGAGGGTCAAGGAGCATCACTGGAGAACACGGAAAGGTGACCTTTCAGTTCAGGAAGAAGGGATGAATTCAGTCTGAAGAAGGGTCCTGACCAAAAATGTCACCTATCTATGTTGTCCAGAGCTGCTGCCTGGCCCGCTGAGTTACCCCAACATTTTGCGTCTTTCTTTGGTATAAACCAGCACCTGCAGTTCCTTTTTATTGTAAATGATTTTAACTTGAAATTTCTCAAAATATATTGATTAATGAATTCTGAGACATTATTTTTTTCGCACTATGTGATGTTCAAATATGAAAACTGATAATTGAAAGAATTAGCAGCTCCATTTATGACATGGGAGGAAATTGTAGACCATGACCACCAGGAGGTTACTGGACACAGAATATTAGCATTATTTTTTGTGGAACTAATCCAGTATTCTAGCATGAATTTGCAAATGCCCTGCGCATGAAAGATAGAAGCAGATCTTAACTATAGGGCACAGGTCCTGAGTCCTATAGTTAGAACAGTGAAGCTACACGTGGAATTTCAAGATTTGTTCTGAGGACATTCATGTTCCATCTCATTCTTGGTGGGCACTCTATAATGATAACTATCCCTACAAGATGTTTCATTGGACAGTGGATTTGTGTGGGTCATGTCCCCATCCCTTGCATCCAACTTAAGGGCATTATCTAATCTGAGGTAAATAATAGTTGGAATTTACCACTCCAAGAGCTCTGCCATGCACTATTTTTTAGAAAAATCTGGGATCAAGAACCAGGTTCAGGAACAGGTATCTGCCTACAACCATAAGGTTCTTGAGACAACCAGTAAAGCCTTAAAAAAAAGACACAAAGTGCTGGAATAACTCAGCGGGTCAGGCAGCATCCCTGGAAAACATGGATAGGTGACCCTTATTCAAACTCTACAAACTTAATCCTACCTCAGCAATGCAAAACTACAGGCCAACACCTGCATGGACTTGTTTTCTAATTATGTTTTGCACTCGTGTCTTGTTTTTCCACAGTGATATTTTTTTTACTGTCATGTGTAACGTATGTTTTGTGTGTTATCTGAGTCTATGTGCTGATGTGAACAAGATGTTTATTGTACCTGTACCTGACTTTAATTTTGCACATGACTATAAACTTGACTGATTTGACTTGGGATTCGTGTTACACAATTACATTGAGAAGGTCGGCGAGTTGTGATACAAAGGCGTTTAACATGTTGCACAACTTCAGAATTGGAAGGTCACTCCACTCCTCTGCATGTTTATGGATGGTACATATTGCCTTATTTGAATCTGCTGAACTCTGTCACCCAGTATCACCCTACTACTCTAATACGCAACACTTAATCCATGGCATTTTGCATTATATGCAAAATGAATTTCATGTGGTCATAAGTGATAGGAGTAGAATTAGGCCATTCGGCCCATCAAGTCTACTCCGCGATTCAATCGCAGCTGATCTGTCCCTCCTTACCCCATTCTCCTGCCCTCCCCATAACCTTTTCTCTTTTAATTGCATTTGTGACAATATATATCCATTGAACCATTGATGGCACAGTTCTACTTGTCTCTTCTTGGTAGGCAGCAAGCCACCCAACGTGTAGAAAGGAATAGTTGATGCTGGTTTACACAAGAGATAGACACAAAATGCTGGAGTAACTCAGTGGCAGCATCTCCGGAGAAAAGGCCCTTCTTTAGCCACCCTAACGTGTCGCTATCTTGCGCTTACTTGCAGCACCTTGTGGAAGGCCTAGACCCCAGCATAGTTGCCATTGGTTAATAGTGACCTTCATAACAAGCTAATTCTACACTACCTATCATTGCTGGAGTCAAATTGAGGCCTTGTGGAGCTTTGGTAGTTGGTTAGGCCATGACCCAGGCAGAAGCAACTATTAGAGCCGTTTAAATGTCTATGATCATGCTCGAGGTTTAAAAACTTTCAAAGATAATCAAAGGCCCAAAAGACATTGATACCGTTAAGCTTTTAAATGATTAAAAAACTTGAAATTAATTATAGCATGAGAAAATGCTCAGAATCAGTTCAATGTACTTAAGGATATTTTTCAACTCAATCAATTCAAAAAAAGGTAAATGATCTGAAGCTTGTATTTCTCTCTTGGAGCTGTTAATGTCCTAAGGAATACATGAGCTATTCTGGTATCTGTTCAACACCCAAATTTCGCAGTGCTGTGAAACTGCAGGAAGTTGCAAATCCAGTGCTGGCACCTGAGTGATAAAAGCAAGAATCCCTCAGAAAGTTTGGGTCCCTGTCCTAGTGCGTTTCCATTTGTCATTCTGATCTTGTCTGTACAAAAACTAATGCTCACTCCTGCCGTGTCCCCTTTTTTTGCAGAGAAGAATTTTGAGATTCTGCTCTCACATGTCGCGGGCTTGTTACATTTGGAAGCCATGTTTGGATGTTATTCCACCTAACTGACTTATTCCTAAAGCATAAAATTACTTTTGGACTCGGCTTGCCTCAATAACTGCAATCAATGTTTGATTTGCTTCAGGGTGAGCTTATTTGAACTGTACTTTTTTCTTGAAGGACACCACATAAGGCACAACCACAATTGTAAGCTAATTGGAAAAGGTGAGCAAGATGTGAATGCTATCAACATTTATTATATGATTCATTGCATTACATAGCATAATGGTTTTGGTATGATGCAGTGCGTTGGCTGGCATGTTGCAAGCAATACTACAGGAAAAATGATAGTTTGTTTAAATCGGCACTTTGAGCTTTATGCAATTCAGTTACAAGGCATTTTTTAGTGAGTATATTGGCTGTTTATTGATGGTGCATAAAATCTAGAATTTATTTTGCTTGGGGTCACCTATCTACAGGTGCAAATAAGGTTGTTCAAAATAGAAAAGGGAGAGGAGCAGATTACTTCAAACTTTTGATTACTTTAACGTACACTCTGTTTGCCTACAGTTACTTGTGATTTGGGAAAATACCCATGTCTAATTTAGAACAGATGGAAATGGCAGGCTGTTGTCACATACTCATCAAATACACCTTATTACTGCCAGAATCCATGGTTAGGGACTCTGGAGAAATGACAAAAAAAAATACTATTTCAAGAGTTCAGCAGTTAGATTTCTAGAATTTGTGGGAGGTTTATATATTCATTTCTATTTTTATGTTGTTGCTGCCTAATGATGTCATATCAGCTTACATATCTCTCTGTGGGTTGCTGTTTTACTTTTCATTCTTCGTTATAGAAAGCCACATTAGCATATGTTACTTATAATTTTTGAAAGAATGAGGAGTGATGGTGGGGCACTTAACTATCTAGAGAACTTTTCACCCACTCACTAATACCTTGCATCAGAAATACCGGAGGAAATGCACCCATTGCTAATGTCCATAACCAAATGCAGTGGAAAGTTTGCTTTGCAAATCAAGTGGCATCTGCAACTTGAATAGGGGCTATCCCAGCGTAAAAGGGTGAGGAGGTTTTTCCATACTCGAGTTCTAATGAAGTTCCAAAGGATCCTGCACCTGTGGCAATGGGCCAAAGGAGATGTACATTCATTCTACCTGCTGAATAATGACATTTGCAGCTGTCCAAACTGCAGACTCGCCTTCATAAGTTCATTAGCTGATAAGTTGTAAGAGCAGAATTATGCCATTCGGCCCATCAAATCTACTGAACTATCTTTCTCTCTCAACCCCATTCTCCTGCCTTCTCCCCATAACCCTTGACACCCTTACTAATCAGGAACCTATCAATCTCTACCTTAAAAATATCCATTGACTTGGCCTCCACAGCCTTCTGTGGCCAAGTATATTCCATTAGTTTGTACTACCAGTGGCCACCAGATCTGAAATACCATTTTGTAAGCTTATTCTGCAGAAATACTCACAATGTCTTAAATGACGTCATTGCCAAAGAAATACTTTTGAAGTATACATAAACAAGAATGCAAAATATTCAGAACATAGAATGTACTCGTATAGTCAGTAAAATGTATAGTTCGTAAAACATTTTTCAGAAATTCTCCTCACCATTTGTGAGATATATTCGAATGGGATGGAAGTCTGTCTACTTATGTGAATAGGTGGGGTTCCAATAATACTTAGAGCTTGATACCCACAATGGCCTGAGTGATAGAGTTCACATCCACCGCACTCTTTACTCACTCCACCATTGACATACAGTGGCTGAATTAAAACCATTTACAAAGACATTACAGTCCACTCCAACTGCACCCCTTAATCCTAGAACCACTGTAACAGAGGACGAGAGCTACAGTGGCAGGGGAACACTGTCACAATGATGTGCATGGTTCTTCATCAGGATCAGTTCATGCTACTGCCTCATGGACCAGCGATCCAGTTTGATCCTGACCTCAGATGCTATCTGTGTTGAATCTGTGTGTTTTTACTGTGGCCACATAGGCTTCCGCCAGGTGCTTCTGTTTCCTCCCATATTCTAAAAACATGCTGGAAGATTAATTAGCAATTTGAAATTACCACTTATTGTAGGTTAATTACAAAAAGAAATCCAGAGGGGAATTGCTGTGTACATGTGAGAGAGAATAAGTTGCAGGGTGGAGGGGAATAGGACTAGTGAGGCTACACACTAAAAGACCACAATCTATGGTCTGATGAGCCATATGGACTCCTGCATCATTGTACAAAAAAATACGTGCCTCTCACTGCCCATTCCCATCCCCTCCGACATTACCACCATCTCTACCAAGTGAACCATCTCATTAGGTTCATGAGGTTAATTCCCGGGATGGTGGGACTGTCGTATGTTGAAAGAATGGAGCAACTGGGCTTATATACACTGGAATTTAGAAGGATGAGAGGGAATCTTATTGAAACATATAAGATTATTAAGGGATTGGACAGGCTAGAGGCAGGAAACATGTTCCCGATGTTGGGGGAGTCCAGAACTAGGGGCCACAGTTTAAGAATAAGGGGTAGGCCATCCAGAACAGAGATGAGAAAAAACTTTTTCACTCGGAGAGTTGTGAATCTGTGGAATTCTCTGCCTCAGAAGGCAGTGGAGGCCAATTCTCGGGATGCTTTCAAGAGAGAGCTAGATAGAGTTCTTAAAGATAGCGGAGACAAGGGATATGGGGAGAAGGCAGGAACAAGGTACTGATTGTAGATGATCAGCCATGATCACAGTGAATGGCGGTGCTGGCTCAAAGGGCCGAATGGCCTACTGCACCTATTGTCTATTGTCTAATTTTGACTGTCCCACTCCATATTTCTTTAAATTGTCTTTTAAAGATATGACTAGTCTGTCGAGATATTGTTGGTTGTTGACAGCATGCTCTTCCAGCTGCAGAGAATACATATTACAGTATGGAATTGGTCACTTGAGACATTATGCTTTGCAAGTGGATTTTTGTAAATGGCTTTCAAGTCGCTTCAAAGATACTGCCAGACTTGCGGAAATCTTTATCAAATGACATAGGGATTGAAGCTGATGCATGCTTGACAAAAATTCACATTCATCTTATGGATGTTGATCTGGGATTAGTTATACGAGTAAAATTAGTGATTATTCCTATTGTTACTTTTCATGCAAAGAGATAGAGTTACAGAGCTGTTCAGCCCAACTTGCCCACACCGGCCAATATGTCCCATGTACACTAGCCTCACCTGCCTGCATTTGGCCCATATTCCTCTGAACCTCTGAGGAGATGTGAGACACAATTCTGTAATATTCGGTATATTCCAAGGCTTTTTAAAACAATATATCATACTTTACATTCAGAGGTTGAAAATGTATTCTACATTCAGAGGTGTATGGGCCTGCTTTTGAAGATGGTCCTGAGGAAATTTAACAGCATAACTTAAACACATAGCATGGTGTCTAAATGGCTTTCCATTGGCATTATTATAGTTCAAGAAAGAGTCGCTAAAAGCAAATGGTAAGGATATGCAAATAGTATTAGGGATAGTATTTGTAACTACACCTATTAGTCTGAAAATTAATTTTACTTTACTAATTATAGAATGTGTGCAGTTTGTTGAGGACATGTTCCTATACACCATTTAATAATTACATGTCATTCCCCTTCGACCAGACATCTGTACGTATACTAGTACTTTAAGAATCTCAAATAGAATACTAGCAACTGCACACAATGCACTTCACGACAAAAGCATGGCTCTTCAAGTATTATTTTGACCAGCACTCATACAAATGTACTACATGTAATTTGACATGCATTATATTAACATTTCACTATATTTTGCCAAGCTTTACAGCAGCTTTCTTTCATCGTTGTCTGTGTATTTGCTCCCTATCATCTTGCACTGCTCAAAAAAAAAATCACACTGATGTGTCATATGGTCTACTACTGATTCGTGACTTTAATCAGGTAATATCCAAATAGTTGCAACCTGGTTGCTAGGCAGCAAAGATCATTCAACTGCATTGCATTTCCTGAGTGCTCAACTCCGGCAATTGATGTGTGCTGTTCAGCATGCGAGATGTTATATGAACCATCATTGGTTGATGGTGAAATGACCCACTAGTATTTCAACTATTCATTGTTTTGCTGTTTCACCAAGATTTTTTTTCTCTCACGCTTCCTTGTTACCACACCTCTTCTCCTCCCCCCACCTCCCCCTCAACCCGGAGATTTGAAGGACCTTTGCTAGAAGAGAGTTGAAAAGTTTTTAATTCCTGTGTCGTACTTTAAAATAAAAATCTACGTGCATATACAGTAAATGTAAATTTTTCAGCGGGTTATTTGTATGTGGCTGGACTACCCTTGCTGTGCCCGCTCTTGCCTTTTAAAGTTCACGGATCCAGAAGCCAGCAAGCAGTGAGTCATTTGAAGTTGCAATCCAAGTGGGTTTCATTTTGCTTTTCTTTCCCAGTCGGGGAAGTTGAAGCTGATTTATAAATGCACTTAACGCTGTACTGTCTGGAGTCACCAGACTACGTACAGGGATGTGAAAATAGAAAGAAAAAGCTGCAAATGCTGGAAATTGTACAAGGTATGCTGGAAAATGTACAAAATCATGAGAGGAATAGATCGAGTAGATGCAGAGAGTCTCTTGCCCAGAATAGTAGAATCAAGAAGCAGAGGACATAGATTTAAGGTGAGGGGGGAAAGATTTAATAGGGACCTGAGGGGTAAGTTTTTTACACAAAGGGTGGTGGGTGTATGGAATGAGCTACCAGAGGAGTTAGTTGAGGCAGGGACTATTGCAATGTTTAAGAAACATTTAAACAGGTACATGGATAGGATGGGTTTAGAGGGATATGAGCCAAACACAGGCAGGTGGGATTAGTGTAAATGGGACATGTCGGTTGGTGTGGGCACGTTGCTCCGAAGGGCTTGTTTCCACGCTGTATGACTATTTAAATAAAAAATGCTGGAAATAATGAACAGGTCAAGCCACATATGACCAATTGTCACAGTTCTGCAGTGTAACGAAGTAACTAATGTTTCAGGTCAAAGACCCTTTGTCAGAATTGGGAAGGTGATAAAAGAAGCTTGTTCACATGGGGATAGGGGGTGGGGGAGGGAGTTGGATGTCTCTCATATGGTAAAACCAGAGTGGCCATGGGAATAAGGTATAAACAAGGTCATGTGGTCATGAGTGAATGGGAACAATTAGAGAATGAAAACATGGACAAAAGACCATAGATGCAACAATGTGGGAGTTTGGAAGCGCAGAGCAGAAAGGCATGCCCAGCAGATCAGCATGGGCATGTGCCCCACGTCCAAAGGGTGAAAAAAGTGAGAAACCTGACGTGCTTGAAGAATATGGCAGACCAGACTCCAAATGGAAAGACTTGACTCTCTCTACACTTCATGCTGTCTTGGGAAAACCAGGGGCTATCAGACTCTTGAACAGACCTCTAACAAGCTGAGGATGTATTCCCGATCCCGTCCCCACCCCCCCATTCTAGTTTATTGCGGCCATTGGGCTCTATCTTTCAATGCTAGAGAGATTTTCTGAAGACCCTTAGATATTAGATATGGATTTGCTGTCTCAGTATGGCACCATCTCATCTGGACAAGTGCTAAAGCAAATCAGGGATTTATTCAGGATTCCTACCGCAGCATTTGTATACACATTTGGTATTATGCAAAACAGATATATTGCTGACGTAGACCTTTTATCTTAAGCTGTAATTGAATTAAGAATAAAAAAAGGTCGGATCATCTTTGAGTTCTGGTGAAGATGCAGTGGAATGACCAATTGTCACAGTTCTGCAGTGTAACGAAGTGACTATGCAGTTACTCTGAACACAATGGGTGAATGATGAACAATAGTCACTAGTGTTTTATTTGTCACATATGCAACTGCACAGTGAAATTCTTTTTGCATATATTACACATGCGGGCGTCACCATTTTAGGCACCATTATTCGAAGTCCGGTCGGCCCGCGGGCTCGCTGTACTGGAGCAGTTCCCACAAACTGTCATCCCTCTCCTTGTCCGGCCATCTTTGTGTCCCAGGGGTGCCTCCTGCAGCCTACCTGAAGGGGCTGGAGGCATTACCCTGGTTCACTCTCCTACTGGCCCTTGCTCCTCATGACCTACTTCTCCAGCTCCCTCCCGGTTACACCATCTGCTAATCCTTCAGGTGGGTTCCCAGTTCCGCCAAAGACCGCGGCAGGCGAGTACTTCTCCAATGTTGGTCCGCGATGGGCGAGTCGGGCCTGCTTGCCGGTAGCGTCCCGACCCGCTGCTTGCCAGGAGTGTCCTGGCCCGCAGCGGCACCAGTATCCCCTGCCTAAGCCTCAGGGATTGTCTGTACAGCTGATAGGGGCAAAGTTTTTTCTTTTTAACCAAGCTTGATTTGTTGTATGTATATTTCCACCTCCGTACAAACCAGTCGAGCCAAAGCTTGTACGCGTACACAAATTAATGCCAGGAGCCACAATTGGCCCAAGGATCTCCCAGTCTCTTATGGACCTGGTGCCAGTGGCCATTCCTCACTACGTTTGTAATTAAGACAATACATTGATTGCCTTTGCAATTGAAAAAGTGCACCTCTATGTCTTTTGAAGAGATTTTCCAGTGGCTTCATAGGCACAATATCAAATTGAATTGGAACAAAGGTACTTTCTTACAAAGAGAGGTTTCAAGACTCAAATATGGATGAAATTCAACTGCAGTCTATCAGAGAGAAGATGGCAAAAATACGTAACACCCATAGAATGAACTGAACACTAATTATGTACCTGATTTTGCTACAACATTAACACCTCTCTAGTGTACCAAGCATGGATGAATCTCAGCATTGGAATAAGGAGTGATATTAATGAATGGCGAGCTTTGGTTGTGAGTCATTCCTGGTCCACTGGGACATTAAAAGGACACAGGGACTTTACTGTAATGCTTTTAGTTTTTGTGCTAGAAATCTCATCACTCATTTTATGTGCATGAGTCACGAGTGTTTGGAGCTTGTGCCTGGTAATCAAAAAAATTGCAACTGCTGGAAATTGGCTGTTGAATATTTGCTTTGTGCTTGTGAACGTAAAGTGAGAAGAATAATGTACAGATTAAAAAGGGGGCATTGCTATCATCTTTGATATTATTTAGAGTCATGGAGTAATACAGTGTGGAAAAAGGCCTTTATCGCCTAAACCTGTCCTATCCATGTACCTGTCTAACTGCTTCTTAAACGTTATGATAGTACCTGCCTCATCTACCTCCTCCGGCAGCTTGTTCCAGATACCCACCACCCTTTGTGTGAAAAAGTTACCCCTCAGATTCTAATAAAATCTTTCCCCCTTCACCTTAAACCAATGTCCTCTGGTCCTCGATTCCCCTACTTGTATTCACAAATTCCGACCAGGGCAGCCCTTCACGTTTGTAACAGACAATAAATATCTGCTAGAAACTCCAGATGCTGAGGCACAGAGTGCTGGAGTAACACAGCGGATCAGGCAGCATCTCTGGAGAACATGGATAGGTGACATTTTAGGTTGGGACCCTTCTTCAGACTGATTGCACGGGGAAAAAAGCTGGAAGAGGGGAGGAGCAGGACAAAGCCTGGCAGGTAATAGGGTGATGTTGTCGAGGAGGAAAGATCAGAGTAGGGTATATGAGGAAGAAGGGGGAGGGGGGGTATGTATTGACCTAAAATTGGAGAATTCAATGTTCATATTTTTTCCTCCCCTAACCCCTCCCCTGTGCTGCACTGTCCTCACAAGTATTTGTCCCCTCCCCCTCCACCTACATTCTGCCCTCTAGCTTCACAATTTGCAACTCTTCAATCCTTTTGTCTTTTCATCACTGACCTTTGTCCAACCATCTGCCTGTCATACCATTCTCTTCACCTGCTTCAAACTATTACCACTCATACTTTGTTCTGCCCCTCCTCACTTCCAGCTCTTCTCTCACCCTCCCACAATCAGTCTGAAGAAGGGCCCCAACCTGAAACGTCATCTATCCACAATGCCTGACCTGCTGAGTTACTCCCACACTTTGTATCTTCCTTTGTGAACCAGCATCTGCAGTTCCTTGTTTCTATAATAAACACCTGCTGGTCATTTTTGGTTTGCAGTTAATCATTCTCGCAGTGGAGATTCAAAAGATAGGCTGTGTTATTGCCTCAGCATGACAATAATCGGATTATCACACTGCAAAGCAGTATATCACTGCAGATGCCCACACAATGCACCTGTACAAAGAGAGCACAATTAATCCTAAAGAAGCTGTTTTCCAAATATAACTTCCCAGTTGCAGCTGAAGAAATCACAAGGGTCTGCGGAAAACATATTGTTCTGAAGCAGGTCTATGAATAAGCCGTGACCTGATTGCAGTGAATTTGATGCCAGAATCACTATGGACCTCGGTAGACATGGATTGTCTACAAATCAAAGATGTGTTAACTGGGCACACTGAATTGTTATTCATGGAGCCCTTCAAGGATAAGTCTTAAGTTAGCTCTGTACCTGTCTTCTTAGCATGGTGTCGATGAAGACGGTGGAATGTGCGTTTGTTTGCTGACCTGAACTAGGTGAATATATTTGATGCCAGAGTTAACATGCATTCAATTTGTCCATCCTTGGACCGTTCCAATTCAGCCATGGAAGTGACCAGCAAAACTGTACCAAAGGGCCAATGTTCACTGTTGACATAACCATCAAATTTGTCAACTTCCGTTCCAAGTGATTGGAAATATGGAAAAGTGGCAAATGGGATCCTTTAGCATGACCAAATGTATGACTGACCAATTAAAGTGAATTGCCATGACCCATGAATTGCTGGAAGCAGTGAGCTAAAAGTACAAATAAATGCAATTGAACACATTTGGAATCGGTGGATATAATGATTTGGAAAACATCAGATAATTTAGATGGAATCAAATATAGAAATGTTTAGGATGGATCTGCAGATGCTGGTTTACACCGAAGATAGGCACAAAAAGCTGGAGTAACCCAGCGGGTCAGGCTGCATCTCTGGAGGAAAGGAATAGGTAATGATTCAGGTCGAAACCCTTCAGGTCGAGAGTCAGGGGAGAGGGAAACTAGAGGTATGAAAAAGTTCAGCACAAATCAGAGCCGGCACCGATGTCAAGGAAAGATAGAGCCCACAATGGTCCATTGTTGGCTGTGGAAGAGGTGCTAACAAAGGGATGTATGGATGCGAACAGTGGGACTGGCAGGAAGACTAGTTTGGGGCAAGGGGGGAGAGAGAGGGAAAGCAGGGGTTACTTGAAATTAGAGAAATCAATATTCATACCACTGGGTTGTAAGCCGCTCAATCGAAATATGAAATGTTTGTCTTTTATTCATTCAAGAGATGCGGGCTGTGCAGATTGAGCCAGCATTCAATTGCCCTTCCCTACAAGGCCTTGAGAAGGTTGCCATGAATTGCCTTCTTGAACTGCCATAGTCCTCTACATGTGGATATATCCACAATGTTGTTAGGGAGGGGTGTTTCCATTCGGGATGGTGTGTGGCTTGGGGGGGGGGGGGGGGGGGGCATCTTCCTGCTGGTGGAGTTCCCATGCTTTTGCTGCCATTATCCATCTAGCTGGCAGAGGTTGTACGATTGAAAGGTGTCTGTTGAGGAATCTTGCTGAGTTGCTGCAGCGCATCCTGTAGACAGTGCAAACTGCTGGTCCTCTGCATCAGTGGTGGAGTGAGTGAATGATTGTAGATGGAGTGCTTATCAACCAAGCTGAAATATCGAAGAGCTGACGGGTGTCAAGCTTCCTCGGTGTTGCTGAAGCTGCAGGCAAGAGGAACATTTTCCGCCAAACACATGGCTTGATGCTTGGAGATGGTGGACAGGCTTTGGGAAGTTAGTAGGCGAGTTATTTGAAGCTGGATCCCTAGCCTCTGACCTACTCTTGTAGCCTCTTATGTACAGTAGATGGCCATCCCAGCTTAGTTTCTGGTTACTGGTAACCTCAAAGACATTGGGAGGATTCATGGATGGTAAAGCTATTGAATGTCAGGGGATGATGGGTGCATTTTCTCTTCTTGGATATTATCTTTGCCTCAGAATATGTTTGTAATTCTATGTTTCTCCAGCAAGGGGTGCAAGTGAGCTTACCAACAGACAGTAACTGGTAGAAACTGGATACCATTTTTTCAGTCATTTTATTACTTTTTAAGTGGGGCCACTAACAGGTAATCTTCAATGTGAAGGCCGTTAACACTTTAACTGTCAAATTAATACATTATTTACTATTCCTTTAATCTTGGTTGGCATCGATGAGTTGGACCGAGGGGCCTGTTTCCGTGCTGCATAACTCTATTTAATGTTGTATTGCCACTTTTGTATTTAAAAAAAAAATCCCGCTTCCCCCCCCATTTGGCGCCTGCCCTTTGCATGATATATCTCTCTCTCATCATCCATATTGCCATCTTCATTTCCATCCTCATTTTCAGTTCTCTCTTATTCTGCTTCTCTGATTTTTTTGCTTTTCCACTCTTCTGTTCCTGTATCTTGCTTTGTCACTGATTTTGATCGCCTAAACCTTCACTCTCCCTCAGTTAATAATTTCTCTCTTCGTTGATATTATTCGAACACTGATGGAAGTTATTGATAATATCGGCAAAAAACACCAATGCTCTTGAGGAGATTTTGGAAATGGCAGCAGGTAATGAATGCTGCTGTGCTTGTGTGTGAGTTCCCTATATATGTAGACAATAGGGACTCTGGAATCTGGAGCAAAAGACAAACTGCTGGAGAGACTCAGTGGGTCAAGCAGCATCTGTGGAGACAGAGGGATAGTCAACATTTTGGTTCAAGACACTACATCAGGACTGAGTGTGCAGAGTGGAGATAGCCAATACAAAGATGGAACCATGTGGAGGGGGCGGGAAAGAGTAAAGGATTGGAGCTCTGCCATTGTTGTACCATTATTTTAAAAATAGGAAGAGATAGGCTAATTACTGTCCAATTAATTTAACTCCCATAGAGGGTAAATTATTAGAATTTGTTCCGATGGCTTGTATGATCATCATTAATTTATTGAGCGGTAACAAGGCTGGCAG
Organism: Rhinoraja longicauda; assembly: GCF_053455715.1. Taxonomy (NCBI): domain Eukaryota; kingdom Metazoa; phylum Chordata; class Chondrichthyes; order Rajiformes; family Arhynchobatidae; genus Rhinoraja; species Rhinoraja longicauda. Next base: position 38,329,529 of record NC_135967.1, on the reverse strand, counting down.
TACGTTTAAAGAAGTCTGCTTGAATGATGGCAAGGATTCGGGCAAGGTCCCACTCGGCTGTTTGGTCAAGAATAGTAAAAGTCCATGGGATCTTAGAGAGAATGGCAAGTTGGTTCATTGGTAGGAAGGAAAGGTTGAGAGGTGTGTAGACTTGGATTTAAATTTAGGAACCACGATAAAGAAGATTTCAGATAATGTAAATGTGGCCATGTTGTTGACAGTGAGGAGGAGAAGAGTAGAAGGGTGGGTCCAGTGGAGGTGGGGTGCAGGGGCTTTGTAGCCAGTTCCACCGCAAGGCTCCTGAGGGAAGTGGGAGTCAGAGGGCAGGCCCAAAGGAGGGCAATCAAAGAACTTGCCAATGCCGCCGAACGGAGCAGTCACTGGCTGTGGCTGAAAAGAAGAGATGCTGTCTGGGCTGCCACGTGACCATCTAAAGGTTAACCATAAGGCACACACCCAGGTCTGATCACCCTGCGGTGGGCCTGCCTCGACTGAGGGTGTCTTGTGATAAAAGGCCGAAACACCCAGTGACGTTGAGGTACACAACTGAAGACGTGTCTGAATGGTAGCACCTAGTGGTCATCCCCAAGAACAACACCAGTCAAATGTAGTGCAAACTCTAGGGATTGTAACATCCAGTCCTACTAATCAATCTAGACTGCGGGATGGTGCAGTAGTTATGATTAGTTGGACAGTAAAGTGGCAAATGGAATACAATGCAGAAAAGTGAGCATATGCAACATTTGAGATTGTACGGGAAGCTAGGCAATATACAATAAATAGAAAGATATTTTTTTAGATTTTTAAATTTAGAGATACAGCGCGGAAACAGGCCCTTTGGCCCACCGGGTCCGCGCCGCCCAGCGATCCCTGCGCATTAACACTATCCTACACACACTAGGGACAATTTTTACAGCCAATTAACCTACATACCTGTACGTCTTTGGAGTGTGGGAGGAAACCAAAGATCTCGGAGAAAACCCACGCAGGTCACGGGGAGAACGTACAAACTCCGTACAGACGGCGCCCATAGTCAGGATCGAACCTGAGTCTCCGGCGCTGCATTCGCTGTAAGGCAGCAACTCTACTGCTGCGCCACCATGCCGCCCATATTGAGCAATGTGAAAGAAAAAAAGGCCTCAGTTAATGGTAGTCAATCATTAAAGATAGTGGACAAGTCAAAGAATGCTTAAAATATATGGAATGCCTCATTTTATTAGCTCAGGTGTAGAATATGCAAACAGGACTCTTATTCTAGATTAACACACAGTTTGAGTACTGCATACACATTGAGGGTAATTCACAAGGAAGTTGTTAGGACGGGGACATTTTAGCCAGGAAAAAAAAAGGTAGGGTGGAATAGTTTCTTACAAAAGGAGACTGAGGGGAGATTTGATTGAGGAATATAAACTCATGACATTCAGAAAAGCACATTGGAAAAGACCTGATTTCTTTAACAATGGGGCCAGAAACCAGGGTGAAGCATTAAGAGAAAATGAGGGGAAAAAAATGATATTTCATGCATGAAAGAATCAAATACTAGAGGACATTGCTTTACAGTGAGAGAGGCAAAGTTTAAAGATGTGCGAGGCAAGTTTTTTTGCACAGGGGGTGATGAGTGCCTGGAGGTGCTGTCGGGGGCGGTGGTGGAGGAAGATAAGATAATGGCATTTAAGAGACTTTTGGTCAGGCTCCTGGATATGCAGGGGTCGGAGGGGTATGGATTATGTGCAGGCAGATAGGAATTGGTCTTGGCATCATGTTTGGCGCATACATTGTGGGCCAAAAAGCCTGTTCCTGTGCTGTACTGTTTCATGAAGTGGAGCATGTCTAAAATTAATGCTAGAGACTGGAACTCCAATCATATTTAAACAGCACGTGAAAGGACAAACATGCGGCGGCCCGAAGAAAGCGCTGTCGCCAGGGGCTACGACAATAGAGCCGTAGCAGCAGAACATGCGGTGGGTGAAGGAGCACTTGTGCACCTTGCGAGTCAGGAGTGGGGGCGGAAACCAGGGCACTAAACGGCCGGGGTGGCGGCTGGAGCCGGGATGGGTCAGCAGGTCATTCCATTCACATTTAGTTTACATTTTATATTTGTTTTATTTAAGTTTCTGCCACTCCCTGGTGCTTTAGAGACACGGGGGGGGGGGGGGGGGGGGGGTGTCCTTTAGCGGGCCAGGGGTGTATTGTTTCATTATCACGTGGCCTTTGTTGGTCCAGTAAAACATAATCCAGAACGAGGGTGCTGTAAAATCGTTGTTCAACCTGTATTGACTATGTTTTATATGTACGCACTTGCTTTTAGTGATTTCCATACCAGAACAGGTTGTTCCAATCATTGCCCCGTGAGAACAGCCACTTTGATTGCATGGAAGATGAGTTACATCATGTGTCCTTGGCATGAAGTCTGAGCATATTTTGTCGCCATGACAACACAAAATACAGCTGCACAGTCTAATCCCACTTTCCTTTGTAATGTAAATGACAGCACTGCAAGTGCTCACCCAAATGCAGTGTTTTTGGCCCTGCCCGCACCTTTTCAAGCAGTGAGTTGTAGACCTTGCACCACTCTGGGGTGGAACACCAGAGAGTTGGGAATCTGTGGAATTCTCTGCCGCAGAAGGCAGTGGAGGCCAATTCACTGGATGTATTCGAGAGAATTAGATATAGCTCTTAGGGCTAACAGAATCAGGGGATATGGGGAGAAAGCAGGAACGGGGTACTGAATTTGGATGATCAGCCATGATCATATTGAATGGCGGTGCTGACTCGAAGGGCTGAATGGCCTACTCCTGCACCTATTTTCTATGTTCTATGAAAGCTACTCCTCAGCTCCCTATTAATTCTTTAACTAATTCTATTCTACTATTCTTAAACCACAGGTATTACACTTTTGTACAATTATGATTGTGTTTACGTATAGTATGATTTTATTGAATTGTGTGCAGAACTTCACTGTATCTAGGAATATGCGACAATAAAGTACCATTGAACCATTAATTCTTTAAAATCATTGACTCCCAAAGTTTTCTAAGGGAACTGAATAGTTTTAACCGCTCCATCAGGATCCTTAACAATTATAAATTACTACTTTATTTAATATTGTGTATATAATTACATACATATAATTCTATACACAATTTTAAATGATGTAATCAGCATTTTTAAGGGACAAAATAGGGAAATACATCCCTTAAAAATATTAAAAATCATCATTAGTGTTGAAGAAATAGTTATAATCGGACACAGGACTAATTCAATTGTTCAGCCTTGGGTTTCTGACTTGCAATTGTATCTTGGTCCTATGATTAGATTCTCGTCTTATGATTCATTAATGGGCATTCCCTTTGTCATTTCCCCACGGTGATATCATATTCCAAATGGGTGAATTCACAAATGCTAATGAAAATTTATGGTTCAGTTCCAATGTTTTGAATTCCAGCCACTAATTACATCTGCAGATTGCATGGATAAGTCAGCTGTACCAGGGTTTATTGCTGGTGATTAATGCAGTGTGGTTGCTAGGCCTGTTTAATCTTACGTAGCCAACAGGCTGAGAAGTACTTAATCTTATGGGTTAGGCATTATGCCATACTTATAATTAAGTTTAGTGATCTTGTGAATTTCTATATTTACCACATATACATATCATAGTTTTGCTATCAATGTTTTACAGAACGTACCTGAAATAGTGGAAGAACTGATTTAGGCAATAAAAAAATATACTTGGATGCATATTGTGTAGGAAGGAACTGCAGATGCTGGTTTAGACCGAAGATAGACACAAAATGCTGGAGTGGCTCAGCGGGACAGGCAGCATCTCTGGTGAGAAGGAATGGGTGACGTTTCTGGTCAAGACTCTTCTTCAGACTAGTCAGGGGAAAGGAAAACGACAGAAATAGACAGTGATGTCGAGAGATATAGAACAAATGAATGAAAGATATTCAAAAAAGTAACGATGATAAAGGAAACAGGCCATTGTCAGCTGTTTGCTAAGTGAGAACGGAAACGGTGCGAGTGGGGTGGGGTGGGGGAGGGATGGAGAGAGAGGTAGTGCAGGGGTTTTTTGAAGTTCGAGAAATCAATATTCATACCACTGTAAGCTGCCCAAGCAAAATATGAGATGCTATTATGTTGTTTAACTGTTCCGATGGACTTAGTATGAAATGCTCTAATCAATGTTATCTATACTTAACATCACCGGAATGCAAGGTACAAAGCTGTATAAATGGTGTAAGAAAATAACTGCAGAATCTGGTACAAATCTAAGGTATTTATTCACAAATTGCTGGAGTAACTCAGCAGGTCAGGCAGCATCTCAGGAGAGAAGGAATGGGTGATGTTTCGGGTCGAGACCCTTCTTCAGACTGATGTCAGGGGGGCAGGACAAAGGAAGGATATAGGTGGAGACAGGAAGATAGAGGGAGAACTGGGAAGGGGGAGGGGAAGAGAGGGACAGAGGAACTATCTAATGTTGGAGAACTCAATGTTCATACCGCTGGGCTGCAAGCTGCCCAAGCGAAATATGAGGTGCTGTTCCTCCAATTTCCGGTGGGCCTCACTATGGCACTGGAGGAGGCCCATGACAAAAAGGTCAGACTGGGAGTGGGAGGAGGAGTTGAAGTGCTCAGCCACCGGGAGATCAGGTTGGTTAAGGCGGACTGAGCGAAGGTGTTGAGGGAAACGATCGCCGAGCCTGTGTTTGGTTTCGCCGATGTAAAGAAGTTGACATCTAGATAAATCTGTATCCGTATAAATGGAATCTGAGGTTTGATGTTAACATTGATGGAGTACTACATTGTTCAAGTTGCTGCTTTTTAGATGAGATCCTACCAAGTCTCGCTGATGGATGTAAAAGACTATTTTTGAAGAGCAGGGTGTTAATATATGGCCAATATGTATCCCCAATCAATGTGAATGAAAACAAATTGTGTGGCCATTACCACATTGCCGCTTATGAGAGACAAATTGTTTGGTCCTCTTCCATCATGATAACATTGACCACATTCGGAAAAATGCTGAGTAGCTTGTAAAATGCTTTACATTTCTGAGTGGAACAATGGGGCAACTATTACTAGTTGCTGCCTCACAACAGCAGAGACATACATTCAGTTCTGACCTTGTGTTCTATCTCTGTGGAGTTTGCATGTTCTCCCTGTGGCTGTGTGGATTTCTTCTAGTTTCATTCCACATCCCAAAGCCCTGCTGGTTGTTAGGTTAATTGGTCACTGTAAATTGTCCTTCATGTAGAGTTGCATAGTAGAATCGAGAGAGAGTTGATGAGAATGTAAGGAGAATAACAAAATAGGATTATTGTAGGATTACTTGAAATAGTGTATATTAGTGGTTGATGGGCAATGCGGGCTCTTTGGGCAGAAGGTACTTTTTCTTTATCTTTGTCTTAGAATGACTGTCAGGGGTAGTATAACTTGTTTTTTAAAATTATTTCTTTACGCTGTGACAAAGGCTGACATCTCTTAAATTGACGTAGACTGCAAGTAAGAGGAAATCATGGAATCTTTGTTGTGAATATAGAGAACTTTGGAAACATTTGGGCATCTATGCATTTAAAGTCATGGAGAGTGGTGCGGGAGGGTGAGGAGGGGTATATCTATTAAGGGTCAAGGTTCCTTGTGAAGCCAGGACAAAGGCATCCTATTGAATTTAATAATTATATTGTTCTGTTTTCATTTGCTTGAATAAAAGTCTAGTTGTGGGTCGGGAGAGAGGGATTTTGCCTTTTCCAATTGTTGTAGTAACATAGAAAATAGGTGCAGGAGTAGGCCTTTCGGCCCTTCAAACCAGCACAGCCATTCAATATGATCATGGCTGATCATCCAGAATCAGTACCCCTGTTCCTGCTTTCTCCCCATATCCCTTGATTCCATTAGGCCAAAAAGCTATATCTAACTCTCTCTTAAATACATCCAGTGAATTGGCCTCCACTACCTTCTGTGGCAGAGAATTCCACAGATTCACAACTCTGGCTGAGAAAGTTTTTCCTCATCTCAGTCCTAAATTCCTCAGTCCCCTTATTCTTAAACTGTGACACCTGATCCTGAACTCCTACATCGGGAACATTTTTTCTGCATCTAGCCTGTCCTATCCCTCAAGAATTGTATAGGTTTTGATAAGATCCCCTTTCATCCTTCTAAATTCCAGTGAATATAATCCCAGTTGATCCATTCTTTCATCATATGTCATTATAGCCTACAAAAGGACAAGCATCGCTGTGGGGGTGAGAATGTGAAAAGTAATAGATTGATGGGGTGGGAAGCGAATTCCTGGTCTTCATGAAGAAAGACTAAGAGGGGACTGTGAATAGCAAAGGTAGACAATAGACAATAGACGATAGGTGCAGGAGGAGGCCATTCGGCCCTTCGAGCCAGCACCGCCATTCAATGTGATCATGGCTGATCATTCTCAATCAGTACCCCGTTCCTGCTTTCTCCCCATACCCCCTGACTCCGCTATCCTTAAGAGCTCTATCTAGCTCTCTCTTGAATGTATGAGTGTTTGGTGAGAAGAGAGTGCAATTCTAATTGCCAAAGGGTAGAGACCACATTGGATAAAGTGAAAGGAAAAAGAAATCATGAATGGTAGAGGAGGGGGAGAGAGACTTGGGTTTGTGGAGGACGTCAGGGCATGACTGATGGTAACAACGAGACAGAGGTACCGGAACCAGGGTGGCACTGTGGCGCAGCGGTAGACTTATTGTCTTGCAGGGTCAGAGACCCGGGTTCAATCCTGACAACGGGTGCTGTCTGTACGGAGTTTGTACCATCTCTCTGTGACCGCATGGGTTTTCTCCGGGTCCTCAGGTTTCCTCCCACATTCCAAAGACGTGCAGGTTTATAGATTAATTGACTTCTCTAAATTGTCCCGCGTTTGTAGGATCGAACTAGTTTAAGGGGTGATTGTTGGTCGGTGTGGATTTGGTGGGCCGAAGGGCCAATTTCCACACTATATCTCTAAACTAAACCCAAGCAATGGAGGAGTGAGGGACCACTATCAAAATGGATTCAAAGACTGAGAGTTGAGTACGTGTGATCATTTGTGATTATAGTCAGTTGGTGGAGGGAGGGAAATAGTAATTGGTGGGGATAAGAAAGAGAATTCAGTGACTGTGTGGTAAAGGCTTCCTTTAGCAGTCAGGGCAGTACTGAACAAGGCATTTACCTTCTGAAACTAGCAACTTCCACCCCTCGAAGGTAGACACACAAAGCTGGAGTAACTCAGCGGGTCATGCAGCATCTCGGGAGAGAAGGAATGGGTGACGTTTCTGGTCGCGTCACTTTTTCAGACTGATGTCGGGAGGGTGCGGGACAAAGATTGCGTGTCTACCTTCGATTTTAATCAGCATCTGCAGTTTTTCTCTACGCAACTTCCACCTCTCGTTTGCTGTCCCAGCCGTTGTGCAACCCATGCAACCTCTGGCACTCCCAGAGGACTATTAGGTAGGAATTGGCCCACACTACGTGCGGCTTCCCTTGGGTGTGGTTTTACTCGAGGCTCGTCTTCACCCCGAGGGCAGTGAATCATTGGAATCCTCTATTCAAGAGGATTGTGGTGGCAACGTGAGTCTGAATATATTCAAGATAGATCGATAGATTGTCGGATATACAAAGAATCATTGGATATGAGGTTCGTGCAGGAAAATAGCACTTGAGGTCAAACATTAATCAGGATTTTATTGAATGGCAAAGCAGCACAATAAACCAACTGCTCCCATATCTCACACTCTTATGTTTGAGTACATTGACCAATGCCATTACGGTACAGCGGGTCAGGCGGCATCTCTGGAGAAAAAGATTAGGTCTGCTTCCCATGTCTTGTAGCACCGCTTACAAATCTGAGAGAAGCTATTGAAGAAACTTTGGCAAGTTGTTGCTGCAGATTTTGGCGCCAATACGTACACAATGCAGCTGAGAAGAACAGACTGGTGCAGAGTGAATTGTTATCTGTGGATGAAATGCCAATTAAGTGGCCACTTTGTCCTGGTTGAGTAGAAAGGAACTGCAGCTGCTGGTTTAAACTGAAGATAGACACAAAAAGCTGGAGTAACTCAGCGGGTCAGACAGCATCTCTGGAGAAAAAGAATGGGTGACGTTTCGGGTCCAGACCCTTCTTCAGACTGAAGAAGGGTGTCGACCCAAAACGTCACCTATTTCTTTTCTCCAGAGATCATTAAGACAGATAGATATTATTCTACCACACTCCTGAGCGCCGTGCAGATGGTTGGAATTCTTTGGAGAAACAAGAGTAAGTGCTGGAAATAAAACAGAAAATTCTGTTAACACTTAGTGGGTCAGACAGCACCTGTGGAATGAAGAGCGTTTAATACAATACAATCCAATCCAATCACCTCTGAGATCCACTGATAAGGATAAGGGCAGCTTTCATCAGGAAAATGTCATTGGTGAAAGTTAAAAATGTCACTTTACATATGTCACTTGGATTTAGTGAACTGTAGATAGGCACAGAAAGCTGGAGTATCCCAGCGGGTCACACAGCATCTCTGGAGAAAAAGAATAGGTGATGTTTTGGGGTCAAGACCCTTAGTGGATTGCAGATGGCTCATTGACTCTAATCTCTCTGGCTGTTTGCTGTCACACATTTTTATATTTAGCACCGTAACTAAGTAATCAAACATGCACGTGGTGATTTCACTTTCGTAATCCCTGTGTACAGGGTGAACCTTTGTAACACATTTAAATGTGCGTTGTGAAAACGTGATTCTGACGCACAGGAATCCCCGACGTGAGCTTAACCCATTTTTCATTGAGGATAATTTTTTCCTTAGTTTGTCATTTTGCCCGAGGCATGGAAAAAATGTCAAATGGTTTTTAAAAGGATAATTTATAGATCATTCTTTATCTAAACCAAGTACCTCCTTGACGAACCTGTTTTACAACCTTGATTATGTAGCTGTTGGTGAATAAACCTGGTGAATACTGCTCACCTGACACATTCGCTCGATAAAGATAGTTTGCTGTAGAGGTTGTGAGAAATATCTGAGGGTCGGTAGTAATTAAGTAAGCAACTGAAGTAATTAATAAAGCTAAGTATTAGGTCATTTAATCGATAAAGGGCTAGTTGCACAAACGCAAACATATGCTGCTGAAACATGATGTTTCTAACAATGTTTGCATTAACTGGTGGTACTCTGTTCACTGGAGCATTTGTTCATTATTCAGGAACTTGGCAGCCTTGCACCCAGCTTTAGTTTTATTATACACACACAGTGCTGGAGTAACTCAGCGGCTCAGGCAGCATCTCTGGAGAAAAAGGATGGGTGACATTTCAGGTTGGAACCCTTCTTCAGACTGAAAGAAGAGGGAGGGGGGCGGGATGGTGGTGGGAAAAGGCCAGAACAAATCAGGGCCGGTCTATTATGATTACCTTATTAGATTTACTATGTTGATCTTGAGGAGTTCCTGGTATAATGTTTCTGCATGGTAATGGCTCGTGAATATATTTGTTAGCTATTTAATGAACTGCTGGTGATTAGAGATTTCAATTCCTGATTGATGCCAATCCAGTGACCTTTCCATGATGCCAATAAACACCATGGAGACAACATTCTGGAGCAGAGGTGTTTAGTTTAGTGTATTGTAATGAGTGAGGTACATTAAAAAAACGTGTGCTATCCAGTCAGTGGAAAGATTATCCATGAATACAATCAAGTCGTCCACAGTGTATACAGGACCAAGTGAATAACATTCAGTTCAAGGTAAAGTCCGATTTAAAAACTGCCCAAGTGTCTCCAGTGGGGTAGATGGGCGGTCAGGGCCGCTCTCTAGTTGGTGATAGAATGGTTCAGTTGCCTGATAACAGCTGGGAAGAAACTGTCCCTGAATCTGGAGGTGTGTGTTTTCAAACTTCTGTACCTCTTGCCTGATGAGAGAGTAGAGAAGAGTGTCCAGGATGAGACTCATCCCTGCTTATGCTGACTACCTTGCTGAGGCAACGTGAAAAGTATGTGGAGTCAATGGAAGGGAGGTTGGTTTACGTGCTGGTCTGGGTGAGTCCTCAATTCTCTGCAATTTCTTACGGTCTTGGATGGAGCTGCTCCCAAACAGGTTGTGATGCATCCCGGTAAAATGCTTTCTACAGCACATCTGCAGAAGTAGGTGAGAGTTGTCGGTGAGTGAGAGTTTGACACAAAATGCTGGAGTAACTCAGCGGGTCTGGAGTAACTCAGCGGGTCATGTCGAACTTCCTAAGCCTTTTAAGGAAGTAGAAGCATTGGTGTGCATTCTTGGCCATTACTTTGATATGACTGGTCAAGGACAAGTGGGCCTAGGTTTAATCCTAGGTGGGCAGGTGGGATGAAGCTGGAGATGAGGATGAGTCTTCATTGTTCTTCTCGCACAGTATTTTAGACTGTGGGTGGGATGGCGTGAGTGAAGCTTGTTTTGCCAGAAAGGTTTCCAATGGTACATTCATATTTGGAGGAATACTCCCAAGGCAAATTTTAATTTACTTTGGTGTCCCTTGCATTTTTATAGACTACTAGATGGTATACCAATTTTTCATTGACACGCATGAATATACGTCAGTAATATGATATCTGAACGTCCAAAACGTAGTTGATACGAACATTAAAAAAAAGCAAGAGTCTCAAGAATAAGCGTCAAACTCGGGCGGCGATTCATCAAGTCATTGTTGATTTCTATTCCATTGCCTTCCTACACAATTCTCACATCCTTTGATTACCATTATGCCCAGATATCTATTGGTTTCTGTTTTGAATGAGCTCAATGAACTCACCATTTCTCTGGCCTAGAGATATCTAAAAGATTTGCAACCCTTTTCTTGAAGTAATTTCTCTTCATCTCAGTTCTAAATAGGCTATTTTTCATTTTGAGCCAGTAAATCTTGGTTCCAGACTCCGCAGTCAAGAAAAACATCCTTGTTGCATGCAGCCTGCAAGTCATAAGAATTAAACATAGAAACATAGAAAATAGGTGCAGGAGGAGGCCATTTGGCCCTTCGAGCCAGCACCGCCATTCATTGTGATCATGGCTGATCATCCACAATCAGTAATCCATGCCTGCCTACTCCCCATATCCCTTGATTCTGCTAGCCCCTAGAGCTCCATCTAACTCTTTTAAATTCATCCAGTGAATTGGCCTCTACTGCCTTCTGTGGCAGAGAATTCCACAAATTCACAACTCTGGGTGATTTTTTTTTTTCTCATCTCATTTTTAAATGGCCTCCCCTTTATTCTTCGACTGTGGTCCCTGGTTCTGGACTCCCCCAACATTGGGAACATTTTTCCTGCATCTAGCTTGTCCAGTCCTTTATAATTTTATACGTTTCTATCAGATCCCCTCTCATCCTTCTAAATTCCAGTGAATACAAGCCCAGTCTTTCCAATCTTTCCTCATATGACAGTCCCGCCATCCCGGGGATTAACTTTGTGAACCTACGCTGCACTGCCTCAATAGCAAGGATGTCCTTCCTCAAATTAGGAGACCAAAACTGCACACATTACTCCAGATGTGGTCTCACCAGGGCCCTGTACAACTGCAGAAGGACCTCTTTGCTCCTATACTCAACTCCTCTTGTTATGCAGGCCAACATGCCATTAGCTTTCTTCACTGCCTGCTGTTCCTGCATATTTACTTTCAGTGACCGGTGTACAAAGACACCCAGGTCTCATTGCATTTCCCCTGTTCCTAACTTGACACCATTCAGATAATACTCTGCCTTCCTATTCTTACCGCCAAAGTGGATAACCTCAAATTTATCTACATTATACTGCATCTGCCATGCATCTGCCCACTCGCTCAACCTGTCCAAGTCACCCTGCAACCTCCTAGCATCCTTTTCGCAGTTCACACTCTATCTTATTTAAATAATTTAAAAAGAGAGAAAATAAATTCTCAAATCAATTATTTTAGACGTGGAATTGTTATTTGGTTAAAAAGTATCTATTCATATTATAACATATACAAGTTGTAAATTTGATATTGTATAATGTGAATGGGTTTTGCTAAGGTATGTGGGTTGAACTCAATCCTGAAGGTTGATTTCAGCTGGTTACTTCTTTTCTAAGTTACATTAATGTGTTCACCCACTGAATTGGCAAGTTTTGGTTGTGTGCTGAAGCATTGGGTTTTCTGCTGAAAAGTCATTTAATATATGGGCTTGCTGCTACAGAATCTCTGAAAGCATTAATACATTGTTGAGATATTCGACTGTGGAGGGCGCCACAGCTGTTGCTGGCTACGTATGATACAGGCAAGCCCACTTCCCAGTGTGGCAATCATATGCTCCAGAATTCAGCTTGCCAATGATACTGTGGCCTGCTAACTTGACAGAAAACAAAGAGGTTAAAACTGAGACCTTGTTCTGTATATTTCACACCCTGATACCGTGGAGTACATTGCAGCACAAGATGCAAAAGTACATTGCAAACATGAAATCAAAACACAGGAATGAGCTCTATGATTAATGCATAGCAACCTATGGGTTCAGTTGAAAATAGTAAATTCACTAAATGTTGAAATCTCCTGTTTAAAAAAAAATTAAGATTGCCCTGTTTGATCAATTTCTGTCTCGTAGTTATTTCTCAATGTTGTGAGTGAACTACTGCAAATTAGTATTCATTACCTACCTTAGGGCTTGGCATATGAAAGTGCTGATACAGATATAGACGTCACAGAAATAGCTCAGGCACCAGAGCACGGACTGAATTGCATTGCGTCACAGCTGTGGGCGGATGTTAATGTAATAAAGGGGAATGACTGGTAATCCCCCAAAGCATTCAGATACAGCCTGCCAGGACAGGAGAAACACACTTGCACAGTCCTCGATCCACAAGGCACTGCTCGGACCTGCTGTTTCACTGTGAGTATGTTATGGCTATACATTTTCAAAAGACTTAGTTGCCTTTCTTCCCTGCCAACTTAACATTTAGACTTTTTAAAAACTTTATTAAGCAGTGGAACATATGGTTGTAGTATTACATTGAAACTAACCGTATCAGTGGTTTTAAAAATATGTTAAAAATAGAAAGGGCTTCAGTTTCATTTGGTTTTAGCATTTAATTTTACCGAGGAACAGTTTGCTTATACTTTCTCAGTTTGTTTATTTTGATCATTAGATTAATTCCAAGGATCAGAGGTTTTGTTATGTAGAAAGGCTTAAACATTGAAAAAGAGACTATGCAGATATTTTTGAAGTTGTGAACTGTTTTGAAAGGCTGTATTTATGCTTGATTGTTCATGATTGACCAGTTATTAAGTCCATTGACTTCTCTAACATCAAGTTATTAACAATGAAGGAGGCCCAGGACAGAAAGGTCAGATTTGGAATGATAAGATAAGACCACTAGTCCTACTGTCTCCGACTACATTTTATCTCTGTACCGCCCACTCCCCTGACATCTGTCTGAAGAAGGGTCTCGACCCGAAACATCACCCATTCGTTCTCTCCAGAGATGCTGCCGGTCCCGCTGAGTTACTCCAGCATTTTGTGTCTACCTTCGATTTAGACCAGCATCTGCAGTTCTTTCCTACACATGCAGTTTAATAAAATCACTGTATTCATATTCTCACACTTTTAACCAATACTTTCCCTAGATTATTGAACATTTTAAATGTGAAATGTATGGAAAAAATTGTATATTAGTTTGTTGTATGAGTTGAAATTAATAGCTGAATAGTACAGTTAAGCTAGTTAAGTGCATTTTCATTGGTTTCATTGCGCTTATATTTCATAGATTTTAAGTCAGTGATATTGGGATTTTGAAAATTCATGTATGATTTGTAGGGTGTGTTATTGACACCAAGATGCCAGAGATTTGTTCAAAGTTATTAAATGCTGGAGGGGTGTGACTTATGGTATTGCACAGCTAAGTGTTCTCAAGAGAACAATTTGCCCGTCTTTAATTTCACACTTGGTTATCTTTCTCCTGTTTCATGATGAACATGACATAAAATATTTTGCTACAATTTTCATTTTTATTGAAAAAGAGTGAAAATGTGAAATTTAGGAAACTAAACCCTAATTGAAAACACTCTCTGTTTGAGTAGATATCATACTATGGCATTCGAGGAAAGCTGGAACCTCAGGTTATTTTCTGAACAATAAAGTGGGCGAGGATATTAAAATCATGCATATGCCTATGCTTTAGGAAGGATTTATGTTTTGAAAGTACTGCTTCTTTCAGAAAAGGGGCAAGAGCTGGTAGTTCTTATCAGTCATCTCAGGTGTGTAACTTGGAGCTCAGCAGTTACATTGCCAGGGGAGCTGGTGCAGTTCGAAATTTGCCGTTACAAAACGGCTGATATTTCCGGTTTGATCAGGATATTTCTTCAGCTGTGTGATTGGTGACGGACCGATCGCAGAGAAGCTGTGGGTTAGGTAACAATGCAATGATGATTAGTGAAAATGGCATTTATTGACTTTGAGGTCAAATGAGGCACGTTACAAGATATTTTTCATACAGCATCAGAGTTACAAAGTTGAAAGAGAAACAGATTCAACAGAGGTTGACTAATGATATTATTACTAGAATAGTAATAAATTCAGAATTTAGCTTATTAATAGCTTCAAAACTCAGACTTGTGGTGGATGCATGACCTTGAGTGGTCTTGCAGGACTTTCTTCCGCCCCCACCTCTCATCCAACTTTCCCCCCTTCTTCAATCAGACTGAATAAAAGTTCTGACCCGAAACGTCACCTACCCATGTTCTCCAGAGATGCTACCTGGCCCACTGATTTACTCTTTGTCTTTTTTAAAGGGTAGAAAGGAGTTATGATGTTTTGGTTGACAATCTCATCGTGTGTGCATTGAAGGAGAAAAAGCTTTTTTTAATCTCAAATTTCCTTTCCATTTGACAGAAAGCCAATTTTCTATGGCAATTATTAATTATTAATTAATTTTTTTTTTTTTACTAAAAGATTAAAGTACCAATTAGTAAACTGGGCAATCAAAGTCATATTTTAGGAATAATAAATAAATATTTAAATAATAAAGAAGTAACAGTATCCTATAATCCAAAAAGGTACATGTGACAATGAACTGACCGTGAAACCCTCAAACCTTGGATAGGAAAGATTTAGAGGGATATAGGCCAGACATCGGCAGGTGGCACTATTGTAATTGTGGCATCTTAGTCAGCATGGGCAAGTTGAGCCGAAGGGCTTGTTTCCGTGCAGTATTACGAAATGTGACCATATCTAACATCTATTCATTTTATTGGTAGACAACCTAAGTACACAACAATAAATTTTGTGTGCCTCACTGCTCTGATTATGAAGTTGTGAGTATCATCTTCATTTGTTTAGAAAATAGGTGACAACTGCAATAGCCTCACCAACTGATAACACAATTTGACTGTAATTACCTACTTTAATATTTAATTGCCTGGAACAAGTCGAGTTGAGTTTAATGTCAATGTAGAAGTACAGTGCAATACACAAGTACAGGCACAATGAAAACCTTGCTTGTAGGAGCATCACTGGCACAGACTAAGACAATACACAAAAAACATAAATTATACATACATTGTCTTGTAGAATTTGTACAATGTAAAGAGACAGATTGTGCAAAAAACAAGACATTAGTGCAAAACACAATTAGAAAATATCAAGTCCATGGTAGTGCAAGAGGTAGTCCATAGTGTTCCACTGCCGGGGTAGAATTAGCGTTGCGCAGGTCGGTTCAAGAACCTGATAGTCATCAGAAAGTAGTTATTCCTGAACCTGGTGGAGTTAGACTTCAAGGTTCTGTACTTTCTGCTCGATGATAGCAGTATGGTGACCATCCTAGCAGATGGTGACAATCCTTAATGATAGAAGCACTATGAATTGGCTTATGCGGATGATGGGACGATTAGTACCTATGATGGAGCAGGCCGAGTTCACCACTCTCAACTGCCTCTTGTGTTCCTGTGCATTATTCCTGATGCAACCAGTCAGGATACTTTCTCCAATGCTTCCATAGACGTTTGTTAGAATATTCGGTGACAAGCCAAATCTCTATAAGCTTCTAAGACAGGAGAGGCCCAGTTGCACCTTTTTTTGTGATTGCAACTTTGTGCTGGGCCCCGGACAGATCGTCTGAGATGTTCATGAGCAGGAATTTGAAGCTGCTAACTCTCTCCACTGCCGACCCACCAACGAAAACTGGTGACACAAGAGAATGCAGATGCTAGAATCTTGAGTAAAAAGCAAAGTGCTGGAGGAAATGAACGGGTCAGGCAGCATCAGTGGAGGGAATGGACAGATGATGCTTCACATTACGATACTTCTCCAATCTGAAAATTGTTGCCTTGTCTCCTGACTTCCTCTTTCTGAAGTCAGCGATTAGTTCCTTGGTTTAGTTGACGTTGATCGAGAGATAGGTGTTGCGGCAACACTCAAATGCACATGCCATCTCTCCCGTAAGCTAACTCATCGCCACTTGTGCTTCGGCCTACGACAGTGCTGACTTTGGCTAATTTACAGGCGTCATGTGCTTAACCACACAGTCATGGGTGAAAAGAGAGTAGAGTCGGGGGCTTGGCACGCAGTGTTTGAGGTGAACCAATTGATGTAAAGGAGATGTTGTTACCGATTGCCACTGGTCGAGGTCCTCCGATGAGGAAATCAAGGATCCAGTTGCAAAGGGAGGTATAGGTATAGAAGTGCAGGTCTTAGTCCTGGGTGATATGTTTGGAACTTTCTAATACTGAACAATCTCAGTTTTTTCTCTTTCCACCTTCTTCCTCCCTTTCCCCCAACATATCTGCCTCGCCAACAGTCTGTCTGTCCTTTCTTCTTTTTGTTATTTTTAGTATATGCTAAAAGTATGCTTTAGTGTTCCTTGGTTTGTTTTATCGTATCTCTGTCCCCACTGCGGCCTAACATCGTCTTTCCTGGAGACCGGCGGGCGCTCCAAGCCGCGGGAGTCTGTGGTACTTTAACATCGCGGAGCTTGCGATCCTTTTGCCAGGGATCGAAACTCCAACCGCGGGGCCTGTGGACTCTAATATCGTGAAGCCCGCGGTCTCTGGTAAGATGAGGCCGATTCGGGAGCTCCATGCCGCTGAGAGAGTTTCAACCGCCCCAACGTGGGAGTTTCGATCACCCCGATAGGGGCTTCGTCGTCAGCTTTGATCGCCCCGACTGCGGATGGTTTGATTGCCCCGACCGCGGGAGAAAAAGAGGAAGATGATTGAACTTTATTGCCTTCCATAGTGAATAGTGGAGTCCACTGTAATGGATGTTTATGTTAACTTTTATGTGGTTGTGTGTCTTGTTGCTTTTCACTTGGTATGGCTGTATGGTAACTGAAATTTCACTGTACCTTAATTGGTACATGTGACAATAAACTGCCCTTGAACCCTAGAAACCTTGAAATATGGAGATTATTACCAAAGTTATTACAAATTGGTCTTTTGGAAAAGAGAGGAATGAGATTAAGCTCAGAAATGGCATTAGACTGAATAGCGGCGACATTGGCTGCATGATTCTACCAGGATATTTTTATAATAACCAAATTTCATTATGTCCTTTGGATTTACTAAATGGTTAAGAGGCAAATGTGATTTATGTAGCTTATCTATCAGTCTTCGTACCTCACAAACAGTTAATTACTTTGAAGTTTGGTAACTTTACTTATCTACGCATTAAAAACTGAAATAACCTCAAAAACACGTAGTTTAACTAAAATAGCTTGCAAAACATTTCGTAACAGAGCAAGGAAACAAGAACTCTTTGTGACTTCTCTTACGTTATGATTTGACATAGCACCCCCACCACATCTTCCTCTTTCCGCTGACAAGCACAGAGCAGTGTGTAAAGTCCACATTAAGTGTAGTTTTTTGTTTGTAGCCCTACACTGAATGCTGCTGGCAAGACCTGCATTCAATCTACATCATTAAATTGCCATCAAGGATATTATCCATTCTGAACATGGCGAAGTACTCATCTGTTGAGAGCTTCAGGATGGAAGAGCTATTGCAAAAGAAAGGAATTGTTTCTTAAACCTTTCTCCCAATTGCTGCATTAAATTTGATATTTTGAAATTGATTGGGCTTTTGCATCGGACCGTAATGAAAAGAATTGATCAAAATTATATCCACAATTGGGATGCTCTATCTATTCCATTTTTCTTTCATTTGTCTCAGTCATTTTGACATTTTTAATCATTCATTGCAGAATTTATTGTTCATCCTTAATCACCCTGAGGAATCGGCAATGAACTGCCTTGGAGGGCTGCAATCCTTGTGTATTTACAAGGAGTTGTGCAGCACACAGTAATGACAATTCTCCCAAGAACAGAGCTGGCTGACTGACTGATTTAACCTATAATTTTTGTGTCAAATCAATCTGACAGTTTATTGAATGCACTTTTTTCAAGTCAATTTTTTCATTGTCAAGATCGTTTGGAGGTGAAGTTGAGTTGTCAAAATGATAAAGGAAACTGACAAAACTGATCCAGGCAAATATGTTCAAAATGTCAAAGGAGCCACATAGCTGGGAGAA
This sequence comes from Rhinoraja longicauda, assembly GCF_053455715.1. Taxonomy (NCBI): domain Eukaryota; kingdom Metazoa; phylum Chordata; class Chondrichthyes; order Rajiformes; family Arhynchobatidae; genus Rhinoraja; species Rhinoraja longicauda. The sequence continues at coordinate 38,311,040 of NC_135967.1, read as the reverse complement.
AGCTTAGAATTTTAAAAAAATGCTTCTTTGATAGATTTGAAAGTTGCAACTGTTACCAAATGAGTGAAAGACCTATGAATATTGTTTTGGTGGTTATAACTGAGGGATGAATATTAGCTGGGCTGCCTCTTCTGTACTTCTTTGACCTGCATGAATAAGAGTATCTGAATGACTCACCTGAAAGATATCCCAACAATAGAGTGTACCATTCGTGCCGCTGAGACATTAAAGTGCTGGATCAGGACTCCAGTTTAGTTCCTGATGCTGATAACAATGCTAGTTCAATGCCAAATTAACATTTTAGGAGGTTAAGAGTGCGAAGGGAATTTCAACCAAATTTGTTCTTCCAAAGGGAAATTGAATTGAATTCAAAGTCTATAGGTCATCACTTTAAGGTGAGAGGGGCAAAGTTTAAAGGAGATGAGCGGGGAGAAAATTTTCATACAGAGGGTGGTGGGTGCCTGGAACATGCTGCCAGGATGTTGGTGGAGGCCGATATGATAGTGGTTTTTAAGAGGCTTTTAGACATGCACATGGATATGGAGTGATATGGACCATGTGCAGTCAGGTGAAATTAGTTTATCATGACATCATGTGTGGTACAGACATAGTGGGCCAAAGGGCCTGTTCCTATACTGTACTGTTCCATGTTTTTCTATGTAAATTAGCAGGGAAGAAAACCAATTAGCAAGTGGCCATTACATTCAGATAATGATTGCTAAATTATATGTGTATTTTCTTCAGGGGATTTAACCGACTCTTCTAAATTATCTTCCTTCTTTTCCAGGATTATATACTATCCCTGTGCTCATCAAACCACAAGAAGTGCGAGAGTATTACAGCGAGTTTGCGGAAACGGTTAATTGAACTGAAGGATACCATTGAATATGAGAGTCAAGCAGTACTAGAAATAAAAGAGAAGAGTATAGAAATCACAGGAGGACAAATTAACATAATGACTGCCTGGTCAATGTTTGAGAAGTTGACCATGGAGAACAGCTCCTCCAAAGAAGACAGGAAGCTTCATCTCGAGATTGGTGACTGTAGGACAGATTCTGAAGACTGGACAAGCTCTGAAAGTGATTCGGAACAAGTCCCTCCCAAAAAGAAAGGGAACGAGATTGTGAGCAAACCACACAGACAGCTCTGCCGCTCGCCTTGCCTCGAACGGCCTGTTCTTTCCAAATGCGGTGTCCTGCAGGATTTTCAAAGTGAGGACAATAAATCCAAACTCGATGAGGGCTGCAAATCGGCAAGTTTAGATAAGGAATACCAGGCCAAGATGGAGTTTGCCTTAAAACTCGGGTATTCAGGAGAACAGATACAAACTGTGCTCAATAAACTGGGATCAGATGCTCTTATTAATGACATTCTAGCTGAGCTGGTTAGACTTGGGAACAAAAGTGAATCTGAGCCACAGCCCAGCAGTATGGCCACTACAGGCACCCTGGTGCCCAGGGGGCAGTGTGTGAAGGAGATCACCAGCCCAGAACTGTCTTTGGAGGATGAAGTGGTGGACGATTCTGACAATTTGAGACCTATAGTCATCGATGGAAGTAATGTGGCAATGAGGTATGACCCAAGCTAAATGAACTTGTCTCACTTCCAATGTACATTTTTCTTTTACTATTTGTACAGAATCCTCATCCTTTCCAAGATGAGAATTCTTCTTTGAAGTAAAGAACTTCTGTCAAAGGTCACCATTGACCTGCCGAGTGCTTGCCGCAATTTCTAGTTTTATTGTTTGTATTTGTGTAACAACTTTCATGATCTTGGGTCATCTGAGAGCATGATAGCTATTGATCAAAGAAGATATGGAAAATGTTATATTTTATTATCAAAGGTACCAAAGGTGTATAGATACTGCTGGGAATTACCTTTACATTAAGGTGCGAGGGGAGAAATTTAAAACGCAGGCAAATGGGACTAGCTTAGATGGAGCATCTTGGTAGGCAGAGACAAGTTGGGCTGAAAGGCCTGCTTTCATGCTGTATGACTTTATGACTCTAATCCTTTGGTAACTTAAAATTAGATTCATCATTCTGCCTTCTTTCATCTTTCCTTATATATATATATATATATATATATATATATGTATACTTTTTGAACTTAGTCTCTCCATACAAGTTGCACCTTATGAAAGACCTTTCTCCTTCCTATGCAAACCTTCTATTCTCTGCATTTTATAATGCATTGTTTTATACCCAGATGTTTTTCGGGTCTAATGAGAGATTGTGGATCTGAGATGTTCTCAGTGTTACCTTTACCACAGATATTTTTTGCTTTTATTTCAGATTTTTAACGACATCAATATTCCTTTGCTTCTTTCTTCGGAAATGTTGTTACTACATATGGATAATCAGCTGCTATCTGTCTATTATAATAGAAAACCACCTTTGTTTCCTATTCTCTGCCAAAGACTAATTAGTTAACTCCACTAATAATGAAATGACCAATGTCAAAATGACCAATGAAAACAGAAAATACATTGCCAACTCTTTTGGTAAAAATAGTGTTCATTGTCTTGCCAGAATCAAGCAAATCTAAAAAGAAACGAGGATCAAAATTGTGTAGGAAGGAACTGCAGATACTGGTTTAAACTGAAGATAGACAAAAAGCTGGAATAACTCAGCAGGTCAGACAGCATCTCTCAATAGAAGGAATGGGTGACGTTTCCAGGAGCAGGGTCTCGACCTGAAACGTCACCCATTCCTTCTATCCAGAGATGCTGTCTGTCCCGCTGAGTTACTCCAGCTTTTTGTGTCTACCTCGAAGATCAAAATTCCTCTATGCTGAGGTGGCTGATTTCAGCAATTAGTAAGCCTCAGCACCTTGGTCAATGAACAAATCTATTAGCAATCCTGAGTACCATCTGCTTTGGAAAGCAAGTGAGTGTGGGTGCCAGATAAAATGGTTTAGGTTTGGCTCCGATGCACTCCGCTTGTGATAGTGGACCGCCAGCTAATATTTTGTCCAGGCTTGCACATGATACGTTCGATGAGGTCAAGGGGAGAAAATCAACAAGTGAATGAAATAACATAATTATTGACTTCTACTTCCACACCCTTTTATTTTTTTCATACACACACACAGCACTTGCATATTCATAATTTCAGTTTCACTTTTTAAAGCTGCATTCCTGATTGCCAGTTTACCTTATCCTGTGTCATTCTTTGTCCTCTTTTCCCACCAGCCAAGCTCTCAAGATATCTACTTTCAAAAATGAACAATACAACATCTTCTGATAGACACAATAAGCTGGAGTAACTCAGGCAGCATCTCTGGAGAAAAGGAAACGTTTCAGGTCGAGACCCTTCTTCAGACTGAGGGCTGAGTCTGCCGAGGCCAAGCAGATCTAAAAAGAAACGAGGATCAAAATCCCTCTGTGCTGAGGTGGCTGATTTCACGCCTCAGTCTGAAGAAGGGTCTCGACCCGAAACGTCCCCTATTCCTTTTCTCCGGAGATGCTGCCTGACCCGCTGAGTTACTCTAGCACAGTGTAAACCAGCATCTGCAGTTCCTTCCTGCACAATACAACATCTTGTGTCAGGAAAAGCCAATTCTGGCCAAAGGATATACAATTTAAAAAAAAAAAGTAAAATTAAAACTCAGAAAGGCAAACTTCTCCTTTGATATGAAATAGTGACGATCAGGATTATGATGTATTAATTGAAGGTGTTTTGACATGGTAGGGGGAATAGAGTTAAAAAAAACGAAGGCAGAAAATGTTGAATGCAGCAATATGAAATGTACTATACCCCAGCTGGTACTATTTTTATAGATTTTTTGATATTCCGGAGAATATAATTAATTCCTCCCACAAAGGCCTACGCACGATGATGCTTTTCATGACATCATCTGTGTCTTCCCTAAAATTCAAGGCACTTATTAATGAGGTGGGCTACATTTGCTCTCTTAAATCTGATTTTCTGGAGTGACTGAGGTAACGGTTTTCCTTGCGGCTTTGGAAACCTTTGCTCGTAATCAGGATGTGACCAAGATCGATGCCAAGCAAACTGATTTATTAAAACAAAACTGGAGCTTTTTTCATGTAACCTTCAATTAACTTGTGCATCTAATTTGCAATCCTGTTGATAAACCTTCATATTGTACAATGAAGAAATGTTTGATTTCCTTATTTCAGTTAAGAAATGTAATTATTTGTGTTGATTGTGCCACAAATGTTCAATAATTAAAATGATTCTCTGTGCCCATGTTGTTCACCCCAGTGGCTTACCAATTTCATGGGGTGTAATGTCTGCCAAGGTCACACGGAGCACAAAAATGACTAAAGCTTTAATTTCCTCCTGTAGTCATGGAAACAAGGAAGTATTCTCTTGCCTTGGGATTCAGCTAGCTGCAGAATATTTCCTGGAAAAAGGGCACAAAGACATCACGGTGTTTGTTCCTGCTTGGAGGAAAGAACAGTCCAGGCCAGATGCGCCGATCAAAGGTAATGCAGCATCCGAGTATGACATCTCAATGATCTGATCGTATAACAATAGCTGGCATTTCCAAGAAATGATAAAGCTGTGTAGCCTGAAGTAAAAATAGAAAAGATTGGAACTGTACCACTACCTCCATCCCAGCTGGGGATTGGGGGTGGGAAAGGTCAACTTTACAATTGCAAACCATCAAAGGGCTTTCAAAATGGATAATGGTGGGAAGCACTGTGAGCTATTCTGACAAGTCCCGAACCACCACCACTACTTGGAGTATTTCATACTGGAAGTGACTGAGAATGTATACTAGTGAGTACAATGTATAGGATGTTGATGAGCTGTAGGAAAAGCATTGCTTTCCAGTGATGTTTCAGTGATCATTCTTGAGTAGATAAAGATTTCCCTGGGAAAAGAACAAAAAAATCCATTGCAATGAAGGGATAAAAATACCAGCTAGAAACTTGCAAAGTGCCATATTTACTAGATGCACATTCTACTAACCTCTACACTTTGAAGTACACACCTGAAGTTGGTTCCATGAAGTCATTGGAACCAAATTTCAGAAGCAGAATTCGGTGAATATTTGTAACTATATCACAAGCTTGATGTTATATGAGAGTGCAAATTTCAAATCTAATATATTTAAGTTGACACGGTTTGCTATTTTGTGCGCCTTCCGTGTTTCGTGGGATAGCTTATATGTTTTCCTTCCATGTTTCGTGGGATAGCTTAGCTGGAAGTGTCAGAAATACACTGAGCTTCGCAGAATGAATTTAGTCTTAATCCTGAGGATGTGGAAGGATTAAGCCAGGGTAATGCTGGAAAATGGAATCCCCACCCTAATGATCAGCCACTAAGAACTGCCCCACGAAACTTAAGCCTGCATGTCTGTGCACTCTTGTATTTCGGATAACATCATAACCAAGACTGAGAAGGTTAATGATTCACCCCCTCAATTGCTGACAGTGTAGTATGTACCGTGGAGGCACAAGATACTGTAGATGCTGGAGGAACCCAACAGGTCAAGCAGCATCTGCAGGTGGAAAGGAATTGTCGTATGTCATCGTATGCACACTGCCTCTGACATCCATGAACTCGGAGGCAGGGTAGAGTGCAGTACAATAATGTGGACATTTGTTTGGGATCCACAACCCTTCAGTTCTCCCCGAGAATCAGTGAATGCTGATTGGGAGTGCTTACGGTATCAGATCTCTGATAGTGATCAGTCCCTGTGCCAGAGAACTTTCACACAGCACTAACTACATAAATCAGCACTGATTAGGATTCAAAGCTGAAATATATTTAGTTTACAATTAAATAGGTCAGACAGTTTTTGAAAATGATTGGTTGTGGTCTTTATATTGCACTTTGTATTTTCACGTTGTATAATTTGAGTAAGTGCAGGACAATGGCAGAGCTGTTTAAGTCTGAGTTGATGATTATAACTTTTAGTTTATTCAAAAGTTCCACTCACAACATGTTGACTGTGTGCGCAAGTGTGTGTGTGTTTTAAAAAGCCGAATCATTCCTTCGTTCTGCAGATCAAGAAATATTACGCAAACTTGAGAAAGAGAAAATCCTGGTCTTCACACCGTCCCGGAGGGTGCAAGGAAGGAGAGTAGTCTGTTACGATGATCGGTTCATTGTAAAGTTGGCCTTTGACTCGGATGGCATTATTGTGTCAAACGACAACTACAGGGATCTGCAGAATGAAAAGCCCGAGTGGAAGAAATTTATAGAGGAACGTCTTCTGATGTATTCCTTTGTGAATGACAAGTGAGTAATGTTAACATTTTAATATCTTTTTCTGTCATTTTTTTCTGAAATTTCACCCATCACATTGCATACTAAAAGGAAAATATTACATTTCCAACATCAGGAGAGACACAATAGTGCAGCTGGTGAAGCCGTTGCCTCACAGCACCAGAGACCTGTGTTCGGTCCTGACCTCGGGTGCTGTCTGTGTGGAGTTTGCGCGTTCTCCCTGTGACCGCGTGGGTTTTCTCCGGGCGCTCCGGTTTACTCCCAAAAATGTGCGAGGTTAATTGGCCCTCTGTAAATTGCCCCCCAGTGTGGAGGGGGAGGATGAGAAAGTGGGATAACAGTGTGAACGGGTGATCGATGGTCAGTGTGGCCTCGATGGGCCGAAGGACCAATTTCCATGATGTGTCTGAACTAAACAAATCTGTGAATATCAACATTTTCCGACTGAGATAAAGAAATAGGTTAGACAGAAAACAAAACCATGCTGGAAAATCTGTCCATTCTGTCCTAACAACCAGCAAGGAAATCATTACACAAAGTAACATTTGTATTTTGCACATAAATGACCAGCGGCTTGTTTCATCACCACAAGGTTCATGCCACCCGATGATCCGTTAGGACGACATGGTCCCAGCTTGGACAACTTCCTTAGAAAACGGCCCGTTATTCCTGAACATAAGAAGCAGCCTTGTCCTTACGGTAAGTCTTTGCAACATGCAACCCGTAAATCTAGTCACTTGATAATTGCTTTAATCTTGAATTTTTTTTCACAGAAATTCTGAAATATCATCTGGTTTAAAGCACCATTACATAGAACATAAAGCCTACAACAGGAACAGTCCCTTTGCCCCTAGATGCCTGTGCTATGATGCCAATTTAAATTAGCCTGCACATGGTCTATATCCCTCCATTTGTCCTGCCTGTTCATGTGCCAGTCTAAATGCCTTTTAAACATCACTAACTTTTCAGCGTGTACCACGTCACCTTGGCAGCGCATTCCGGACACCTACCACTTGCTGCTTAAAGAAAAAATATCCTCATCAATCACCTTTCACTCCTGTCCTGATGGACGTTGATTGTTGCCACCAAGGGGGCTGGCGGTCCTTTGTCACATCCAAGTAGTGCTTCCATGTAAATGAGTCAATGGAGTTACATGTGGACAGGTGTATTAAGTGTCATACAACGTGGAAACAGGCCCTTCAGTCCCACGCCCATGACGACCAACATGTCCCATCTGCACTAGTCCCACCTGCCCGCATTTGGCACATATCCCTCTAAATCTATCCTATCTATGTACCTGTCTAAATGTTTCTTAAACATTGCGATAGTACCTGCCTCAACTACCTCCTCTGGCAGTTTATTCCTTACATCCCCCACCCTTTGTGTAAAAAAAGTTACTCCTCGGGTCGCTATTAAATCTTTATCCCCTCACCTTAAACCTAAGTCCTCTGGTTCTCGATTCCCCTACTCTGGGCAAGAGACTCTGTGCGTCTACTCAATCTATTCCTGTGGTGATTTTGCTACAGCTCAATAAGATCACCCCTCATTCTCCTGCGCTCCAAGAGATAGAGTCCTAGCCTGCTTTACCTCTCCCTTTATCTCAGGCTCTTGAGTCCTGGCAACATACTCATAAATCTTCACTGTACCCTTTCCAGCTTGACAACATCTTTCCTATAACATGGTGCCCCAAACTGAACACAATACTCTAAATGTGGCCTCACCAATGTCTTGTATAACTGCAACATGACCATTCTGCTGCTGCAGGCTACAGTTGGTGGCAAAAAGGAAGCAATGCAGGTACAGCAGGTAGTGAAGAAAGCCAATGGAATGTTGGGCATAACAAGAGGAGTTGAGTATAGGAGCAAAGAGGTCCTTCTGCAGTTGTACAGGGCCCTGCTGCGACCGCACCTGGAGTACTGTGTGCAGTTTTGGTCTCCAAATTTGAGGAAGGATATTCTTGCTATTGAGGACGTGCAGCATAGGTTTACTAGGTTAATTTACGAAATGGCGGGACTGTCATATGTTGAAAGACTGGAGCGACTAGGCTTGTATACACTGGAATTTAGAAGGATGAGAGGGGATCTTATTGAAACATAAGATTATTAAGGGGTTGGACACGTTAGAGGCAGGAAACATGTTCCCAATGTTGGGGGAGTCCAGAACCAGAGGCCACAGTTTAAGAATATGGGGTAGGCCATTTAGAACGGAGATGAGGAAAAACGTTTTCAGTCAGAGAGTTGTAAATCTGTGGAATTCTCTGCCTCAGAAGGCGGTGGAGGCCAATTCTCTGAGTGCTTTGAAGAGAGAGCTAGATAGAGCTCTTAAGGGGATATGGGGAGAAGGCAGGAATGGGGTACTGATTGGGAATGATCAGCCATGATCACATTGAATCGTGGTGCTGGCTCGAAGGGCCGAATGGCCTACTCCTGCACCTATTGTCTATTGTCTATAAAAGCAGAGTGTCGTATGATAGAGGCAGGGATCAGTAACAATCAGGAATTAAATGCGAGTCTACATCCCCACCCCAATGCTCCAAATGATCAAGCATCAAACTTTCAGATCTCGGTGACGTCATTAGACCACAAGAAGAGAAAAAACCAAGCTTCACAATACATTCTGAAATGATGTTGTTTTTTTAAAGACAGTATTCTTTTATAGATTTGTGATGATGGATGTCATTTTTCAGTCCTGTTCATTCTTGGTTCTGGTTGTGACCTCACAGGGAAGAAGTGCACTTACGGCCACAAGTGTAAATACTACCACCCGGAGCGCGTTAACCAGCTGCAGCGCTCGGTTGCTGATGAGCTTCGTGCAAGTGCTAAGTTGTCCGCTGTGAAAACCATGAGCGAAGGAGCCCTGGCAAAATGCGGCATCGCCATATCGGGCGTGAAAGGCGAAGCCGTGTCCGAGATCAAGCGGGTCGCCCCAAAGCGCCAGTCTGACCCCAGCATACGATCTGTGGTTTGCGAGCCAGAGGAGCGACTGATGCCAGCTCACAGACTCGAGACTAACTCTGTGCCTTCTTTGGTCACTGCCTCCAGTGTACCTGCGTTTCAACCGAATAAAAGCCATGCAGCCAGTGCCATGAGTACCAGGTCGGCAAGCAGCCCTGTGCCCTGTTCCAAACAGTTCAATCACCAGAAGTCTTCACAAGAGCATATATCCACATTACATTATCCTCCCATCCTCGTAACAAACAGCCATGGGAACTCTGTGAATTATGCAGAGCAGTATCCGAAATATGACTCTACACTGGACACCGGCTATTATTCCATGATAAGTGACTTCTCCAATTTAAGCATCAACAGTATGCGTAACCACGATAGTTATTATGGGTTGGAATCGGATCATGGTTTGTATCCCAGAAACCACAGTCCTCATTCAGAAACCTGCATTGCAGGAAATGATTCCTATTCCTCTTACAATGACTTGGCGTACCTCGGCACTGTGGATACAGGTCCGGAGGAGAAAGTGAAGTCCCATCAATCGCAGTCACAGGATAGGCTCCAGCCTTTCATTCATGGCTACCATGAACCCATAACAAGAGTTCAGAGCTATGGACCCGAGGAACCAAAACAACCCCAGCGTAAGCAGTCCGTCTCCCACTTGCTTCCTCATATCCAGCATTCTGTAGTTGGAGCCCGTTCCAGTTGTCCTGGAGACTACCCTTTCCCTCAGAACATTCATCCCTCCACTAATAGCCACTCCGGACGGGCTCTGATAATGACTAGACTGGACAGTATTTCTGATTCAAGACTATATGAGAATAATCAAATGAGGCAACGAAGGCCTCCACTCTGCAGAGAGCAACATACCAGCTGGGACCACCTGCCCTGCGTCACGGACTCTTACAGGTACCCCTCGTACCCTTTGACTAATAACCTGATGCAACCCAGTTATGAGCCTAGCATGTTCAGGAGTATGCCGGAAAAGATAGAGCAGATCTGGAGGTCACCCTGGCAGGGAATGCCTGCTGAGCACCAGGACCATTTGACAATTCGAGAGCATCAGTACCAAACCTATCGAAACCTCTGTAACATCTTCCCAGCAGACATAGTCCATGCGGTCATGGAAAAGAACCCCCACGTGACTGACCCGCAGCATCTTGCTGCAGAGATTGTTGCCAAGCAACTGCGATCTGGGAGGTAAAACATAAACTATCTCGAAGACTGAGGGCCGAACACAGGACAAGCTAAGAGAAGTCCGTTTAATGCACAACATTTGTGAAATATGAGTTGCCTAACACAGTGGGTTTGAAATATTCTAAATATCTTAATGGTGTTCAATTATCTGTGGGAGTTGAGGCAGCTTTGAAAAGGAAATGAATACCTTACACTTTTTTTTCTGAAGCTACATCTCATTGATTTTTGACATCATTTTTCAACTTGCCTCCATTTTGAATTTTTACGTTTTCTTAAATTCACTGTTCAGCGTAAATTTCAAAATGTACATGCCATTTTTGAGCAAGAAAATCTATAAGTTAAAATAATTCAAATTCCAAACAAGTGTAACTTTAAGTAGTACAATATTTGGAAGTATTAAGTAATGACAACACCGAGCTAATTTAAACCAGAAATATTTAACCATTTGCATGGATTTAGATGATGATTCTTTCTGTAAGGTATCCATTTTCTGTTTTAAGGTTCCAAACCAAAAGAGCTTTCTTGGTGTATGGCATGTCAAACCATTTCCTTTAGACCATGATCTCCTCATTAGGGTGGAAAATTTGCAGCCAAAACACCTTTTTAAAGCATTATATTTTTTGTCTTCAGGCTGCACTGACGTGCCATATCTTTAAAAAGCAATGTATATTGCTGAAATCTGACGAGCTTGATATGTTTCAAGCTAGGTCTGTGAAAAAAAGTTTTTCATGAAAGTTGAGAAGGTCTTTTGGGGCCTTTGTTTCTCTTCATGAGAAGGTCTGACACTGCCTAAATGTTTCTTACTGTGAAACACATGGAATGTGAGGCTGCAGTCAGGGTTGTTTCTGACGTTTTGCCAATGGCTTGCAAATGCTGTGTAGTTGTTTCTATTTCTTATAATGACAATACAATCACTTTAGTTTAAAACTACCAATTTGTCATAAAAAATCTTTACTGAAAAATGCACTGACAGGAATGTCAACATTTTTAAAATGTAAACATCTTAAATTAATGATTCCAAGAATAGAAGGAATTCTAGATATGATTCCAATGATATCTGAGATCTTCTGTACCTAATTAGTAGAATATAATAATTGCAGTTCTTCTGTAATGACCTGATTTAATCAAGACTATGAGAATCTAAGGTTAAGATCTTGGTCTGCTGAGTTTGCTGATCACAGCCAGGCTGGTAGAAGGTGCACTAATATTAACCTTAGTGGGGAGAGGGGAAAAAAGTTATCTAGGTATCCTGGTCTTCTTTGGTAACCTGTGGCCAATCTGGAGAGAGCACATGGGTCAGTATATAGAATGGAAAGGATCAGTTTAAAATGGACTTTTATGCTACTGCATTAACTCCTAACATTCTCTACACTGCCTCTGTTAAAGAGTGTTTTCCAGGGACGATTATTGCCAGTAATTCAGCACAAGCGTAGAGAAAATTGATGATACAGTTGATACGTTAAAAAATACAATTCATTTTGGTTGCACACCCAACTAAGCTAATGTTATAATTTACGATTCAATACAGCAAACAGCAATGCCTCGAATGATCAGAAATGACCTTTGTTTGTTGATACAAATTGTATCTCTTTTCTTGATTGTAGAAAATTATTTATTAAATGTACAGTTATCATCGGTAGAATAGCTTTATCAAATCTTGCCACAATGTTTGTGACACTATGTGTCACTGGGAGTAGCCCACGGGTATGTATGAATTTTTACTGGGCATAGTAGTTTGTAGACCTGAATTTTTAATTCACGTTGTTCAAATGTGCACACACATTGTGCACAATATTAGTATCATTATTTGTTATGTATTTATTAGGATTAAAAAATATTGTTTCCATTGGTACCTCAACACACCCAGTATTGTTTTGTAACACATGCCTATTTTATATAATCACTATCTGTCTAAAAGCAGAGACCAAAACCTGTTTTAACTATAACCAATGTTTTTCAAATGTCACCTTCACAGTATGTCTACTCTAAACATGATGCATCAGAAAATGGTTTCTAAGATGCATCCATTGACTTTATCTCATTCTGTTCCCTCAATGCACCCTCCTTTTCACTGAGAAAGACTTTGTCTTTGATGGGGATTGCTAATGCCATAAATCTATACTCAATTCCCTGTGGCATCTGCTCTGACGTTGCACAGATGTGCAGCTAATTCAGTAGAATTGGTGAGATTAATTTATTTGGTGCATAATGCCAAAGGAAAAATGGTTACCAGCCCTATTTATATTCTTCGTTTCTGGAATGATGCCTGCATAATTCCTGCTATAAACACCACCCGTGTAGACTTTATTAAGAATTACTGCTTCTTTAAAATGTTATTTTAAAGCTCAAAATGCTGCATCTTTGCACCTCATCCTTGGAAAACCTGAACCCATTGCTGTATTTCTGGGAAGTTTTCACCGTTCTGATCGAAGAATAGAGTATTTTACTTAATGAAGTTATTAGTTTTTCTATATTCCAAGGGGAACATTGTTAACCAAAAATGACATTCTAAAATTGTAGGCCAATTTGAATATACACACATAAAGGTCTAAGACTGACACTGCCTCCTCTCAGGGAATCATGCATTTAGCTTCTTCGAGAAAATACGTTACATGATTCAGAGTTTTGTATTCTGTTGACATTTTTTTCCAAAGTATTGCAATATAAAGATTATGTGGGTTATGCAGACTACTTCACTGATATTGGTCTCACTTTGGTTTGGCTACATTTTGTGCTGCAGGACAAGGTTACTCCATTCATTTTCTAATGTACATAGAATCATGCAGCACAAAAGCAGGCCCAGTTTGCATATGTCGACCAAGGTGGCCCATCTACACTTGTCCCACCTGCCCGCCTTTGACCCATATCCTTCTAAACCGTTTCTATCCATGTACCTGTCCAAATGCCTTTTAAATGTTGTTATAGCTTCTGCTTCAACTACCTCCTCTGGCAGCTCATTCCACAAACCAGCCACCTTGTGTGGTGGTATAATCAATTTGTCACTTTTAATGGAAACAATATTTTTAAATTTACTGCCTGCATAATGCTTGCTCTTATTATGAGAGAGGGTTCCTCTCTGCAAAGGAAATCTTTTAAAAATGTCTTCAAAAGAAATAAGTCTGAGTTTAAGCAAGCTCCAGCCTCTTCTTTTGGTTGGCTTAATTAGAATACCAGACCACAAATTTATATTACCTCTTCAAACAATTATTATAATGACAGTTAAAAAATTTTGATTCTTAAAAGTTAATTTGGAAAGAATTAATCTCAAAAGTACAAAAAAGATGTTTAGTTATTTATAAGGATCCATAGGAAATTCTATATGGGTTTAAAAATGCTGGTGAAGCCAAACAAAGGAATGGTGCAGCTTTAAGCAACATTGTTGAGATCAAGAATGAGATTTTGTTTCTGTTGTCCATGTCTTTACATAGAACATTCTGTACCCTGACCACCCATGTAAAGATTCAGAAACCCAGTGAAAGGGCAATACGTTAAACCATCCTGTACTAATTGGGAATGGTTATTTTTGCATCAGGTAGGTAGGGTCAGATGGTCTCTTCAACCAATTGTAAGAATGGCTTTATTTGCATTATTGAGCTAAATAAGCACTGCACTGTCCAAGTTAAACACTAGTCAAATGTTTTGGGTGCTGTTCTTGCTTTCTAGTTCTTCTAGACCCTTCTAGTTCTTGCTTTTGTTGGTTGCATCTACTGCCTTATCTATTAATAGGAAGAGAATAATGTTTAATAATTCCTATTTTTCCTGTATAAAGCTTGTAAAAATAATTTTGATTGGTTAATCACTTTCTCTTTGCTACATATCTGGAGTTTGTACATGTTCCCAGATATTATCTAAGAAGTGTACCATTTTTAGTGAAACTTGTTTGAAGAGATCATATAGTTTGTGGTAGATATGCTGTGTTTAGATAACTTGTGTACAGATAGTTTGGTATTGTGTGAAAATATATATACCTAATGTATATATATTTTATTAGGTTAGTCCAGTTGTTTAATTAATCTAGTTTTTGTTCTGTTCCATACAAAATGAACACGTTAGCTTTTATCTGTAGTAAACGAAAAAAAAAAACTTTGGGTTTGTAGTCCCAAACAAAATGTAAGTCTTAATGACAAAATGTGTCTCTGTCTCTTTGAGAATTAAAAAAAAAGCAGATATGTTTTTAAGCGCTCTATATAATCAGTACCTTTAAATGCGCAACATGTATGGATAATGTGCTAAATTGAGCCAAGTGTTGAATGGTATAATTATGTTCCTAATTTTGAACACACAGCTGACTCTAGCTGTTGTTATATTTATCAGTTACAATAAGGCTGCTAATGAGTTTAATTAATTTTCAGTCATAAAGCAAATCTTTGTCTAAGTGGCTTTTGTACAAATGTAAATATTAAAATGGGTGCATTCATAAGATTGATCACTACAGCTGTTTGCTTTTCTTATGCACAGCAGCAACTATTTAAGTCAGTGACAAGTGCGCTTTTTTCAGTGACCATTTCTAAACAAAGTCACCCTGACACTAATTTACTGGTACCTATCTGCTATAATTAAAATTAACCCAATATGTTTATAATAGTGTACAATACCATGTCTGTGAGATATACCATCTGTATAACAACCAATGCCAGACCTGTAAACTCCAGTATAAAATGGTTATCTCCTCGTTAAGAAAGGACGACCCTCACCCTGTATTCAGTATTGTGTGATGTTTTCCACACTTTGTATATATTTCACACAAAACCCCCCCAACCCCCAACTACAATTTACACAATTCTTAGGATAAGACCGCAAGATTGGCAACCTAATATTTTGCACCATATTTCATGGCACTCAATGTCATCCTGGCATTAATTGAAAGTGGCCTTCAAAACCAATTTTGCATACACAATGATTTTGCAGTGTTGCCTTCCTTGGAAGTGTACGATAAAAGTTAAAAGACTTTACTCAGAATGGTATATCGCGTGTGTATTCAGGTAATTAATACATTCACAGCTTTCTGGTGAGTGCACTCTAGGAGTAGCAGGGTTATGACATTGATTTCTGTGCCTTTTCAAGAAGAATTATGGACACAATTATAAATAGTTTGGTACCTCTGCATTGGAATGTGTTCCATAGGTGTGCAATTTAAGAATGTTTTAAATTTACAGTGTTTGATGTTTGCATGAAGATTATAGTTACCAAAAAAAGGCCCTACATGTTCACAGTTATTATTAGTGCCATATATAATCAAACTATAGTTAAAGATTTTTTTTAATGTGATTTCCTACTCAATTTATGTTACATGTATTTCAATAAAACTTGCTTTGTGGGAATCATGCTTGTTTTTTGCATTATTTATTGAGGATAGGAAATAATCTTACCATAATATTGCTTTCACAATACTATGTCCAAAAGGTTCATCATTAAATCCGTTCAATGCAGTTCATGATTTACCAGGATACATCAGATCCGATTTTCACAATATCTAATAACCTCCTGACTGTTCTTGGTATTTTTGCTTCAATCTTATCTGGAAAGCTATTCACATTTGGCTTATCATTTTACATTTATTAGTCCCCAGTTTATATCCTTCTACTGTAATATTGATTTGTTCCTCATTCACAATTTTAAGTTTTGAAATAATTCTCCAGCAATCAATCTTGGAATAATTCTCAGGTTCAGGTGCTAATATAAACCACTGGTGGAACTTCCCTTCCCTCCACACGTGTTCCCTGACCTGCTGAACACCTTTGCTCAATCTGCCTCGGCCTGCATGATCTCCCGGTTGCCAAACACTAACTTCCCTTCCCATACTGACCTTTCTATCCTGGACCTCCTCCATTAGTCAGAGTGAGACCAAACGTAAATTGGAGGAACAGCAGCTCATATTTCTCTTGGGCAGCTTATAACCCAGTGGTATGAATATCGATTTTAACTTCAAGTAACCCTTGCTCCCCTTCTCTCTCCGTCCCTCCCCCACCCTAATTGTCGTACTAGTTTTAATGTTGCCCGGTTGAGTTCCTGTCTGTAGACTCATTACCTATCCCACAGCAACATTGGCCCATTATGTGCCCCACATTTCCTTGATTATTATTGTTTTTTACATATCTTCCATTTATTTCTCCTAACTAGTCTATATCTCTCGTTCCCCTCCCCCCCCACGACTCTGGCTGAAGAAGGGTCTTGACCTGAAACATCACCATTCCTTTTCTCCAGACATGGTGCTAGACCTGCTGAGTTACTCCAGCTTTTATGTCTGTCTTCTTGAAGTATTGTTAGTTGGTTACATTTCATATTAGATTTGGAATGATCTCAGAAAGAAAGCATCAAGGATGCATTTACAACCCTTGTAAACATAACATCTAAATTTATTTTAATAGAGAGAGCTTTATCAGGAGGGGTGTTTTCTGATATCTGATCAATGACCTTGTGGCCAAACCATAAGTAACTTAAAAAAAGCACTGGGACTGAGTTAGATGCTAGAATTTATTTTTGCAATAGGAAAAATGGCAGCCACCTACCAGTTTACATGCATATAATATTACAGAATTCCATAAACACATATGATTGTTTACAATTGAAATTGCAACACTTAATGTAAAATAAACCAGTTTTGGGGCAGACCATAACCGATGATCAGATTGTCAACTCCAATTTTGGGTCTGCCTGCGATATTGATCTTTACTCTGAGACCATCATAAGCAAATTACAGGAACTTTGGAATACATGGTATGTGTTGAAAATATACAACAGGGTTGCTGGCTATTTAAAAATAATAAGTGGAGAACCTTCAACAAACAGCCGAATATCGGATAAATGTGAAACCGTGTGCACATTCACACACATCTGAATGATGGATGAGATAAGGGAATAATAAAAGATTTGAAAAATAAAATCTTCATTAGAACAACTTCAAACCAGCTTTCAGTCTGTGTAGGTCACCCTGGTTCCACCATAAACCTTCTGGGTCTGCACAAGGCAATCCTGTGGTACTGTAACAGAAACACAGAGATAAGGACTTATTTATTATATAAAGGACAAAGAATAAAGTCCTAGCCTGCTCAACCTCTCCCTATAGCTCAGGCCCACGACTCCTGGCAGTATCCTTATAAATCTCTGCATTCTAACCATAAATCCTGCATAATGACATCCTTCCTTTATATAGCAGGGTGACCAAAACGGAGCACAATGCTCCAAATGCACCCTCACCAATGTCTTGTACAACTGTAACATAACAGTCTAACTTTTATACTTCATACCTTAACTGATAAAGGCCAGTATACCAAAAGCCTTCTGTACCACACTCTCTATCTGTGCCACCACTTTCAGGAAACTATGCACCTTTAACTCCTAGATCCCTCTGCTCTCCAACACTTCCCAGGGCCCTACCGTTCACTGTGAAGATCATGCTCTGGTTGAACTTCCCAAAATGCAACACCTCACATTTAACTGCAATCATTAGTCATTCCTCGGCCCATTTGCCTAGCAAGTGGTTATAAATACATAAATGAATTTTCCAAGGGGACCATCAAGTAAGTCTTTACCATGGGCAATTCTTGGGGTTCTTACAACAAATGAAGTCAAGTTTCTAGCTTTGGATCGTTCAAAAATGACTGTCCTTTTTAGGCTTATATTGGTCTATACCAAAGTCCATCGGCTGCAGCTTTAATTATTTGCTCAGTTATTCTTTGAACTTTCATGTTCTTATCTATACCGCTTATAGTATCTCTTATCACATCTTCAGCTCAAGTGGCTTTCTATCCCATTGCGTAAATCTGCAATATATTTGGTGAAGCACCGTTAAATTACAACACAAAAAAAAGTCAGAGTGATACAGCATGGAAACAGGCTCTTCAGTCCAACTTGCCCACATCGGCCAACATGTCCCAGCGGCCCGCGTTTGGCCCATATCCCTCCAAACCTGTCCTATCCACGTACCTGTCTAACTGTTTCTTAAACATTCGTATAGTCCCAGCCTCAACTACCTCCTCTGGCATCTTGTTCCATACACTCACCACACTTTGTGTGAAAAAGTTATCCACAGATTCCTATTAAATCTTTTCCCCTTCACCTTAAACCTCTGTCCCCTGGTCCTCGATTCACCTACTCTGGGCAAGAGACTCTGTGCATCTACCCGATTTATTCCTCTCATGATTTTATACACCTCTATAAGATCACGGCTCATCCTCCTGCATTCCAAGGAATAGAGTCCCAGCCTACTTAACCTCTCCCTTTAGCACAGACCCTCGAGTCCTGGCAACATCCTCATAAATCTTCTCTGTACCTTTTCCTGCTTTAATTGGTTGTGAAACTCTTTTAGGAGGTATCAAAAAGGACACGAAAGGCACAATTTGCGTACAGCTTACATTTGCTTCGTCCAGGAACTACTTTCAGAGTTTCTATCCATATCATAGGGTTTATTTCTGACCAGAAAGTATTAAACAGCATGTTGAAAGTATCACTAGTTTTCCGTGATGTTTTACTTCACCACAGGCCTAAGGGAGATGTTACCTTATTGTGGTTTCTTTGACCAATACTGCACCTGTTATTCGATGAAAAACTCCTAGTTCATTAATAGCAAACCCAGAAAAATGTCACATCTCTACTTATAAACTATTTGTCATTTCCCAAAGCAAACCTATCTACTTCTGATGTAAATCATTTATGTACGAGTGCTTTGCTTTATCTCATTAAATACCCTTTGTAAAATGTTATCAGTAAACAATATTTAAACCATTGTCTAATCCTCCATTGCCAGTTTTCTCAATTCCTTGCTCAAATGCATTATTTGGAGTCCAATATTTTGCTCTAATCACATAAATTAAATAGTAAGTAACAGCTTAAAGCACAAAGGAAAGCAATCCTACTCTGCTCTGGTGCCGTTTTGTTGGGTTACCAAAAGTCATAAAATTATTAAAATACTGTGTAGGAAGGAACTGCAGATGCTGGTTTACACTGAAGGTAGACACAAAATACTGGAGTAACAGCAGCTCAGGAGTAAAGGAATAGGTGACGTTTTGGGTTGAGACCTTCTTCAGACAGAGTCGGGGGACAGGGAAACTAGAGGCAATGAAAAGGTACAGAACAATTCAGAGCTGGCACCACAGAACAAGGAAAGGTGGAGCTCACAATGGTCCATTGTTGGTTTTGGAAGAGGTGATAATGAAGGGATATGAACAGTCATACGAACCTTTCTGCCCATGGCCTCCTCCACAGTCAGAGTGCGGCCCAGCGCAAATTGAATGAACAACACCTCATATTTCGCTTGGGCAGCTTACAACCCAGCGGTATGAATATTGATTTCTCTAACTTAAGTAACCGTTGTTTCCTCTCTCCGTCCCTCCCCCACCCTAGTTCTCCGACTAGTTTCACTGGACTCCTGGTTAATTTTACTGTTTATGTCATGTTGCGACCTTCCCCATAGCCAACAATGAACCATTGTACATATCAGTGATCATCGTCCACATTGATCTGTCATTTTCACATCTCACATGCTCTTTATACCCTTCCATATCTCTAGTTTCCCTCTCCCCAAACTTTCAGTCTGAAAAAGGGTTTCAACCCTAAAAGTCACCCATTCATAAGGTCATAAGGGATAGTTGAATTAGGCCATTCGGCCCATCAAGTTTACTCTGCAATTAAATCATGGCTGATCTATCTCTCCCTCCTAACCCCATTCTCCTGCCTTCTCCCCATAACCTCTGACATCTGTACGAATCAAGAATCTATCTATCTCTGCCTTAAAAATATCCACTGACTTAGCCTCCACACCCTTTTGTGGCAAAGAATTCCACAGATTAACCACCCTCTGACTAAATACATTTCTCCTCATCTCATTAACATTAACATTTTGGGAATCCTGCACCAGCACTCCCAAGTCCCACTCCTTCTCTTCAGAGACGTTGCCTGCCCCACCGAGTTACTCAACATTTTGTCTATCTTCGGTCCAAACCAGCATCGGTAATTCCTTTCTATAAATTTACTGGAAACTGTTCTGTTAAGGGCGGCACATTGGTATAACTGGTAGAGCTGCTGCCTCACAGTGCCAGAGACCCAGGGTCGAACCCGACCTCGGGTGCTGTCTGTGTAGTTTGACCACGTGAGCTTCCTCCGGGTGCTCCGGTTTCCACCCACATACCGTGCAGGTTTATATTTAGATGACCTCTGTAAATTGTCCCAAATGCCTATGGAGTGGATGCAAAAGTGGATACCCCAGAACTAGTGTGACTGGGTGAACCATGATTGGCGTCGACTCAGTGGGCCAAAGGCCAGATTCCATGATGTAGTATTCAATCAAGTAATTTACACACAAGATCCAAGGAAACATGCAAATGGAACAAACCAGTTTTTGTAAATTCTAGTCACAAGAGTGATTACAAAGCTTTGTTAACATTCAAACATTGTCAGATTAGGAAGCACGATCTGAATATGTCTTCTGTAATGGCAAAGTACCTTATAATGTTACATATGAATTCATTGCCCGAATTTCTTGTTTTCAAGTCATAGAGTGATATAGTGAGGACACAGCCCCTTCGGCCCAACTTGCCCACACCGGCCAACATGTCCCAGCTCATCCCATTTGGTCCATATCCCTCCAAACCTGTCCTATCCATGTATCTGTCTAACTGCTTCTTAAACGTTGGGATAGTCCCAGCCTCAACTACCTCCTCTGGCACCTTGTTCCGTACACCCACCATCCTTTGTGTGAAAAAGTTACCCTCAGATTCCTATTAAATCTTTTCCCCTTCATCTTAATCCTATGTCCTCTGATCCTTGATTTACCTACTCTAGGCAAGAGACTCTGTATATCTATCAGATCTATTCCTCTCATGATCTTATACACCTCTATAAGATCATCCCTCATCCTCCTGCGCTCCAAGGAATAGAGTCCCAGCCTACTCAACCTCTGCCTATAACTCAGACCCTCTAGTCCTGACAAAATCCTCGTAAATCTTCTCTGTACTCTTTGCAGTTTGACATCTTCTTTCCTATAACATGTGCCCAGTACTGAACACAATACTCTAAATGTGGCCTCACCAACATCTTATACAACTGTAACATGTCCTCCCAACTTCTATACTCAATAGTCTGGCTGATGAAGGCCAATGTGCCAAAAGCCTTTTTGACCACCCGATCTACCTGACGCTCCACCTTCAGGGAACTATGCACCTGACTCCGAGATCCCTCGGCCCTACAACACTCCCCAGAGCCCTACTGTGCAGGTTCTGCCCATATTAGACTTCCCAAAATGCAATACCTCACATTTTTCTGCATTAAATTCCATCAATCATGCCTCAGCCCACTTTGTCAATTGGTCAAGATCTTGCTGCAATTTTTCATTATCTGCAAAACCACCCACTTTTGTATCATCTGCAAACTTGCTAATCTTGCCATGTATGTTCTCATCCAAATCATTGATATAGATGATAAACAGTAACAGGTCCAGCTCCGAACCCTGAGGCACACCACTATCACAGGCCTCCAGTCTGAGAAGCAATCTTCCATCACCCTCTGCTTCTTTCCATGGAGCCAATTTTCTATCCATTCAGCTATCTCTCCTTGGAACCCATGCAAACTAACCTTCCAGAGCAGCCTACCATGAGGAACCTTGTTGAATGCTTTACTGGTCCATATATACATCTACAGCTCAGCCCTCATTGACCTTTTTGGTCACATCTTCAAAAAAGACTGTGAGACACGACCTCCCACATACAAAACAATGCTGACTATCCTAAACCAGCCCTTGTCCGTCTAAATGCCTGTAAATCGTATCCCTCAGAATACCCTCCAGTAACTTTCCAATGATAGATTTTAAGCTCACTGGCCTATAGTTCCCAGCAGTTTCCCTGCCTAAATAAAGGCTCAACATTTCCCTCCCTCCAGTCTTCCGGCACTACTCCTGAATTTAAAGACGACACGTAAATTTAAGTAGTTCTTATCATTTTTAAGAAAAATGCTGTACGTTAACCAGCAAGGTGGTCAAGTTGCAATCGTGAGCACAAATCCTTTCCCACGTTTTAAGCAGGCTGATCATTTACCTCATTTCAGTACTCTTTTGATCCATGGTCTCCTTTGTTGTTGGCTGTGGCAACACTGGCATCAAGGTGTACTTGTCCACTAAAAAGCAGTTTGGTTCATCACTCTGGCCTGGTACTTTACCCAAAGGATAATTCTTCCACGCAATTTGATCTACAAAAAGCCAGAATTATACTTTACTATAGGTCTATGATTGTTCTGCAGCATACAGCTTTGTCTCGTGCCTGAGTGGTTATAGTGGATTGTGGCTGCAGCCCAGTTCATCTCACAAACCAGCTTCCCCGCCATCGAATCCATTTATACTTGCAAGGACCATTTAGACCCTGGTCATTCCCTCTTACCTCCTGTCAGGCAGAAGATACAAAAGCTTGAAAACACCTTCCACCGGATTCAGGACCAGCTTCTTCCCCACAGTTATTAGGCGACTGAACGATCCTCTCATATCCTAAAAGTGGGGTCCCAATATCCCAACCTACTTCATTGCGGCTGGATTTTCCTCCAATGTTGAATGAACTTCCACAAGGATTGGTGATAAAACAGAATGACGACCTCTAGTGTACCGACATCCTCCTCTTTCCTCCCATTCTTAAAATATAAACTACAACTCCAGTAAAATGCCACAGATTTAACTGACATTCTCAAGTACATGAGCAGTCGATTTTGACAGGCTACCAGACCATGTGGAAAATCAGTTGCAAATTGTACCTCACCTTATCAGACATGCACACGTCATGAGAATCAGTAGACTGACAGGTAAAAGCATCCACCATGTCTGATTTTTCCCATTCTAATTAAGATGGTGCAATTGATTAGATAATATAATGATTTCAGTGTCAGATGCTAGATAAAGCAGCTTGTAAAGGAAACTGGTATGCAATTGATTACATAATATCACAGCTCCCAGTGACTGATCCCAGCTAAATTACCAGAATCCATGGTTGTTAGTTATTATGAATGAACACTACACTAGGTAATGTCCTCACAGTTGGTATTGTTGGAGACCAATTACATTTTAGGCAAAAATTGATGTAATTTTAATTTTATAAGTTTG
Organism: Rhinoraja longicauda; assembly: GCF_053455715.1. Classification (NCBI taxonomy): domain Eukaryota; kingdom Metazoa; phylum Chordata; class Chondrichthyes; order Rajiformes; family Arhynchobatidae; genus Rhinoraja; species Rhinoraja longicauda. Next base: position 38,287,617 of record NC_135967.1, on the reverse strand, counting down.
AATTATCTGTTTCCCCACAGAATTAATAATGTCTTAACATGATTGTACAAGTAAATTAGTAACCTGCTCATATAGTCTGGCATAATTTGGGCAGCACAGTGGTGCAGCTGGTAGAGCTGCTGCTTCACTGTGCCAGAGACCTGGGTTTGATCCTGACCTCAGGTGCTGTTGGAGTGGAGTTTGTATGTTCTCCCTGTGGTTGCATTGTTTTCCTCCTTGTGCTCCAGTTTCCTCCCACATCCCAAAAACATGTAGGTCTTTAGGTTAAATATACTGTAATTGCCCCTAATGTGTTGGGAATGGATGCGAAAGTGGGATCGTATGACCAGGTGAGCAATGGTCAGCGTGGACTCGGAGGGCTGAAGGGCCCGTTTCCATGCTGCATTAAAAACTAAATCATTAATGGCCAGCTTTGCAAGAAATAGTCAACACGGATGTAACTGTATTAAAATTAAAAAAAGATAAATTTGCCATGACAAAATTGAAGTGCATGGTATTACTGTAATAATTTAACTAATGATTAGAAGTGGGTCAGATGTGTCAACGATTCTTTAAAAAAATCTGTAATATCAGTTTGTGTGTAATTGTCAAAATCTGGTGCAGCTGATTGTTGAGTTTTATTTCCTATGCAAGTATTATTCTGCTTATATAATATACCTTTGCTAACAACCTTCAACCAGTTTATCTAAACTGAAGATGTTTGGTTATCATCCTGTGTGAAAGATACCCGAAATGTTTCAACCCTAGAGAAACCACAGGCACTGGAACTTAAAAAAAACACAGCTTCTATGAGATTGCTGTTGACGCAATAAAGAGGAAGTTTTAAATCATTTTTTTCTATGCCTTATTCAACAAGGGAGTTTTTGTAGTAGTCACCAATTATTTAAATTGAAAATGTTTCCATTCCATTATACTTAAACGCAAATTCTACATAAATTAACCACTTGAAATAAACTAAGACGAAACTATCAAAGTCATAGCATACCTGTACATAACTGCCACACTGATCCCTCCAGGGAATGAATCGTTTCAGTTAACAGTTCAAGGTTGACCATTTGCGACTGCTCCTCTCCAGTGGCATGGACCACCACAGGTTCAGTGTCCATCAGGAACTCAGTCTGCACCGTACTAGTTAACTGGTTTGATGATTCTGACCCATTCATCATTTGTAGGTTTTCCACTGTGTGCACTGGTAGATGATTACAGCCAATTGGAAAGTCAGAAACGCTGAAGGACCCTGGTTCCTGAATGTATATAGAACAGAGCTGGAGGAGTTTCTGTTGTGTGGTATTGGGCAATGGAGAGTCCGTGTCAGTTAAAATCCTGAAATTATACAGTAAAAGTCAGGTCTTATTTTGTCTTCCTTTGATTCCGTGCTCGTCAGTTTTAGGAAATAAAAATGTAAAATAGCAATTATGGGTTGTTTGCCAAGAGCTATGTTAACAATATGGATTCTGATCATAATAAAAAATAGCCAAACTGATTTATAAATTGCATCAACTCAAGCTTCATACAAAACTACTAAAAGCTTAGAATATTTTTTTCAGGCTATTAGGACATGGCATTAATGTGGCCTTCTAGTAAAATTAGCTAAAAACCTGTTTTGTTCAATAAAGACATTGAGCATACTTAATTCTGAAACAAAGAAGGGTTTTGACCCGAAACGTCACTTATCCATGTTCTCGAGAGATGCTGCCTGACCTGCTGCATCATTCCAGCACTGTCATCGTACTTAATTCTGGAATATTGATTAAAAATAAAAGTCTTCCTAATCTTTGTTGAAGGTTTTTAATTTGCTTCCTCTAACGCTGCTTTACCAGCCTAAAGGGAATAAAGGTTTTGTGAAGCACCATCAAAATCCCTCAAAGGTCAAGATCTCTACCAGACATCTAGAGAGCTTAGAGATACAGCGCGGAAACAGGCCCTTTCGGCCCACTGGGTCTGCGCCGACCAGCGATCCCCGCACATTAACACTATCTATACCCCCTAGGAAATTGTTTTACATTTACCAAGCCAATTAACTTACATACCTGTACGTCTTTGGAGTGTGGGAGGAAACCGAAGATCTCGGAGAAAACCCAAGCAAGTCAAGGGGAGAACGTACAAACTCTGTGCAGACAGCACCTGTAGTCGGGATTGAACCCCGGGTCTCCGGCACGGCATTCGCTGTAAGGCATCAACTCTACCACTGCGCCACTGTGTTGCGCTACTAAATGCCACCGTGACATCTACTAAACCTCCTTTTACCTGAACAAAAATGGTTTTGATTCTCTAATCTTTCCTCATAACTAAAATCTATGGTGATTCCTTAATAAGTTTTCATAAAGTTGCCTATAATGTAGCAAAAAAAATCAAGGGACTGCAAAGGACAATATCCAATAAATATGAAGATATAGACACAACAAGCTAGAGTAACTCAGCGGGACAGGCAGCATCACTGGAGAGAAGGAATGGGTGACGTTTCGGGTCGAGACCCATCTTCAGACTCTTCAATATATATGTCCTGAGCCACAGTGGCTGGGGGTAGGGAGGGCATAATGGAAGGAGGGAGTTGTGTGCAGAGTGGCAAGGTCTATTTCTTGATGGCCAATCAAGGTTTTGCCTGTTTAAAAACTTAAAATGTGCACAAAGATAACTGTCATTATTGGTGCTAATTATCTCAGTTACGTGACACTGATGTAGGTATTCGTTAGATAGGTAATTTTGGTTTATTTTAGCTTGACTTTAGAGATAACATGGAAACAGGCCCTTTGGCCCACCGAGTCCACGTCAACTAGCAATCGCCTGTGCACTAGTACTATCCTACACACTAGGCATAATTTACAGAAGCCAATTAATCTGCAAATCTGCACGTCTTTGGTGTGGGAGGAAACCGGAGCACCTGGAGAAAATCCACCCGGCCACAGGGAGAACGTACAAACTCCGTAGAGACAGCACCCGTCAGTCAGGATCAAACCCAGGTGTCTGGCGCTGTGAGGCAGCAAGCCTACTGTTGCACCACTGTGCTGCCCACACATTGACTGGAATAACATCAATAGCAATTGTTGCTCCAAGAGAAAAATCATAGGCCACATATTTTGTGGATATGAATCAGATTTAATTACAACATAGGAGACCATTTGGCCCACGGAGATGATACCAGCTTGCCAAGCAATTCCATCCCTCTTTACTAACAAAGGCAGTTGTCAGCAAAACCTGCATTTGGTATATGGCTGTTACTTTATTGAAATAGTATTTTTATAATTAAAGAACTACAAAATTTGTCAGATCTGATTAATTACTCATAAATCCATACTGGTTTCTTTAATAATGAATGTTTCTCTAAATGAATACCAATTTTATTACACAATGTAGTCTGGAAACTTACTTCCTGATGCTGGCCTGGGAAATTACCTACTAATTGTCTACATTTATGACCAAAGACATTTCAGCAGCAACGTTCCAGTGTCTTTAGAATAATTGCTATATTGAAACATAATCAAAAGATTCTAGTTACTTCCTCTGCTATTCCCTCTCTTGACCTAAGTATGCAATCAGTGGTCAGCACCTCTAAGCGAAGGATGTATTTTATTTACAGGACTTCTTGCTTTCCCTTTGCTGCCATTCCCACTCTTACATCCATTTATTTCAACCACCGATTTTCTGTACAAAACTGATACATCTCCAGCAAGAAAATTAATATTTTTCATCTTTTCAAATAGCTATTTCCTTTTCTTTTCCAATTTACTTTTTCAAGAATTTCAAAAATCCTTGATTTCCTTTTGAGCAGCATTTCCATCTTTCATTCTATTCCCACACACTAGTCCTTTTTTTGCTTATCCAGCATTTTTAGTCATAGGTTTCCTGAATCACAATTACCCGTTATAAAGCAAAACAAAAAGGGTTGTTTAACTCACTGTTGGAGGAGATGAGGTGTAGCCTGACATGGTGCTGCAAGACAACTTTTGAGAAGATCTTGCCAATCTAGTAGACATGGAAATAAAAACAATTGCCACATGCTCCTCTTTATTTTCTGGATTCGTGGAAGGCCCTTCACACTTTTCCCTACACAGAAAAAGCAAAGAACAAATTAAAGCAATACTTAATCTCTCCAAAGTGCTTATTAGGCACTCATCCAGATAGCAGTATTTTCATGGCTAGTTGGATAACCAGTTTAGAACCAGAAATTCTAAAAATGTGTAGTTCATAATTACTTGAACTATTATTACATTAACAGTGATACAGCTGTAAGTTATTATTGGAAAGGAATGTAGCAATTTGACGTTGCAAATTGTTGTAAAGAAACCAGAAGGACTGCGTCACTCATAAGGTGCCAATTTACGCACAGACCACGAGTTCCTTAGCCACCGTTTACAAGTTCCCCGCAAACCTACTTCCTCATGTGATTAAATTCCACCAGAAGCATTCCTAGCAATTTTATGCTCTCTCAACAACTCCTGGCATGACTTGTACTTCTGCTTATTCTTCTAGATTATTTCTACTACTTTTCAATTTCTAAGTATCGTTGGAGTGACATGCAGGTTTAAAGTCTTAATTTCACAATTTTATTGTTTACAGACCGAAGAACCAGGGGTATATAGGCACCGAGTAAGGCACTTTAGAATTAAGTGCATAAAATTCTAAACTTACAAAATAAAGCAACCATACAACTAAAATGTTGCCAATTACCCCAAAATGACCCTGGGACGACTAGATATCCTGGTAGCTAACCACTTTAACTCCTTTTTGCATTCCCATACTGCCCTTTCTATTCTGGGTCTCCTCCATTGCCAGAATGAGGCCACCGTTAATGCCGTGGGAGCTGTCATGGAGCAGCGAGCCAGTATCAGGTGGGAGCCTCTGGCATTCTTTTTGGCAAAATTATCACCCACTCAGATGAGGTACAGTACGTTCGGGCGAAAACCTTTGGCTATGTACCTCGCCGTCAAGCATTTCCTCCATCTGTTGGAAGGCCGTCTCTTCACTATTTATACGGATCACCAACTGCTCACATACGCTATTCGTACAAGTGTGGGGGAGCGATTCACCGCGGGAAATCCGCCACTTGGACTTCGTTCGGCAATTCTCCAGTGACATCGGGCACATTTAAGGGAAAAGCAAATCCGGATGCCGACGCCCTATCAAGACTGGAGGTGGATGCTCTGAATGCGGCCACACTCATCGGTTTTCATGCCATGGCTCACGCGCAGCATACTGCTCCCCACCTTATCCATTACCCCCGGACGCATGCACCCCTAAAATTGGAAGATGTTCCTATCGGTGACACGAGAGAAGCCATCATATGTAACACTTCTACTGCCAAACCAAGGCCGTTTGTGCCTAGGACGATGCATCGAGAACTTTTCAGCGCACTGCACAACATATCACATCCGGGCAAGAAGGCCCGGATCTCCGAACGTTTCACCCGGCCTTTCACCCCCCCCCCAGCCTCTGGTTCTGCTTGGCATTCGTACGGCGGTGAAAGCAGACCTAGGATGTTTGTCGGTGGAAATGGTTTACGCCACAGCTCTGAAGCTGCCCAGCGAATTTGTCGAACCAACCCCCACAGACAGATCCTATGATCCAAGCAGGTATGTCGATTGATTACGGCGAACTATGCAGCTACTGAGGCCAACACCAGCACGGCAAACACCTGCAATAGTCTATGTACCTGCTGGCCTCCAACGCTGCACACATGTTTGGGTCCGACATGACGCTGTCCGCCGACCTCTTCAGCAAGCATACGATGGCCCTCACCAAATCATCCAATGCCTACCTAAACATTTTGTGATCTATCGGAACGGAAAAACTGACACTGTATCCGTCGACCGGTTAAAGCCAGCGTACGTCGAGAACCAACCGACTACCTCACCCACCAAACTGGCAAAGTCACAAGCTTCCAACACTTCCTGTCAAAGACTGCCCACACTGCAGTACCAAACAAGATCAGGCCGTAAAATCAACCCGCCAGACCGGTACGGGGCAGGAAAAGCCAGGCAGTCGCCACCTTGTATGTCTCGGTGGCTGAGGGGGTAGCTGTGGCGCCTTCAAGCCCACGTTGGTTTTGCACACAGCCTGTCACCGCTGGCGACTCGCCAGCAGCCTCACGAGGTCCAGCCACAAGAGCTCAATAAACAACTCCAAGGTCAGACGCACTAATTGGCCTGATCTACACAAGGGTTATGATTGGTGAGGATGTAGGTAAGAGGGGCTTCTGGAATAAACGCGACACAAGGTGTCTGACTCAGCTAAGTGTTGTTTGTTCTTTGCCTTCTGTTGTGGGATTCAGTAGATCCTACAAACTGATGGAACAGCACCTCATATTCCTCAGGTAGTTTACAACCCTGCGGTGTTAACATTGAATCCTCCAATTTTAGGCAACTACACGACACTCCCCCTTTCTTCTCTCACCCCCTTCCCCTCAGGGCTCCACCTGGACTTGCTCCTATTTCTCTCTTCCCCTTCCTTCCCAACATTCGTTCCCCAAGCTTCAGTTTGCAACTCTTCAATACTTTTGTCTGACTCCTTCCTTGTTTTCATCTCTGGACTTTGTCCAAACATCTGCCTATCACCCCCTCCCCCTTACCTGTATGCACTTATTACCTGACAGGCTTTGTCCTGACCTGCTCTCTTCCAGCTTCCCCCATGCCCCACACACACACAAAATCACTCTGATAGGTCCTGACCCAAACTATCACCTATCCCTATCCCCAGATGCTGAGGTTGTTTGTGTAAACCAGCATCCGTAGTTCCTTGTTTCCAAATATCTGGTTTTGCTTCATTTCAGCTTTATTTAAAACAGATTTTTCTGAAAGGATTTCCCAGGAATATAATACATATTTCCAAGACCAACAACCCTTATCGAAAAGATCAAGAACTGCACTCAGACATGCCATAATCTTTTACATATCAAACAGTATTACAAATCTGTGCATCACCAAATTCAGGTCAAATTACTCACTGCACCTGCCACTCCTAAATTCCATTACAATGGGAACATTTCTTCAATATCTCATTGTGAGGATTTGATTGACAAGTAAACCTAATGAATACTAAACCAATAGACAATAGGTGCAGGAGGAGGCCATTCGGCCCTTCGAGCGATTTATTAATAGAGTGCAACACAGTTCAGTCCAACGCTGTTCTTAGGTACTGCACACGAGAGGCACTGGACTGCGATTTGGGTGATTTTCCACTCTAGTCGAGGTCAGCTGCAGCAGCACAGCACATCCCACTGCAGTATGTCTATGATCCTATGATGTATGTCTCGTTGTCATCTCCGCCCAGTGTGCCGAAACCTACTGATCTCCATGTTCCTAAACACTAACTCCCCCTCCCATTGCCACACTGACCTTTCTGTCCTGGGCCTCCTCCACTGTCAGAGTGAGGCCCAGCACAAATTGGAGGAACAGCACCTTATATTTTGCTTGGGAAGCTTACACCCCAGCAGTATATTGATTTATCTAACTTCAAGTAACTCTTGCTTTCCCTCTCTCTCCATCCTTCCCCCTTCCTAGTTCTCTGACCAGTCTGACTGTCCCACTAATTAAATGTTTTATCTGTTTCCTTTGTTGTCACCTCCTAGCTTACAATGATCTATTCTACATTTTCCATGAACCACATCTCTTTTGATGTCTCATTTTCACACCTTCCACTTCCTTATCCCCTGAGTTTCCCTCTCCCATGACTCTCAGTCTATCTCCAGTTTTTATTGGTGGTTCGCCAATGGAGAGTGCTTGCCTGAGATTATGAACCTGTAACGATGCTACAAGCAATTTTTTTGTTGTACCTGTGCCTGGCTGTACTCGTGCATATGACAGTAAACTTGAACATCTTCAACCTGGGACTTTGGCTCCATTTTACTCTCCCTACTGATATTACCAGGCCTGCTACGTTTCCAACACTGTGATTCAAATTTCCAGCCTCTTGAGTTTTTTCACTAATCGATATCTGACCATTTCTGATGCAAATTCACTGAACTGTAACGTTAAGTCAGTTTCTGTCATCTACAGATACTACCTGCCCTGCTGGGGTTTTCAGATTTACATCACATGCAGTATTCTGTACCTCACTATTCAAGTAATGTTTGGTTTTTGAGTTTCTGTTCTCACTTTATTTACATCTTCAGATCAATCAGCTGCCATTAGCAAGATTGAAGAGACTAGCGGCCTACTTTTGCCCAATTGGTTTGTTCGTGTTCTCGGCAAATATGTCACCTATTTATTTTTCTGCACCTTATCACATATATTGTTTCCTTCACCCAATTTTCAACAATTTCCTACTCTTTCGCAACAATTTAAACATGTCTTTTCTCTTAACTTATCCCGAAATACTAACCATTTCCCCCCACAGATGCCGCCTGACCTGCTAAGTCTTTCCAGAATTATTGTTTTTTGCAAAGGAACGTACCTGCTTTTGCATTGGCTGCAAGTATCTCTGTGATCCAGCCTGTAACATACTGTATCCTTAGTCCTGAAGAATCACAGCAGTGCTTCAGCTCAGTAAACAGCTTCTCCAGCAGTAATGGTGTGAAGTATCGAGAATGTAGGCACTTTAAAAGAGGTTGCCAGAAGCGACAAAATGGTGAAGGAATTCCTGGATTTGATAAGTCTACAAACTCTCCTTCAAAACAAAAGTTCAACATTTCTGAGTTAAAATATGCATAACTTTCTTAACACAAAGTCAAGTCAAGTCAAGTCAATTTTATTTGTATAGCACATTTAAAAAACAACCCACGTTGACCAAAGTGCTGTACATTTGATTGGGTTCCAATAGAAAAAAAATGAAAACATACAGTAGCACGCAAACAGTTCACAGCGCCTCCTCAATGAGCCTCAAACGCTAGGGAGTAGAAATATGTTTTGAGCCTGGACTTAAAGGAGTCGATGGAGGGGGCAGTTCTGATGGGGAGAGGGATGCTGTTCCACAGTCTAGGAGCTGCAACCGCAAAAGCGCGGTCACCCCTGAGTTTAAGCCTAGACCGCGGGATAGTGAATAGCCCCAAGTCGGCCGATCTGAGGGACCTGGAGTTAGAGAGGGGGGTTAGAAGATTTTTGATGTAGGGGGGGGGAGTGTCCATTTAGGGCTTTATACGTGAATAGGAGGAGCTTGAAGTTGATTCTGTACCGTACAGGGAGCCAGTGGAGAGAGGCCAGAATCGGGGTGATGTGGTCCCTTTTACGGGTACCCGTCAGGAGTCTCGCTGCGGCGTTTTGGACCAGTTGCAGGCGGGACAGGGAAGATTGGCTGATCCCAGTGTATAGGGAGTTGCAGTAGTCTAGGCGGGAGGAAATGAAAGCGTGAATGATTTTTTCTGTGTCGTCGAATTGGAGGAAAGGTTTGATTTTAGCTATGGTTCGAAGTTGGAAGAAGCTGGCTTTTACCACAGCGTTGACTTGCTTATCAAATTTTAATGCAGAGTCAAATATCATGCCGAGGTTTTTGACATGCGGTTTGACTAGGCAGGATAGGCTTCCAAGACTGCCTGTTATCAATTTGATGGAGTCGGGGGGGCCGAATAGGATGACCTCAGACTTGCTCTCATTTAATTGGAGGAAGTTCTGTGCCATCCAACATTTTATGTCCTCAAGGCAGTGTGAGAGGCTGTTTAAATTTGACTGGTTGTTGGGTTTCAGGGGGAGGTAAAGCTGAGTGTCATCGGCATAGCAGTGGAAAGAAATGCCGTGCCTTTGAATGATTTGGCCAAGGGGGAGCATGTATAGAGAGAAGAGAATGGGGCCTAGGATGGAGCCTTGTGGAACTCCGCAGGAGAGGCTAGCTGGAGCAGAGGAATAACTGCCTATGTTGATGGCGAAACTCCATTCAAAGGAAACAACCATTCTGCCATCTGATCATACTGACTCCCATTACTGGCAATAACCCATCAGAACCCTTCCCACTCATATTTCCCTTTAATCCTGCAATTTATTCTCTTACATGCTTATTATCAATGCTTCTTTGATTAATTTGCCATTTAGGTATACTGGAGGAAAGATGTGCAAGGATACTGGAGCAGTCGGGGGAATCCCAAAAGGAAAACACACCTCCCATACGAACAGCACCCAAGGTCATTCTTATAAACAGCAAATTGTACAAATTTAAAGAAACATCTTCTTTGACATCATGTAGAATATTCTTTCCAAAAGGTGAACAACATCAAGAACAAAAAATGTAGTGAGATGATATGAACCTTTTGCCTCTCAAAGTCCAAATATTTTAAATTGAAGGTAATCACAACGTCCTGCATTACAAGAAGCAGGATTAAATTTGTTTTCCCCCCACACCTCCTCCCCCCCCCCTCTCCCCCCTGCCCCCAATCTCCCCCCCAACACCGATGGTGTTCACTATCATTAGGCATCAGTCACCTGTTTTTCCACAGTACTGACCTAAATAAATTTTGTTCATAGTCCACATAGTGAATGTTTCACTCTGGGGAAACTACCTTGAATAAACTACATACCTTTGATTTTTTTTAAACTCCAGGAAGAACTCAGCAGGTCAGGCTGCACCTACAGGTGATGTAATGGGTCAGGACTCTTCTTCAGGCTGAAGGGTCTTGACCTGAAACATCATCAATCGATTTCATTCCACAAATGCTATTTGACCTGCTGTGTTCTTCCTGCAGTCATTTTTTTGCTCAATTTTTCAGCATCTGCAATATCTTGTATCTTAGGGAAGGAAAAACCCTGCCTTTGATCCAGGCATGCCATTGCTTATCACTAAAGTAAGAATGAGATTGTGAACTGGGACCTTATCATCTTTGTGGTTAATAACTACACAGGACAACGATAACTGATTATTATTATTTGCTTCCTGGTACTGCAAGTACTGTTTTTGTTTTTGGATAACTCAGTGGCTAGCAATCTAAACTTTATTTCAAAAGGACATGCAATCGAGTACGACCAGCTTAAAAAGCTGTTCTGTTACCTGGACATTCAATGTTTAAAGATTTTAGCTGCTCCTCTGTAGGAATAAGGAACCCATCATCCAGGAGAATGTCTACTACCATCTCTCTGTAAAATGTGAAGAAAACAATGTTATGATTAATGACATTCAACATACATGTTCCTGTCCAAAGAGGAAATAACCAATTTTAAAACGTAGGCCATAACTTAACATAAAAGATCTGATGCAAATAGGCAATCAAATTTTTTCCACACACTAGAAATTCTGCAAGCTTCCCACCATGCCCTACAAACTCCTCATAAAATCCCAATACCAGTCACTTCATTCTACCCACAACTAAACTAATACAATTTAATTGCAATCAAATGATTTATTTTATTGCTTGAACACAAATGCAGATACTCACACAATGCTTAATTCAAACTGTTTATAATGAACCCAGACTGGGCAAAATAAAGCAATTTGTTTTTTAAACTTTTAATTAATCATTGATCAATGGTTTTGTGACAAAAACCTCCTTGGTAACCAAAACAAGAAAAAATAAACTTGAAAGAAAAAAACCATGTCATGATTAAAAATAAATGGTGGGATAATGGCAATTTTAATCATTTTGTTAAACAGAATCGTGAGATTTTAAAATCATTCAACTGAAAACCCAACTGCATTAATTTTGAATGCTTGATGTAACGAAAAATCAGGCTCCAAATTATTGATCACTGTAGTAATAAGGGAAGATAGACACAAAAAGCTAGAGTAACTAAGCGGGACAGGCAGCATCTCTGGAGAGAAGGAATGGGTGACGTTTCGGGTCGAGACCCTTCTTCAGAATAAGGGAGGATGCCTTATGAGGATCTTTAAATTAGGCTATGTGGGTACAGTGTTAGAATCAAAAAAGGTTGTTCATTATGGTGTGATTACGTGACAGTCTTTCCACAGGCAGCAAGAAATAAAAGAGCAGATATGTAGGAAAATCACAGAGGTATATAAGGAGCATGATTTTAGTAGTAGATGTCAACTTCCCCTGTGATCCCCCAACATCTACCAAAATAACTCATAAAAATTGAGTAATATTTAATTATCTTTAAATGTAAACTTCATGATATCTGTTAATAATTATGATATTGAAAAATTAAAAGTGGAACACTTGAATTAATAACTCAAGTTTTCTTCGGCGCAACTTTCTGCATTGCCAAAACAACGATTATTTCATTTACCAAATAGACAGCCACCTGACCAGCACCTCTTATTTAATTAAATCTACCTCAAGAGATAAAAGAATCAAGAGTTTACTGCAATTTATGTGTTCGAATTAATGCATACGTTGCTGACAAAATGAGATTCAGCAGATAACAATTCCCTATCAAAATTTTCCTCAACAATCATAGAGTCAAAGAAAGCCCATGACTGTAACTAGGAAAAGCCATTACTTTATATACATATTAACCTTTGGCTATATACATTTTTTAATAATCCCGTGGTTTGAAATAAAAACGGAAAAGGAAGTATACGTGCATCAAAACCAGTGGTTAGATGAACCTTTTCTCCATTTTATCACGCTGAGATATAAACTGAAACTTAATAAAGGGGAATGCCGTGACTAAGTAAATGTAAAAATAGGCACTACAACCGTCAAAAAAATGCAGTGAAGTAGATATCTTTTCTTTCAACTTAAGTTACATGTGGGACAGCATATGATCTGTGCGATGCTTCCGTTAAGTGTTGGCGGTAAAAGTAGAAATATCACAGATGACTTTAAAGTATTACATGAGCAGCAAATCTTATTTTGCAGAAGAACTAGATTAAAAAACATTTTCTAATTCATACTAGCCTCTGGCCAGCAGTTCCACAAAGAAGAAGAATTACAGACGCTGATAACCACAAACCATTTGCTGGAAACAGCCAGCAGCATCTGCAGGTAGAAAAAGGAGCTAAGACTCTTTGCCAGAACACAGTGAAAAGCTTTTAATCTCCAGATAAGGATGGGGGAGAATGGATAGAGAGGACAAAGGGAATATCTCTGATACACCAGGTCAAATGTTGGTGCAAGGATTGTTATTGAAGTTATCTGCATGATAAAGATATAAACTGCACATTTTCAATAGCTTGTCCCACATCAGTCCTATCCCCAACCATCAGAAGTATTCCCTTTGCTCTAGCTATTCATTCCACACATTGCAATTTAAAACACAATTTGTTTTCGCTCTCTCTCCGATTTCTGATAAAGGATCATTGACCTGAAACATTAACTCTCTTTCCATAGCTGCTACCTGACCCGCATGGTGACTCTAGCATTTTTATTTATTGTTCCAACTAAGCTGACTCCCTGTTCCATCACTGGACTTACCACCGAGATCAATGACAGAACACTAACATTCCAAACTGAGATGCCTTCTCTGAAGAAGAGTCTCGACCCAAAACATCACCCATTCCTTCTCTCCAGAGATGCTGTCTGTCCCGCTGAGTTACTCCAGCTTTTTCTGTCTGCCTTCTCAAATGATCATTTTAAATATTTTTAATTAATTTCTAATATTTCAAAATAATATAATAATAATAATAATTGTATTTGTCATATGTAGGTTGGCACAGGGTCAACGATACAATGAAATGTATTTGACAAGACAACGGGTCACCTCAGCAGAAATATTCCAAGGATAAATAAGATAAAGATGACATTAGTAAGATAAAAAGACAATATTAAAATAATCAACATATATGATGTGAAATGTGTTTATGAGTTCAGAAGCCTGATGGCCTGGTGGTAGAAACTGTTCTTAAGTCTGGTGGTACGCACAGCCATACTCCTGTATCGTCTGCCTGACGGTAACAAGGAGAACAGCCTGTGTGCTGGGTGGCTGTGGTCCTTGATGATGCTGCGTGCCTTCCGCAGGAACCGCCGGTAGAAAATGTCCTGAATGGCCGGGAGACAGTTGCCAGTGATGTGCTGTGCCGTCTTCACCACTCTCTGAGGTGATTTGTGGCTGTGGGCAGAACAGTTCCCGTACCAGACTGTAATGCAGCCCGTCAGCAGGCTCTCGATGGTGCATCTGTAGAAGTTTGTGAGGATGTTGGCGTTCATGCCAAACTTCCTCAGTCTTCTCAGGAAAAAGAGCCGCTGGTGGGCCTTCTTTGTTATTGTGTCTGTGTGCAGTGTTCAAGAAAGGTCCTCAGCACACCGAGGAAGGTAATGCTGCTGACCCTTTCAACCTCAGCATCACCGATGTGGATGGGGAGGTGTCCACTCCCCTGCTGTCTCCTGTAGTCCACGATCATCTCTTTAGTTTTGCTGACATTGAGAGAGATTATTTTCCTGGCACCAGCTGCTTAGTGCCTTTACCGGCCGTCTCTGCATGCCATCTCATTGTTGTCTGTGATGAGGCCCAAGATGGTCGTGTCGTCAGCAAACTTTAGGATGATGTTTGAGCTGTGCTTCACAGTACAGTCGTGCGTGAACAGGGAGTACAGGAGAGGACTGAGCACACAGCCCTGTGGTGTGGTGTGTTGAGGATCAGTGAGGAAGAGGTGTGGCTGCCAATTCTCACCACCTGGGGCCTACCCGTCAGGAAATCGAATATCCATCCGCAGATGGAGGTCTCCAGTCCAAGATCAAGGAGCTTGGGGACGAGTTTTGGGGGAATTCAAAATATTAATATTAAATATTAACTTCAAAATATTAATCGTTACTTATTCAAAAAATAAGGTATTTGATCCGTACCGTCAAGACGACCATGAAAAGGACATGCAAATAAAGTTTAGAGTTCAGATGCAGCGTGGAAACAGACCCTTCAGCCCAACCAGTCTATACTGACCATCGATCACCCGTTCACATCACTTCTGTTACCCCACATTGTCATCCACTCTCTACACATAAGGAGAAATTTACAGAGGCCAATTAACCTACAAACCTGCACATCTTTGGGATGTGGGAGGAAACCGTAGTACCGAGAAGAAATACTTCATCACAGGGAAAATGTGCAAACTTAGACTATAGGTGCAGGAGGCGGCCATTCGGCCCTTCGAGCCAGCACCGCCATTCAATGTGATCATGGCTGATCATTCTCAATCAGTACCCCGTTCCTGCCTTCTCCCCATACCCCCCGACTCTGCTATCCTTAAGAGCTCTACCTAGCTCTCTCTTGAATGCATTCAGAGTATTGGCCTCCACTGCCTTCTGAGGCAGAGAATTCCACAGATTCACAACTCTGACTGAAAAGGTTTTTCCTCATCTCAGTTCTAAATGGCCTACCCCTTATTCTTAAACTGTGGCCCCTTGTTCTGGACTCCCCCAACATTGGGAACATGTTTCCTGCCTCTAACATGTCCAACCCCTTAATAATCTTATATGTTTCGATAAGGTCTCCTCTCATCCGTCTAAATTCCAGTGTATACAAGCCTAGTCGCTCCAGTCTTTCAACATATGACAGTCCCGCCATTCCAGGAATTAACTTAGTAAACCTACGCTGCACGCCCTAAATAGCAAGAATATCCTTCCTCAAACATAACACAGACAGCACCCAAGTCTTTGGCACTGTGAGACAGCAGCTCTACCAGTTGCGCCATTGTGCTGCCCCTAAAATGAGCATTACAAATAGTTGGAAGTTTAGTAATTTAATATGGAACTGTTTTTTTAAATGCATTATTACAAGTTTTAGATTAACAATAGAGCCAGGAAAAGGAGTATAAAATAATAATCCAGTAAGAACCATAGAAACAAAAGCAGATCACATACGCCTCAAACCTACTTTGCTATTTAATTAGATTGCTTTAAGTTGTTTTTACTTTATCTATGAATTTGTGTTAATTAACTCTTAATATTGCTTCCCTACAATTTTTAAAATGCAATGCTTTTTCCCTTTAGTCTACATAAGCATCATTTTGCAGCAAAAAGTTCCATTATTTTCAACATTTATGCCATACTTCCTAGTGTCACCTTTGAGGAGTCTATGCTTGGCTTTTGTTTTAAATCTACACGACTTGTTTTGGATTTTGCATTGTCATCTTTAGAGACAATGGATAAAGGCAAAAAGGAAGAGACACAAGACCTCAAGCCAGTTATCCTGATTAAGTTTCATGACTAATGCTGTGTCTCATTATCATCTGCCGCCCAATTCCGATATGTTCTGTATCTTAGTGTCCAAAACCCTAAGAATCACGTCCTTAAATATTCACAAGCTCGTAGGTAAAGAGTTGGACAGCATTCTCACTTTTCATTAAGAAAGTGTTCTCCATATCTGTCCCAAAAGTCTATGCACGAGTTTATGTCTCATGGTTCCAGACTCTTTAGCCAGTAACAGCCTGTCTTCATGATTTATACATCTCAATGAGATCACCTCTTTGCCTCAGACTCCTTTGATCTTACTAACAAATATCATATGGCATTGAGCAAGAAAACACAGGAAATAGTGAAGCATCAAATTTAACACAAACTAAAATATGACCATGATAAGCATCACTTCAAAGTTTTTTTTTTCTGTGATTAAAGTGTAGGCAGTTGTGGTTTTGGTATACAAACTAAGAAGTTTTCAAAAAACTTCAGAGAAAGGACATGCAAATAAAGCTCATCAGTATACTTGGAATAGGTTACACTTTGTATTTTTTATCAATTCAAATAATTTTATCATCTTAAATCCTTCAATTATATCCATAACCGCCTATATTTAATGAATAAGCATCAAGGTCTCAGCAAGACAATTCCCAGAACTTTTGTCCTTGTATTACCCCATGCTTTACCAATTTCCAACGACAATTCTCCTCATTAACACTATATCTCCTCACACTGTTGTTTGGTTTTGACTCAAATGCCCCTCCATCTTTTGAATAATTATATATATTTTTTAATATTGAAAACCACACTTACACACAGTAATAGGGAGCAAAGTCTCTTGAATAGACTATGGACACGAGTAGAACTACTGAAACAATCTGTCTGTTACTGTCACCCATGTTGCTGCATGTTAATTTCTTTTGGCATCAGCCAGAAACTCGACTAGGAACAGCAAGATGTAATTTGACTTTATTAATAGACACCCGACCTGGAAATTTATTTGTACAAACGCCAAAAAATAAAAACACCCAGCAGTGGAGCAGAAAATAAACTCAACCAAAGCGTTCTTAAAGCTGGGTGACAATTTTTACTCCAGATTTGCTGAAAGGATTTCCAATTAACCTGGCATCTTTCTGTTATGAAACGCCCTCTGGTGGTCACTAACCAATCTCAGGGCAATTTACAATTTACATTGGGCTGATAAATAACTGTTCTTATTTCTTTAAAGGGCATTCAAGTTTTACTAAGGTGCACATAGTTAAAAATACTTTTGGAAGCGGGGAGACATGTGGCAACAGTGACCCTTTCTGCACAATATCCTCATCGTCAACTTGCAAGATGCATTTCACTTTAAAAGTAGAGTGACTACGATATAATTTGTCCTTTTACAATCTCATTTTTAAATACCTGTTTTCCCAGGCAAGTTTTTTAACTTGCGACAAAATCCATTCAACTTCAGACGGTAAGATATTCCAAAGTTTCTTTGTTTTGGAGACTAATTTCTGCTCTGTCAAAACCTGTGAAACAGAATCACACAATTTCAGAAGTACTATCACGAGTATGTAGTGCGACTAAAATTCTCAAAGTAGCTGTTAATTAGTATTTTGGTAAAATGTAATGACTTTCACTGCTTTTGTCAACCAAATCCATCTAATTCACTACGAAGCAATAAATGTACATCAGCTGGTATATTAAATGATGCTCGGCTGCGGGGCCTAATATCGCCCGCTGCGGCTCGGCCACTGGACTTTACATCACCCGGTGCGGCTTGGCCGCTGGACTTAACAGTGCCCGGTGCGGCTTGGCCGCTGGACTTAACAGTGCCCGGTGCAGCTCGGCTGCGGGGCTTAACATCGCCCGGTGCAGCTCGGCTGCGGGACTTTTCATTGCTGGTGCGGCTCGGCTGCGGACTTAACATCGCCCGGTGCGGCTCGACCACGGGACTTAGCTGCGCAAGGCTTGGTCGCGGGCCTTTCATCGCCCGGTTCGGCCGCGGGACGTTTCAGCGCCCGGTGCGGGGACTGTGCGGGTCGGTCGGGGACGAGCTGTCTGTCCGTGGGCGTGGGGAAGAGAGTGGAAGTTTTGTTGCCTCCATCACAGTGAGGGGGTGTTTGGAGTCACTGTGATGGACGTTTGTGTTGGGGTTATGTGTCTTGTGTTCTTTTTTTTTCTATGACTGCTATGTAGTTTCGTTCGGTACTTCGGTACCGAACGACAAATAAAGCTCTGTTATACCTGTTATACCTGTTATTTAAAAGTTGGAGAGAATATAGGAAAAACCAGTAGAAATACAAAGCAGCATTTCTTCCAACTAAAGAAAAACCGATAATCTGGCACTTTTGGGATTTTGGTAGCATCAGTCTTGCAGATTTTCAGACTAATGGATGCTGCTCTTATTAATAATGAAATGTGCTTTCATTTCACATTTTAACATATTACACAGTAGAATATTGTCCGATTAATTTAAACAGCGGGTATCATAAAATCATTCCATGTCCTTCGCCAGCTGCAAACCTACCCACATTCCTGATCATGTTCCCACATTTCTGACTGTTGGTTTTCCACAACCCTCAACCACGGACACAGCCTGCACTCTGGACCCCAACTCTGACCAAATACCTCCTTTGCACTCTGGACCACTGGCTCACATTCCCAACTATAGAGTGATCCAGATGCCAAAGCACAAGGATTTCCTAATGATCGGATATTGTCAGCATTTTACTGTATATCAAATCTGTAAACAGAATGCCGCAAATTAGTGATAGAATCGTGTAAAAATTTAGAAAAAGGAATTCTAAAAGGGAATAGTCATCATTGATCATGGGTTTTAGAAGGACCAATTCTTAACCCATGGGACAGAAAAAGTGTAAACTTAAGTCATATTTAACAGGACTTAAGACCAATTGATTTATTGGCTTTTAGCTTTGTTAATTTCTCTGATTATTTTTTTCGTTAAACAAATCCTAATTTCTTTGAACTTCCCCCACTCCAGATCTTTTGTTCTCCATTATTTCTGGAATATTTTTGTGCCTTCATCCACGAAGAGACAAAACATGTAATTTATCTACATTTTTATATTCCACTTGTTTTTGAAATGCTCTGGGAATATTAACATGTACTAGACGGGTGTGAACCCGCTGGGTGGAAATCTCTGCTGCGGGCGGTCCTGCGGGATGGGAACCCCCGTTGGGTGGAAACCTTTGCAGCGGGCCAGGCAACCGTCCAGAACTGACCCGCTGGGTGGAAATCTCTGCTGCGGGCGGTCCTGCGGGATGGGAACCCCCGTTGGGTGGAAACCTTTGCAGCGGGCCAGGCAACCGTCCAGAAATGACCCGCTGGGTGCAAATCTCTGCTGCGGGCGGTCCTGCGGGCGCGGCAAGCCCTGTTGGGTGCAAACCTTTCCTGCGGGCTCGGCCACCCTCCCCCAACTGACGATCCTGCGGGCCCGGCAACCCGTGGACCCGTTGCCGGCAGGGAGTGTCCCGCGGGGCCGTGGGCAGGAGCCGGTGGCGGGCGGGGAGCGTTCCCCGGGGCCGTGGCAAATCTCTGCTGAGGGTGGTCCTGCCTCGGCCCCGTTTCTCCTGCGGGCTGGGAACCCTGCCGCGACTGATAATCCTGCGGGCTCGGCAACTCGTGGAGCCGTTGCCGGGCGGGGAGTATACCCCGGGTCCGTGGGCGGGCGAAGGGGGAGAGGGAAAAGCCACTTACGTGGGGCCCAGTGTGTCCAGCGCTGATCGACGGCGAGCGACAGGGGATGGCATGGACCCGTTGCCAAGCGGGGAATGTCCCCCGGGGCTGTGGTCAGGACAGGGAGAAGGCACTGACCTCGGCCCTGTTTCTCCTGTGGACCGGGTGTGGAGCTGAAGCCTCTCCTGCAGCTCAGCTGCAATCGGCGGGGAGTGGCAGCGACGGCCATCTTGTTGGACCATCTGCCGCCGCGCTGCACCACAGGACAGGCGAGGGGCACACCGGGAAGGGTGCCGGTCCCCCCGGGGGGGGGGGGGGGGGGGAGCGCATTTATTAATGTTTATTAAGTAAATTATTTTTTTAAAGTAACAAAAGTGGGTTTATTCAGACCGCGGGAGAATGGTGAGAAGGGTGGGCCTAAAATTTTCGTGCTATATATATATATATATACACATGAGTTTTAGCAATATATATATATATATATAGACAATATCAAGGTACAAAAAAATTCTCTGACATTCTTGGCTCAGCTAATCTGTGGTTATTGGTGCCACAAAGCAATGAAGTCAGAATCAATGTTAACATTTTAGTGTCATATGACAGTGCATTGGATATACCAATTAGATGTTTTGCCTGCCCGTTTCAAATAGTCTTCAGCTAAATATTATGGATCCCTTACAACGCATGGAGAACAAAAGATCTGGAGTGAGGGAAGTTTGATTCCACGAAGATCAGTTCATTGTGATTAGTTTGTTTCCATGAAGATGGGAGAACTCCCCAGGTGAAAGTTATGTCACATAAATAGCTTTTAAACCTATTGAAAACATTTAAGTATTTAAAAATACAATTTTAAGTGAAGCAAAACCACATCTCACTTTATCAGGTTTTGCAAAGTTTAGTTATTGAAATCTAATTGAAAATACAAATCTTCTCCAATTAATATCATACCTGGAACTGTTCTTTTTCATAGGAGGTCAGTAGCTCTCTGATTTTATCTAAGCAAAGAAACAAAGACAATTATTAGATATGTAAATTTATTCCATTTAATAGAAGTATTTTTCTCAAATTAAATGTTTCACCTTTGCATTACTATTTGAAGTTCTCAAATTTATTATTGCTCATGGGTGAGGTTGAAAATTTGCCAAATTAGAATTGTTTCTCACCCCAGGGAGAAAAGAGCACATTCCAGCCTTCATCCACCTCATCTATGACTTGCCCAAATTTATAGCCCACTGTCAGAGGGGAAGATCTTTAATTTAGGTGAAGGAAATTTAGATATCTGTGGACTCTCAGTAACCAAACAATTCTGTGCAGAACACAACACAAATATAATATTGTGGGCCATTGGGTAACTAGTCCAATAAAAGTCATCATCTGATTTGGCTGCAAGATGATATGAATATTAAATGTATTTTGAAATCAATAAAATATTTAGTATTTCCAAGTGATGGCTGGCTGGCATAAGTGCCAACCTTCTTCAGTGTAAAAAAAAAATTCTGCAATCTCAATTATTTAAAGATAAAATATTATTTTTCTTCTGTGCACAGTTTAGTTTATTGTCAGGTGTACCGAGGTACAGTGAAAAGCTTTTGTTACGTGCTATCCAGTCAACGGAAAGACAATACATGATTACAATCGAGCCATTTACAGTGTATAGGTACAGGATAAGGGAATACCATTTAAGTGCAAGGTAAAGCCAATAAAATCCGATCAATGATAGTCCAAGGGTCACCAATGCGGTAGAGAGTGGTTCAAGACTGCTCTCTAGTTGTGGTAGGATGATTCAGTTGCCTGATAATAGCTGGGAAGAAATTGGGAAGGTAGACACAAAATGCTGAGTAACTCAGCGGGACAGGCAGCATCTCTGGAGAAAAGGAATGGGTGACGTTTTGGGTCGAGACCTTTCTTCGGTGTGGGGGGAGGGGGGTGGGGGAGAGAAGAAAGCTAGGACGGGCAGGGCAAAGCATGGCAGGTAATAGGTTAGTAGAGGCAAGGGGGGTTTTGATGGTTAGATGGCAGATGGTTAAACAAAGGCCAGAGATGAAAAAAAAAGGTGTGCGACAAAGGGATTGAAGGGTTGCAAGTTGTGAAGCCAGAGGCAGGAATGTAGGTGGTGGAGGCGGGGAGAAACCGGTGCGAGTCTAGGTGGGCCAGACAAATGTAGGAATAGGAGAGAAAATAAAACATTAGAATACCCATTCTAGAAGAGAGCCTCGACAGTTGAAATAGTACCTGTACACTGTGGACAACTTAATTGTATTCATGTATAGTCTTATCGCTAACTGGATAGCGTACAACAAAAAAGCTTTTCGCTGTACCTCAGTACATGTGACAATAAACTAAACTAAATTGATTTAAGTTTTGCATGATTTAAAAAATTGGAAAAAATCCATTAAGAAATCTGAGCAATTATAATTATTATAAAAAAGTTTAATTACTGGAACATATGTTCACAGCTTTTTAATACCAACCATAAAACTCTTTCTGTTTCAGTTGTTCCTGTAATTGGACTTCATCATCTTCCTCTTCTGGCGAGTCCAAGATCCAACTATCCACAAGATTATTCCCTAACTGTTGATTCCAATATTGCTGCCGCAACCATTCCAAAACAAACTCACAACCTCAGGAAGAAATAAAAAAACAAAATCATTGAAAAATCATTAAAATTTACATTCTACAGACAGCATAATTTTAAAATCTACATTATTACACAACAATCAGTGAGGTTAGGTGACAATTCATCCTCTACGATAATCCTCACCATTGGTGCCCTCAACCTCCTACTATACTCCTCATACATTCATGAATGTGCAGCCAAATACCCAATCCAACTCAATTTATAAGTTGACAGACGACACTACCATAGTAGGCCGGATATCAAACAATTTTGATGAGACAGAGTGCAGGAACGAGATTGAGGACTTCGTTAGCTCCTGCCAAAACAACAACCTCAATGTATTTAAAACAAAGGAGATTGTGATCGACTTCAGGAAACAAAGCAGTACACACAGCCCTGTATGGATTGATAACACCAAAGTAGAGATGGTCCAAAGCTTCAAGTTCTTAGGAATAAATATCACTAGCAATTCGTCCTGGACCACCCATGTCGAAGCAATGGCCAGGAACGCACACCAATGCCTTCACTTTCGTAGAAGGCTTATGAAGTTTGACATGTCCCCAACAACCCTCACCAATTTCTACAGATATGCCTTCGAGAGCATTTTATTTAACTGCATCACACCATGGTTTGAGAACAGCTCATTCAAGACCGCAAGAAAATGCAGAGTTGTAGACGTAGCCCAGACCGTCAAGCAAACCAAGCTCCCTTCCATGGACTCCATCTGCAGTTCAAGCTGCCTTGGCAAGGCCACCAACATAATTAAGGACCCGTCTCACTCCGGTCACTCCTTCTCCCCAACTCTATCAGGCAAGAGATGCAGAAGTTTGAAAATGCATACCTCCAGATTCAGGGATAGTTTCTTCCCAGCTGTTATCAGGCAACCAAACTGTCCTCTCACCAGCCAGAGTGTGGTCCTGAACTCCCATCTACCTCATTGAAGACTTTTGAACTATCTTTAATCGGACTTTATCTTGCACTAAATTATATACCCTTTATCCTGAATCTGTACACTGTGGACAGTTTGATTGTAATCATGTATAATCTTTTCCTTGACAGGGCAACCCACAGTGACATGACCTCAGTACACATGACAATGATAATAATCTAAACATAAAACAGGTCACATGGAAATTTAAATCTTAAACCTTCAACTTGCTTTTAGGAAATAAATTCTTAAACATTTTTTCTAAATAAGTGTTCAGACTGACTTGTAAGTCCAGAATCTTAGTTTATATACGGTTGTCTCACGCACCTAAATACACAATGAACTGTCAAATGAATAACATGTGTGTATCCTTGGGTCAAGAATATTGCCCTGAGTACTCATGCAGTGATGATCTGGGAGTGGAGATTCTCGTGATTGCATTTTTGAGGCGCCTCTCCCTTGCTCCCAACTTGCCCTATTAGAATGAATAAATTACCACTACAGTAAATGCTTCAAAAGCGATTGTCCTTTTCTTATTAACAGTAATGTTACAAATAATATTGAGAGTCAATAGACCCAGTACCAAATTTTGTCTTTTTTTTCTATTATGAGAGTCCGAATTTACATTTTGTTCCCAATTTTTTTACTTTAGCTTAATACTCCCCAGCAAAACATTTTTTTTCCATAAATATTCTGATATGCGACTGCATAAAGGTTTGACCTGGCAAAAAAAATGTATATGCTGCAATATGGCTTGTAGCGGTTTGCGGTAGATTAACAAGGTCCACACAGAGTGAGAAAATGCTTCATTTATTTCCTAAGTAGATGCAAGTGCAGGTAAAGTGGGCAGTAACATTAGCAAGAAATACCTTTTCTTGAAAGTTGTGACGTTCATTGACAGCATTCATGTAGAATTGTTCCACATAAACCCCACCCTGGCATCTTCCTTCCTCAATGAGGGTCTCCCTAACTCCCTTATACAAAGAATAGACCTCTTGGCCAGGTACCTCTGACCTCCTGGAAACCTACTCCCACCATCTCTTATCATTGCAGCAGCTGTAAACAATAACATTCCCTTGTGGCGCAATAAGTACCATTTGTATTGTGGTTTGTCCTTTTTAGAGCTGGCTGTGATATTGCAGTTTCTAGGCGAAATGCGATCACTTCTATTTTCATTAACATTTCAGATGTAATAATTTTAGTCAATTTAAATTTCAAGTGCTTTAATAGAATACTGCATGTTGAAATAATCCAAAATAAGTAGAGGGTGGAACAAGTTTATAGTTTAGAGCAAGAAAGATTAAGGAAATAGTTTAACTCACAAATGATGCACGCAGCTTGTCCCACACAACCATGATACTTTGCATATAACACCAAACACAAAAACATGTGACCCCCAGAATGGCAAAAAATACATGCACCAAGGCGCAGCGGTAAAGTTGCTGCCTTACAGCCCTTGCAGCACCGGAGAACTGGGTTCGATCCCGACTACAGGTGCTGTCTGTTTGAAGTTTGTATGTTCTCTCCGTGACCACATAACTTTTCTCCGAGATCTTCGGTTTCCTCCCACACTCCAAAAACGTACAGGTTTGATGGTTAATTGGCTTGGTATAAGTGTAAATTGTCCCTAGTATGTTTCGGAAAGTGTTAATGTGCGGGATCCTGGTCAGTGCGGACTCGGTGGGCCGAAGGGCCTGTTTCCGCGCTGTATCTCTAAACCAAATTAAAAAAGATCAAAACCTAAACCCTTTTGATAAATCTTCAGAGACATTCCTCTCTGCATAATCTTATCCATCAAAACTAACTCAGGAGTCATAAGTAGCCCTCAAAGTGAAATTTTAAGGATTTGCAAAATGAAGAGAAACTTTATCCAGAGGTAGAACCGTCAGTAACCAACATTATCAGATTTTTATGTCTCTGGCAAGAGAAACATGATTCAGAGATAATATATTTTATCCAGTAAATAGTTACTATCGAAAATATGTCACCAAGAAAATCTTAACAAGGAAATTCAAACCTTCAAAAAGGAATTGAACAAATATTTAAAAGAAAACATTTGCAAAAATATCATGAAGGATCAGGGGAGTAGAAATAATCAGTCAGCTCTTTCAAATAGCCAATTGATCTCCTTCTCAGGAGAGGACCATTATTGTTCGATTGGGGGTTAACACTACTCCCATGTCAGATAACAAATGGCATTAAGTGCCAGCAGTCCATGCTCTGTTAAATTACTAAGATTTAACATTATTTGTTTGGAGAGCTGACAAAATCCACAGTACATCACAACAGCAAGCATTTTGCCCACAAAGTCTGTGCTGAACAAGGCACCAAATTTAAAGTAATCCCACCTGCCTGTACATGATCTATGTCCCTCCATGTTCATGTGTCAACCAATCTTATGTCACTATTTTATCTGCTTCCACTACCACACCAGCAGGTCGAGGCAACTACCATGCTCCGCGTGAAACAAATTATCCGCATATCTCCTTTAAACTATGCCCCTCTTATCTCTAGGATAACCTGCTATACCCCCCCCAAGCAGAAAACCTCCTTGCGAGGATATAGATTGCACTGTAGTTCAGATATATTAATCAATTATGTCTTTTCCAGGACGGCCGAGACTATGGAGTCACCCATCACTATTGCTTGCTTGGACTTAACCCTACTCTGCTGTTCAACAGAGCCAGATGTGGTCCAGCTGCTTCCCTTTACCTCAGCGACCATTCTGTCCAACAGTATGCAAAAATGGTATACTGTATGTTTAAGGGGGAAGAGAACCGCAGAAGACTCCTACACTACCTAGTAGAAACAAAAAACTGCAGATGCTAATTTACACTGAAGATAGACACACAGTGCTGGAGTAACTCAGCGAGTCAGGCATCATCCCTTGGGAACACGGATAGGTGATATTTCAGGTCAGGGTTCTTCTTCGGACTGACTCAGTCCCGGCCCAAAACTTCACCCATCCTTTGTCTCCAGAGATGCCGCCTGACTTGCTGAGTTACTCCAGCACTTTATGTCTATCATTCCTACACTACCTGTATGCCTTTGCTGGCAGTCATCCATCTATCCGACTGAATCTTTAATGTGACCACCCCCCCCCCCCGAAACTACTGTCTAGCACTTTTCTGTCTCCTGTTGCCTCTTCAGTATCCACCTGCCACTCCAACTGATTCATGCAGTCTGAGCAGAGCTACAGCTGCATAATTCCTGCAGGCAGTTGTCAGGAACAATGACTGCTCCATGATTGCACTCACCTAACAGTGGAGTATACTGCTACACTGTTTGCCATTACTGCCCCTTAATACAGAGTGAAAAATAAATCGTATTCTGCCAAATATATACATAGACCAACCACTGATTACAAATGGCAGGTGTGGCAGGCTGGAGGGATATTGCAGTTTGAACAGTGTTGCAATCAACAAACAAAAAACTTTTAGTTTAATCATTTTTAACAGTGCCATGCCCAGCAAATAAAAAACATTGAAAATTGTATTACCTTTCCTACACCACGCTAACGTAGGCAGTCTCCTATGTGTTAGTTCATGTCGTAGATTTACTATCCATTCTGGTATATTCATCTAAAGGTAAAAAAAATGTAGACATTTCTGTAATGATCAATTTCACTTCAGCCTACTCTTTAATGTTAAGTTAAAAACAAAATTTTGTTCATTGTCCACGTTAGGTGAAAAGTAACCAAAATAATTTTGTTAACCAGAAATAGCATCAAACCCATTAAATCAAGATTTAATTTAATCCCAAGTATCCGCGTTAACCTACTGCACCATCCAGCGCTCGTATTAGCAAACATTAAAGCAATGGGGACAAGAGCAAGTTACCTCTATTGGTGGACGGATCAATAACAATGATGGGAAAGAGATAGGAAATCTTAAGTCATGGTGGCAGAACAATAATCTAGGCCGTAATGTCAGCAGACAAAAGAGTTGGTTGTTGACCTGAGGAAGTGGATAAATGGGGGGGTGGGGTGGGGGGAGGGCGTGGAGTGATGTATATAACCCTGCCCTCATCAACAGGTCTGCTACAAGGATGGGCGACAGGTTCCTTCAGGTTCCTCGGCATTCGTATCACCAGCGGACCTGGTCCATTCACACTGGTGCAGTCATCAAGAAAGCACACCAGCATATTTATGGTTTTAGGCAACGGGGAAAAGTTGGCATGTCCGCAAGGATTCTCTCAAAGTTTTACAGGTTTGCTAGAGAAAATGCTGACAGGATCCACGTCCACGTAAGGCATCTGCTCCGCTCTTGACTGCCTGAACCTAGAGTGGTGAAATCAGCCCAGCCCATCATACGCGCATCACTTCCTCCATCCAGTATCATCAAGAATGCCTGACACCTTTACAATTAGTTTTTCTCTCTTCTGGGAGAAAGTACAGGAGCCTGAGAGCCTATATGTCCACACTTAAGACAGCTTCTTCCACTCTATTATCTGATTCCCTAACCAATCATCCCTTTCATATCCACTTCACCGAGATGCTGCCTCAGATCCTTACTCTTAACGATCTTTCAGTCCTTCCATTAACGTACTTTTTTTTTTTTTTTGCACATTAGGCTGCACAGCAATCATCACACCTTTCTGCTGTTTTGTACTCATTTAGTTATTGTGTATTTATCACTACTGTATGCCAATGCACAGAGTCTAGAGGAAAAGAATTAGAGCTTTCTTCTTCGAACAAAAAAAAATTTGTGGGGCTTAACAGAAAAGATAAAGCGAACACATTCTGCAGCTAGAGTATCTAGAACACAAAGTCATAGTCTCAAAATAAGGATTGGTCATTCAGGACTGAGATGAGAACAGATTTCTTCAGAGGGCAATTGATCTTTTGAATTCTTTGTCCAATGTGTATGTGGAAGCTCAGTAGCTGGGAACTTTCATGATAAAAGCCAGATTTTTGCATATTGAAGGAATCAACGGATATAGGAAAGAAACGTTTCACTGAAATAAAAGATAAATTATGATTCAATTGAACGATGGACTGAAATCTCCACTGCCTATTTTTGGGGTTTTATATTGAAGCCAGCCTACAGAATACTAGTTAAAATAATCAGACTTAAGAGAAACAAATATTTAGTGATATCTATGAAATGTATACAAAATCGCATTACTCACCTCATTTGCCAAACGTCTCAAAGGCACAACAAATCTTTTCTGCTTCCTTTCAGTAATCAGATTAACAAACCTACAAATTAATTATCCAAATTTGGTTAACCAT
The DNA here is from genome assembly GCF_053455715.1 of Rhinoraja longicauda. Classification (NCBI taxonomy): domain Eukaryota; kingdom Metazoa; phylum Chordata; class Chondrichthyes; order Rajiformes; family Arhynchobatidae; genus Rhinoraja; species Rhinoraja longicauda. Next base: position 38,259,227 of record NC_135967.1, on the reverse strand, counting down.
TCTAAACAATTAGTAAAATGGTTTAAAAAATTCTACTGTAGAGACAAGTTTCGTGATCAGTGCTTACAATGATCATGCAGATGTTACAATCAATGCTTAAATTAGCATTACCAAATAAATTGGAACTATAAGGTTTTCACCAATTACATTTCACTATCCCCACCTGTCCCATAATAACACTCACAATTCAACTTCCCAATTTTTTAAAATCATACTACCAATGGATATTTTTATGGTGGAGATTGCCAGTCAGGGTGTCAGGGGTTATGGAGAGAAGGCAGTGGGTTGAGAGGGAAAGATAGATCAGCCATAATTGAATGGCAGAGTAAACTTGATGGGTCGAATGGCCTAATTCTGCTCCTAGAACTTATAAACTTGGGTAGCAGCAAATACAGAATTCTTATACAATCATTCATGTAAAAAATAATTTACTTCGCACATGCTTACATTCTAGACTGAGCAGCAGCATTCTTAGCTACGGGATACAGCTTAAAAAAGCCCACCAGTGAATTTGGTGGTGAATGTTACTACCACACTCCACATTTTGTTTGGGTTGCACTAGGCTGCAGTGCCAGTTATCTCAAAGAACCCTAACAATGTAGGTTCAATAAACAGATGCCTCAGCCAGTTTGGAAACAATTAAACACAATTTTAATTTAAAAATCAATGCACAAATACTATGGAGAAGTACAAAAGAATTCTGACCTTTTATTACTTCGATATCACTGTTTGCACTTGACGGATCTTAGAAACCCTGGACCTTACGCTCTGTTCCAGCGTTAGTTGGCAGAGGAATGGAACATTACATTTTCTATGGACATACTCAAGACTCTACTATTACGTCTCCACAAACCATGACAACTCCCGAATTATTCCAGCCCAAGGTATTCTGAAATGAAGCCGTTCTATGGAACCAATCTATTGTAACGTACATACGCGACATAAACAATTTGGAGCATATCCAAATTGGCACTGAGTCATCCACTTCAACAATAATAAAAACTTAATTTTAAACTAGAAAAGACTTCAGTAAAACAAACAAAACCAACATTAATAGTCCAGCCCAATTCTAAATAAGCATAACCAAATCATATCGATGAACAAATTTCATGCTTGATTCGTTGTCTGAATGAGGTTAATTGATCAAAGTTTCTGGGTTAAAAATAATCCCAAGAATTTGTGGGCTAAAAAAGTGGGGAATGAGAGAAAGTACGAAGATACGAGCTCAGTCAAGTTTTCCCCTTAACACAATGGATGATAACGGCAAATGTCAATCGACTGCAAGATATTGCAGAGAGTTGCAGATGTAGCCCACTTGATCACACAGACCAGCATCCCACCACTTACTTCATCCACACTTCACGCTGCCTCGGAAAAGCAGACAACATAATCTAAGACTTGTCCCACTAAAATTACTACTTCGTATCCCTGCGCCCGTCCAGCAGAAGGTACAGAAGCTTGAAAGCACGCAACGCCAGACTCCGGGACAGCTTCTTCCCCTCTGTTGTCAGGCTTTTAAACAGTCCTTCCATAAGCTAGGGTACTGTTCAATTCACCTCTATCCCATTGGACTTTTTCCTAATGAAACTGATGAGCCTCAATGCTGAGAAACATATTCTGCACATTTTATCTTCACTTTTATTTTATCTATTGTACTTGACTGTATTTTTGTGTAGTGTTATTTGATCTGTTTAGATAGCATGCAAAACAAAGCAATTCACTGTACATCAGTACACATGACAATAATAAACCTAAACCTAAAGGCAAGATCAAAGTCACCACCCACTGAGATGTTCATCATGGAAAATGATCGGTCTCCATTTTCTGCAAAGACTTTCTCAAATGAAGAAAGATCACTGGGAAAATTACCGAATGGTTATTGGGACTAACAAAATTGTATCCCATGCAAGGAAACAATGTTTACAGCAGAGAAAAAGGAAGAGCAGACAACTTGCAAAAAAGGTTATATCAAAAATATTTAAAACCTCCATTGGAAAAAAAACCAAATGTTACCTAACAAGAGCGAGCCCATACGAGAGGACCAGTTCACTAGATGCAGTTTCCCCTGCGTCATCATGAAGCTTGCATTGAATTAGGTTTGCAGTGCACTCCACAGCAAGCGGGGTGCTATTGCCATACCTGAAGAAATAAAAAGTGAACTGCCATCAAGAGTTATAAAATAAGTCGCCAATGTTAATGACAGCCTCACCAAAGTTTCGTAAATCTTCAACGTGTCATTCTGATTCTCATAATGCCCCGACGATCGTGGCAAGCATCATCTTTAACACTCAGGTTGCTACTTTCAGGGAGTTAGAGTATTTAACTGTACATCAATGTCAATGCTTTTAAGGGTCCTATCATTAACTGTATAATTTCCCTCTACATGTGACCATCCAAAGTGTAACACCTCACACTTGGCTGGATTAAACTTAATCTGCCATTTCTCTGTGCATAACTGTAATTGATCTATATCCTTCTGTATCCTTTGACAGCTTTCTTCATTGTCCATAGCTCTGCTGATCTCTATGTTATTTGCAAACTTATAACCAATCCATCTATGTTTTTGTCCAAGTCATTTACATCAGGTTCTGCTTTTCAAATGGATATAACTAGAGTAATGTAATCGGGAAAAATATTCGCATTACATGGACCGAATTAGTGTTAACATAACTTTGTTTGGGAACGAAAGAACTAACAAAAAGTTACTTTTGAAAATGACAACCAGTAAAAGAAAAATTGTCTTGGACTCAAACAGTGTTGGGGACAAATAAAATTGTTTCCATGTAACATTCCCACAGTACAGTTGAAATCTAAATGTCCAAAATGACTAAGTACCTGCCTCAACTACCTCCTCTGGTAACTTGTTCTATATATCTAACACCCTTTGTGTGAAAATGTTGCTCTTCAGGTTCCTATTAAATCTTTCCTCGCTCACCTTAAAACCATGTCCTCTGATTCTTGGTTCCCCTACTCTGAGTAAAAGACTGCACTCCATCTATTCCCCTCATAATCTGATACACCTCTATAAGATCACATCTCATCCTCTTGTGCTCCAAGGGATAAAGTCCTAGGCTGCCCAATCTCTCCCTATAGTTCATGCCCTCAAGACCTGGCAACATCCTTGTAAATCTTCTATGTATTATTTCCTGCTTAATGACAACCATCCCATACAACCATCCCTCTTCATCCTCTACCTGTTCCCCCTTGGTCAATTAATCCGCCGTCATGGTCTCAACTTCCACTGTTTCGCCGATGATATCCAGCTCCTCATCTCCACCAAGTCAATCTCCTCCACCACACACTCTACACTGACAAACTGCATTACTGAAATAAAATCTTGGCTTCAATCAAACTTCCTCAAACTCAATTGCAACAAATCTGAAATCATCATCATTGGTCCAAAAATGCTCACCAAATCCACCCAAAACTTCATCCTCAACATTGATGGTCTCCCAGTATCCACCTCACCTCACATCCGGAATCTTGGAATCATCCTTGATCAAACCCTCTCCTTCGACAAACACATCAAACACATCACAAAGACAGCCTTCTTCCACCTCAAAAACATTGCCCGTCTCCGTCCATCCCTCTCCTCCACAGCTGCAGAAACCCTCATCCACGCCTTCATCACCTCCCGTCTGGACTACTGCAACAGCCTCCTCTATGGCGCACCCTCAAAAATCATCAATAAACTTCAATACATTCAAAACTCCGCTGCCCGTCTACTCACACACACCTCGATCCGTGACCATATCATCCCCGTCCTTTATAAACTCCACTGGCTCCCCATCCCCCAGAGAATCCAGTACAAAATCCTCCTCATAACCTACAAAGCCCTCCATAACCTGGCCCCATCCTACCTGACCGACCTCCTCCACAGGCACACTCCCACCTGCACCCTCCGCTCTGCCGCTGCCAATCTCCTATCCCCCCACATCCGGACTAAACTCAGATCCTGGGGGGACAGGGCTTTCTCCATCGCTGCTCCCACCCTATGGAACTCACTACCCCAAACCGTTAGAGACTCCCCCACACTCACCACATTCAAAACATCGCTGAAGTCTCACCTGTTCAGTACTGCCTTCAACCACTGAAGGTCACCTCACCTTCTGTCTCCTTTCTCTGTTCATTTATTTATTTACTTATTTATCTATTTATTAATTTCCCTATGTTCCCAAAATCTCTGTAAAGCGTCTTTGAGTATATGAAAAGCGCTATATAAATAAAATGTATTATTATTATTATTATAGAAGGGTGACCAAAACCGAACACAATACTCTAATTGTGGCCTCACAAACGCCTTGTATAACTTTAACATCACAACTTCTACATTCAATGCCCTGACCAATGAATGTCGATGTTCCAAAAGCCTTCTTGACCACCCGACTTACTTATAACACCACTTTCAAGGAAAAGTGTGCATACTCTCCTATATCACTCTGCTCTACAACACTCCCCAGAGCCCTGCCATTCACTGTGAATGTCATGCCCTGGTATGACTTCCCAAAATGCAACACCTTGCACTTATCGACCTTAAACTCCACTAACAATTCTTCAGCCCACTTGACCAACTAATCAAGATCCTGCTGTAATTTTTGATAAACATCTTTACTATCCACAATACCACCCACGTTAATGTCATCTACAAAGTTACTAATCATGCCTTTTACATTCTCATCCAAATCATTGACAGAAACCAGCATCAGCAGTTCCTTCCTGCACAACACAAATGTTAAAGATGTGTAGGAAGGAACTGCAGATGCTGCTTTGCACCAAAGATAGACACAATATGCTGGAGTAACTTCCGCGGGACAGGCAGCATCGCTGGAGAGAAGGAACGGGTGTTGTTTCATGTTGAGGCCCTTCGTTCATGTGCAAAGATCAGCACATCCAAAGATTCAGGTGTCAGAGGTTATGGAGAGAAGGAGAATGGGGTTGGGAGGGAGAGACAGATCAGTGTGGGTATGAAGGAGCTGCAGATGCTGGTTTAAACCAAAGATAGACCTTCTTCAGTCTGAAGAAGGGTCTCGACCCGAAACGTCACCCGTTCCTTCTCCCCAGGCAGAGATGCTGCCAGTCCCGCTGAGTTACTCCAGCATTTGTGCGTCTATCTATGAGAGATAGACCAGCGATAGACCAATGAGAGGTTGACAATAGACAATAGGTGCAGGAGGAGGCCATTCGGCCCTTCGAGCCAGCACCGCCATTCAATGTGATCATGGCTGATCATTCTCACTCAGTACCCAGTTACCTGCCTTCTCCCCATACCCCCTGACTCCGCTATCCTTAAGAGCTCTATCCAGCTCTCTCTTGAATGCATTCAGAGAATTGGCCTCCACTGCCTTCTGAGGCAGAGAATTCCACAGATTCACAACTCTCTGACTGAAAAAGTTTTTCCTCATCTCAGTTCTAAATGGCCTACCCCTTATTCTTAAACTGTGTGGCCCCTGGTTCTGGACTCCCCCAACACTGGGAACATGTTTCCTGCCTCTAACGTGTCCAACCCCTTAATAATCTTATACGTTTCGATAAGATTGAATGGTGGGGTGGACTTGATGGGCCGAATGGCCTCATTCTGTTCCTTTCACTTATGATAAACCTGCAAAATGATCTGTGGGTTTAGGTTGGAACGAGAAACCAAGTCACCCCAAGTCTTCTCCCAACCCCCCGAGGCCGAGCCTTCACCACACATAGGAGTGACCGAGGAGCCTCCCCCCCTCCCCCCCCTCCCCCCCCTCCCCCCCTCCCCCCCTCCCCCCTCCCGCCGCCATCGCCGCCGTACCTGCTCTTCCAGGCGGAGATCCTGTCCAGCGCCTGTCGTTGCAGCTTGCTGTCGCCGCAGTACAGGTACTCGATCACCTGGTCCCACTCGGCGCGGTTGATCCAGGCCACCAGCTGTTCCCGCCTCCCGCCACCGCCTCCTCCTCCTCCTCTCCCTCTCGCTCCCATGGCAGCAGCGGCCGGTGCGCCGGACCCGGCCCAATGGTAACGAGGCAGGCGGGCGGGGGGAACGGGGCGAGGGTGGACTCTGCGCGGCCAGGCGGTGTTGCACCGAGATGGGTCCGATGTGGACGCGGTAGTACGGGACAGAAGGTTCCGGGGCTGATGATGATTGTTGTTGGTCGAAACACAAGGGATTGTCTGTGCTGGACTCAAAAGTCAAGAGTGTTTTATTGTCATATGTCCCGAAACAGCAAATCACCCGTACACTACATCTAATGCTACACACTAGGGCCAATTTACAGAAGCAATTAAAACATTAAAATAAAGAACAACAATGAGTGGCACAGTGGCGCAGCGGTAGAGTTGCTGCCTCTGGTTCTGGTTGATTACTGAGCAAACACCTCATAAGTGGTTATCTCGCACATAGCGCCAGGGACCCAGGTTCGATCCTGACTATGGGTGCTGTCTGTTTGGAGTTTGTAATGTTCTCCCTGTGTGGGTTTTCTCCGGCTGCACCGGTTTCCTCCCACATCCCAAAGAAGTGCAGATTTGTTGGTTAACTGGTTTCTAGTAAATTGTCCCTGGTGTGTAGAATGGAACGTGTGATAATGATCGTTGGTCAGCACAGAGTTGTTAGGCCGAAGGGCCTGTTTCCATACTGTATCTGAAATTCTTACTTGCAGCAGCACAACTGAGCAAAACACAGTCCGGGAGGAATTCATTGGGTCAGGCAGTATCATTGGAGGGAATGGACAGGTGATATTGTATAGAGCCCTGGTGAGACCACATCTGGAGTACTGTGTGTAATTTTGGTCTCCTAATTTGAGGAAGGACGTCCTTGCTATTGAGGCAGTGCAGCGTAGGTTCACGAGGTTAATCCGCAGGATGGCGGGATGGTCATATGAGGAAAGATTGGAAAGATTGGGATTGTATTCACTGGAGTTTAGAAGGATGAGAGGGGATCTTATAGAGACGCATAAAATTATGAAAGGACTGGACAAGCTAGATGCAGGAAAAATGTTCCCAATGTTGGGTGAGTCCAGAACCTTGAAATTATTATTAGTTCTTCAGCAAAAAACAAATTGCTGAAAGGACTCAGCGGATCAGGCAGCATCTGTGGAAGGAAATGGACAACCTACGTTTCACATCGGGATCCAAATGTTGTCTGCCCACATCCATCTACAAATGCTGCCTGGCCTGATGAGTCTCTCTATCTGTTTATTTTTTGCACGAGATTCCAACATCTAGAAACTGTAGAAGTGAATACAAATAAAACTTTCAAAAGGGCAGGACCTACATAGTGAATGGTAGGCCTCTTGGAAATGTTGTAGAGCAGAGGGATCTAGGAGTGCAGGTGCATGGTTCCTTGATGGTCGAGTCGCAGGTAGATAAGATGGTCAAAAAGACTTTTGGCACATTGGCCTTCATCAGTCAGAGTATAGAGTATAGAAGTTGGGAGGTCATGTTGCAGCTGCATAAGACGTTGGTGAGACTGCATTTAGAATATTGTGTTCAGTCTCGGCACCATGTTATAAGAAAGATATTGTCAAGCTTGAAAGGGTTCAGAGAAGATTTACGAGGATGTTACCAGGGCTAGAGGGTGTGAGCTATCAGGAGAGGTTGAGTAGGCTGGGTCTCTATTCCTTAGAGCGCAGGTAGTTGAGGGGTGATCTTGTAGAAATGTACAAAATCATGAGAGGAATAGATCAGGTAGATGCACAGAGTCTCTTGCCCAGAGAAGGGGAATCGAGGACCAGAGGACAGGTTCAAGGTGAAGGAGAAAAGAATTAATAGAAATCTGAGGGGGTAACTTTTTCACACGAAGGGTGGTGGGTGCATGGAACAAGCTGTCAGGTGAGGTAGGTCAGGCTGGGACTATCCCATTGTTTATGAAACAGCTAGACAGGTACATGGATAGGACAGGTTTGGAGGGATATGGACCAAGCGCAGGCAGGTGGGACTAGTGTAGCTGGGACATTGTTGGGCCGAAAAGCCTGTTTCCACATTGTATCACTCTATAATTCTATGATACAAAGTGCTGGAGTAACTCCGCAGGTCAGGCAGCATCTCTGGAGAACATGGATAGGAGATTTCTTTGGGTTGGGATCCTTCTTTAGACTGCTACTCAAAATACATTTTTAGACAGATATAGGGATAGGAAGGATTTGGAAGGATGTGGGCCAAATGCAGGTAAATGAGATGTGCCCAGAATGTCAACTTGGTTGGCATGGACAAGGTGGGCCAAAGGACCTGTTTCCATTCTGTAAAGCACTATGACCCTATATGCAGTCTCTTGTGTTTCCATTAGTTCTTCAGCATTGGCTGCACCATTCCCTGTAGATTTTAATGACTTTTGATGGACTGTTTGCAGCACCAAACCTTTCTTTAATCATAGTGATCTACAGATCAAGCAGAAACCTAGCTTTTAAATAACACTGTGGTCAGTCATGTATGGTGAAGAGAGGGTGACCATTTCAAAATATTGAATTACAAAGTGGCATAAATGCTGATCCCTGGAGTTTTTTGGCAGTGCATGCCCTTAAACCCTCACCAATATGGTGTCCAGTATGATTTGTTCACAATGCAATTCATTTTTGAACAAATAAGTACTTGTTCTCAAAAAGATGCAAGCTAGGAAAATGTTCCCATTAACAGTTCCTGCCCTTGCTGTTTAAGCATAGAACCACTTGAGGGCAGTCTACATTAAAAGTCTGAAAAATGGAAACATATCAATAGCCAGGCAAGAGTTTTGAGTTGAGGTTCCAAACATTTAGAAACGATTACTTTTGAACATCTGCCCACTTTAAGAATCAGTAAAGAGCTTCTAGGCTGATCAAGCCTATCTTTCTACATCAATTAATCCTTCCTGAAATTATCTGCAATGCTTTTTGTATCATAACGTATGATTAGTCATAAACTCGTACAGCATGGAAACTGGCCCTTAGACCCAACATACTCTCGCCGACCAAAATGCCGTGTCTCCACTCATCCCACCTATCTATGCCTGGCCTATATCTTCTAAACCTTTCTTATCCATGCACCTGTCCAAATCTCTTTTAAATGGTGCGATAGTACCTACCTCAACTACCATCTCAGGTGGCTCATTCCATATACCCAATACCCTTTGTGTGGAAAAAGTTGCCCCCCAGGTTCCTATTAAATCTTTCCCTTCTCACCTTAAACTTATGTCCTCTGGCTCTCGATTCTCCTTGATTAGGAGGGAATAATTTATAAAGCCCTCAGTGGAAGCAATGGCACACCTGATCAGGTCATGTAATTGAAAGGGTTAATTTCAACACATTCCAGATGGAGGATTACCGCACTTAGAAAAATAAATCTGTCTCTTCAGACCTTTGAACAAGGATCTCTAATATTTTGTCAAAAGATCTTCCAGGTAATTCATGGGAGTATATTAAAAGGAACTAACAAAGAAAAGTTGCTGCCAAGCAAGATAAAGAGACATTAGGTCAGAATAGGAAAGGCATAAGTCAAGACCAGAGGCATATGAAGCATATGAAGCATATCCTCCACAGTGCTAGATTATTTTTGTAACAATTATCTCTTTCTTGTGGATGTTGTTAGGGTGACTCATGCTTTCTCCACCAGTGGACTGGCTGGACCCGATCATCGTTTGGCAGTCTACTCCCATAGAATTCAGGTTCATCTGCATGTCAACCGGATATCAGAGACGGGACAGAAACTGTAGAGAGACGGCATGGGTGCATTACACATTTTGTTCAGTCTGAAGAAGGGTCTCGACCCGAAGCGTCACCCATAAATTGTAATGTATTATTCTTAATTGTTCACTGTATGTCGTGTTGTTACTTGCGAGCAAAGCACCAAAGCAAATTACTTGTATGTATACATACTTGGCTAATAAAATTTATTCAATTCAATTCAATTCAATTCATTCCTTCTCTCCAGAGATGCTGCCTGAGCCGCTGAGTTACCCCAGCATTTTGTGTCTACCTTGCATTAAACATTTGTTTGACTGCAAGCTGTGGAAGGGGCTAAGAAAATGTAACATCCAAAACTGAGGTTGGTCCAGTTTGATGAGGGGGAACTAACATTAAGTAACCGTTCTCCCTCACTATTATTTATTCAATTTTTCTTAGTGATTATCACTCCCTTGACCACTTTTTTCCTTTCAATATTGCAAATTCAGCATTATTTTCCCAAAATGTTTTTCCCTTACATTCCCACGTGTCACACTCCCCTGCCTCTCCCTGACCAAAAGTCCACCCCACCCCTTGTTCAGCCCAAGTGAACAGGGGAGGTGTGTGTAGATTCTAAGTCTTGGATGAGTCTAAGCTCAGTCAGTCTAGGGCACTCAACAGATATATTATCTAAGATAGTCACAAAAAGCTGGAGGAACTCAGCGGGACAGGCAGCATCTCTGGAGAGAATAGGTGACGTTTCGGGTCGAGACCCTTCTACAGACCAGAAACATCGCCCATTCCTTCTCTCCAGAGATGCTGCTTGTCCCGCTAAGTTACTCCAGCTTTTTGTGTCTATCTTCGGTTTAAGCCAGCATCTGCTATTCCTTTCTCCCATATATTCTATGTATATATTCAGAGAAGCAGCAATTAAAGACCCGGTCAAGAACTGGTGGGAGGGAACTGGGTCAACAGTCAGGATGGGAATTCATAAGCATTACGAGGATTGGGCTCTGAGGGCAGGGTTGTCTGAGTAGAGTCACCAATCACAACTAGGGCTGGGCTGGAAGTTGAGGGGGTGGTTGCTGGAAATCAATAGATCAGAGCTGTGTGTGTGGGAGGGTATGGTGATCAGGGTGAAGCCTGAGGGGAGTGAGATCAGCGTTCTGAGAAATTACAGAGACTGGAGGAATATGTGGTGAGTGCCCTGGACTGACTGGGCTTAGACTTGGAATGATCAGGAGATTGCGGCCCCTTGGTCACATGGGCTGAATGAGGCGGACCTTTGGTCAGGGAGAGGGAAAGGGAGTGTAGCAACGTAACTGTAGAAAGTGAGGGAAAAATATGAACAGCAAAATAATTCAGGATTTGCATTATGAAAGGAAAAATTGGGGGGGATGATCTCTGAGAAAAATGGAAAAGATAATAGTGAGAGAGAATGGCTACTTAATGGTTAGGTGTAGCGACCATAGGGATTGGTCCTGAGAGTCGAACCCTCGGATTGGCCAGCTAAGTCAGATGGTGGTTTTGGCGCCCAAAACCAGTCAGTGGGAAGAGAACTTCGAAGCGAACAGTTTGATTTAATGGTTGTCTGTAAATCCGTTTGTTATACTTTGTAATCGAATATTGCTGCCGCAATAAACTTCTTTAACAAAGAACATGCTTCCAGACTCGCCATATAGGCATATTTTTGAAATAAATAAAATATGACTCGTCGAAAGGCTAATTGCTAATCATCTTTACTGGAACATACATTCTAAAGCAGATGATACACAAGTTTTGGAAAGATGGATGGTATGGAAGGCAATTCTGAGAATTGCTGGTAGTGGACAAGGCTCGGAAATAGAAAAGGGGTCAATAGGAAAATACAGAAATGAATTATAATGAGATAAGACTGTGAGGAGGAACAAAGAGTCTAGGGATTAAAAGCAACTGCCGGTCTGAGAGAAGGAATTGAGAGATCAGACTGTGTGTGGATTGAGAGAGAAATTAGTCAAATTGCATAAGAAGGTGAACGGACTGAGAGACACTGAGCTTGAGATAGACAGATGGACAGGTGGTGCTGCAGATAAATGGAATTGATGCTCTCTGCCGTAACCTAAACATTCTTTCACCATTTTCAGCAATCGCTGTCTAATGATTAACATGATTCTGTGAGGATGTCACATCCTTCGATTGTTTCCGCTATCCTTTTATTAACCTGTTGCCATAAGGATCTTCAGAGGAGAGTGTTTCTTTCAAGGTCCTGCTGTTGGGTTGGTGAATAATGTGATCTGCCCACTGGAGCCCACTGAATTTAAATGGAGTCTGAGATCTCCATTTAGGGGGTCACGTTGGCACAGCGGTAGAGTTGTTGCCGTATAGCACCAGAGATCCGGGTTCAATCCGGACTACTGTCTGTATATAGTTTGTAAGTTCTCCCCGTGACTAGCGTGGGTTTTCTCCATGAGCTCCAGTTTCCTCCAACACTCCAAAGACGTACAGATTTGTAAGCTAATTGGCTTCGTTAAATTGTAAATTGTCCCTAGTGGGTAGGATAGTGTTAGCGTGTGGGGATCGCAGGTCAGCGCGGACTCGGTGGGCTGAAGAACCCAACTGGTTCACAAGTTCTGCCGCTGGATTTGGAGGATTTTGCAGAAATAGGGTTTGTGGAATATCTGGTGCTTTGTGTCTGGGGTGCCTAGGCCAAGTCTCAGAAGTATTCAGGAAGACAGGGATCACTGTTGTCCAGTTAACCAGAAGCTTTGTGCAAGGTATGAGATCTTAATCATCAAATACTCTGTGCCACAGTTGGCCAAATACATTGCAGCAACTCAGGAGGTGATGGTGAATTTCCTCATTGACATCTGTTTTGGTTGAGGTAGTTCTTGAGATAAGGAAAGTAGTCTAACTTTCCTCGGGTCAGGATTGTGCAGCAGGGACAGGTTGGTAGGGGACCTTTGTTTTGGAGCTGTTTAGTGAAAACTCCACTGACTCATACAAAACAGTAAATGATCTAATTGAGACTTGGAGCTAGGTGTAGAACATAAAGTGCTGGAGTAACTCAGTGAATCAGGCAGCAGTTTTGGAGGATGTGGTTAGATGAGGTTTCAGGTCAGAACCCTTCTTCAGACTGGAGCTCGGCCTTCAAATATGCACATACACAAGCCATCTAACAGTTTGATGACTGAAGTTGGGTTGATCTTGGTCCTAAAGTAAAGTCAATGTTGAATAAACTTTTTTCTGTTTTCATGCAGATGAACTCCAGTCTAACATTGGAAAAGGTGCACAATATTGCAGAGAACATGACTTCGGAAATCATTGAAGTGATGGTGCAGCTTTGCTGATGCCAGTCCTCATTGACATTGGCTCCAATGGTCAGAACCTGTATGACATTATACAGAAATTGGAAGCAAATTGCTGGGGGCCGCTGTAATTCGACAGAATCAACGGCTTCTGCAAGGCCTCAGTGGATATCACAATTGGAATCGGTTCCTTTCTTGAAGATAATCACGTTCAGCATCTCCAAGGTCTTCTGGTATATCTTCCCCGTGTCAGCTATGGGAGTTAAGTCTATAAATTGACAAAAGTTCCTCTCTGCCAAATGCTTGAGTTTTGAACAGGAACCGAGATCCTGTTGCTTTTTAGTTGCCAGATGGCCTTTTCAACTTCTTGTAGGTCTGGGGTTGTAGTGAGATAGGACTGATTAGCATGCTGCGAGATAGAGTCAAGGCTACTCCAATAAGGAACAGATTTCGTGACTGCAAAATAGCAACTGATATTCTGATCCAATTATCCTTTCCTCAAATGAAAACTATAATTCATCCTTATGGACCATACATAACGCCCTAGAAATCAGTGGAGTTTTCTACTCTAGCACACAATTGAAAAGAAGTGTGCCCAAATCTGAAATGAAAGCTATTTTCTTGTTTTAGTTGTTTGTGCTGTTCAACCTTCAGAGAGTGAGCCTGCACTCAGCATACTTAGTGTTTGTGATCAAAATGTATTGTTTTTAATACCAGATTTGCAAGACAATTGTAATCACAGAGAAAACAAATGAGACTTTTGAAAGCTGGGTGTGATTGTGAAGAGGGATGGGTGGTGCCTGCCGAACAATGGCATCTCCACTTGTTCATGCCTGTGCTATTGTCAGGTTATTTGGGCCTTGCAACATCCTTTGTAACCAAGTCAACAAGGGATGTGCCACAAATCGCTTGTCCACAAACAGATGGCGCTTTAAAAACATCGAACGGAACTCGTGTCAGTCTGGTAAATGTCAGGCTGAAAGCAACTTCATTCCAATAATCTGTCTTTTAGGTATTTATTTCAGATTCATCGTTCATCGAAAACAAAAAGCTTTTCACTGTACCTCAGTACACATGACAATAAAAGTGAAAGGCTTGGATAGAGGATGTTTTCACTAGTGGGAGAGTCTAGGACCAGAGGGCATAGCTTCAGAATTAAAGGATGTTCCTTTAGGAAGGAGATGAGGAAGGATTTCTTTAGTCAGAGGGTGGTGAATCTGTGGAATTCTTTGCCACAGAAAGCTGTGGAGGCCAATGCAATGGATATTTTTAAGGCGGATTCCTGATTAGTACGAGTGTCAAGGGTTATGGGGAGAAGGCAGGAGAATGGGGTTAGGAGGAAGAAATAGATCAGCCATGATTGAATGGCGGAGTAGACATAACGGGCCGAGTTGCCAAATTCTGCTCCTCTCACTTATGACCTTATGACCTTATAAACTAAACTAATATTCCTCCATAACTTCTTCAACCTTCTGCTAGGTACTACCGAAATAAGGTGTGTGATAATCTATGTTTTGTTTACAGCCTATTGATTCCCATCCTTACAGCACTTCTCAGGGACATCTCATGAATAAATGCT